>NC_089146.1:12160893-12796448 GCF_009819655.1 Sylvia atricapilla
TTCCTGTTTTCCATTAGAAGGGAGACAGTGGGGAAATAATATTTATCTGACTATTGCTGGGTAGCATAATAGGTAATAGTCTGATTAATTTGTGGCAGAAAGGAGTGCTCACAATGCCTTAAAGCACTGGGACAAAAAAACTCTTGTAATTTTTAATTAGTTGTATCTTTAATTTTTCTCTCTATATTTATGTGAACTGATGTTTTAATATATGGTATGAGGAAAGAAGGCATTTTTTAGATTTTTTGATAGTTGGTTCTCATTGCTAATGCACATCTTGACATTCTAATCCATATTTATAACATTATCACTTATACAGGGACAAGCAGTGTCACACAGTAGAGAATTAGCACAGAATGGGGCATCCAAAACTACTTCTGCTGGCTTTTATCAGATTTTTGTTTGGTTTGAGTGGCAGTAGATAACCGATGATAATAATTAGAGCCCACTCTTTCCTTGGAAAGTCTGTGCCCTGCTGTAAATTTTTTTGTCATCTACAGGATCAGGCAGAAGAGATAGGCTGAGGGTTCTGCTGTTTGGAAAACAATGGCTGCAGAGTTATTGAGCGTGGGCAGGGGACACAGCCACCATCTCTATATCCAGGAAATGAGAGAACAAGGAATGAAATAGAAGATAGATGTGAGCCCTGCTTTTCTTCTTGTGTTACCATGTTAGATCAAAAGATTTCTGGGGGAATTAATGAACAGCACTGCAGGAGAAAGCAGAGGTGGGAGCTTGGTGATGGCATCTGGTGGAACTCCACTAAGTCTTCCAGCTACTTCTGTGGCATTGGAAGTGAGAGGATACTTTCCCAATCCTCCTTCAGACTGGAAGGAGTATATCCTATCCCAGGCTATCCATTCCCTAGTTCATGACTTTGGGAAGCATGATGCCAGCAGGTTATGAGAAGAGATGGATGTTGGCTAAATGGACCCTGCTGAGACAACAAACATTAGTAGAGGTTCTTGTAAATGTTGCCAGTTCTTTCTGCAGCAGGTGCTCTGTACACATCAAGAGATGGCAAATATAGGAAGTAACTACTAGAGGCTGCAAACCCTCTGGGACTTGTGTGTGTGTGTGCAGCCTCATACAGTGCACATACACGTGTAACTATGTAATAAATTGCTAATAGTAATTGCTACAAACAACTTGGCAGGAAGCTTTCAGTCATCCTATGGAAAGCAAAGAGCTTGTTTTCATGTGACATCTCAATAAGGCAAGAACCTTAGAAACTGTTTATAGAATGTACAGCAGTTTGACAAAGACAGTGATTAGAAAATTCTTATTTTCTGAAGTGTTAGGTGGTTTACTTGTGTGTTAAAAGAATTTTAAGCATTTAGCATGGCTTTTACCATGTATTGCTGCTTCTGTGCTGAGCAGTCACTGAAGTCTGCATTATAATTACACACTCGGAAATTTGATTTTTTTACCTTTGATTAGAGAATGCAGTCTCCAAGCTGTTTTCAAGCTGGCATTATAGACGAATTAGAGGGTTTATACTAGTTAGATATTGAAATTTAAAAAATGTAATAAAATCACTAGCAGCTGTAATCAGTGACGGTCTTCAGTGAATTGTAAAGCCAAACTCTTGGGAAGGGTCTGGATGGTTTGTGAATCATTAGTGACTCTGCTTTCTTCAGCTAACATCAAGAATTCATTTCCAGCTTCTGTCAGCCAGTATCCAGGGATTCCTTTGTTCTGCAGACAGGTGGAAAGAGAGGGATTGCAATGGGGTGGCCCATGCAGTCATAGACAGGAGGTGGTGCGTGTAAGACATCAGAAAAAGTAGCACTGAATGAAGGGAGAGGCCGTGCCAAAGTTCTAAATGTAGATGAGCACTAAGCAATTACCAGCATTAATAGGCACCACTTCTGGAGCATCAGCACTGATAGGTACGTGGTTATCTCAGCCTGTCCTGACCTGGTTTTCCACATCAGCTGATTTCCCTGCACTTCACCCTTTGTGTCTTTTCCCCCTACCCTGGCAGTAGGGAGGTATGGCAGAAGGTGCAGTGTCCCTGCTCAGCACAGTGCTGTTCTTTTCCTAAGAAAAGCCACAATAGATCTGTTTTGTGTGTGGGTCACTGGGACACTCTAGCCACAACATCAGTGCATGAAGTTAAAGCATCTCAGACTGCATGAAGGGAGAAAGAGAGGTTCCTGGACTTCCAGTGCTACTTATTCTGCAACTTGCAACATGGAATTAAGTCTGTGATCCTCTGAGCAAGACTGGACCAGTTTGGATTTAACACAGAGATAGATTCTTCTTACATTAACAGCCTCTTCAAAACTGAAGCCTCATAGGAAGTTTAATTAGGTGCTTGATCTTCCTGGAATATTGGTAGCTCTGATGGACACGTGATATATATGAAAGACAAGACTTGGATGTCAAAGACAGGACAGCAGACACTAATGTGGAGTCATTGGGAATGTCACAAACAACTGAAATCTGCAATGCCTGCCTGCACTACAGAGTTGTGCCTTTCTTCTGAGCATAGAAGAAGCTCTCTAGACTACTGAGCACTGGTGTAAAGGTTGGTGTTGCTTCTGTGTGCTAGTTTGCCTTGCAGTTTTGGCCAGCAACTGTGTGTAGCAGCAAATTCATTTGACCTTTCCTATCTTGTCAGGAGTTTTGCCTCACTCTGACATTCTTTGCTCTCTGTGTTTTGAGAGAATTCCTGTGCCATAGAGAGAGGCTTCCTGGGCCCCAGGCACAACAGAAATACTGTAGTCAGTGGAGCAGAGACATACAGGCTTTAGCATGTTTGTACTTGTCACCTCTAAAACCACTCCCAAATGCCACCAAGAAAGATCTTGGCTACATGTGGTCTTCTTTCCCTGGGTCTGGGAAAGGAAACTTGCCAACACACTCTGGAAGATTTAAACTGTAGCCCATAGATGCCTTTCTCACTCACATGATTTACTCAAGTAACATCATTTGGGTACCCTGGGGAAGGGGAGCTCTAACACCACAGAAACAATCCTGTTTTGCTCCCAAATGCTGTAAAATAGAAGGAACAACTAGAGAATCTCTAAATGCCCAACTTGAATGTTGTGGTCTGAGGTATTCTAAAGGATTATTTCACCCGCTTATTATCCAATTCTGTTTTCTCTTTTTATTTCTTTTCCGGTGACAATGCTCATCTAAACAATGAGTACAACTTCAAGGCCAGAATCATTATCTTGCCAGTTTATATTGGTCTCCTGTGAAAGATGATAACCAGAGTGGACTTGTACAATCTGTACCTGTATTTCATGGATTAGGATGTAAACTAAGATCCTGCCTTTTCCTGTCCTGTGAGTGTGTTTGCCTAATCATTCTTAGGGTAACAATGTTAGCTATGTGCACATAACTAGCTTAAAGGATTTTGGAGGTTTTGTTGTTGTTGGTTTTTGTTTGTTTTGTGGTTGGTTGGCTGGTTTTGGTTTTTTTGGCAAAAAAAGAAGAAAAGGGTCAGACTTCCTTCGTCTTACTGAAATTTCCTTATGTTTGCACTCTGTCCCTTTAGGATGACAAAGGTACTAACTGCATTAATCCTTTTTGATGCTAGAGGGAGCTCATGGCTTGAGCAGTCAGAGTGAATCCTGGTACCTTGTACAATTCTTGAGGAAACACAGATGGGAAGTAAAGTGCTATTGATGACTATAATGCACCTTTTTTCCATCACTGGCAAAATTAGAAGGGCTGAATGCATCTGCTTAGGAAATTACACATGCCTTTCAGAGACACTCAGATCATCAAATGCTGCAGCTGCAATTTCTTCTATATCTGAGCACCTCCCTGTTGTGACTGGATTTATCTTCCCAACTTTCTCTGAGGAAATAAGTTATCCTTTGTATCCCTATGAATACACGGGAACTGTAACACCAGGAGCACTCGTGTTACTATGTGTGTGTGCATATATGCACAAAGTAGTAGTCCAAGCAAAATTCACCAAAGCCAGGATTCCCCAAAGCCAAAATCCTCCAGGAGAAAACTTGAAAACACAAGGTAACATCGTGAAGCATATTGGCTGGCTCTTTTGCCATCTCCTGTTGTTCCTCACTAGGGATCTGTCACTGTAACAGTGCAGTTGACAGCACATTAGCACCCAGAATTTAGGGTCTTTGGAGGCTGAAATGCAGCCACACTTGAACTGGCCTAGCTTAAATATATTAGCTAAAATAACTTTCCATAATCAAAACAAATTTTAATTTACCTGACATCCATTTCATAATTTAAAGTTCTTGACATGTAGACCTCTAATCCTGTTGAGCACCACCTCTAGTCTATTTAGTTATATTTCAACAAATCCTTACTCCTTCGGAAGAAGTTCAGCTGTCACTTTAGTGCTCGGTGAGATTACTTTGAGTGTCAGGGAACAGCAAATGGACAATCATACTGCTCCAGTGCCTGAGGCAAAGCAAGCTTCCTTGCTGTGCAGAGCTTTGGCAAGCCGGGCTTGGTGTTCGTGCCGGGGCAGCTCTGCCCGGGAGAGGGCAGTGATGCCCGGCCACGTGCTCCGGCAGAGCAGCCGTGGTGGGGAAAATGTAATATATCGGGCAGGAAGGTGCATATAGACAGGTGGATATGAGCTATGACTCAAAATAATCACTCACATGCAAGTCACAGTATTTCAGTGGCATATTGCTGCCAGAAACGTGCTGTCCTGCTGGCCGCTTAAGGAAGCCAGACAAGGCGGCTCTTGCAAAGGGCTGAAGACGGGAAGGCATTACAATGGCATTGACTTCACAGATACCTATGCATAAATACTACAGGTTTTATTTACAGCTCAGTCTGATTTGTGGAATAAAAGATACTTCAGCCCTCTTCAGGATATACTCAGATACAGAGTGCCAAAGCTTTTCACCTTGGTAACTTGTGACACAGTGGTCTATAGCTTGATTGCTTTACTCTTACAGGATGCAGTAAGTACTAGGAAGTGTTACTCTCTTATAGGTGACACTCTAGAGACTCCTCTGCCCGAGGCAAACTTATGTTCCTTTGTCATCTAAGAGGTTTATCTGCATGAGCATCAACACATCATTTTTATTTACTTGGATTCCCTGTTAATTCTATCAGCCTTTTCCCCTTCTTTTTATTTGTGTCCTAGCTTTAAAAGCTAAAATGAAAAAGGCTGAAACTATTATAACATAATATTGAGGCTGGCCATATTCTTGGATGTACTTTGAACATGAGTACCATGATGGATAGATGGAGTAAAGAGGATTTTAAGTCTCAGGATAGTCTTTGTATAGCAATTGTAGCTGTGGGAAAATTATACCTGTGGGCCACATTTATGGTTTTGAGAACTCTGGTCCTTATACCAGAAAGAAAAAGAGCCCTGAGGCTGCTCTAACTTCCATAGAACGGCAGCTGCATCTGAAAGGCTAAAACAACAACCAGAGTTCCTTGCTCTGCTACTTGCTAATTAAATTAGCATTAAGATGAAGAGTCACTGTAGAGAAGCACAGCAGCAGACGCTGAAAGTCTGGCTGTAACTTCATAGGAGAAAATAAAAGCAACTTGCTAGCAGCAACAATTATATGCGGTCAGTTGTTGCAGACTTTTTTTTTTTAAGTGGAGTCAACAGATTATGTTTGCAAAAGCTTTGGCATCTCAGACTTCTTCTTGATGAGATCTGGGTCAGGGCTCTCTATCCAAACCTTTCCAGGGGAATTGGGGTGGAAGTTATTGCTGTATAACATCTGTTCACTCATCTCACTCCAGCTTCAGTATTTCCTTCCCACAGCATTTCCATCCCAGCTAAGAGCTCATGTAGGCTATATCTGCATTGAATGCAAACAGTGTCTTGTGAGACATCCCTAAATTCGCTGGAGGCTCCACATGGTTGTGCTGCTGTGCAGAGGGACTGGCCCAGGCTCTGGGTGCAGGATGGCTGCTCACAGGGCCCCACAGGTAGGTGAGTGATGTGTTGCACAGCACTGAGGTGCTGGCCCCAAAGCTGGCAGGATTGGTGCTGGATAGGGGAATCTGCACTGAGCTGCCTCCCATGGTATAGATATCCCTCTCTTCTGCTGTATTAAAGACCTCACAGGGCAAGTGAGCAATGTCCTGACAGCAGAGTAAGGTCAGTGCCTATGACTGGGAAGCTGGAGAAACCACAGACTGCACCAAAATGGGCCACAAAAGGCCAAGATGCTGGGTGGGGCCAGGACAAGGAGAGAGATGGGCTTGGAGCAAAGGTAGGCAGGTAGAGTAGAGCAGAAAACATGTTAGGAAATGAGAGTACTGAACATTCAGCTGCATCCCTTAAGGCTGCCTACACTCCCATATGATAGGGAGGTTAAACATGATGCAGGGATACAGAAGCCACTCCTGGTCAGAACAGGAGTTCATGAAAACTTGATTTCTCAGTCCCTATCAGTGTAGAGTTTAAGTGTTCTCAAATGTACCCTTGCAGCAGCATTCCCCTTTCTGGACAGGGAAATGGAGATGTGGAAACTGAGGCAGCTTGCTTAAACTCACACCGGAAGCCCATGGCATACCAGAGAAGTAAAGGAAAAAAGTCACCATCCTAATCTGGCATTCCTGCCTGAAAACCTTTCCAAATGGGGCTGCATGGACAGACAAAAATGTCAAAATGTCACACAGTCTCTACTGTCCCCGCTATTCTAGTGGACCCTTGATCTACCAGGCTGCTGTGTGAGTGAGTGCTTCTCTGTACCACTCCTGTTATCCAGGAGAATTGCCTGCAGAAATAAAAAGAGGTGCAGGAAACACCAGTGGAGGGCATTAGATGGACAGGATTTTGCTAAGCTGGCAGAACAAGACCTGTTTAGTAGAGAAAGAAGAGCTCTAAGGATACAAAGACAAAGCAGGGAAGTTGCATTGAACTAAACCAGGATGGCACTTGCAGGGATTAATAGCTGTTTCCTGCCCCATATAATATGTCTTCTCCTTGCAAACATATACAAAGGATTTTCTGGAAATGCATTCTTTACTCCTCCTTACGCCAGTCCAGTTTCCCCTGGGTTTCAAAACACAGATGCAATTGAATAAATGGCTTAAGTCTATATTAAATGATATCAAACACAATTCGAGGCACAATCCAAAACTGTACAGCCAATGAAGGCTTTTTCATTGTTTTAGTAGTATTCAGATCAGATCCCAGATAGATAGTTTATTTAAAGTGTAACAGGATAACAGCAGTAGAGTGAAGCAAAACCAGTTGGAGCAATCCACTTACTCATTGTCTGTTAGCTTCAAATGCTAATAGAATTAATAATAAAAATAAATAAAGGGGGAGGGTGGTGAGAGAATATTTCTGTACTAAACTACAGGTGTTAATGAGCAAGTCTAAATAGAACTGGCTTGATGAGATCTGATGTAGCCATTCCCTGCTCACTGCAGGAAGTAGACCTGGAGGAGAATAAATTGGATAGAGACTTGCAGACAAGATGGTGGCTCTCAGACTGAAGCTTTGCTTCCAAGACCTTACTTGCTGAGTTTCCATCTCTTTTATACCTGATGCCTTACCTTCAGCTGTCCTAGTCTAGCTGAAGGTCCAAGAGCAGATCCACCAGTCTCTCATTGCCCATCCTATCTCTGTCACTGAGAGAAAGGATACTGTGAGCTCTCCTCCTTTCTAAAGGACCATCTCATTTCAGCCTGCCGTGCACAAGCTGCTCACTGAGTTTTCCTTCATGCAGGGTCTCAAGACTCCCCGTTCTCATGACAAATCTCTGCCTTGACCATCCCTCCTTTATATGCTGCATCTACTGTGTTGTGGTATCCATATCTTCTAAGCCATAAACCAACTTTTTTTTTTCACCTCTCTGTTAATTTCCCCTTGCTTTGGTTATCAATGAGATTTTGATTCTTCCTTCTGAGTCACTGCTTTGTTTTTGCTCAAATATTGTCTTAATTTGCAACAAAGCTGGCAGTATTATCTGCTAGTGGCAAAGAAGTAGGACTTTTAAAGACAGTTATAAAGCAAAACCCATGCAAGAGGCCAGGTCCTGTGCTGCTAGTAATCATTGCTTTATGCATGCTTAATGATTATTTTTTTAAGAAGAAAAAAATCCAATATAAACAGAAACTGATGAACATGAAGATTGAAATGCTGAAAACAGGATGGATTTTCTGTATCAGGAGTATGATCCTGAAGTGTGATTCAAAAGAGGGTGAAGGAATACAAGTGATCTTGATACACTGCAATAAGACTCTGGAGAAAGAACTGTATTGACTTCCTAGCTCTGCCTGGCAAGAATTACCTCAGGTATTATTTAATTTCACTGAGGCTTAGCTCTCTGTGTATAAAGGATGATTGCTGTTTCTTTGACTTGCAAGATTGTTCTGAGATGTTTTGATCCTACAGAGATGGTGTTCAGAGCAGCACTCCTGAGAAGTTTCTTTTGTTAGAAGAGATGTGGTTTGTGGTGAAATGTTGAAAAGGCCATGAACATCATGAACATCTCAAAACTACCACACCCTGAGGAAACAAGGGTAAAATCCTTTGTGGAGGCTCTTTCTTCAATCTGGAGTCATGTGGTTTAAGTGAGGAGTCTGTCTCCACATATCTTTCTTCCTCTGCTTGTGATAAACCTTTAGCACCAGGATATTTGCCTAAGCAGAGAGGACTGGGTGGGTGCCTGTGCAGAGAATTTTGTCATTCCACACCTTGGCTGAATGAAATAATTTATCAGAATAAAAGAGGCTCAGCAGTGAAGTTCCCAAGACTGCTGCCCTGCACATGTACAGGCACAAAGGCACTGCTTTGTCTCTGTAGTGCATGGACTGGTTGTACAGTACAACCACCTACTTGAAGGTGAGATAGAGTAGCACAGTGTCCATAGCTTGGCTTCAGTAAAAGACCTTCTCATGGGAGAATAATTTCCTGTTATTGTTCTTGAGATTCCTAGTTGGCTAAAAATTAGTCTAGCAGTTCTCAACCTTCTATCCACAACATCTTGGGAAAGGCTGTATCATTCATTATTTGTATCTGTGTGTACCATTACAGTTCACTCTTTCAGTGCGGTCTTTTGCAGAGACCTCCTGAGATCTCTTGGCCCCATTTCACTGTTTTAGTGACCAGCATGCATCTGACTCTGTAATATTGCAAATTTCTGCAAAAACTGCCCCCTTACAGCTGGTGGTTTAAGATGAGGGAAGTTTAGGAGCCCTCAGAAGAATTTTAGCTGCATGCTCCTGAAAGTGGCTCTGAAGAATGTTGGGATAGAGGTTCATGCGTGCTTTTGCCTCAGTCCATCTCTTCATCATCAGAGAACTGCCTACAGCTATAAGGTAAGGGACACTGGCCCATGCTAAATCCCAGCCTGCCTTCTCTGGCAGTGTGGGAAGGGGAGGCTGCTACAGTCGTGCCTTCCTAGCAGCATCTCCCAGTCACAGCTGCTGTGGACAGCAGCCCCAGGTTTTGCTGCGAGAACTTAATCTGCACTGTCGTTCCTTATTACTGCCACTCAGTGCTGTCGTGTCCAGCCATGAAAGGTCACAAGATGACATGAGAGAGGTCGGGCAGGGGGTGTACAAAAGGGTCTGGCAAGCATCGAGAAATATGGAAAGGCTAAAAAGAGAACAGCTACCCAAATGATGCTCCAAGCGGCTCGGTGGGGATGGGGCTGAGTGCGGCTGGGTTCACACTAAGTTTTCCCGAAGGTCACTCTGCAATATGGTAACTCCCAGCCCGGCTGTCAGTGCCCATAAAGGCAGCTCTCCTCACAGTGCGGGGGTGGGGAAAGGGAAGGAGGTTTGTTTAGAAGCATTAGTGCGCCCCTCCCCCGGCCCCATTAGTGGCCCTTATTAAACCAACACAGACAAAGAGCAAAGATGCCCTCGTTAATGGAGAGTCTTCGATAATTACTCTGCTCTGCCGCTTCTTTTGGGGGCTGAATAGCTTTTGAATAATGTTTCTCTTGCTGTGGTTGCAGACAATACCCTCGCAGACTGCTTTAAGCGGTGCCAATCCCATTAGCAGAAGAATAGCAGAGCTTTCTGGTTGTGTGGGTGTGTGTGCTCACGGGAGGACAGCGGTTCGCAGTGGGAACAGACTACGCAGCCCACTGCTTCGCTCTCCTCTCCTGCCCTCCAGGGCCCAAGCAAGCAAAGCAGGCAAGCGCTGGGCGAAACTCCATCTCGGAAACCATCTCCCTATTTAAGCGGCCCCCGTGCCAGCCCCGTGAGAGAAGTGCTGCTACTCGCTGCAGGAGCGCAGAGACGGGCATGGCTGCTCACCATGCAGAAGGGAGGGGAAGAGTTGGGAGGCAGAAACCCCGCAGGACTGGGGTGCCTCCAGCCTTTCCTCATGTTCCCCAGGCACATCTCTCCTTGCACCCACACAAAATTCCTAAGAGGACAGAGGCCTAATAGCCCCCAAAATCAGAATCAGGCAGAGCTGCTGCTTTACCATACAGAGGAGATGAGACAACTCATCTCTCTGCATGCAGCTGATTACAGAGCATGAAAATGGCTATACTACCCAATTTTGGGAGGGTTAATTTTGTGCTGCACACCCCAAGCAGGAAGCTAATTAGTGTGTTCAATGGGTAGCTATCAGCCAAACTTGGAAGAGTTGGGATAATTCTACCTGAGTCTTTCTCTTTGATCTCCCCTTTTGCGTGATAAGTGAAAATAGTGTATAGCCAGGCTGGCTGTGGTGTTTAATTTAATCATCTGATGATATTTATTTTCACAAACATGAACTCAAGCAACAATTATCAGAAAGGCTTCATCTTGTGCTGAACGCTCCAGTTAATGGCCTTTCTGTGAGGAAATAGCTTCTATGTAGGGAGTCAGTAATTAAAACGTGTGAAAAAAGGCCACTTTTTCAGAGGCAGTGGAAGACTGGTGGGTCTAATGCTCAGCTGGTATGAGCTGTCAAGTCGGTCAGTGGCCACAACAAACGGGCACTGCTCCTTCCACCTTATGCCAGCAAAGGATGTGCCGAGAGGGTTGTTGAGAGTTTCCCAGTTTGAGAAGGAGGTTTGGATGCTTGTCAACAGGAGCCAAACTTAGGAACACATGGTGCAATGATCTGGTCTTTGAAAGATGATTCTGAAGTACTCATGGAAGATGTTCAGATTGAAGGAGAACTTGGTCCTGTAAACTGTCCTACAAGGAAAGCAGCTAAGTTAATTTTCTAGTATTACTAAAGAGAGACAATTTTCCCTCTTTCAACACAGTGTTGAAACTAAGGAAAAATATTACATTTGACATATTCCAAGTAGCAGGAAGATTAATTCCTTTATGTCTTTGTCATATGGACAAATGACGCACATTTTTTTTACTCGTACAAGTAACCACCATATGGCTCCATGCACAAGTCAGTGTTGGGCCATGTGCTGATGGCTGGTGAGCAATGAGGACAAAGCTGGAAGTCAAGCTGTGTGAAAGGTTCTGATAGATAGCCATGTCTTTAACCAGTGTATCTTACTGGAAACAGCTTGTGATTTCATGTTGGGGGACAATGATATGCTTAAACAATGAAAATTGCAAAATCTGAAGCTTGCATTCTGAAAGATATATATAGTAATAACAACAAAAAAATTTCAAAGGTTCCTATTTCTTCAGAACTGAGAGTGTTTTTCTGCAGCTTTGAAAGATAATGTTGATAATTTTGGATTTGGTGGGGGTTTTTTTCCCTCTCTCCATTAGCAGACAGACTGCAGGAAGAAAAATCTCTAGCAGAGAAATTGACTGGGGGAATCAGAAGCAAAGAAGAGATAGATGTTTTTATAGTGCACACTGCCTGCTTTTCTCCCCTGATAACTGTGTCCTCACAGGTAATGGACCAGCACGCTCTGTGCACAATTTGGTTGGGCCTGAAAGGAAACTTTCAATTTGTTACTGGAAGAGAGGCAAAGTTCTGAAACAGTCAGACACTGGAGTCCTAGACAGTCTCTTTCCTTCTGAGGAGCTCAAGAGATAAATGTCTAAGTACCCTTTGAGAAAAGGCTGGATGGTGATAAATAAAATGGCAGGTAATGATACTGCCTTGTCCTTTGTGGGACCTAGGTGGATACATCTGAATTGGAATAGAAAAGATGAACCCTTGATTGTTACCCAGTGAAGAAGCCATTTGTCTTTGGGAGCAGGACTTGGAACGCATGGTGGTCTAGTAATATGCTATTTTTGAAGGCTGAGACTAATTCATTTTCAGTCAGTTTAACTGGTATTTTGTGTGCCAAAGGCACTCATTTATCCTTTCAGTCACTGAAGTGAGATAACCCATACAACTACTACTTCGTTAATTGTGTCAGTTGAATTTTGCACTATACACTAAATGGTTGATGTGTGAGGAGATGAAAAAACTACTGGTGGAAGCTGACCGGCCTTTTGCTGTGGGTTGTGAATCCACTTTATGGATTCAATTCAGCACCACATCTTGTGGTTCCGCTTCAGCACTAACCTGACCTCTCTGCTCAGCACAGCACCACCAACTCGCCTGTGGCACAGGCAGTGAGACACCACCGTGCCCGTGAGCTTAGACCTGTGCATGGTGCTAGTGAGAGGTCGTCTGCACACGAGATGTCAAGATTCAGGTGCGTCCCTAATCCAGACATGGCTATTTGTTGCCGTGCGGTTATTTTTACAGGACTAGTATTGATGGGTGGGTTGCCAAGCTGCCTGAAACAAGCCATTTGTAATTGTCTTGTAACTCTTTGTTTTCCTTGGGTAACAGGTTCTGCTTTTGCTGCCCTGTGGCGATATGGATTCATGCGCCACGCTGCTCCCTGCAGCCTTCGCGCCTAGGTAAGCGAGCTCGCACTTGGGACTGTTTTAGGATTTTGCGTTTCCCATCTTTCCCGAAGTCAAGTGCCAGCTGAGAATCTCGGCTGCGTTAAACTTGGAAAAGCGCAACTTTCCCCTTGATGTTTATACCGGAAAACCTGTGGTTTTTCCAGTGCTGTGTTTTTAAGGGAAGTGAGACTGGCGGGCTGTGGGGCCGGGCGGCAGCCGGCGCTCCGCGGGCTGGCGCGGGGCCGGGCCCGCGGCGGCTCGGCGGGCGCTCGGCGGGCGCGGCGCTGGCAGGAACCTTGGTGCGGCGGAGCCGTTTCCCGCGGCGGCCGGGACGGCTTTGCGGCAGGACGCGGCGGCAGGAGGGGCCGCTCGGCGCCGGGCAGGGCCAGCGCGGGCCCCTCCCGGAGCGCGGGCGCGGCGCGGCCCGGGCGCAGGTAAATGAATCCTCCCTTCGGTCCGCGGGCGGGGCGGGGCCGGAGGGGGCTGCCAGGCTCCCGGGCCCTCCGGGGCGGCCGGGCCGGGCTTCCCGCAGCCTTCGCCGCGCTGCCTGCCCGCCCGAGCGTACGGGGCTGTGGGCGAGGGCCCGGGCGCGGCCGCGTTTGCATCTGTAGCACAAACACGCCCGTAGTCATGTGCTCGTCTGGAAGGACATGTCCCCTCTGCATAAAAAGGCCTCGTGCTTTCGTTTCCCTCATCCGGCTCACGGTCTCAGCAGGAATTTGGGTGCTCCTCGAGTCAGACTCCAGTACGTGTAGGCACAGGGCGCTGACAATCCGTCTCTGTTTTAATAGCCCGGAGTGTGACATAATGCCGTGGTCGCCTTACCTTGCAGTAAAATTGCTTCTTTTAAGGAGCAGGCACTCAGACACAGCCAGTAGAATTATACCTTCCGGAATTAAATAGGCCTGACAAGAGAGTGTGTTCTATGGGAATGAATGTGTGCTAGCTGGAGTGTCAGCAGAAATGCTGGGGTCACTGGCAGTGCGAGGTGAGGTAAGGGAAGAAACTCGAGTGTACGTTTGTGTAGGGCATCATGACTCGCTCCTGATCTGTTCTGCAAAAATGCACAAATGGCCCTCATTCTGCAAAGCTTTACAGACAAATCTCGCTTTCAGCGCTGCATACCCTACTGACTTTAAAAAGTCACAGTGAGAATAAGAAAGCATCTGAATCTTAGTTGTTCTAATGCCCATACACTTTAAACAGCAGTAATTTTCATCTTGCCATTTTTATGTCTTATTTATTCAAAAGTAATGAATTAAATTTGGGACTTAAATCAGAAATCTAAAATGTGAAACAGAGCACTGTACATCGGAATGAAAGTTCTTATCAGTCTACAGTAGCTAGATACGTTGTTCCTGGATGACCTTGTCAGATTGAACTCAGGTTATTGTTAGTATTTCAGGATCATCAGATGCCTTGAGATTTCTACAGGGCTTCTGCTAAGATTTTCTGTAATGGAGATTTGGTTCCGTTTGGAAAAGAGCAAGCATTTGTGCTGGGTAGTCACAGAACTCTGTAGTGATGCCTGTGGTTACAACCATCAGCTGTTGTGGCAGGACTGCCAGGACCTGAGCATTTGGGTTGCCGTGGTAAGTTGCTGAACTATTTGGATCATTGCTTCTTTTCCTTCTCCTGCCAATTTATGTGACAAAGCACTGTGGTCCTGGCTGTTTGAAAAACAAGAGAAGAGCTTAGTTTGAGGTCTGAAATGAGGCAGTGATTAAGCACTGTATTTCCTTCAGTGTCAGCATGCAGCCTCTAACAGTTAGAGGAAATCCAGGTCTCACTGTAGAATGGCTTGTACTGTCCCAGTTGATCCTTTGGGTACCGCAGCTGGAGAGAGGAGTTGGCTCCAGCTGCAGATCACGGCTACTCAGAAAGCTGTACAGTACAGATTTGGATGTCAAGTGTGTTTTCTTACAGCTGTGCTGGGATCTCAGGGAAGAAATGGTCTCCTGTGTTCTTGTGGGAGATTGTGTGTTTCTTATCTTCTTTTGGGCCTCAGGGGCAGTGCAAGCTGTTATTCCCAGCTGTGCTTTTTACTTCTGTTTACAGCTCATCAAGGGCAATTTGAAAAAGTCTTAATTTCTGAACTTAAAAAAAGAAGTCAAGCATCTGTCTTTACTCTTCAGCCTAGTCCTAGAAAATCTGGAGTGAGGAGATACAAAATTTCAGTTTGCATTAAGTAGAAATGTTATTTTTTTTTAAAGAGGAGTTTAATTTCACCTGACATATTCAAAGTTGCTCCACATCCTAGCAGGAGCCAAGCTGCTCCATAGAGCCAGATACAGTTGGAAGTATTAGACTGAGTCACCTTGCTTGTTGTTTCCAGCTTGTTTAGTTCAATCATGTTTCCTCTTGTACTGGAGGAGTTTGTATCACCCCTCTTGGGTACCCTGTTCCCTGACAATTTCTATACTCTCTGCTGAATTCACAGGTGACAGGCAGGTGACAGGCTGTTCTGTGGTGTCTGTGTGTCTGGCAGAACAGGCAGTGTTCTTAGGGACAAGGACAGCATATAAAATCCAAGTTATACAACTTTAGACAAAACTGGAATATAAGCACAGAAATTATTCTCTCTCCTGGGTAGTTATTTGAGGCTACAGGTGTGTTTAAGACCACAGATCCACATCTTGGGCTAAATCACTGCACTGCTTTGTTCTTTTTGTCTCTGTGGATTTTGCGAGGTCAGGCAGCCACCAGGCAGCGTGCAGAGGGGAGGTCTGGGTTTCAGTATGATGTCACCTAAGAAAGTGCCCATGTGCTGCTGGCTTTGGCTGCCTGCAGCCTGGGCTGTTTGTCACCACCAGCTGCTCTGCTGTGGTCAGTCTGCTTGCCTTTTTGTTCCTTTCCTTGTTAAAGTCCATCCTTCATCCCAGTCCAGCTGATGCGATTTTAAATGGTTACTCATCCCCAGGAAGTGACACAGCCCTTCATTACTTGGTGGTGCTCCCCAGCCAGGAGGGATGTGTGTCAGGTGGCTGCAAGGCAAACGAGTCACCCATAAAGATCTTGGGAGAGCTGTCCAGCAGTCAGTTTCTGGAAAATAAATCCTTCTGGTGGTCTGTCATCCTCCACTCTTGGGTGCTCCTCAGCCTCCGGCCCCACTTTGTTCTAGTGCAGGCTGTTGTGCTCTTTGCAACTTAGTGTTTCTTGTGTTTTAATCACTGTTTCTAAATGACAGTTAAAATTAAAGATAATCTATACTGTAAGCAGTGTTTATTGTGCATCATCACTGGATGAGCTGTTCTGGAGCTTGTGATGTGTTAGTTCTCCACACAGGGAGGATGGCTTGGGAACTTCCTTGTTAGAGGCACTGGGTGAGCTCAACAGCTGGGGTAAATCTGTGCTTCATACTCGTGTTTCCTTGCTAAGGGTCTGCTTCTCCTCACAGAATGTGGCTTTCTTCCTACCTGGTTTCATTTGTTTCTTCACTTCATCTTTTTGCAGTTGTTTATTTTTGTTCTGTTTTCTGTAGAGTAGAAGAGATCACCACTGTCTTTTAACTTAACTGTAATTAGGCCCCAAGTTAATTGCAGCTGTACCTGCTGTTTGCCTCTCCCTGGGTTTAGCAGACAGGATGTGGGAGCTCTTCTTCATTGATAACTGTTGGCAGTTAATTTCACCCTTAAGGGCAATGAGAGTAGCAAACAGGTGGGTTTGCAACATGGAAATGGTTATGCGTACATTCAGCTACCCTCTTTTGACCCTATAGCCAAGCATTCCTGACCTGGAAGTCTCTTTCTCCTGTTTTTGTGAGTTTTTCCTGATTATTTCCAGTGGGTTTGTGCAGGAATGCCAGTCAAAGGATATTTTTGAGAGATGGTTTAAAGTTGGGATAGTCTGAAAAATTTAAGCAATAATTTCTCTGTTTGTCTGTTGAGGAAAGAGGCCTTTGGAGAGGGCTTTTAAAAATGTGATCTAAAGAGAATTGCCCAGGTGATGCTGGATCAACCGTTGACTGTCATATGGCAACCTTTTGAAGCTGTGGTTCCCTGTATATGAAAAGTTTCTTGTAGTGTTCTCTTCTTTGTGAGGCACTGTAAATTTCCTCCTGCCATTGAAATGGTGAATCTAACAAGCTTTTGTGCTCTGTCTCACTTGATATACACAGCAGTAAGTCATCTAGGGTTTTGGAATCACTTGGGAAAAGGCTTGCCTTGTGCCATGGGATCCAAGAGAATGTGATAGTTTGCACAGGGACAATGTCCCAGCTGATGCTCACTCTCTGCAGTTGTCCCTTGTGAAATTCCTCCTTATCAGTTGCCTCTCCAAGATGAGTGTGGCAGGCAAGCTGGAGTGCAGCCTTCAATTGCTGCTCAGAGAGCTGCTCACTGCCTTGCCTGGGGTTCAGAACCACTCGGAGGGGAAGTGTCACGAACCAGGACTCTTGCTCCTTATGCAAGCCCTTTTTGCCAGTGATGTGCAGAACTGCATAGGCAATGGTAAAAGCTGTGTGTGTGACAGCCCTCTGTGCATTCTTGTTCTCTCTTCTGTCCACTCGGGTGTGCCTACCTGATAAATACAGCTCAATTTATCAACTATTAGGCAGCACCTAAGTCAAGGTGCTATCATTTCAAGGACTATCATTGACCTAAGTGTGTCCTGTTTAGATTCAGGGCAATACTTGTCTGATGTGACCTGCAGAGCAGGTCAGAAATCCTTGTAGCAACAAAACCTGTAGGTTGTGCTTGTTTGGGGTACCACTGGAAGACATTCAGGTCACAGTCTGAGGTTGACAAGTAGAAAAGCTCAGTAGGTCCTTAGCTGTGCCAGCCCCAGTGGATTGTATTCAATGAGACAGTGCAACCACCTCTTCTTCAGATGACCTGTTGTTCAGACCAGGTTTGTCTGAACAACACATAGCCCATAAACTGGACTGTAGTGGTACAGGCCTACAGCATAACAGAAATAAAAGTCCCTAGGCTGCTTGAATTTGCTCTGCTACCAAATTGTTACCCAGCTGAAAGAATCTCTCTCTTTTCCTTCTTGGCCTTGGAGTTTCAGCCCACAGTTGTAATGCAGTGTGAGATAAGCAGAGCTGGTTCCCACAGAAGGTTCCAGTGTGCTGAGAAGGGAATAAGGCAAGCTCCTCAGTGCCTGAGGCACCTCTGCTCTCTATTTGTGTACAGGTAGCTTGTAAAACTCCTCTTGTGCTCTTGAGATAAAATTCTCAGAAACTCAAATCTTTGCCAGGAATTTGAGCCCCAAGAGTCATTAAGAATCAATGAGACTTGAGGGACTTATAGTATTACCTGCCTTTTGCTACCTTTCACTGACTGAGAGCTCCTGTAATTTATTCATTTCCTCATGAGCATCATTGATAGTTCCTTTCTAATTCTCTCTCCAAATACCAGAGGAAAGGGGAAGTCTCTATTTATCTGTTATGTATCACTTGTGCTGAACATCTCTGTTATCTGGAATAGAGCTAGGAAGTCCACTGAGCACCAAAACCAAAACAATTGCTTGTCAAGTTGTGTGAGGTCTCCTTTCTTTCTGCTTTTCCTCTCTGCTACACAGCATTTTCTGTGCTTTTTAAACTTTGCCATGCAATGCTTGGCATGACCCATGAGGATACAGAAAACATTATCAGGAAGTTAAATGATCTTTCCCAGTGTATGTTCCTTGGTGTTTGTCATTCATTTTTCTCTGGTGTCAGACCATGCTGTCATCCAAGTTAAATCCATGTGGCTTTTCCAACGGAGTTAATGTTTACTAAAGCTGAACTTCAGTGTCTCATATGCTATGACCAGTAATCCTTGCTGTTTATCTCGGCCATGTGAGTGATGGGGCCACTATAAACTTGTGATAGTAAAGACTGCTCATGTTGTAAGTGCACATTAATTGTCTTTCTGCTGCATGTTCATGCTGGGCAGATATACAGAAAGCTGTTTTTCAGCTGCTGCAGTCACTGTGTCCAGCAGTTTTTGCTGAGTACAGTGCAGCATGTTTCTTCATCCTTTTTTCGCTAGGACTAGTTCCCAGGGCCTGGATGAACACAAATCCAAGCTTACTGTTGCCCATAGCTTCATCAATCTATAATTGTTTGGGCTGATGCTTCTTCCTTCCTCTCATATTCACTGGCTTAGACTGAATGTCTTGGAAAATTTAGGGTGTTTCAAGAAACAGTACATAAAGCAATACATTTTACAGTAACTTAAAAGGAGTTTAACTTATCCTACTGTTTGCCTTTTTTTACCCTTCTCATGAAAGAAGTGATTTTCACTGCTTTCCCTCCTGGAGGAGATTCTGATGAAACTGTTTACTGCCATGTCAGAGTCTGCTTTCATTTGGCACCAAATCCATGCAGACATCTGTATTAAATTTTTGTTGAGTGCCACTATTAGAAACTGCCTAATTGGATTTATGGAGGATATGTAATTGCAGGATCCCAGTGCTGGTGGGAATTACTGGCACGACTCCGTTGGTGGTATAGGAAAGGATGAGCCTGCCACCACTGATGTCACCTTTCACATCTTTATTGAGCAGGGCAAATAGACTAGTTGGGAAGGCATGAGTGCTGCAGTTTGTGAGCCATGTGATACAGGGGCCTGTCATCTCCTCATGACCATGTGATTCAGCATCCTACTGGATATGAGGTCAATTTGTAGTTTGGCATCACCACACTTGGCTGGGTGGTACTGGATAGCTCCAGTCTCACAGGATCCAGAGAAACGTTCAGCTGCTTGAGGCCTCCAGCATTTAAAAATGAACTTGTTAAACGTAAGTGTCAATTTTTATCCCTTGCTTTCCACCTTTCCTAGTGATTTAAAATAAAGAACAGACCAACATTGTATCTGCTATCACTAGAATGCTGCAGTGGCATGTCACAAGTCCTTCTGAAGTGATTGCCACTCCAGTTGCATGAGGGAGGGAGTGCAGTGCTGCATTCTCTGCCAATCCCCATGAGGCAGCATCTTTGAATGGACCAAGCTGTAGCCTTCACTGCAGGCCTGTGGTTATGCTGATGCTAGTTTGGTTGAAGTGAATGCCTCTTGCAGTTTGCAACTTCAAAATACCGTTCTTGCTGTAAAAATATGCTACAGAAGGATGTAGAATGAGTGGACAGGTTGCACCACATTATGTCCCTTAGGCTGTTCCTTGAGCTCCCAAGCTCGGTGGTACCTGGGAGCAAAACACTGTTCTGGGGCTGCTGGCAGGAATGAGCTTCAAGAGTAAACTCCATGCTGCATTAAGCTGACAGTGCAGATGTGCTCAGGATGACTTAATTTCCCACTGCTGTAAAATGTAGCTTTGCAAAGAGTCTGCTCCCATACTGTTCTGCTTTGAAATAACTCCAGGTCTGCTTTGTTCAGCCCTCTGGTTGTGGTCTTCTCTCTGTCTTCAGTGTCTTACTCTGTGTTCACATAATTGAAGGGGATCCTGTCGTGGTTCACTATGAGACTAGCAAAGTGAATCATTGCAAAGAGTTAAGGGGAGAAAGATCTCAGTGTAAAGGCTTGATGTTCCAGAATTGTGTATGTGATTAGTTATTGCTTTTGAAAGTTATTTAGTTGGAGTGTGTTTGTGAACATCAGAGTCTGAACTGCAGATCTGTTAGGAGGGAGGGTGAGCTGCTGCTTTTGAGCACAACTGTGTCATGGCTGGCTACAACTGGTGCAGGTGTGGGAGGAAGCCACTGGAGGATTGTGGAGGAGATTGGTCGGTGCTACAGAATTCTGGGCCCCCTTCTTGGGGGGTTGCTGGCCACATGCCTCTCTCTGTCTGGCTTGCTGTAGTAAAGGGTGCCTATTGAAGCGGCTTTCCTAATAGAGGTTAGGCTAATAGACTGTTCTGGATTAAAAAAACTCCCGCCTTTAATAGAAGTATTATGTGGTTTTGATGCTGTTTAATAGATGTTTTTTCCTGCTAAGTGTAAATCTTCATGGGTCCTGGTAGCACTTCAGCAGCATTTACAAGCTAATAAGCTGCTAATTATCGGCCCAGCCCAGCTAATTAGTTTTGTTAAGAGTGTATTAATCTGGGCAGAGCTCTGAGCTAATGCAGCTTTCCTGCTTCTAGGACTTGAGCTGATCTGTTCAAAACTCTGACTTTAAGCTATTCTGCACGTACAGGCTCTTGGTACTGTGATTTGTCTTAGGAGACTTGAGGGCTGTTCTCCTGCCAATACAAATGCCCAGTCTCCAGGTCTCAAGAACTCACAGACATTTGACAGGTTACCCCAATTTAAACATACCTCTCATGTATTTCCCTTTAGCATGGCAGCAGTGTGGATGGAGCTTCAAGACTGAGAAGTTAGACAGCAGCAGACTTGGTGTGGCAGGAGCCAGCAATGGGACACCCCACTACTGCACCATAGGGAGCAGAAACTCCCCTTCCTTCCTCCTCACAGCTGTAAGCTCAGGTGGTCAATACAGCTCTCAGTAGTTCTAGCTTTAAAGCTCCTTGCTGGTCCTATGTTTTGCCCAGTTAGCCAACAGTTTGTAAGTAAAGATGTGCAGATTTGTGACAGCGCAGGATGTGGTACATTTGTTGTGGTGGTAGGATGCATTATCTCTGGGGCTTAGGTTGCTTCATGGTTTCACTTAGGTTCACAGTGGTATTCTAGAAAGAAACTAACTGTATGCAGTGCAGCAGCCTCGTAGCATTGATTTATTTGGCAGATGTCATAGTTCTGTTCATGCAGACAGGTAGGCAAAGTAGCCACTGTAAAACTCATGTTGGTCTCCATAAAATTGTGAGTTCAAGTAATTTTGGACAGAAAAGGCAAACTGTTTGAGTCTGGTTGGCCTATTTTATGACCCTGTAGTTTATCAACTTTTTCTTAGAGCCGTAACGGAAACTCTGTGAAGCATTCCTTAGGTGACTACCTCTCAATGTAGCTTTCTAAAGCTTGATTAAAAAATGGTATCCCTTTGGTTTCCCATCATCTGGTGCCCCATCCTGCTCTCTGCAGCTTTCAGTTCAAAAAGTGATTATACACAGAATTCATACAGAGTGAACAACAGAAGCCACAAAGGTTTTCTTCATATACAATAGTATTGGTGGAAATTGAAGGAGAAAGTTAAATGAAGGGGATTATGACTGTGAAAGGAGTGATGTGATTAAACATATTTACCTGGGAATAGACTCTTACTGACGTGATGTTTCGCTTTTCTTTACAGGTACTCTTCATCACTATGAGCTTGTCCCATACAGGGACCATAGCCCACTTGGTCAGTGGGTGGAAGATCTTCCCTCTGAAGACAAATTGAGTTGGTTACTTCCTACCACTATGGGTTGGGGTTGGTGACTCTGCCCACCACATCTAAGCTAGTGGTGTGCCAAGGACAGATGCAAAGCAGGTCTTCAGCTCTGTATTGATGTGGTATCTTCTTGACACATCGCAACGCCTTGAGCCCACAGCAGCACAGGATATGGAGGCTCTTGAAGTGGATGACATTAGCCCTGCCTTGGAAGTGACTGAAGACTTTTTCAATAGTTTTGATACTAAGCTTGAAAAGATTGGGCAGCCCTCTGAGGTATATGGTGTACAGGAGGTCCCCGAACTGGTTGGGCGTGAGGTATTTGATCAGATAACAGAGAGCAGGAACCTGAGGAATGTCACCTCCTTAGCCAAGAATAGCCTCATCTGGGATCACTGTAAAAATGGCCTCTTGGAAACCAAAGCTCAGACAGCGTTCTCTGCCAAAGACCAACGCATGGTGCAGAGGGGAACAGCTGCTGACAACCTTGCTTGGGCAGGGGAAGGGGAGACCACGGCTTTTAACATCTTCAGGATCTGCCAGCGGCGGAGAGATAGGCCTCGCTCAGTGAATGACATCCTGGTGCAGAATGAGGAAGCCTCCATGTTCAAACCAGGTCACAACAGGTCACGCTCTGATATCAGCCACGTCAACTGGAGAGTGGTCTTCACAGGGACCTCCCTGCAGCAGCCACCTGCACCTGGTCAGGACAGTAACTGTGCTCTGCTTTCCTACCTGGCATTAACCAAGGGAGAGGACATCCAAGGAAACACAGGTTTGTGCCGGTGCTTTGGGTTATGTTTATGTGAGAAGTTTGTTATTTGGTTTCAATATTTGAAAGAGGAGCTGAATGTTAAAAAACACAACCTACTCAAAACCCAGCTGTTTTTGGAAGAAGAAAAATCAGTATGGCTCTTTTGTCTTTGATGTGGCTCTGTGCATTTGCCTGCCTAAGGATCGTTGTTTAAACTTACCTTGATTTCTGTTCTTTTTATGGTTTTAAAAATTAAGCTTGTTTTACTTTTTTACTTCTATCATATTTAGTTTGACTCAGGAGAAAATAATTTATTTGCTCTGCATTTCTGATAATTTCCTTGAATGATTTTCCCAAACTCAGAAAAAGCTTTGAATGCTAAAGCTATTGGGAGAATGACAAATCCAAACAAAAGCAGTTTTCATAAAGTGAAGGAGTGGCCATTAAAAAGAGAGTGTACAGAGCTTTACTGCAAGGCCTGAGATCTCTGCTCTCTTTCTTTAAATAATGCTGACTCTTCAGTCCATAAACAATTAATAGAAACTAAAGCACTCAAATTGTCAGTATTAACCTACAGACATGTAGGTATTGTGTTTTTTGTGACATTGTTGCTGTATCCCCAAGAATGGTATTCTTGGTTGACAAAGGCAAGTCTACCAGCTGTTATTTTTGTTTAGAGAGATACATTGCTTCTTGTAGACTGGGGTCTCTGTTCTGTATCTTTTCTGTGGAAAGGATGCAGAACAGAAATGCATGCACAAGTCTGGAGACAGACCTCTGCAATTTTGTCAGCTGTATCCTGGGTTTGACTTGATGTGTAACAACTTCATATGCCCACAGAAACTCCATTAAAATGTAGCCGTTGAAAATCCATACATGTCCCTGATACTGTTTTAAGCTTTGTCTGTGATTCTGTGATATGAGGTTGCCATGGACCCACTTCTTGAGGTTTTCAGTGCTTGCTGTGTGCCCTCCAAGAGCCTTTCTGTGTGGAATGTTGGAAGGCGGGGTACCTTCTTTGTGGAAGGAGAGCTTCTGTGCTCTGAAAATATGCTTTTTAACCTGTTTCCTTTACCTGTTCTGTTCAGCTGCTGTGCAGGTTTTACAAGGTAGCCATGCAATTTCTTCCCTCTATGTTTATGAGAGAGCCTCACGAAAAGTTTGCTGCTACTGTGAGCTGAGCTGAAAAGAGAAGTGCAAAAGCAAGGAAGTAGGTTTTGCAGATGTGTATCTGTGGCTACTAATTATTCTCCAGAAAAGATTCAAGAATGTGTTTGGAGGTTGGATAAAACCTGCTGCAGTTGTTGAAGGGGTCATAGTGGTTGCATCCTTAGAAGACATCCCTTTTCAGGGTTTTAATCCAAATTAAATGAATGCTGTGAGATGCTGAGAGGACCTTCAGCAACTGTCAGTCCTCACTGCTGTGAAAGACTTCCCTCTGGAGCCTGCAGAGGTCTCCCAGTCCTCCAAAGCTGTCCCAGTTACTGCACAGATGAACTCTTCACTTTTTTTTTTCCTTACCATCGTAGTATACCCATTACTGGGGGCTTATCTGTTCTTGCTGCTTGCTCTTTTATAGAATCATAGAATCATTTAGGTTGGAAAAAACCTTTAAGATTATCTACTCCAGCTGTTAACCCAGCACTGCCAATTCTACCACTAAACCATAATACAAATGAAATGACTCTGAATTGTTTCCATGTGCTGAGAAAGAAAAGGACCTGAAAAGAAGCCATGCCTTTTGGGGCAGGATCTTAGGCCTGCTGGTAAAAAAGCTCATGTGCTAGAAATAAACCTTGTTTGTGCTATGGGGCACAAGCAGGAAGCCGAGCTATCAAAGACAGAAGTTGTAAGCAAATTCAAGGCAGGCTCTTGTATTTCTGGGCATGTGGCCTGGCAAACAAAGAGAGAATACTGCTTCTGTAATATACAGTGAAGCTTAGCTTGGATTTTTAAAACACAGTGTTTTAAACACAGCATGGTTTGATGGTCATGTGGATGTTATCATTCAAACACTGCCACTCCTGACAGTGTGGGTGCTACAGTACTTTTTCTAGGTATTTGTTTTGTTTGCCTGCTGTGCCTGTGAGCCTGGGGAACTCTAGAGCAGTCACTGGTGTTGAGCACCTGTACACTGACAAACTGAAAGATACATATCTGCAGACCCAGGTGAGAAAACACGTGTGAAGAAAAGACTATATTTTTAAGTAGGAAGATAGTGGACATTGTGGATCTGAGGCACAGTTTGTCCCTGATCTAGAAAATCCTGCCAAGAAGGTGACTAGGCCAACCCAGTTTGAGAGCATTTTAAGTCCCAAATATGTTTTGTAAAAATGCTCAATTTTGTAAAAATCCAAGAGGGAAACTACTGACAAAAACTCTGCAACTTACACTTATCACTTGCTAAGCATTAGAGAATTCAGAGAGGAGTGCCCCCTCAAGATGCAAACTCCTCATAAATTAGGCATCTCTGCTTCTGCTCTTTTGCAAGTTACTTGGAATGACTGTCGTCAGAAATGCTTCAGTACTGGAAAACAGAGTAAGCTTTCCTGCCTTCCCGGCTGAGATGCAAGTACAGTCAGCTGTTCCAGGGTGTGTATCATCTGGACATGCTGATACAACATTTGGTCTCTTTCTCCAGGGGTGTGGGTTGCCCCAACTTCCCCAAGTGTGGTGAGTGGCAGGTGGGTGCTAGGCTGTCCTGCTTTCAGGGCTGTGTGCAGGGTTCCAGCTGGGACGAGTGGGCAGTTCCCAAGAGAGAGGAGAGGTGTTGTGGAAGATATTCTGTCCCCAGCTGCTGAGTCTCTCTTTGTTTTCTACTGCCTTCTTCCGCCTCTTTCCTTGAAATTATAACTCCAAATGGCTCAGATGTGGGCCATTTACTGTGATTATTTCCTTTTTTTTTTTTTTTTTTTACTCTTCTTCAATTTACTCTGCTTGTCTCCATAAGGCGGAAAAGAGATGCAGTTTCTGTTTGGAAGGTGGATAAAGAGATGGTACCATTTGCTCTCTGAGTAAAAAGGTATTATCTGGCACAGTGCCTGTCGAGGAGATAAAGGAGCAGAGCTGTAAGATGTGTATGTATGTACAGCATATGGATTCAGCCTGTCTCTGCCAGCAGCTATTGCCCTGACCTAAACAATACGAGGCATTTGAATGTTAATCAAGGTGGCTGCTGGTTCTGTCCCAGTTTGAGCGAGAGCCATTGGAGCCAATTTCACTGAGCTTGAAGGGAAGGAGTGGGGTGAAGGAGGGAGAGGGGGGTGCCTCTGTGAAAGACAGGGAGAGATAGCCTTTCTCTAACTCAACAAAAGACAAACAAACCTGTGTGCAGATGAAGGAGGGGTGGCTGGGGGAAGGTTATGAGTTGTCTTATTATGGAGAAGCTTGAACGGTCATCTGTACTTGATGGAAGCGAGAGAGATTGCAGTTGGAGCTGCAGAAGCGCTGCCTCCCTGATTGGATTAATAGAAAGGGAAGATGACTCTAGAATGGCTGTCCATTATCTGCACTACAAAGGGATTAGTGTGGGTTTCAGAGAAATTAATGGCTTTTGAGTTAGTGCAGAAATACTAATGAATGTCAGGGCCAGAGATGTACGGTGAACAAAATTGGTTCTCTTTTAGTATGTTCCTGTGTGTGCACATCTATCCATTTGGGCTATCAAAGTGTGCTTTTTCTCTACCATTTTGGGTTATAGATTAGGCTTTCAGTTCTCATATTTAGCTGAAATAGTCTTGAGTAGTTTATTGATATGCAAGGTGTAGTTATACTGACCTTTTTAGACCTAGTGCCAAAATAGCAATTTTTTAAATTGTTGTTATGGTTTTAGCCATATCTGCAGGAAATCTCTGCAGATAGAGTGCTTTGAGCATGGTGTTAAAGGCAGGCTCCTTTCTGAGTATGTGGGTGAATGGGGAAGCTGAGCCATCAAGGCAAAACCTAAGTGCCTCCTTTTTTCTTAGGGGGGCTGCAAGGTAGCATCCTTCCCCCATTTTTAACCCCCATGAGATCTCCATACCAACATAAAGTATATCAAACAATTAATCTTCATGTATGTTCATTAAGTTTAACTGGAGCTTGTCTACTTAATACTTATAAATCCTTAAAAGTTGGTCTTTGATGAAGAGCTGGCAAAAGCTTTTACACTGCTGCTATTCTGCTTCTTTCTCCTGCCCCTAGAAGAAACTGAAAATTAGCTACAGGATTACTTCCAGCCAAAGGCAGAAGCATCTTAGAATGAAGGTTACAGCCCAAGGTTGCCTCAGCTGGTATCAGAAGCCCCTGGACAGTAATGAAGTTCCTCGAATACTCAAGAGTCCCTGACTCTCCTTGTGCTCCA
The DNA here is from genome assembly GCF_009819655.1 of Sylvia atricapilla. Classification (NCBI taxonomy): domain Eukaryota; kingdom Metazoa; phylum Chordata; class Aves; order Passeriformes; family Sylviidae; genus Sylvia; species Sylvia atricapilla. Next base: position 12,187,898 of record NC_089146.1, read on the forward strand.
GAAGGACAGACTCACCCATAGCCAGCAGTGGTGAGAGCTGTTCGGCCAACAGTCTGGGCCATATTAGCTGGGAAGCCCAGTACAGATGGGGATGTAGTTTCTGTACAGGCCTGGTTTTGTTTCCAAGCTTCATCCAGTCTAGATGTTTCTGTTCTCTTAGCTCTGGGTTGCAGATATCCTCAGTACACTCAGAGATGAATGATGTCTAAAGCTTATTAGAGTGTGGCCTGTTAACATGAGTGTAACGGGTTACGCTTGAGATGCTGAAAATGTTTCATGCCTCCAGCTATCCCTATTTCAAAGGCTGTCAGCCCCAGGGTAGAAATCTGGAGTAGACCAGCTCTTGTATTGCTGTGGTCTGTAATGCTTGTGTTAAGGTCAATTGATGCTGATTTTGTTGTGACCTAATTATGCTGGGCAGTGGATGAGGAGCTATTTCCAGGTGGCTACCTTGCTCTTGTGCCAGGAATAGCAGACTCCAAGGGAGACAGACAATCAGAGGCAGAAACCTTTTCTTGTGTCTGCTAATTCTGTCACTGTTTGTAAATCAAGACCCAGCACAGGTACCCTTACTGGAAGGGTGAAGTAGAACTCAGATGGGAGTAGGAGTTTGTTCCTCAGGCCTGGGTTGTTTTGAGGTGCCAAGTGTTACAGTTGGTATTACAGTGTAACAGTGAATGAATGCCTCTGAGTTTGTACAGGGACCAACAAAAATTGCCTAGAGCCACATGCGGAGCCCAAGGTGAAAATATAAATCTTGCCTGCGGTGACTGAAGTGGTGCAAATGAGATTGGAACAAATTTTGTATGGAAACCTTCTTTTAAAACTCAGAAATGCTTTAGATAATTCCTTTTAAAGTTACATAATTTTAGTGCTTGGAGTGACTTGCGTATGGCTGATTTTCTGTGGATGAAGAAAATTCCCCTCGACTTTGCCTTGGGCTTGGGTTTGTGAAATGGTCTGCTCCAAAGCACCTGAAGTGCGGAGATGCTCACGTGTACGTGTTTGAATCCCTCTGGGCAGCCTCTAACTTTTCATTTTTGGTTGTGTCTGCTACTCCTGAGCCTGATTCTCATAAATCAGCAAAATTCTGGAGTAAACAGAGCTGCACAAAATGTTCAGGTCCCAGGTGGTGCTGAAATGTGGTAAGAGACTGCTATGTTAGGCTCAGTTACGCATCCGCTGGGTCAGTCCAGGCGCCAGGTGCTGTACCCAGTGCTGGCAGCAGGGCTGTTCCAGCAGCCCCTCCACAGGACACAGCCCTGCCCGTCAGCCACAGGTGGGGCCTCTTTGCCAGAACACATCTCCGGAAGGGCACAGCACTGCCAGCTGTGTCAAGAGTAGCTGAGGGTCAGAGGATGAGAATGTGCTCCAGCCCCTGGGGAGAACCGGGCAGAGCAGGATCTCCCTACAGGCCCACATGGACTCTCATGCTGGAGAATGTGGAGATTTCCTGAAGGAACTATGGCCACGGAGAGCTCATGCAGGGATACATTTCACCTGAAGCACTGCAGCCCCTGGAGAGGACCATGCAGGAGCAGGGGAAAGGTGTGAGAAGGAAGGAGCAGCAGAGAGGAACTGACCAGATATCACTATTCCGTTTCCCTCTGAGCTGCTTAAGTTGGGATAGGCAGAGGTGGTGTGTGTGAAAACATGAAGTTGAGCCTGGGAAAGAACAGGGAAGAGAAGGCAAGGTATTTTAATTTGTATGTGTTTCTCACTGTCAAAATCTATTTTAGCTGGCAGTAGATTGCTTGATAGCATTGTCCACTTCTGGACTAGGTTCTGGGAGACCTCTAGTGTTTTGTTGCTGTGCCATTGTCTTGGATATCTCAGGAAAATTGCTTTGTTTCTCTGTCCCTCTGTTTCTTTGTTCCCTTTTTGTATGGTGTTTTAGTACTTCTGGGTAAAAAAGTGCTGTGTTCTCAGTGGCTCAAATGTAGATTCAGTGCTTGTGTTTGATAATTACAACCTGTTAGATGAAGATTCTCTCTGTGATCCTATCCTCAGATATGCTGTGTATGGGTAGGAGAGATGTGGAAGCCTGAATTATGTAGTAATTTAAGACAACTTAAAAAACATAATTGTAATGCTCTATTTTTTTTTTCTTCCAGAACACAAGACAGTGTTCCCAAATCTTCTGAAGAAGGGATACTTGGAAGTTAGAAGAGACAATGACAGCTACTGGCAAACCTGCTACGCTGAGCTCTCCCAGTACAAACTGTACCTGTATTGCTTGGACAGCAGTGGCAACCAGACTCTTCCCACCATGTATCCACTCCTACGTTTTCAAAGGGTCACTGTTACAGGTGGCATTGAAACCAAGGTGGTGGACACTGTCCTGTCAGACAGCTCACAGCTACAGCTGAAGGCAGAGTCCTCGTGGGAGACTTTGAACTGGGGACAGAAACTTTGGGAAGCGGTGCGTGCTTCTGTGCCTGCTTTTACGAGACAGCAGGAGAAACTGGAGAATGTGCCAAAGCCTGAAAATAACAGTGACCTTTCTCAAACTAATGGATTATTAGAGAAGCCTATGGAGCTCTTCCCATCCGTGAATTTGAGTGAAAACACTAAAGAGTACCAAAATATTCTGAAATCAGGAACTCTTTACAGGTTAACTGTCCAGAATAATTGGAAGGCATTTACTTTTGTCTTGAACAGGTCTTATCTCATGGCATTCCAACCTGGTAGGCTTGATGAAGATCCCCTGCTGAGCTACAATGTGGATGTGTGCCTGTCAGTCCAGACAGACACTCAGGATGGCTGTGACTCTTGCTTTCAGGTCATTTTTCCCCAAGATGTGCTGCGCCTGCGTGCAGAGACCCGTCAGAGGGCCCAGGAGTGGATGGAGGCACTGAAAGCAGCAGCCAATGCTACTCGAAGTTTAACTCAAAACCCACAGGTCACACTTAGAAACAAACCTGCAGATCGGCCCTTCGGAAATGATCTTAGAAAGACCAAGCGCCAGTCTGTGACCACCAGCTTCCTGAGCATCCTGACCACACTGTCTCTGGAGAGAGGGCTCACAGTGCAGAGCTTCAGGTGTGCAGGTGAGCAGCCAGGTTGCAGCATCTGCACCTACACCCCCTCTGCAGGAAAAGAAAATCACTTGAAAGAGCATGTGTGTGTTTTAGCAGCACAGCTCTTACCTGCCCCTCACTGTGGCTGTAGTTACCCTTTCTCTCTGTCAAATGTGGAGAAAAACCTATAGGATATTCAGAGATTCATCTGCTTTTGATGAGCAGTGCTGAAACATTAGATCCTACACATACAGCACTACATGGACCAGGGCTGCCCTGCAGGGTGGCTGAGCTCTTTTCTTGATTCAGGACACTGTAAAGGTTGTCCAGAATCAAAAGGATTTGAATTCATTTGTTGTCTGACTCTAGTCCTATAGGCAAGATGATGTTTTTATCCAGTTGGGAATGAAATGAAAATAGAGAGGACCTGTATGAATGCAGTTCATTGTCATTTTACTTTAGCAAGGGCACTGTATGCCTAAATTTGGGCACCTTATGCCTAAACTATAGTCTCTGACTTGCTTTAGTTACACTCACTTAGAAATTGTCGGCTCAGGCAGAAGCAGCTCTTTTGGAGACTTTTTCTCTTTTACTATGGGAGCTGTGATGGTCCTGGCTCCTCCCCATGCTGCTTTGCTGTGTGCTTCATATGTTGCTCTGGAACCACACATGACTCTGGGGAGTATCTGTGTGGGCCCAGGACCTGCTGGCTGGCCTGAACCCCTTCCAGGGGACACCCACGCCCTAGAAGTACTGGACTGCCCTCAAAATTGACTATGGGTGCAGTTGGGTTTGTCCATTTCTGCTAGTCACTTGCAGGTCATGTTCCTGCTGGTCTCTGCACAGTGCATGGCACCCCGCTAGGAGCTGGAGCATCAGGAAGGTTGACATCATTGTAGTTAATGATTTGTTCACAGTATTTGGGCTTCTGCCTGAAGTCAGCTCTGTTCTTGGCCACATTTTTATGATATTTTTATGATTTAATGTAATTTGTTTTATATTTTGCTTCATCCTCTGAGGTTCAGGAGAGTTTCAAGTGAATATTTTCAATGACCTCTTCTAAAATAGGATCAGGCCCTGGTATGGCAACAAAATCCATGTCTCTAATGTGATGTGGAAAAGTGATTAAATACATGTCTCCAATGTGAAACAGGTTTTAATCTTGTTTTATGTAGTATGGGAGCAGACTTTGCTCTGGGAAAGGGTGGATTCCCTCTCCCAAACATGGGATGATTAATTTCCGCTTACTCATGTATTCCCTGCAGAAAATCAGGTGCTCTGAGCAGGGTTGCATGATACACCTGAGGCATTCCCAATTCTCCAGCGGTCTCCTTTTAGTCTGCCAAACCGAACAAATGTTCTTGCACAGAGAAACTCCTCTTGAGTTGTGGAGGGTCTGTGGGAAGCTGGTTCAGTGGGATTCTCTGTCCCCGAGGATGGGGATTCTCAGCACTTTCTGCAGGAGTAGGTCCTTTGCCATTCCTGAGACCCTTAGAGCTGGCCGGAACTTGGAGCTGTTACTATGGTGCAAAGAAAGAAATAAATGTAGTTATAACTGGGAGAAACTGGGGGAGACTTGTTTGGCCCAGAAAAGTTTGTGCTGAGGAGGCACACGGGCAAGCTGAGCCTCTCTCCTTGTTCCTTGCTCCCTGCGGGCAGTTGTGCCGTTCCGGGCATGGGCTGCTGTTTAACCTGAGGGGCCTGCTGTTGGTAATTACAGCTTGCAGGCATTGAGAGCGGTTTTCCCCAGGGCTGCTGGGAGGGGTGAGCTTGGAGAAAGATGAGGAGGAGGGGGGGAGGAAGAAAAGTTTTGCTGTGAATTCTTCAGCCATTTAGTGCAAATTCCTGTAATTACCGTCTTTGTGTCCTGTCCCAATGGCACATAATACAGCAGAAGCTTTTCCTAATTGAGACCTTACAGGAGGTACAAATCCCTCCTTTGTTCAGCCTGACAAATTAGTGCCAGAAAGCGGCAAGGTCCGAGTGGGAATCAAAGGCAAGCAACACAAAGATGGAACTTACGGCTACAGTAATAACCCTCTCTAGTCCTGCAGGGGTGGGAGGGAAGGAAAAGTAATGACCAATGAAAAATGATGGGGTTTTTGTTATAAATTCCCTTGACATGACAGCACCTCAGGGCTGCTTTATTTATTTAGGAAAAGCGATTAAATAGTAATACAACAGGGCAGACCATTGTCTCTCGAGCTACCCCCCTTCCTACAGACCCCTGCTGCCTTGGCTAATTGATTGACAATGAACCTCTGATAAAGAAGGTTGCTGGGAGGACCTGATGGAGACAGGCTTTTTAAAATTTATTTTCTCTTTGCAGTCTTTGTGGGGTTCCCCTCTCCGTTTTTTTGTTTGATTTTTTCTTTTTTTTTTTTTTTTTTTTGGGGGGGGGGAGTGTTTTTGGGTTTTTTTCCCCCCTGTTTGAAATGCTCTCCTCCAAACCCTTTCCTTTTCTCCGTCAGTAAAAGCTTTTCAAGGAATTGGTCCCAGACAAACAGCTGATATTCACAAGCAGCTAGGGAAGAATGTGAGTGTCTGTGCCTCGTTATTGACAGGTTTATCTTGGAGTCTGACTAGCACTTTTCAACTCTCGATATAAGCCAGGGCAGTGGTGTCAGATGTACTCATAGGGCAGGGAGGACAAATTGTTGATACCCTGGCGTCAGAAGGGCAGCTTGAAAAAAGTTGTCTTTGCTTGACCAGCAGATACAAAAGCTTTTCTCCACATTTCTAGCTCTGTTTTACCGCAGAGGGCAGGGCATTATTTGTTGTAATTTGAAAAAACTGAATGAACAGGCCACTGATTAGGAGTGGAAGGGCAAGGAGTTTATGAACCCTATTAATTTCGTGGCCATTATTTATATTTTTGGCTTAGACAAAGGCTTCTGGGGAAAGGTAGGCATTTCTCCTGGAGGAGTTCTCCTCGAGGTCTGTAAGGAGCAAATATCCCCAGGTGCCCTTCACTATCGTTATTTCTTTGTCATGTGGCACCGCTTTTCCATAGATGGGGAAGACAAATGGCCTTTGTCCTTGCCTCCTGTTTTTGCATAGCTCCTGTTCTTTTGATAGCTCTCTTCTGTTTCACCTTTTGTTTTCTTTTCCCCGTCCTTTATTAAAACAGACATATTTTTTTCTAGAGAAGTCAGTTGTGTCTGCCAGGAATTCTTCTTAGTTAGACAGCAAGTCCTAATAGATGTGGGAATTTCTGCCTTCTGGAAAATGTGCTCTGCACCCTTTCATTTCTGTGGCTTTCCTTGCTCCTCTTCTGGGATGCCTTCTGTCTTTTTCTCCCTGCTTTCTCCATGTCTCCTCACTTGCCGAAGTGATAAATACTGCTATTAGGGCTTGAATGACTTGGCTGGCTGAGCTGAGCACTAGGTGCAGAGAAGCCAGGGTTAGTAAATGTGCTATTTCCTGATCTTACAGCCCTGTCAAATGAAGCAGCAGGTGGAGAGCTGTTGTCTTTCAAGGAATCATTCTGCACCTAATGCTGTGATCATGTGCGTAGCATGGGGACAGCCCAGTGCAACATGCGTGGGTCTGCAACCTCTGCTCTATCTCAGCCCCTTGGTCTGGAATCAGTCCCTTCTGTAGAAGAAATAAAGTTCCTTTCCCCTCCCTCTTAATGAAAAGAATTTCCTAATAGCTTGCAAGCCAGCAAATGTGATTTAAAAACAAAACAAATAGTCATGTGTGATGTCAACTTTGTTCAACTTCCCAAGGTATCATCAAAAAGTCTTACAGTTGAAATTTCTCAAATACAGATAGTTGAGAAGCATCCCTGAATTTAGCAATACTTAGTGAACTGTCATTGCACCCAACACTCATTTGTAGCATGTCACTGAAATAAAAATGCTAGAGGATAAACTCTAGAAAAAGCAGCCCAATAATGAAATACCATAAGGTCCTTTGGAAGGTTTTCAGCACTCTTGTCACAGTCAGTTCTGAATAACCATTGTTCTCACCTGTCCAGGGCTTTTAGGATTGTGCTTTTTCTAAGTGCTGTATTTGTTTTGTGCTTGGTTTCATTTCAGTTGATCTCTTTCTTCCAAGGCTTCAGCAGCCTTTTACCTTCCCTGTATTTGAGACTCTGTAAAATCCCCTAGGAATGTTTTGCACTGTAAAGGCTTTATTGTTTAGGTTTCTTCACTTTAGGCTTTAGTCTTCTAGTCTTGTATGTGACTTTCAGGCCCTATTTCTATTCATTTAAAACTTCCACTGCTAGCAGTGGGATTTCTAAACCAGCTGAGCAGAAAAAAACATGGTCTAAGTTAGTATTTGGAAGATACATCATGTTTAAACAAGGTCACTGACTTGTTGGGAGGAGTGGGGGGAGTGTTTCCAAACAGGGGTGAAAAAAAGGAATTTGTGTAGCTGGGAGAACTTTATTTGCAGTGGACCTACATGCTTCAAAACACGAGGTTGCATAGTTGTTCCTTCTGTTAAAAGGAGATACAAAACCAGTTGTGTATTCAAAAAGAAAGAGGTGGTTATTTCCAGGTATGCTAATGCTATACCAAATAAATGAAACTTGGCAAACCTTCTGAAGGTAGCCTTCACTGTAAGTCAGGGAGTGAGCAGTGCAGGAGTAAGTGCTCTTCAGACTAACTGCAGAGCAGAAATGAAAACTGGGTTAGAGTAGAGACTCATTTTGCTAAATGACCTGGCTGAGGGTGCTGGCACCAGTGTTTGTTCAGATACACAAATGGCTGGCCTGCTCTTTGCTCTGTTCTCTGGTCTACCTTCTCAGTATGTAGAACCAAGCATGAACGAAATTGACTGTAAAATAGATATGCCATTATTTATTATGCTTACATTATCTCCTTAATTCTAGCTGGCAGGCAGGCTTCAAGAGCTGGCCCGGAGAGTGTGTTAAGTTCCCATTCCTGGCCAAAAAGCTGGTGAATTACTGAATCCTACCAATAAGTCACTCTGTGGTAGATCCCATTTCCGTCTGTGAGGGAGCACTTCAGAGTCTCAGGAGAGCACCTGATACTGCAGAGAATATAAGGGCATGGGGAAAAGAACACCAGATTAGTTTGAGGTGTAGGGTGTTATTCCTCAGCACTGCTGTCCTATGACAGGGAAAGGATTTGAAAATGTACAATGGGAGAATGCAGACTGGCCATGTGTTACAAGGATCACAAACAGCAGCTTATGTGTAAAGCATGTCTTCAAAGCTGTTTGTAATTTCCTCAGAGCATGTTCTCTGGGAAGAATATAACTTTGCCACCTCTTAGAATTTGACACTGAAGGTAAATGAACCTATCTTCTGAGGACACTCAAGTAGGGGGAAATCCAGGCACATAAAATCTAGTTTCCAAATGTATAGTTTTGTTGCTTGTCATTTGACACAGCTAGGATTTTTAGTTCTCATTTAGTGATGAAATGTTACTCTTGACTTATGCATGTGAAGAGCAAGCTTACATGACTTTTAAGCTTTGGTATTATATTTGAAGGCTTAACTACTGTTAGTTTTACTGGGAAGGCAGAATTTAGCTGTGTAAGCTGCAGCATGCTTGTCTTCTACAAAGGATATGTACAATGCAAAATGTGTATACACCCATATGTGCTATCACCTGACTTGTTTCCAACATCAGGGTTTTTTTTCTTGATTGTTGATCTTTGCAGAGAAAGTCACAGCTCTTGTGTTCAGCATGACTGATATGAAGGGTTTTATTCACTTCACCTGCCCCCAGCCATCTAAATATTTGATGTCTGCACCAATCCAATCTTTGCTGATTGGAAGAAAGACGAGGTGCCTAGGGAATAACTCATCTCATGTGCCTTGGAGAGCTGCTCTGAAGCTGGGTCGCTGTGAGACATCTCCAGTAGGGTGGGATGGGTCACTGCCTGGAGTGTCCAGTCTCCCCAGTCCAGAGCCAGCAATCATACACAGCTAAGCTGGAATTCAGCTGAGCTGGAATGTATAAGACAGGCCTATGCATGGTACCCTGAAATGATGCTAAGAAAGGTGGAAGGTCTGTTACTTTAGCACTTAGTCCTGAGCTATAGCTGATAGTCAAGGTTTCCATTGATTTGGAACAGCTGGGCCATTCTTTGGAGCCAACTGGGGATGTGTGAACCCTTCCTTATTTCTGGAGAAGCTGATCTAGTTTATAATTAAAGTGGGATGTGTACATTTCTGACATGATACGAGTTTTATGTTTTGCTTAGGTAATTATAACATGATAGGATAAAAATGTGGTTTCAACACAGATTTTTTTCTACTTTCATGTATTAAGGCTTTGTTGTCTTTTTTAAAGTTTATAAGAAGCTCACAGAAAATGTAGGCAAGGTGAGTAATGTGTCAGACTTTGCTTGGAGGTTTCTAAGTTTTTAATTATTTATTTAAAATAAAATTGCTCTGGAAAATAATGGTGGGAAGAGGACAAAGTGTAATGCAAACCTGGTTAGGCATAAGAGAGAACCGAGTTACATTGTTCATGTATCTTCCTTGTGAAATTTTCCCATGGTGGAGTGAATTGGAATAGATGCACAGAAATAAAGGTAAGCAACTGAAGTAATTCTCACCTTATTTCTGTTTGTGCTGAGCTGATAGAGCAATGTTGAATGTCTGATCTAACACTGAAAATTTGTTGCGGTGCTCCTTCTGCTTAGTCTGCTTTATGCCTTTATCAGGCTGAAAGCCTTTTGAAGTCTGTGGATCATTTTCTTTTCTTTGTATTGTATGTTGTTTCTAAATGAATTAGCTTCTAAGCTAATCTGTCACAGATTTAATTATGACACACAATCACAAGGGACCTGCTTTTTCCTGTTACTGAGCAAGGAACTTTATCGAATAAGGAAAACAGTTGTGTACTTGATTCTCATTTGGTCTTTTGCTTTCTCTGTTTCACTGTGGAGCTACTCCAGTCTTTTCTTGTTAAAAGATTAAAGAGAAAGCTATCTGAATAAAAAGGATAGTTGTATGTGTCTTCCTTGACCACAAGAATATGCTGCAACCTGAAAGTGGTGTTTTCTGTGCTTCACACAAGAGGAATTGTGTTCAGATATCTTGGATTCCTCCCCCATACTACACCACCATCTTAAGTTAAGGGGAGACTTTTGCTACAACTTTTTAGCCTCACCTTCTGTACTACTTTCTTCCTGAAGTCTTCACACTTGGACATGAGCCTCTTGATGTTGATACTCCCGCTCTGCTCACAGAAATAGTGTTGAGAGAGATTCATCTGTGCCCAACAGCACTTCCTTAGTGCTATTTTTTCTAACCCCTATTTTCTTTCCTTGATTCCAAGGTTGTTTTATTGTATTTTCTGTGATGAAAGGTTTGGGATGATTCCTTCCCTCTCTTTGCTAACAATATACCTTACAGCTACACTTCTTCCCTCTGTAGCTTGCTCTGTAACATTCTTTAGGGAGGGATGATTTTAGATGCTAGCAAATGCTGTGGTATTCTCTTTGCATTAGTCTCCCGGCTTGCCAGACTTGTACAGGTGTTATATAGATAATATTCTGTGTGAGTGTTAGGAATAGGTGAGAGAGGTTTGGTAATAGTTGTGCTGCTTTTTTCTCCCATCATGTGCAAGGTGCTTTCTCTAGTTATGTAGGCAATTAAGTGTTTTCTCCGGAAACATGGTCCCTTCCCAAACCCTGAACTATTTGTTGAATTGTGTTGAATCAATCTCAGAGGTGGTCAGCTACGTCTGATTGTTCTGCTGGGAGAGCTGCTCAAGAGTTTCAAGCTGGGAATCAGTACTGGCTTTGCTTCTGCTACACTTCATGGCAAGCTGATGCAGCTGAATGCCCAGGTGCAAGTTTTCCAAGGTCATTAAGCCAACGGCCAGTCCTTCTTCATCTTCTTTCTCTCTCATTCTTGATCTATTTTTTTCCATCTTAAAAAAACAAAGTAGCATAAGTGGTCTATGCCACAGAAATATATTTGTCACGCTTCACCACTTTGAACTGCATAACATCAAAGAAAATCAATGCTTTGATAACTTGATTTGAAAGGGTTGTAGAAATAGCCATCATTATGAATCACAACAGAGAGGAAAGGAAAAGATGGTGATTTTCAAACAGCACAGCTTGTAAAATAGGGGAAAATGTAAGATGGATGCCAGCACCACATTATCGTCTAACAAATCCCAACCACACAACTGTTATGTAGCTTTGCAGAACATATTTTCCTGAGGATGTGAAGAGGAATGAAAAATACTAGTTTTGAAGAGGAACAAGGAAACAAATGTGGGCTCAGAAAAGAGTTGTAACAAGGGAGAAAGCAGCGCATGCTGTTTGAGTACAAATTTCTTCCATTTTCTCATGTTCATAAAACCACCCTTCCTGAAGATGAAGGGCATCCCAGATTGCTTGCTGAGACTCTCCTCACCCCAGAGAACTTCAGTTCTTATGGATTGAACATAGGGAGGAGAAGAGAAGCCCCCCAGCATTTCTGTGCTTTGTCATTTCTCTCCTGAGAAAACTCCCTCCATGGAGTGGACTGAATTTCTGGCTCCAGGAGGCTGCAAGAAATTAGGCCTTAAAGTGGTGAATTCTCAACTGTAAATGTTTTAATTTAGAATTTTGACAGTTCAAATTGGACTCTAGCTTATTCCTACCTTCAGTCTAACAGACAGGAGGTAGGACATTAAGACAGGGTAGCACCCAGTGGAGTGGCAGGGGATGCTTGGTGCTAGTTAGGTGAAATCAGTGTGTCCTGTCCTATCCTCATCCCCAGACAAGTAAGTGTTGGCTAGTGAGGAATGTTTATAAGGTTTCAATGACATTGAGTTGGGAGACTGTTTGCATTCAGACACAACTTTTTCACTAGAACTTCATTAATACTTATGCTCTGATCTTATGAATGGTAAAGGAGAAGACTTTAACATAATTTTTTATCAACTGACCTGTTTATATATCTACTTTTTCCAAGAAACTGCATGTCCTTTCTTTAAAAAACATGGGCAGGGGAAGAGGGAGATGGAAATGGAATATGTCCCATACTGATTCACTTGGTAGTGTGTATTGTAGAGAATCAGTGGCCAAATGGCTCCAAAGTGTGAAAGAGGAGGAAGTGAGCTAATTGTGTTGGTTAGGTTGTTCTAATGATATTTATTAGAGCAGAGGGGGACATGGTGGCATCATTTGATGTGGGGAAGGAGGAGCTCAATTTATGCTCAGAGTAGCTGGCCTGCAATCTTTCCTCAAATCAGTGGAACTTCTACTGGGGAGAAAAGACGCTTTCAGCTGGAGAAGTCACATAATTACACTAAATGAAATTAATTATATTGGCAAAAGCAATCGGTCAGTGGACTTCTACCTGAAAAACTCTGTTTCACCAATGCTTTTGCAGTAAAAGTGATGTACAAGGATTCTGTTGCTCAGTATTTCTAACCAGCTGCAGCAGAGACCATCTGAGCATACAGCACATGCCAGGGTGGAGCTCTGGTACTCTGGCTGAAACTGTAAATGTCATATGGGGACGCTGGCATTTGAAGGAAAAGCAGAAATACTGTCATGTGTACTGTGTCTGGAGGTGTTATTAACAGCCATGTTGATGTATCTTACCCAAACATTTTTAGCCTCACTTCCTGAGCAGGTTGTTTAATGTGATTGTGCTGTCTGTCTTCAGCCATTCACTCTAATATTATATGAATTTTTGGCTCATTTTAGTCACTCTTGAAAGACAGAAGTATCAAGTACATTGAGTTTTTATGTTTTGTGAAAACAGGTGGTCAGGTGAAGGAGATGTCTGCATTAGTTCTTTCCAACTAAAGCAGCAGTTTTTGAATACATTGTTTTACCCCAGGGACTCCACACAAGAGGGCATGGGAAGAAGCAAGGGATCTAGCTGTGAAGAAAGTGTCAGGCAGATTTCAGACCTTGTAAGACACAGAGTAATGCAATTGTAAGGAAAAAAAAACCCTGCTGAAAACTGAGCTGTGTCACTGCTGCTAGTCAAGAACTACTCATTCTCAGTGTGACTGCTGCTCAGTTATTATTCATGATCTGACTGTGGTTTGCCTTGGCTGTGCTAATTCTGTGACTGAGTCTTACCTGCCAAGTCAGCACCCCTTCTGGCTGTCAGCGGGAGCTGGCTTGCACTTCTTCAGGCAGGCAATGCTGGCCCGTTCTGTTATGGGGAAAATGGGAACTCTCTGGAGCAAGCATACAGTAGAATGTGGTCTGTCTAAGCTTCAGGCCATGGTTTTCAGATGGCCATGGCTTTTAAACGCCCAGTGTCTCACAAGCAAGTCTTCTGCTTTTGTTTCTTGAGAAGTGCTAAGTATCTTCTTGCTTCTGTCAGAGCTAATTGTCACAGATAATCAGACCAAGAATACTGATATTTATTTATCTTTTTTTTATGGAATGAGAAATATCTCTTGAGTAAAATAAAGGAAATATTAAAAGGATCTCAAATGGAGGAATACTTTCCTGACTCCATCCTGAATGCGTATCTCTGGCTTGGTGTACAAACCCAGACTTTTGCTCTTCTCTCTTCTCTAGGCTGTCAGCGCTCCATAGGTTTGTCCAATGGGAAAGCCAAGGTGTGCAGCTACAGTGGATGGTACTACTGCAGCACCTGCCATGTGGATGACAGCTTCCTTATCCCTGCACGGCTGGTTCATAACTGGGACACTTCCAAATACAAGGTAATCTCCCTACAGGCTGGAGTGCTAGGAAGTGAATTGAATTGCTGATAGAAACACAACAGCCCAAAGGTTGCAGGTATTGACTGCTGTTACTGTCTTCTTCGTCCCTCTTGACAAAATGAACCATGCTCTCTCGACAAGACATGTCTTCATCACAGTTTCCTTGGCCAGATCTAAGGTGTTCCTCCACAGGAGCAGCCATGCTCCTCCTTCTTGGTGGCATCTTTTTCATCATTGTTTATGTGGCTGTTCAAGGGACAGGGAGAGGTAGCACACAGCAAGCTCTCTTTTAGCTCTAATCCTTGCAGTCACTGGGCCTTTGCAGAGTACCTGTTCCATGACCACCAGGGACTAAGGATTGGCACTGCTTGGTGGTGGATGCTAAATTGTGGAAATGCCTATAGGAAACTGGCTCACCAAATGCAGTGTTTGTGAGGCCCAGTATGTCCTGTGTCTTGGCATGAGCATTTTTAGGACACTAGAAGGATAGTACTGTAGCACTTGATTGAACCAGACAGATGAAAGTAACATAATGAGGAAATTCTATAGTTGTTCACTTGCCGCACAAGGGCTTGTCTAAAACTTTTATAATCTGCTATTTGCTGCTGCCTTGGTGGCTGGTTGCTAGATAGGGGCACTGATTACATGCCTGAAAGCATTATACCAGTAAACACAGTAACAGTGTTGTTTTGCCATCTCAGGCAATATATGCTGAAAGAATAACAAACTCATAAGGAATCCAGACCATGCTAGAGCTTCAGACCTAGCAGCCACTGTTAGGAGAGGCTGTTTGATGTTTTGTGTCTGCAAATATTATTATTATGTGCTATTTGTAAAGGAAAAAAATAGCCAGTAAATGCCCTATTAGAGGAAAAGCAGGTCTCTTGAAGAAAATTTGTCAGATGGGGAGATTATTAAAAGGTAGCCAGAGCCTGCCATCAGGAAAATGATAGTCTTGCTCTGTGAAATGCAAGATTCTTCAAAGTTGCAAAGCTCCAATGTGTGGAGACAAAAAGCCCTCCCATGCCTAGAAGTTAGGAATATTTAAAAGTTCTCTTGTTGGATGCTTTTACCAAGGACTAAACTTGCTAGCACATGGTAATATAAGTAGACCTGATATGGGGCTAGTGGATGGTAAGGAATTGGTGCTATTTATAAGGATGTGTATTGTTCTTACCTACAACTCCAGAAGGGAAATAGCTTCCTAAATTTCAAGAGGCTGTAGCAAATGTGCCCTTTCTACTTTTGTTAGCCTAACTCATCCCTCCCTTGTCTCAGTGTAAACATTGACTTAGAGGTCCTGGAGGACTAATTGAATTGTGGAACCAGTAGTATTTCTGTAGCAGAGTTTCAGGTGATTTGCAGCTCATTTCATGTAATCCCATCTTCTCTTTTCCAGCTCTGATAAAATGCAGAAATCAGGAATGAGAGGGATTTTGGCCTTTTTACTTAAGGAACAGGAGTATCTTTTCTAATGGAACGAGAGCCCCATTAATTTTTTGAGATTACAGTAGCTTTTTGCAGGTGGAGATAAAACAGGCCAGTATCATGAAAAATGCATGAAAAACTTCTTGCGGATGGAACTGTGGGAGTAATACCAATAAGATTCAACTTTATTTATCTATATTTTAAAAAGCACGACAACTTGCTTTTTGCCAAAAAGAAAGCAGTGAACAAACAGAAGAGTATTAACAGGGAAGAAACTGCTTATTTGGATTTTAGACTTAAAAAAAAATCTAGTAAGCTATGTTACTCTGCAGCAAAAGCTTATGTCACTGCAGATATCACTGTACTTTGGGTAAATACCTATCTCATACGTGAAGTTTTGAAGGGCTTGATGAAGTTTGATTTGGCTATAAGCAGATAGAGTTGGATCTCTCTCAACTCTGTCTCCATTTGTAATTGGTAACGGTACGTTTTCAGATGCATAGAATAGCTGACAGATTACAGAGGGGAGCTCTGCTTAAAAAGAGTTGGGAGAAAAGCCTAACTAAACTGCTTTATTTTTTAGGTATCAAAGCAAGCCAAAGAGTTCCTGGAATATGTTTATGAGGAGCCATTAATTGATATCCAGCAGGAAAATCCCATGTTGTACAATCATGTTGAACCTCTGGCTACTGTTGTCCGCCTGAGACAGCAGCTAAAATCTCTGCGAGCCTACTTGTTCAGCTGCAGAGCAGCAGTGGCTGAAGATCTGCGTAGAAGGTGAGAACCACAGCCAACCTACAGCACAAGGATGGAACTTCCTTGGCATGCTGCCCCTCCTGCTGCCTGTTTTGTTTTTTCTCACACTCTGGTTCTGAAGGCATTACCCATTTAGAAAGATGTTGTGCATGTATCATATTTCCCTGGGAAGCTGGGTTATCCCCTGCCAAAGAAAATGATTTTATAGTCTGAATATCTGAAGTTGTTCTTGACAGCTATTAGTCCCGGGGTATCACGTTGTGATGAGCATCTTTTACTCCTCCTCAGGCTTTCTGGCTGTGAGTATTTTGAGGCAGATCTGCTACCTCATGCCCCCTGCCATGGCATCACAGTGAGGTAGCCAGTTGCTGGGACCTTTGAAACACCTCACAGTGTGGCAAAGCAAGAGGGGGGCCAGAGTCAACCACCTTTCCAGCACCTCTGCTCTCCTCTGTGATATGACCTCAGCCAAAGGCATAGAGGTCATATGTATTCCCAGAGGTCAGATGTAGTCCCCTGGCACGTGACCCAGCATATGATTTATGCTGGTCTCTTGCTCATCCAGTAGCCATGACATGGCTGCACTTGAAGTTTTGTTTTTTGGCAAATACATGGTCACAACACAGCAAAAGGTGTTTCGTGTTGAGTTTGCTGTGGTGAAAACAAGAGTTTTATAAAAAGTGAACTTCATTTTAGAAGTGCTGTATCTCAGTCCATTCAGCTGCTGCTGCATTTTTCTAACAAGTTAAAAAAGAACAATTTTCTTATAACTGTCAAGCCACAGTTGCAGTCTTTAAAAGGTCAAATAGTTTTGGTGTGGATCTCTAAAAGAGATGGGGAGATGTCTTTGCCCATGCCATACTGTGAGGTGAGTGGCTCTGGGCACATGCAGCTGACCTAATGCAGCTGTAAGCATTTGTATACCCGAGGTTTTAAGCCAAGACTGCAAGTAGGAAATGCTTTGACTTTCAAAGACTGCTTCGAAATTGCGAGCTTCCAAAGGGAAGGAAGCAGGTGACATCAGTGGCTGTATTTTGAACGTGGTGTTCTAGGGACCTGAATTCTTTGGAAGGGAGAGGAGGCTGCACCTGTGTCTTTATCTGAGGTAAGGAGAGCTGGTCAGCTGTTTGGTACATAACTTATGCCATTGCTTTGATGAACTACCCAGAACAAGTAGAAGGATAACCAACAGGTTTGTGGAGAGCATTGCTGAGTTCTTGTGTCATATGTACTACGGGTTAATATATGTTTGTGTGTTACTACTCAATTCCTGTTATTTGCTAGGGCAGCTTACAGCATTTTAAAAATTATGATGGTTTTCTTTTATTCCAGAGGATGGTATTTTCTTGCAGAGCTGGTTTTCTATGCCATCCTCTTAAATAAAACTAAAAGGAAAATAAGATTTTTGAAGGTTGTTCAGAAAAAGTAGCAGAAAGGAAATTATGCTTTCTGATTAGTATTGAAAAAAATAATTGTCTATTAAAATAGACAGGACGAGGCAAGGAACTCAATGGACTTGGCTAAGAGAGTAAAAGAAGGGAGTTCAAAGGAAGCTTAGCATAGCTATCAATTGACTAGAGTTAAAAAAAAGGATGAGGGAAAGCCAGGAGGAGTTTCAAGTAAGGAAGAAATCTCAGGAAATTGAGTTAATGAAGAAACCAGGACAAAAGAGGAACAACTGAAAATCTGCCTCCAAAATGGAGAGATGATAATTGCTGAGGAGATAGAAGAGAGAATGGACAAAAATTAGCACAGAAATGGGAGCACGCTATTTCCTTGGAACAGAGAGGCGGGAAAAAACATCCCTGTGTTAAAATGAAACACCCAGAAGAAACTGGGCAACAGTGCTCCTAATGCTCCTTTTTATTTTTTTAGAGTTTCTTTCATATGACTTCCAATTAAAGCTGTGTGGTGGAAAGAAGCCCTAGAAGGGCTTGGTTTTATACTAGGGAAGCAGCTCCAGTTTGATAGGACTTGTATCAAGTGTAAAAGCCACTGAAGGAATGTACAATACACACCTTAGAGTCCAGCTCCTTCTTGCTTTGTAACATCTCCGTTGAGGTGACTTAGGTGTTCAGTTGTTCCCTTAGATGTCCCCTAAGAGGTGTGCAGAGATGAGAAGAAGGAAGCTCTTTACCTGTGAGGATTTATTCCTTGCTCAAAATGCTCCCAATGGCTTTGCTGCCTTCATCTAGTATCCCAGTGTGCAGATGTTCACTACCAGTGAGATGACTTTCTAAAGCACAACTGCAAATAAAGAAAATATGTGATTTAAATTTTCCTTTTGCTCATCACAGGGGCAAGTTGCAAGAAAAGGAGGAGTTTAAACAGTATGGTGAGACAGCATTCCTAAATGTAGTACTGTTTCCTATTTAAAAGTGAAAGGTGGGGAGAGAGAGAATCCAGTTATCTGTCCTGCTCTAAAAACATTCTTTTTCTGCTTGGTCTTCACCTTAGTATGTGAATAACTATTAATCACAAGAGAGTGAACACAGCATCTTGAAGACCTGTCAGACCCATATAAACAGACTGAAACAAACTGTTAATATTGCTGTCTACAGAGAACTAAAAACAGACTGATTAATTGTATTGGCACCTTGCTGCCTCTGGGGCACTGATAGAGCCTACCTTATTAGGGAAAAGCAGATCACTCTGAGGTTTCTTTTATTAATACTATTTGCATTATCATCTACTTTAAATCTATACCTGGCTCTTCAACCCAGATCACAAAACGAAGATGGCAATGAAGTTGGAAACTCTTGGTGTCCTCTGTGAAGACAAAACCATTTACAATGCTTATAGTCACTTTTTCTGAAGAATCCCAGATGGCTATAAAACAGGTTAGCTCAGGATCTAGTCAGCTTAAATTTGGAAATGTTATTTATAATAATGTTTGGTGTTCCTAGATAGGTACTCTGAGAACTTTGAAACCTGGCATCTAGCAGGGAACTGAGGAGTGAAACTGACATTGTGAACCTTGAAGGCAAAAGTGACAAAGTAGAAAGAAAGGAAGAAAAAAAAGAAGGAAGGAAAAGACAGAAGAAATCCTTAAAGTAGCCAAAAGGCTCACAATAAAAATGGTCTTTGTCAGTTACAGTGATTTATTCTTACCTATTGCTCCACTGGATTCTACACTTTTATATTTGCAGGAGGAAAAATAAGAAACAACGACTTGGCTGGGAGGTGAAATAAGGCCCTCCACCGGCACATATCAGCAGTGTTCCTCTGATATTAGCCAGATGACATTCCCAGCCTATTGCTGAGCTCCCTGTTTTACAAGGGATGTTTGTTATGCCTAGTTAGCTGTAACTGTCACCTCAGTATTGCAACACATCATTTGCTTCAAATGTCTTTACTGAACAAGTTCTCGCTTGTTTTTGTTGCCTTACTCGTGTGGATGCTGTTCAGGCAGAGGCATACTGGAATGAAATCTAGGGCCAACACAGAATTAGTGCAAGTGGAGCTGTACAGATCCCACTACTACCTGCAGATGGTGAATCAATGGCCCAGATAAACGAAGATGGAGTCATCAAAACTGATGGCTGGGAAGGAAACAGAATCTCTGAGTCCATTAAATAATGAGGGCATTCTATAAAACCATGCTGAATGATGCATGTTCTGTTCTGGGTTTGGTTTTTTGTTGTCATGATTGAAGATTCTTTAGCTCATGGAACTGTCGGAATGATTTTTGGGGTAGTGTTCAGAATCCTGCATATCTACTGTAGGATAGGGTAACCTAGGGCAACCTTGGAGCTCCATCTGAGGAACCCTTCAGGCTCTCTCTTCTCTCAGCTGTACATCTAAACTTGCAATTCTGGTGCTGCTAGCCCAGATACTTTAGACAGATGTCAGTGGCATAAAGTAAATGTTTTGCAGCACATTTCCCTATGCAGTAATGCTTGTTGTAGTGCCCTTGTTCTGTAAGTAAATCTGAATGGTAGTGAGAAACTGTGTGGGAAGACTTCCCTCTTGTTACTGATCTCTGTCTGATACCATTTGTCTGTCAGCTCCAGAACAGCAATACATCAGTTTTACCCCAGCAAAATGCCAGGGCTAGATACATCACTTAGCAGGCTCTGGTTTGGTTTCCTGTATAGAAGCAGGAGGTTAAAGGTACACTTCCACTGCTGCAGACGTGTGGTCCTGGCTGAGCCTGCTGGTCTGTCAGCACAAGGTGAAACAAGCCCAGATTCGGTTATGGTGAACAATAGAGTCCTGTCACTTCCTACAGTGAGGCCTTAGACATACCACTTCTGACACAGGAATAGATTACTTTCAAAATATTTGTGTGGCAATTGGGAAACCTGTCTAAACACATTGCAGGAATCCTGATTGATCTAATGCAATCACTATACCTCCAAATACCTCATGTATGTGAAGCTGGGGCTATGTCATCTTTCAGACCAAGGACAACAGAAGGTCATTAAGTCATCTCCAGACTGTCAAAGGAGAGTCTCCATTTTCTTTGCACTGTTTAGGCCATTTGGGGAGTGGAAAATTCCAAAGCAGGAGAACAAAGATACAGGTTCTGAAAGCAGTAAACTGCAAAAAGAAAGTTTGAGCAGAGAAGAAACAGAAGGATGTGGGTTTGGGGCTCTTAGATGTTGGCAAGACTGACAGAAGAAGAAAAAATGTTGCATGAGTGGTTGGAAAGAGGGTGAGAGAGTAACTCATTCAAAGAGTTATATGTATCTCTGCATATTATGAGAGGATCCAGTGTTAAGACCAAACAACAACCCAGAGTGAGGAAAGGTGAGAAAATAAATGCAGAGAAATATGCCCAAGCCATTTGTTGTTTTATTTAGGTCCTGCGTACCTGTAGTCATTGCAGTAGCTGAACTGAAGTTGCCTGTTGATGGAACTCATACAAGTAGACTACCCTCATCTCTTTGCTTCAGTTCTTCTCCCTTCTGGAAGAAGTAACCATGCATGGAGGATCTTTGCAAATCAGCATCTTAAAAAGTGTTTGTCTAAAACTGAGGGTATGGTGTTAAGGTGTAATTTGAGCTTTCATTTCAACTAGAGGTAACAAACAGCTGAAACATTGAGATGTGTGCCAGAGCAGCCAGGGTGGAGGCAGTGCTGCTGTCTATTCATGTCATGGGAAGGTCAAAAGCACAAGCTAATGCTCTAGCATGGTAAACATCCAGCTGAGGAACCTGCCAGAGTTTTCCATGGTAAGTTTTCTAGAAGACAGGTGAGTCTCTCAGTTCATGTTAGCATTTTATCATCTAGGGGGCACACCTGTATCTCCTTGTCAAGGAGATGAACAGTATTACACCTCTTTCACAATGGTAATATCCATTCACCTTTTGAGAGCAGGTTGCTTTCAAAAAAAACCCAGGGATTTAGAAACAAGTTCCTGTTAGAGGTGGACACCACAAGTAAATATTACTTGTGCCATTTTTATCCCTGTGTTTTTATATCAGAACTTCCAGCAGCAAAGTGCAAAGGTTCAAGAGTGCCTGACAAAAGCAAAGACCATTTTCTTATTCCTAATTTCAAGTTAACTGGGGGATCTAAACTCTTTTGATTTCAAAATGAAACTGTCTCTAATTCTCTGTTCTGCTTTTAGTAACAGTGGTACTTGATTAATGAGTTAAATCTGTAGTAATTTTTGTCTTTCACAATGTTACCGTAACCTTGCTCAAGGAACCACAAGGGTGAGAGAGTTGGTGTACTGCATTTTAGTAAGAAGTTTATAAACTGGTTCAGGATTGCTGATGGGTGATGAGAGTAACTGTTTCAACATAGGGATGCTCGTGGGGAATTTCATAACAACATGAAATAATACCTTACCTGGACATGCTTGCTAATAAATCTAGCACTTAGTGTGGGCTGAAGATATGTGGGAGTGACTGTTCCCGGAACATGACCAGAAGTGTTTATACCTCATGAATGTGAAATGATTCACAAATGCTTTTTTGCATAAACTCATAGAATTAGAAAAAATAAATTAATCCTGTATAATGCCACAAGAATTAAATGAACAAGTAGTGTTTTGGTTTGGTTTAAATTCATTCATTTATTTTTACCTTTTGTCTTCAAAATCACTAATTTTCCCAAGCCCCTACTTTTCTGAACAACTTTTGTTGGCTGGAAAGTTTGGGTTCTTCTCTCCCAGCAAAATTCCAGGAGCTAAGATTTCCAGGAAAATACAAAATCAAAAGCCTGAAGAAAATTATTAGAATTAGCAACACTGGAAAAAATCCTACCTTTTCCCCTCACCTCTGATACCATTCTCTTCCTTAAATTGACAATGTCCGTATCAAATGAATTACAAGAGAAAACTCAGCAAGAAATGTTATTTACCTTGCTGTGTATATTAGGGATAACTGGCAAGTCACTGATACCCCTCTGTACTTTGAGGACTGAACAGTAACTCCCGAAAAATTGGAGCCACTCTCTGAGATCAGAGTGCACACAGGTCCTGCCCATCTGCTCCACACGTGGCTGCAGCTGATGCTGGTGCATGGCTGCAGGGACACGACCAGAGAGGGCTCTTGCCTCTTGTTCAGGGCCAAAAAACCATGGGAAGAGCAGTAACCAGCATGTGCTGGCCTTCTGCAGCTTTAGCGTGCAGCATAGTGGAGTGGCTCCAGAGGTGTAAGTTGCAGTGCCAGGGTTGAACTGTGCTGGAGGAGGAAGCAGACTTGGCACCCTGGTGCTGTGCCAGCTGTGGGTGTAGCAGCTTCCTGCAGAGGGGTGGGGAGGAGGCTGAAGGCAGCGCTGTGCTGGACCGGGTCATCTGCGTCCCTGGTGAGTCACAGCTCAGTCAAACACTTCTCAGCCTGGTCAAACCAGACACTCCTGGCTGGCACATGAAACCGTGGTGCCAGCTTCCCCACCCTTCCCCCCTCCAATGTTAGGTTTTAAGAGTCTTTTTGGTATAAAGGAGACTCGGTTGTTCCCACCTGCCAGCTAACTTGATTTCTTTTGATTGCACTGTAAAAAGAAGAGTTCCTCTCCTTATCGCGTTTGTACCTTGGTTATAGTGTCAGGCATAGGCAGATTAATTGGTTGTAGCTTTAGCAGAGCTGTCAGGGTATTTAACCCATTGAAGAAAAATTACCTATGCTGGTGATAAACAGGCTTTAAATGCAGAGCAATTACTTAGTGCTGAAAAAGCACCATGACTACACACTTTATCCAAATGCAAAAAGCAAACTCTTATCAGTGATTCTGTTTGCAGGAGGACACTAAAAGATAACCTTTGTTTGTTCAAATACTTACCTGATAAGATCATCCGAGAAGGAACAGATGAAATTTCTGTCTTGTCTGAAAGTTATACTTCAGATTACAAAGTATCAAGCAAAAAAGAAAAATAATTGGAAGCTGAGAATGCTCACTTATTTTAGTTGGATTGAAAGTCTTGGATGATATGTTTCTTTTCTGCTTGCATTGATTGTGTTTATATCTAGGACACAACAATAAAGCAATTTAGAGACCTTTAACCAATAGGACTTTGGATTTCATTGTTCACAGCAACTGGCAAAGCTAGAGGCTGGGTAACATTGAACTTGGTTTGTTCATTGCAGGCTAAACCCTGGTAGCCAGGATTTACAGCACAGCAGCCCTGTGACTCATCAATGGTGAAACTGGTCCGGGAGTTTCCAAACTGTGAAAGCTTAGGAGGTGCTTTTAGTGGGAGGTACACTTGATGCTATTTGCCTCTCAGGGGTCACAGGTCACATTCTGAAGCTGCAGAGGTTTGAATTTTTATTGTGATGAGTCTTAACGTCTTGTGTTTGACCTCTGTCTAGTTCACTCCAGTTTCTTTTCTGTGTCAAGATTTGACTGAAAGGCCACTGTTTATTGAATGCTTTTAATTGACCAACTTAAAAAAAATCTAGTTAGTTGTAGCACATCAGTCAAAAGATTTACAAAACTGACATCTTTTATTTTGCCTTCAAATGACTAATCAGAGATTTCCCATTTGGTGTTTATAAAGGATCTTTATATTAAGGGAGAAGTAAAATTCAAGCACATTTTGGTCTTTTTGTATCAAGGTCTTGTGTTAATCCACGCATGCTCAAAGCTCCAGATGCAACCTCATGCAGAAATAAATGCATATTTTCTAATAAAGTGTTCCTAAGTGTCATTATCTTAGCCTGCTCTGGGTCTCTGTGAGATTTTTGGAGATGAGTGTGATTTTAGGTTGATCCGGATGCCTTGTAGTACTTTGTCTAGATGCTAATGCCATGGCATGGTGTTTGTGTGAGCCCCATCTCACCTGCTGTTCTCTACTGACTTTGATTTCCTTTGAACAATTTCAGTTGTAGATGACAGAGGGACAGAGATAGCATAGAGACTACTTTCCTACTACTTACATGGGAGGAGGCATCTGTGTTGGGAAGCAGGAGGCTCTGAATTAGTTCTGCGTGCCTCCTACTGAAAATGGCTTTATATAAGCCATGACCTCATTATGCTCAGAGAACCTGTGCAGGCAAGCAGACTGTTGGAAACTGGCTATCAGTCATTTTCTTGCTCACTGGAGTACTTGGTCTGTATGGATTTCCTGCCCCAATTGATCTGCTTGCATTTTATGAATGAGGGTTTTTTTTTGAAACTGTGTTTGGGTTTGGTATTTTGGTGCCTGTTATACTCTTGTTCCCCACCTACTAGAGGCTGACAAAAACTGGCAACAAACAGATGCATTTTTGGGAGGTGGCTTCACCACTTACATTCAGGTAGCTGCTGAGCTTTGGGTTTCTCTTTCCAAATGGAACTAATAGAAATTTTCTGGAGGAGAACTAAATTGCAGACATGCAGCCCAGCAAGACCTGTTTCTGAAGCTCGGCTTGTGACGTGTCTGGTGAAAGCCCTTCATTTATATGAGTTGGGGGCTGAACTGCCTCCTTTTAGGCAATTTCAGGGTTTCACAGCCATGGGACTGTATGGTTTCCACCTTTGGTAGAAAAAGCAAATGTTGAAGGAGTGTTTTGCACCTCTGCATTTATTGGGAATTGTGCAGGGTCTGGCCCGGTTGCTTCATGAGTTCTGTAAATGCTATTGCATTTGTGAATTTTGGCTGACCACAGAGAACCAGTTTTAAATTTTCAAGTCAATAGAAGGACTGCAAATCTGAAGCTGGACCAGCCTTACTTACTGAGGGGTTTTTTTATGCCTCAGGTTCTCTAGCAATGGAAATAATCACTCCCCTCACTTGAGTACTGAGTGTATATATATATATATATATATATATATATTCACACGCACGTAAACATGTTTTGCATAAAACTGGGAGGGCAGTGCCTACTTTATTTCCCTGGAAGGGAGGAGGTGAGTTGGATACCAACCCTGCAGAGCTGTTGCTGCAAATTAGCGTGTTTTAAAAAAGGGGACAGGTACAGTGATAAGACTTGTCACCAGGGCCTGTGCTGGCTGAGACTCGCCTGACAAAGGAATCCTATCATGAGTTTGCTTTTCACCTGCACACTTTTTACTAGGAGTTAGAGCTTGCAGGAAATAAAACACCATCCTTGAAGGCAGAGGAATGTGATGTTACTCATCAATACTAGTCATTTACAGTTTTTACATTATGGGCTATTCAGGCTATTTCCTGAAAAAGGAAATGTTTCATTAGCTAATTGTTTTCCTCAGCAGTGCTGTAAGGGCATCAGCAAACAAAACAGTTCCTGGCAAAGCTGTTTAGTGCCTGCCTGTGTGATCAGGGGAGAATGATGGGTAAATTTTAATGAAAGAAATTCTATCTGAGCTGAAAAAATACTAGTGCTTCAAAATGCTGTTCAGAGTTGATTCCTTTTAATAAGTATGCTATGTGCAAATGAGCAATTCCAGTGTCATATGTTGTCTGATGTCTGATTTTTACTGTTTTCCAGTGGTCTTTGATATTGTGCCAAATGTATTATGAAGATGTGATGCAGCAGAGCCACTGCAACACAGTCCCCTGACAAAGGAGCCATAGTATAGCCTACAGAGCTGAAAGGGAAAAATGGCAATGCCCTAGTGAGATTGCAGCTGAGAGCTGGGTGCGTAGAGTGGATACATATGGCGAGTGAGAAGGAGCAGTGGCACAGTCCAGCTCCAGAAGCATGCCATAAGATAGATGGTGTGCAGTTGTCAGTGCCTTGCTTGCAAAACTCTTTTCTACCCCAATAAATCTTAATTTTTTTTTTCCAAAAGTACAAAAGGAATTATGAATTATTTGTACTGTCTACCTTAGCAGCAGTGAGAAGTCCTAGTCCCTTCAGTATGTACGGCTTTGAAAACTATCAGTGTACTGCTGTTGTTTAAGACAGTTAATGGAATACCAGAAACAGAGGCATTTTCATTATTTCTTAGTATCCATGTTCTGTGGAAAGATTGCACTTGGTAGTCTTGTTCTCTTGGTCTGTGGTTTAGCTGGTTATGTTGTTGCAGCTTCTAGAATCTCTTCTTTCAGCTACTGTGTGCTTTCTCAATAGTCTCATATCAAGATATTTTGTAAGTTCATATTGGCCTTTCACTATCTTTGGTGTGTTTTGGAACATGTGCAGTGGTCTCTCTGTTCACTGCCATTCAGCTCTACCATTATAAACCAGTCTTTGGCAGAGCTTTGTTCGTGCATTTAATAATATAAAGAGTTTTGTTTCTGTATTGCCTTGTGTGATTAATATTGTGTGATTAATATTTAGGAACAGGATTTACAAGTTCTACTCTGAAAGAAAACATATAGTGGAAGCTAGTTTCACTTCTTAAGATCCTTGGTTGCTTTTTCTGCAAGAGTAATGTGCAAGAGTGCACTCCCCTGCCCAGGAGACCTGAGTATGGTGGTGTATTTGTTCTGTGTGGATGGAAAGTAGAGCTGGTCAGATTGTTGTTTCTCTGTGCATGCACACAAAGATAGATGTACTTTTTCTGTTCTTGACATCTTTATAGCAGATACATAGACTTTCATAAGCTTTCTTAGTTAATATCCACTTAATGTTCCAATGTCCTTTTTTTTCCTCTGTGATATTAACCCAGTTTTTCATTTTACTGCCAGTCAGTCTAACAAAGGCATCTCTTCTCTGTTCAGTTTCCTGTAATTGAGCTTTACTTATTACGTCTGTCAGTACATAAGCAATGGTCTTGCCTGAAACCTTGGCTTATGTAAGATAAATACTGCTTTCTTAAGTAAGTCATTATAGAGTCTATACCAATACATATATTTCTGTATGGAAAGCGGAATTGATATCAGTCAACTTTATGTTGGAAGAACAGTATCTGCATGGCCTTCTTCCCAATATGGTTATATCAGTTACAAAACCATAAATCACATCTGAAACTTAAGTGTTGCAGCTTTGCAGCAGACCAGGAATCTTGTCTCAGACCATAAGAAATACTTCTATGGTCTGAGACAAGATGTGTAGTTTGCATTTTTTGTTTTTATTGCTGCATTAATTGTTTAAAGAAACATTGTGTGTCGTCAGAAAGCTTTCAATGACTGTTGATGTCACAGTATACGACCTGACAATTAGAGAATGATACTTGCACAGAAATTATTCTTATTGTGGGACTGTTGTGTCTGTGCAGAAAGCTGTAAAAATAGCTGGTGCTTAGAGGGTGATATAATTCTAGTTTCTTTCTCTCTAACTGTCCTGCCGTTATTTGGTGGGGAGAGGAAACTCTAGTTTCCCAGTCAAAAAGGTGTGACACATATCCATTTTTCTGTTTTCAGGATCTTTCCCAGAGAGTATCTTCTTCAGCAAATCCATCTTTATTCTCTGGCAGACCTTCAGCAGGTGAGTGTATTTGGTTAATTCTACCTGTTACGTCGAGCCTTCACAGCTGACTGTACATTTCCCTTCTAGCTATTCTTTGCATAAATACCTGCATTCCGAGTTGTATCTGTGGTTTGTAGTTTAGTATAAAAATGGGTTAGCAGTGGCATTGGTTAGGGATGAAAGCCTAGAGCATTAGTGTTCAGACAGGGGTGGAAAGAGACTGTGAAAGAAAACTGTAGTTTGCAAAGAGAACTTTGCTATGAGAAGTTTTTCATCTGCTCAATAAATTCTCATTAACGTCTCAGACTACAGGTGACAAGTAGTATTTATTTCTTTGCTTGAAAGAGTTGTTCAGGAATTTTGAGGTTCGTAAAGTCCCATGTGCAGTATGATTATTTACAAAGTTTTCTGAGCATTACCACAAGGAGGGGTGGGGGGGAACCTAACCCCACCCCCACTTCTCCCCAAACCTCAGCCCGCCCACTACACAAACATGCACTGTTATCATGACAGATGTGACCATGGAAGAGGTAATGTGCCAGCAGAATTTGTGTTGATAATGATTCAACTAAGCAAGAACCTTGAAGTACATTTAGCTGAACAGTAGAGTTTTATTATGTAGCAGATTAAATGAGAAGAATTTGGAAAAAAGAGCTGAAAAGGGAGGATAAGGAATCTAAGGTGAATGTGCTGTGATGCTCAGATGGAGGAAGCAGTGAGGTGAGGTGTGTTGGCTGACTGGGGCACTTCTGTGTTCACACTAATGCTGTTGGCAGTGGTGTGTAAAACACAGTAATTTAAGCTTCTTTCACCAACGTTTCCCGTCTCTGTTGGTGCCTTTTTGGCAGGATAAGGGTAGCATAGTCAGTTCTGGATATTCAGTTGACACATTAAGTTGAGGTAGTTCAGATGCCCCTCAGAGCTGGAGACTACAGAACAACAGGAAACGTGGCTTTTGTTGGCTGGTGAAATCACAGGGTAGAAATGATTCCATATATAAAATAAAAAGGCTGGTTGCCTGAGGTCTGAAACTGTTTCCACATCTTTTCAGCATGTTCTGCTATCTCATCTTTAATAATCAAGCCATGAAAAAGCGAGCTACTTAACTCCAGAGCTGCAGTCTCCCTGGTGGGCCTGTCTATTAGCCCCCAGTGCTTTGTAAGCTGCTTAATCAGTTCCTAACATTGGTAGTAGATATTTTAGAAGCAATCAGCAGCTTATCAAGCACCCTGGGGGAAAGAAGGAGGGTAGAAGTCATAAATCATGCATTGATTTAGCACTTTTCTTTAACATGTTTTGTAGTGTTTGTGTTTGCAAGACACCTTCTCTTCCCCTGAGGGCTCTAGTCCCAAACTTATCATATTTAGAGGCAATATAATTTGATTACCATTTCTGCTGGGGTGGGTTAAATTACATTTACCTTTTAATCTAGCTATTTCCTTGTTGTCAGCATGGAGAGGGTTTTCCACGTTTCAGAGGCTCCAAGTTTGAAATTGGATTGCCTGTTTTTGTCAAAGTGGATCCAGAGTGGAAAAGAGAAGAGGGCCCCGTTGAGAGAATGGATCCAGTAGTCGAATAAATATTAATACCCTTAACAGCCCTTCCCTCCTGTATGCTTTGCCCCTTACTGCTGCTTTCTCCCAGCTGCTCATAATTTTCCACTGACCTGCAGTTTGGTAGTTTTAATCTTGGAAGTTTTTCCTCCTTTTAATTCCTCTGCTGCCTGTTTCCTCATATCCATGGGCTGCTTTTGCACTGTATCCTGCTGTCATGTAGATTGCATGTATTTGGGGAATTAACTAAAAGGTTTATTAAAGATTAATGGAAAGATAAGGCATGGTGAGTGAATTAGAAAAGCAGAGAGGGGTAATCTGGAGATATAAGAAACCTTTACCCTGGTTAGTCCCAACTCAGTTCTGATTTGTTTCCTGCCCAAGTTACCTTTAAAGATCCTAGAAAACAAGGTTGCTTCCTACCAAGCAGCTGAGTTTCAAAAATGGGGTTTGAGGGTCTGTTCTTAGTTGCAAAAAGGTTGAAATGTCTGTTTTTCAGTAGATGAAGCAGCTTGTAATAATTATTCTAAAATAAAATCCAATATAAATATCTTTCCAAGCTTAGCAGGGCGTAGATATTATGAATCTAGCAGAGTATGTACTTGGGTTATCTGGTGGTCTGGGGATGGTTGTCGCTTGGATCCATTTGGATAGGGCTCTGGTGGGAAAGATTTTACTGTGAGGTTATAAGCAGAGTAACAAAAAAAAAAAATTGGAACAAAATGGCCTTAATTCTGGAAATTTCCCAAATCCTGGTGAGGCAGTGGTTTTTCCTAGTACTTGGGTCAAATGCTTGTAGTGCAGATGTGAGTAACCAAAGAGGCAGCAAGTGATTCTCTTTATTTGTATGTGCACACAAATGCATACATGGACTCCAGAAGGTTTTGCTGCAGACCAAGCCCCCAGGGACTACATTAAAGTTTACAGAAGTCTGTGGGCATTCCTGTGAGGTGTATCTTCTTAGAACCCTGGTGTCACAGGAGGTGTCAGCAGACGAGATAACTGATTAGGTGTGTTCAGACTGAATAGGCAGAAACACCAAGTGTGATTTAACAGGCACAAACACCACAGCTTGCTTGTTCTGCCTCATTGGCTACACTTGCTTGTCTTTGCAACCTCCTGTCATCTGCCCTGCATCACCCATAACCCTCTGCATCTCTGATAGGCAGTTTATCCAGGGTTATTCCAGTCAATTAAAGCTTTCAAGAGGGAGATCTCCACTTGTTAGGAAGCAAGTATTCATTCACTCCTGAATTTGCTGGCTTTGGCAGGCATAGTACACTGGAAAAATGGCTTAGTCTTATAGACCATGATGTGCTGTTACAGTCCAAGGTTGCTTCATCCTAAACCTGCTGGAGATGTGAACTCTGTTCTCTGCTGACATTACTGATGGGCATATCAATGCTTTTGTGCATATATGGACAAAGTTCATGCAACAGGAGTTAAAAGCTATCTATTAAGATTTTACAGATGTGATTATGAGGCAGCTTTTATTAAAACTGACAATTTTTACACTGTTAAATGTTGGTTTGGACTAAAGTTGACTTAGACAAGAGTCTTGTATTTCTTATGAAAAGTAATTCTTGCTACTTACACTATATAACATGTTAATAGGAGCTTTTGGCATAAAAGATTAGAAGGGGCTATTGTGGTGATTTCCAAATTCAAACGGTTCATCCACAGAGAGTTAACTAATGTCTTGCCTCTTTTTCATATTAAATAGCATGATACACAAGTGTACAGAGATTATTGTGCTGTGATGCACAGGAAGTTCCACCTGAACATGAGGAAGAACTTTACTGTGCAGTGACCATGCATGGGAACCAGTTGCCCAGAGGTTGTGAAGTTTTTCCTCTCTGGAGATACTCAAGAACTACCTGGACACAGTTGTGTGCCACATGCTCTGTTACAACCCTACATGAGCAGAGAGGTTGGGGCAGATAACCCACTACAGGCCCTTTCAGCCTTACCCATTGTGTGATGGTCCTTACTGTAGAAACTCTCTTAATCTTGGCAATTATTTCATCCTGGTTATACCAAGTCCAAAAGACACAGTAAAATGAAAAGGATCCACATAAGGGCAAAAATTACTGGATGTGAAGGACAGAAATTGTGAGCAAGATGGGAGATTGAAAAAGAGGATAATTTGAAGACTTGTTTATACAGGAACACTCAGGAAAAAATAATGAAGTGACAAAATATGGGAATTTAAAATGATGAGTTGAATTACTTTGAATCACTATGTAAATATTGTTATTCAAAATATAAGTGGTTTTCATTTGGTTTATCTCCATTTACTTTGGAAGCAAAGTGACATAAATTGTGTTAAGGCCATTTACATTCTGAATGTGTATGTCCGTGCAGGGATTTAATGTAGTATAATTTATCCATTTTAACATTGTAGATAAGCTAATCTGTTGAAATTTAGTTAAAACATTATGGACTACAGATCAACTCTCCTGAGTACCTGTAGATGAAGCAACAAATAATGTGAAGAACAGTGCAGAGAAAGGATGAACAGGAAAGCCCTGTTCTCACAATAATATGGCACAGTGAGTATTAGGGATGCATAAAAATCCTTAATGGAAGTGCTTCTTTGCAGAACACAGCAAGTATGAGGAGTTTAATGCCACAATAGTGTCAGTGAGGCCAGAAATGTATCATCTTTGAGAAGATTAAGTATCCATAATGAGAATATCCGCAGTTACAGTACATAAAATAAAGGGATTATAAGATTTCAGACTAGACATACTATACTGAAAGGATTAGGAAGATGTCTCCCCTACTGACAGACAGATCAATGATTTCATCTTCTCTGGCATTTGTAACACTGATTATATACAGCACTGATTACAGCTCCTGGGAGCATTTTGGGCTTGCTGGACTGTTGGTCTCAGAGAAGCATTCCTCACTGGGAAATCTTAATGTTTGTGGTCAAGCTTTTCTGCATATAAGGCTCCCTAACAAGAGTGTGGGGAATAAAAATGAACTTAAATGAAACAAAAGTTCTACCCAATTTGAGCCTGATACCTTGTCAGATTAGGATTAGAAAGTTTTAGAAGAGCAAAGAAACCATTAGGTCTCCTTCACACCTCCAGGCTTTTAACCCACGCTGTGCTTTCATTGCACCTCCTAGACAGCAGTGTAGGAGATTGGAGATGCTCTTTCTACTGTTCTTATATATACAAAACTTTAGTTGGTTTAGACAAGTTGTTTCATCAATCCCAACAATAGCAAAGAATGCAAGATGTGGACTTCTTTTTCCTTTTACTTGCTGCTTTTTTCAGAAGTAAAACTTCTTTTCTGATAACTCAGTCCTCATGCAATTGCTGACAGATGCTTACTATAGATTTGTAACATACAGCCTGATGAGTTCCAAATCCATCAGTGGTGGTGTCCCTGCCCAGCAGTTTGTTTTTATTCATGCAGTAAAAGGATGGGATGTAGCATCTGACCCACATAGAGCCTGTGCATGTGGATGTATTGATTGCAAGAAATGGGGTTTGGCTAAGATACTTTGGGCTTGCTCTAGTTTTGGAAGTATTACTGGATTGGGTATATGACAAACGCCCTCCTGCTCTTAGTGTATGTAGCTGAGCTTGTGAAATCATGAGTGCAAAGTCAGTTATATCAATGAGAAGGTCTTTAATTTGTGTCATTCAGTGATTCCATATAAGCTGCATCATCTTAAACTTCTATTTACCAAAGAGGTTTACCCATGTAGCTGTACCAGCAGATTCTTTTCATTATAGGCAAGCCTTTATTCTGGTTGAGGGAGAGGAGGTGGAAAATGAGAAGGAGAATTAGGTTTTGGGCAGGCCTGGCTATTCTGAGATGATTGAAGATTTGTCTGTCACAGTTCTCTGTGGGAGCTGACTGTGCTCAACAAGGGCAGCAAAATGCCAGGCACATGCCATAGCTGCCACAGTTCAGAGTTTGGCACTGGTGAGAAAACATTGATTCACATCCCCAGCCTCCCAAGCAAGGGCTGACACAGCATGTGGGACAGAGGGGCAAGCCCTGCAGTGTGTCACTACCAGTGTAATAATACCACATAGTTCTCTACACAAACTATGTTAAGATGCATCTTGGACCACAATGGCATAATGTTAATAGCTGTCTTTATGACATCCTTTATGACCTGTGCCTGATTGACAGCATTCTAAAGTAAGTACATTAGCAGAGGAATATGAAAATAGTCCTAGAATGGGAAAAAATTACAATATACATCTTCATAAATACTAAATGATCTGATTGCAAAGCAGCAGTTAAACAGC
Organism: Sylvia atricapilla; assembly: GCF_009819655.1. Taxonomy (NCBI): domain Eukaryota; kingdom Metazoa; phylum Chordata; class Aves; order Passeriformes; family Sylviidae; genus Sylvia; species Sylvia atricapilla. The sequence goes on from NC_089146.1 coordinate 12,221,262, forward strand.
TTGTCTACTTTCCTGTGGCTGTGGCTCCATTATCACAGAATCACAGAATGGGTGAGGTTGGAAGCACCACAGTGTGTCATCTGGTTCAACCTCCCTGCTCAAGCAGGGTCATCCTAAAGCACCTGGCACATAATTTATTTCTGTCACTCCCTGGAGTTTGCCAGCACTGAGCTGCCTTTCAGCAGAACAGGAAGCTTCAGGTTAGCTGATATTCCCGGTGTGTGTGTAATTCCCCAAAGTGCTGACAGCTCTGGTTACAATTAGTGGTAATGGCAGTGATCTTACTGGTGTTTCCTTTTTACCTCAGCTCTTCTGGGGAAGGGAGTTGCTGTCATTCAGAGTGGCTCATGGTCAGGCAGAGAGCATGGCAGAACCCGCCAGGCTCGGGGATGAAGAACTGGTTAGGAGCATTTTGGCAGGTGGCTGTCAGGATGACAAGTTCATCTGAATTAGGTATTGCAGACAAAATCTAGAGATCTAGCAAGATTATTAGTAGATACTTTTAATAGTAGGACTGGTTCCAGCGCTGCGTGAAACCAGAATTTTTAACAGGGTCTATTAAATACTTGTAGTCTTTTTCCATGTGAATATGTAATCTAGGCCACTTGGGGCAAGTGTAGCTTTTTAAAATGAAACTCTGTTTAAAATGTCTCAGCAGTGGTGCCAGTTATTCACAGGAGTTTTTGAGTTGAGATCTCCTGGGATATTTTAATTTTTTTTCAGCCCATAGAAGCAGCAGCAGTAATATAAGTTACCCCTTTTTTGCTGCCTTGTGCTAAACAGGTTTCTTCTGTTATTTTCTGCTGTGCAGAATGAAAAGCCCAGTACTGGAGATGCGGATTAGCAGTGTGAAAGATCTGGCTCTGAACTTGTTGCTCTACTTGACATAAAATGATGATTTGGGAGAGCCAGCTGGGTGTTCCTTCAGGACTAACATCCCAAGAAACCAGATTTCCCAAGAAATAGAATACTGTCTCAGGGCTACCTGCTTGGATGAAAGAACTTTTTTTTTTTTTTTAAATATACTTTGTACTCACAGAGTTTTTTTTTTCAGAGTAGCCCTAGCCATTTTCTTGGTATGTTGCTTTCTTGTTCTAAAATCCTTCAGAGGACTCTTCTGAAAATGCCCAGATCCAGTCCTGTGCAAGCAGGAAAGTTTCTAATTTTGTGCTATCATTCATGAAATATCATCTTGCTCAGTGGGCATGTAGAGTCAGTTAATAGCTCTGCATGCAATTGCCTGCTTAATCTTAAAAAGAAAGCATATATATACTCTCTGCCTGAATGCATATTTGCTTCTGTATTTAGAGTCATGTATGGTTTTAAGCTAAGTAAAGTGCTTTCTGTTTTCTACCAGCCAAATTCCTGGTACTCTTTCAACCTTGTTTGATTAAAACAGCCTTTAACCTTTGCTTGAATACCTTTTTCTTAAAACAACCTATAATTCATCTCTGCAACAAGATCAGGAGAACTTGGGGTGTGACAAAATTGACATGTAGCTGCCTGGAATCCGTAGCTGCCCTTGAGGGAAGGAGAAAGGAGGAAAGACGAAACACAGTGAGTGTGAGTCCTGTTGCAGAGCTGGTGGGGGAGTTGGCACAGGTGATTTCCAAGCATGTTGTTTATACTGAGACAATTCCATCTCCTCTTTACTTGTGTCAGCTTGCATCCAGAGACTTGCTGAAATTTCTGGCATTTCTTCCTTTCAATGAGAAGAGGGGGGGAGGGCTTGGAGGAACCTTGTCATCCTCTCTGTCTCCTGCTATAAATTGACTTGAACTGTCACCAGTTTGTTTTTCCTCTCCCCCAGCCAATGTGAAACTCCATCTTCACCTTGCCCCCTGCCTATGTGTGCTCATCAGAGATTAGCAGTGTTTGCTCTTGACCTTGTGTTTCTTCCTCTTCCCAGTGCCTGTTTTAGTTAGGGGCAAATTTGTGGAGTATCTGTTTAATACCAAATTAAGGTGAAACATATTCAGTAGTTTACTCCGGAAGGACTGTGAACAGCAAATGGTTCTGCCATCAGCGCTGACTGCAAACAAGTCAAAGGGGACTTCTGATTTCTGTTTATTCAAATCTCAGTCATTTAGTTTGCTCTGCTTTAGTTTGATTTATTTGGCAGTTGGTTCTGTGGGGTTCTTTTTGTTCTTTGCAGTGTTTATTGCAAGGTTTCCTTTTGGGTTGCTTTCTGCCCTGTGTGGGTGATGAGTTAGCGCACCACAATGTGTGCTAGTGTCAGCAGTGGGTGAACAGAGTCCCAGGCCTGCCCTGCTCCTGCCAACCCTGCTGACACCTGTACCACAGGCTGAACAGGCTCTTGGGGACAGCAAGGGACCTGTGGGGGGTGTAAAGAGGAGGGAGAGGGTGGAGTGGTATCACTCTTGCTGTTGGGAGCTGGGATTATGGCCCACAGCATGCCTGTCACAACCAAAGATAGGGCTCTTCTAAAGTTACCGCTATGTTCTTTTTTGTTTTATAGCAGTGCACAGTGACTGATTCTAGTGTGCATGCACACCAATAGTAAGAGATCATTCTTCCCTTAATTTAACCTGTAATTTAAGTAAACACAATGGCAATCTGAAAGAGATGACTGGGAGTCAAAATGGAGCAAGGAAAGCCAGCTGACTTTAGTATATTGCACAAAAGATGGGGCCTAAGATCTGATATCTACCTCTCTGTGGTTTTTACTTCATGATCATCCTTCCTCTCTCCATTTCCTTTTCCTCTGAACTAAAGATTAATTGTGCATTGAAATCATAACAAGAATTTGTGGTGTTAAGAATCTAGCCAACGGAAGAGAAAAAATCCTCAAGGAAATTAGCAATCCACAAGCATTGTCTGTTTCCTAGATATAAATGACTGGAAACTTCCCAGCTAGGGAATGTTTTCCCTTTATTTTCTCTGCAATTGCATTATCCTTAGCTAAGCATATTGTAGCACGCTTGTTTCCAAGTCAGTGTTTTTATCACAGAAGTCCTAACCCCACTGAAATCTTTGTGGGGCAGAGACTGCATTTACCATTTCATCTTTAATGCCCAACTTCCATATTTAATGAATACAGTAAACCAATAGGTAAAGGCAACCATTGTATTGTTCCTGCACCCCAGTCTACTTTTGATTGTGACAAAGATTACCTGTGACAGACAAGAGAATTTGTCAGAAAATGGTTTCTGAAATAGATGTTGCAATGCAAGGATAGGAGGTAGAGTGTTAAAGACAGCTGACTGCAGCAAAAGAGATCTGAGGCAGGCGTTAGGAACAACTTTCCAGTTGTTCTGAGCATGGGACTGTTGTGGTATCTCTCTGGTGAGAAGTTTCTAAGCAAATCACACAGTCATTTTGTGCTGGAGAGTGAGGAACAAACTGGATGTGTCTAAAGGTGTTTTTTCTACACCTGTTTTCTTGTATCATTGGTAGTTCCTCTAAAAGCGTATTTCTCATCTGTCCTGGAAGTGAAGAAAGATTATTGAATGTTTAGTCATCCTCCACAAAGCTTCCACTGGTGGGATTTGGAGGGTAGTGAGCATCCAAGTGGTGAATTGAAGACAGTCAGTTCAGGATATTTTATCTGCTTTTTCACTCAGTCCAGGAAGCATATTCTCTGTGGTGCTTTAAAGTCTAGGCAAAGCTGGAGTTTACTTCTGAATTTATTAGGAAAAGGCATGATTCAGACTAGCTGTTTCTGGAGAGGTAGGAAAAAACCCAACCAATGGGGGCAGAAACCTTTTCTGTAGAGGATGGTGCACAATTGTTGACTGCTCCTTCAGGTAGCTTCCTTCTGCCAGACATGCCTGTGATATTATTCCTATGAATTAAAGTACTTTCTATCTCTTCAATTTACTTTCAATCTCTTCAATAATTTGGCATCATGAATGAGTTTCATGTCCATCACCCCTTCTATTTTCTAAGTGCCTCTTGGCCTTTCATGTCTCTTCTGCATTGCGTCAGTGCCTCCTGGCAATTTCTGTCTATGTCTGTCTCTCAGATAGAACCAAGCATGCGTCTGGCCTTGAGAAATAATCATAAATTTTGTTGTCAGGAGGAGAGGCCAGGACAATCCAGTTTAGATTTGAACCTGTAGTTCAAGGTGTTTTAGGGATTTCATATCAGTTAACCCATACCCTCCAGGCATCTCTTGTGTCTGACATGTAGATTAGACTGGAGGAATAAGAGGAACAGAATGCTCAGTGCTCCAAAAGAAGGTTATGAAGCAAATCTGTGTCTTTAAAGAGAGTGTCTTCTAATAAAAATTATCTGCAGAGAAATACACCAGCCCCTGCATAAATACTTAAAGTTACTGCTTCAATGTTGGCTCATAAAACAACTTTATCGCCTCTAAGATGATAATGATTAACAAGCTGATTTACAAGGGTGGGGTCACAAAGCCATTTGGCAAATTTAGCTTATCTCACAGTGGCAGGAGTACAGAACCTGAGTTTTACAGTTTACCACTTTACCTGGAATACTTAACCCTGTTGGTCAGACTTAGGCAGAGCAGTAGCAGCAGGTTCTCCTTTATGAGGATAATAACCAGAGTTTCCTCCAGTGCTTCTGATACCTGAGGAAATTGCAGGTCTCAATCTGAGGATTCAGAAATGCTGAAGATGTTTCACGAGTTCTCATCTCAGTGTTTATTCCCTGATTGCTTAGCCACAATGAAGTGACAGTGTTTACAGACACACTGTTACATGATGCCCCTGGTTGATTACCCCTTGTGCCAAAGCTGGCAGAATATCTACCCAAAGATGTGTGTAGGTTTATCTTCCTGCTCTTAGATTCTGGATAGCTTCTGTTAAAATATCCTTCATCTGTTCATTCTCCATTGTCTTGGACCTTAATAAAGGATTTTTTTCTCTAGACTGTGTCAGATTTTGCTTTTATTATCATATGGTAGGAATTATTCAGAGTAGCAAATTTAATTTTAAAATTATTTTAATCCAGAAACATTTTATGTGGTTGTAATATATCGTGACACTGTTGAGAATCTAGACTTCTTAAACTTGGCAGTTTCTCACATTGAGCAGAACAGTGTATCTGAAAGCTCAGCAAGCTGTATTCCTTTTACTGTCTGTTCTGACAATCCTAATGTAGGTGATCAAAGGTATTTATGATCTCTATGCTATGTAAACATCTACTGCACTTTTAGAAGTTGCTAAAAGTGCACAGACAGGCTAGGAGTTTTGATGACTTTCACTCCATTCACAACATAGACTCCTGCAGGGATGGAGGTCTTACTCAGTACCTTTTCTTCTTATCTAGCATTGCTGACAGGAGCCCTGCCCTCAAAACAAACACTCACTGCCCTCAGAAATGTCTGAAAACTGTGCTGTTTTTTCTTTCCTGTCCAGAGAGTTCATCATATCTGATGGACTTGGGTACTGATTTATGTGGCCATGGTGCAAAGTGTGGGTATTTCTGTGGCCCTGATGTAGTAGGTGGGTGGAAGGCTATTGCAGGTGTTGCTTGGAGCACTAGTGAATTACAGCTAACTCATCTGTCCTTCTGTTTCTACACGTCTCTCCCCTAGTTCCTGCTAAATTTGCTCGGGTATTACATCTATGGAAATGACACAGTCTGAGTTAGGAGGGGTCTCCCATGCTTGCCATTTCTAACCAATATTTGATTGCTTTTCAGTTAGTCTCAGGCAGAGGCATCTATTAATGTCTTTTGTAATTTGTACAACTCTCAGGAACTGGAACAAACTCTAATTCCCTAATAGTTTTTTTTTATTACTAGTTTTTGGTCTTGCTCTGTTTTCCAAACAGAAAGTTATTAAGAGTCATGAGTTTAGGTTACCATCTTTCTGGGCTAAAACTCTCAACAGACTTGAGAAGTTCTGCCACTGTTCCCTTGGCCACTCTTCTAGTTTGATTTTTAATATGAAAACATGTATTGCAACACCATATTCACTATATTGCTCTCCCATGGGACTGGTTTGTGCAACCCTCCTTCATGCTGGTAAGTAGGTTCTCATACAAGTTTTTGTTGACTGAACAGGGAAGATGAAGTGACGTGACTTCTCCACTCCCCCCCAGTGGGGGCTGGGGGTTTGTGCTGCACAAGGCACAGCTGGGTCTGGGCAGTGGGGCCTTCAGAGGTGGGTGTCTGCCAGCACTGTGCTCGGCCCAGGGAGCCGGGATGAGCAGTGGAGTCAGGACAGAGCTGGAACTCAGCGTATGGCAGAGATGAGGGGACTGCCTCTTGTCCAGTGCAGGGCAGTGTCGTGGGCTCAGAAATGCCTTGTGAAGCTCAGACACAGGGACACTAGTCACAGGCCCTTGGGCAACGCCTGCTGCTTCTCAAAGTTGTCTGGGAACAAGAGCCCTGTTGTGCACATAGTGGGGGATTTCTCTGGCTTGGTGGATGCTCTGGTCTGTGGCCTTTGCAGTTCTTGTTCTCTGGGGCCAGCTGGCTGCCTGTTTGTTTGTGAAAACATCACCTTGATAGAGCAAGGGAACTATGAGTAACTATGAGTCTTTGAATAGAAGGATCAGGAAACCTCTGGGGTTAAGCAGCCCTCCTGACAAATAGTTAAACTTTGACTGATCACACATTGCTCTCATAATCATATTAATGTGATGTATCCAAAGGGACTTCAACTTGTACCATAGCTACTGCTGCCTTTTATCTTCTGTCTTCCTGGTGAATCAGGAAACACATAACCCAGTGCATGTGTCCTGTCTTCCCACTGCACAACTCTCGCAGCCTTTGCCAACATTGGCTTGTCTGCTGGTGTTTGGCAGTCCCTGTATTTTCCCCTTACCTCATTTATTCTCAGCAATTGTTTCTTCAGAATTACGCTGCTCCCCAGCTGGACATAAAGACATACCAAGAAAGTTTGATTTACCTTTGTTCATAACATTGACTTGTATGAGAAGCCATCTAAAGTCATATATTTATTTATTTATTTATTTATTTTTATTTATTTTTATTTATTTATTTATTTATTTATATTTAGATGAGAAGTCATCTAAAATAATTGTGTCCTCACCTTTTCAGCACACGATCAGATACTTGTACCCTTTCTGTTTCTCCCATTGCTGCAGACAAGTCTCTGCCTTCCCCTTTTGTTCTTCAGTACAGCTTGAGCTTTCCCAAGCTGGGTGCAGGAGGCTGGGCAGTGGGACAGGTATCTGCTCCTTCTAAGTTTCCTGGTTTTTCCTCTCTTCCTGGCTGCCCTGGCAGGTGCAGCCAAACTCTGGCCTGAGAGATGCTCTACACTGTGGGAAGGAATCCTGTATGGGAGGCTCCTCCAAAACACAGCTTGTCCCATTTCAGGTGGGAGATATGTGGCAGTTACTGTAAAAAGTAATGTTTGCTTTGCTGGTTTAAATTGTAAGTGCTTTGAGGGCAGGGCCTGGCTTTTATGTATGTACATGTGGGTGTGTATTTTTATACAGTTCTTAATGTGACACACACAGGAGCTGCTGTGTACAAAGCCATGGCTTTGTCTTGTGGAAGCTTAGAGAAATGATTTTCCTGATCCATAGAGATGAACAGTGATTCTGATCTGAACACTGGGGCTGTTCAGAGACACAGCTTGCTTTGGACCTCTGGACACAATTGTTTTCCTTCTGTTGCCACCAAGTAGTGTACCCCAGTGTATTCCAGGTACAGCAGTGATAAGCATGGCCCTGTCTCCAAAATGATGTTGGGATGGATTGCTTGACTAGTTAAGGAAGAATAAGCTGCACTGTACCATCTGTCAATTGCTCACTGGGATGCCATCATTAATCACCTATCACCTGTAGTTTTGGCCAATTAAACAATTGCTTGCTCTACAAAGAGTTTGGATTAGAAACAGACCTCTTTATGTATGCTCTAAGTAGAAGGGAATCTGAACTCAGCAAAATTTTCATTTAAGCTTGATACTTTTTTCTTTTTAAGAGATGGGCATATATTTTAAATTTTTTTTGCCAGGTGTATGCTGAGACATCCCCTATGTTAAAGAGATAAGTCAAGGGTGAATATTTTGGTTTCTTTTCCTTTGATATACTCTTAACTTAGTTTTGTGCTAAATTGCCACACTTCTGAAATGCGATGTACTTTCCTGCAGCTTGTAGTGAATGATTTCACAGTTTCTCTGTTTTGTAAACTTATTTTGTAAACTGAAATGTTCTTAGGAAAGGTTCAGGTCAAAGCTTAGGAGTGACTCCAGCAGTGAGAACAGTGTGTGGATTAGAAGCAGTGCAGTGAGAAGCAGTGTGCTGGATTAGACTGCATGGGGGCTGTGAAGTCTTCATCACTGAAAGGCTTTAGGAATAGATACAGCTGTAAAGAGAGATATAAATATTAGTGGCTCTGCCAACACAGCCTCTTGAGGTCTTTCTTTTTCTCCCCTAATTTCCATGATATCTGGATAATGCATTGCATTTGAATATCATACTTCTATTCTTTAATCACTTGTGTTTTCTTGAAACTCAAAATCAGATTTTAGCAAAAACTGGGAGAAGATCCTGGGACTCCTCCATCATGGTTCTGGGATGTCTAAAGTGACCGACTCTGGACCTCTGGCAGTCACAGGAGAGGTTTTAAAACCTTTGATGACATGTTCTGTGCTCCTTTTCCCAAGTCATAAAACATTCACTGTGAAACTGTTACCACAAAACAGTGAGTAGACAGCGAGCAGACTTGGGACAGCAAGTAGAAATTTTCCTTTCTGCTTGCCTAGCATAAATGAAGATGAGGATTTTATTCTTATTAGCCACAAACAAGAATGAGAGAAAGCTGCAAGGAAAAATCATCCTGTGCACAGCCTTGAGGTCTCTGATGAAACAAAATAACACAAAATGTACAGATGCTAAAACCAGTGATAACATCGATTTGATGCTGCACTTTGTCTTCCTTCTATATTACAGTGAAATGGCCTATAATTCACATTGCAAAATTGGCATGCATGGCTCTTTGAAGATACCATCTTCCTTGTATGTCTGCAGTGGCCAGAGAACAAGCCCACCCACTACAGTGCTACAGCAAGCCATACAAATAAATAAATAAAGAGGGACAAATAACACCATCTCCTCAGGGCAGCTGCCCACTCCATGTGTCCTGCTTAGGTTGTGAACTCTTCACCACAGAAAAGCTTTTGTTTCTTGTAGTTTTAAATTCACCCTCAGTGCTTAGGAAGGTAACAGAGTATGATAATTATGTTTATTACATTAGAAAAAACGTTACTTCAATTCAGAGATTTTGCTTTTACATTATTGCTGACAGTGACATTTAGTTCACATTTAGAGAGTTTGTCTGCAGTGTGTCTTTAGCCTGGCATTTTAAGCTGAGCACTTGTGGCCCGAGGTGACAGCTATAGAATGAAAATTCTCTGGAAAATTTATTTGCATTGTGGTTTATTTATTGTCTTTGTATGTGTATTTTGTCTGTTAGTGCCTAAGTAGGTTTTTGGAGGGAATTGCAGCCTTTTCACTAGCTGGATAGCTTCACCTTTTTTTTTTTTTTTTTTTTCCTGTTTATTGAATATTGTCAACTTCTGTGTCTTTCCCCTACTCCCAGCTTGTTTGGCTTTCAGACCCCCTCTGTATCTGTGGAGACTGCAAGCCAAATATTTCTTCCTTCAAAATGAAAAACAAACTCCAGCCTAGGGGAGCTAAATTAGCTTTTGATCCATCTATTAGAAGGTTAGCAGTAGCACTACCTTGAACTATGGCTTCATTTTTGTATTTCATGCAGCAGCTTCTCTGCATTGTTTATATTGTGGTTGAAGGGGATCTTCCTATACCAGGATGCAATAGGAACGTCATTTTTCCTCTGACATGAGCAGATGTCCTATCTGCAGTAGTAGCAATAACATTGCTGCTTCCTGTTGTTGCAGGTGTTGTTAGCAGGCTAGAGCTGAAGGCAAAGAAGGGGCACATTTCAGCCTGTGCCATTCCCTGCCATCAACACCAGCACTCCCCATGCACCTCCTTTTCCAAGTGTACTTGTTGGTAGTGGATTTCTTGGATAGTGGGCAGGAAGTTGCCCTGGAACACGATTTCCTTGCCACTACCTGGCATCTGGTTCCAGACTCTCTGTTGTTCTTCTTTTCCTCGATATCTCTGCTTTCTCTAGATTTGTTTACACTAAACGCAAATTACAAGTTACCACATTTAGTGAAGGGGTGCCTGAACTGAGTCTGACACTCATTTAAGTGTAAAACTCCCCACTTTTGGGTTCCAGGGCACAGTCCTGTGCAAGTCTTCAGTCAGCAATTACTGCATTCTTTTTCCTTTTTACAGGAGGTTGCTATCAAATCCCATGACACATTTCTATCACTAATCTGGCAAGCTGCCATTCAGACCACAGGAAGCCCAGAAGAAGAATATATACTTAGGGCCTTATTCCATCTTCATTATTCCCTACAGCAGCAGAATTCCTTTAAGTCTCTAGAAGTTTGATCTGAATGGAAAGTATTTTGCCTGAATAGCACCCCTTATTGGGGCATTGTCTCCAAGTCACAAATTTAGATGAGTGTTGTGATTAGCAGTTTAAGGCTTGGTGGTTTTTTCCACACCAACATGAGGAGTGCTAATCACTTCTAATGGTCTAGCTGGATTCTCTGGGACTTCTTGATTTGAGAGCTGGACTCGAAAGGAAAAAAAAAAAAACAAACAAGTTCCTCTTTAAGACTTTACCTAAGAAGTTACTCATTTTGGCAAGCAGAAGAACATTATATTTGAATGGTTTTCAGTGGGAAAAACAGTCCTACTAAAGGACTAAAGCCAGGACTCTGTTCACAAAATACATGCAAAAATCTTGTACTTTGGAGGAAAAGAAACAAAACCAAAACTGTGATATGTGCATAAAAAGTAAGAAGTAAAAATTGTAAGGCAGTATTCATAGCTGCCAGAGATAATGTGGAAGCCTTAAACTCGTTTCCTATTTTCTTCTTTGTGCCTTATTTTATGAATGCATTGTTGTACTTTAAATGACTACTAATATTTTGTTATTGCCATGTAGAGACTTTCAAAGAGATAGTAGGTTCGTTTTCATGTTCAGATAATTGCTGCCTCATTGACTACTATTATCACTTGTGTTTTCATGGAGCTGTAATTGTTGGGAAGTAACTTTCTTACTGTTTTAACCAACAGCATGTAGCTGCATTTCTGTAGTAATAAATATTGTCTCACTCCTTCAGGGCATTCTGGTTATTTCTGGGGATTCATTCAATATTATCTTCTCATTCCAGGTTATTGAAGGAAAGCTGGCACCTTTCTTGGGAAAGGTGATCAAGTTTGCCACCTCTCATGTGTACAGCTGCAGCCTTTGTAGTCAAAAGGGTTTCATCTGTGAGATTTGCAACAACGGAGAAATCCTTTACCCCTTTGAGGACATTTCTACAAGCAGGTACTCCAATGTGGTAATGTCAGTCATACATCTGATTTGAGTGTTAAAGTCTTGAGGATTCTCAGCCTCATGACCTTATCTTTAAATAATTAGGGACTGGATTCAACTAATGCACATTTCTGGGCAGCTGCAGTAGATCACTGCTCCAGGGAGGCCACCATGAACAAATGTGGAAACAAATGAGAAAAGCTACTTCTGAAAGCACTGGAAGTCTCAGAATAGCTGTTCAAAAAGGGAAGAGCCCCCACTATCAGCACGTAGTGTGATTTATCCAAAGCTCTTCTGAGTTTGCAAAGTGACTTTTCTGGAATGATCACAGACATCTTTCTGTTCTCTGGTATCCCTGGACCCATAATGTATAGGGATCATCCATTGTAAAACAATAACTATCCATTCTGAAGTGTTTCCCCATGAAATGTTATGGCTAGTTCTCTGCTCTTTGTCTGCTTATTCATCTGTGCCTGTGTACACAAGATTTTTTTTTTAATTATATTGCTATTCTCAAGTGGCAACAAAGTAAGTTTAAGTGTATGCGAGTCCTAAACTAAACAAAAACCCCTTTATTTCAGGTCATGTACAGTACTGGATGCCAGGTTAGGGACAGGAGTCACATAAAAAACCTAGTAGCAAAATGCAGGAAACCAAAGCAGACTTGGCAACACAGCAGTGTTACTACCCTTCTTTCAGTAGTGTCTTGGATTTTGGATAAAGGAGATAATTTCTTTTCTGCCCTTAACAGAAAGACAGTATATCTGACAGTATAGCATTCCTCTACAGATAAGTGGGTTTTTTTGCTGTTTCAAATACAGACATTGTAGTTTGTTCTCCAGAGTGTTCATCTGAAAGGGCAAAAAATCAAGGACCCACCTTTCAAAACAATCAGGACTAGCCTGTTAAAAGGGTTTGTTAAGAATCTGGTTGCCTTGTGTGCACAAAGATGTTAAATTACAAGTAAGTAAGGACTACTCTTAAGGGATTTTCTCATCTGAGTTTCAAATGTTGTTTGCACATTATTTTTCCAGAGTTTTATTCTAAAAAATGTATTGATAAAGCAGTGGATAAAAGCTAAACAAAGTGTAGGGCTGAGTTTTATAAAGTTTTTAAGAAAGAATGCATCTAGGATGCATGATAAGATAGGCTGAGTTAAAAAGAAAGATAAAGATGGCATAAAACATAAGATGTCTGTTGAGACTGCATAAAAGGTGATTGAAGATATTCCCAAAAGATTAATGGGAATATGAAGGAACATTTGGGAATACAAGTTTACATTAAAATTTTATTTGTCTGGGGGATTTTTGGTCACAAAAACATTATAGGGTAATATTGTTTCCCTGCCCTTCAGCTGAGATCAGACATACGTTGCAATTACAGAGTTCAAAACCCTCTGGAATCAAATAGAATTTGTCAGCAGTTCAAGCCAACAGAAGCTGCTCTAGCTCCTGTGTTTATGTGAGTTAGAAGCCAGAAAGGACTTGTGTTCATGTTTCACAAATGTGGAGTTATGGTTGATGTAATGCCAAAGACAGCAGTCCTTGTTAATGGCTTTAATTAAAACACAATCAGCATGAAAGTTTCTCTGATATTTCTTATTTCATCATTCTGCTTACTCCTTTTGTATTCCTTATAACTAAACCTTGTTTTTATCCCCAGCATTTTCTGTTTCCCTTCCTAGTCAGTTTTCTCATCTCATTACTACACGTGCACCTATGTGGAACTAACCAGAGTATTTCAGTTCCATATTTTTGCTCTGGAGGCAAGTTATGCCAACAGAGGAGCTTGTATGCTTTACTGTGCAGCTCCATCAGCTCCAAAGCAGTGAGGGAGAAGGCCAGGTGGATAGATTTTGTATTTGTTTACATCTCTTGAAGATGAGAGAAGTTTCTGAAGTAGATGTACTGACCACTACAAAGACAAGTGTAAGGTGAGGAGGCTACACAGAAACAGGGAGATGTACGGAGTAACCTGTTGCAAATGGAATGGCAAGTCCTAAAAGGTCCACGTGAAGACTTGTGATTATACCTGAAAATTCTGATTCTGTGTTCAGCTTTCCTTGTCAATTGTCATACAGAACAATGAGTAAACAGCTCAGATTTGTGATTTAGCTGTACTATTCTGAGTCCACAGTGTACAGAGATAATTGACTACAACTCCCTTTTCTCCATCCTGGTTTTCTCAATTGCTGTCTACAGCATAGTATTCGTATTTCACACAATACTGGACTGCCAGGTACCCCCGCTGAAGCTGGTGGATTGAGGAGGAAAGAGCTGCGGAACTCTGAAGACCGTGTTTTTCTTTTTACATTTGAATGTTTGTTCACTTTTGAACTATTAATTCTACCAGCAAACTGGGCTGTTAGGTTAGAAATATTCAAAAGTGGGTGCATGACATCTTTTGCAGTCTTCAGCACTTTTCTGCATGTTTGAAACTGAAGCTGGCTTTTGTTTGTGTGTATATATATATATATATATGTATGTCTGTGTTGAGCTGGCATTTGGTTTCTTTGGCTACCTCCCTGACCTGTCTTGCCCTTTGGAGAGAAGAGTGACAGCTGTCAGAGTGGCCATTACAATTCCAAGGTGGCTCTCAGTTGGCTGTTAACTTCCCATCCTCCTGGTCTCTTAGGTCAGCTTTGAGGTGAAGAGATTGTTTCTCTCCGAAATATTCTCAGCAGTTTCTGGCACAGTGTACAGCAGGAATTTATGAAGGATGGGTATTCTTTAGATAGATACAGCTGAGAGAAAAAGAGGGCCCCTCTTGAGGGCTGGAGTTTCTCTTTGGTCTGGTTATTTGCTTGAGAGTCATTTTTGTCAGTCCTTGGGCAAACAGAGTGAATACCTGGGTTATGCACTCCTCAGGGTTTGAATACACATATATTACATACCCTTCTCTCACTAATCAGTGTGACACATTCCTTTGTTGGCCAACGGTTCCAAAACAAACACAATCAGTTCACTTAATTAGCGGGTCTGTGGGCTGTGCTTGGCAGGCTCTTTACATCCTGCTCAACAATACAGCGCAACAGTTTGCTGCCTTGAATGTAAGGGTGGGCTCACGAAGTCATAAGCTTTCTAATGATACATTCTTTCTCTGGCTTTTCTTGGGAGGTGGCCATTCTGCACAGATCATAATGAAAGCTGTGATTCAGTAGCTGAACAATTTCTTTAAAATTGTCTCATCCTTTTGATGCTTCTTCCAATCAGTTTGATTCTTCTGTCCCTTATTTCCCTCTTTTCTGTCTTAGCCATATTTATGTAATACTTAATCAGGGTTCTTTCAGTTTTTCACAGTTTCACCTTGTTTTTGAAGGCCTTTAAATCATGAGAACTATTTAAAGCCTCTTGAATTAATTGCACATTTCATGGACCAAATTTCCAGCTAATGTAAACTCTCAGAGCTCTGCTTTAGCTTGAGTTCTGGCAACTGAAATGAACTGAGGCTCTGCCTCCTATTTTATTTCTTGGACTAAATTTGCCCCAGGCTTAAATTTAGTGAGTAAACATAAAAAAATATCATATTATATCATTTATTTTACATTTACAGGTGTTGTGCAATGACTTTAAAAATCCTTGGCTGTAGATTGGCTTGCTAGAGCTATCTTTGCCTCTTAGCAAGCAGGCACTTCCCCTCAAATTGCTCTGATTTTGCTTGTTCTTCACTAATGTGAGGAAAGGCTTTTGTTTCTTTCTCCTAAAATTAAAAAAAGACCCAACAACCAAACAACAGAAGCGCAGTCTGTGTAGTGCACATTGTCTATAGTAGTGGCTGTATTTGTTTTATAACTTAGAACAATTTTTAACAATTTTTACATCTTAAGGAATACTGAGAAAATTACTTTTGGAATGAGAATAGAATGCATTAAAATGTGTTTTCTGTCCTATCAGATAATTAAGCAATCATGGTTACGATTAAGATTATTTTATGTTACCCAGTTAATAAAGTTTTGGTCTTGCCTGTCATCATCCTAGTGATTACTTTCACAGGCAATTAAATTTGTTGTGTTTTGCTGGTAAAGTTACTTGCTTGTTAAGAACAATTTAGTCCATTCCTTTCCTTTTATGTGCTGACTGTAGATGTATGTGAGCCACGGAGAGTTGCTCTTTTGTGTTCATATTCATTTATCAAGACTAAACTGTTTTCACTTTGCTAAGTTAATTTGTTCTGCTGATCAGTTAAGACATGTAGACCTTTTAAGATACAAACCAGAAGGCCCAAGTTTAAAATAGACGTGCCACAGAGCAGGCTTGACTATATCAACCAGCTTGGATGCCTCCATAATCTTTGGCCACCATCCTGATAAGACCCGTGAATGTACTTTGCACATAGTGACAAGTCTTACTGAAGGCTCTGGAGCTGTGCATGCCGAAGTCTTTGCAGAGTTACAGCTTACTGTATTATGGGCATTGTGTCACTGGACAAATGCAACTTCAAGCATTTGGGAGAATCTGAAAGATAGACATTAAGGGGGAGAGTGAAATATGTAGTATTCAGCATTTTCAGGAAATACCTTGGCACAGGTCAAAGGTATCATTCAAAGTACATAATTTTCCTCTTGCTTAGATTGGTTTGTCTTATGCTAGAAAGCCTTTCCCCGGCCCGACTCACCTGAGTGGTGCCAGTAGTTTAGTACCTAATTTTTCAAAGAGCTTAGCTTATCAGATGCTGATAGCTAGTTCAAAGTATTCTGAAGTGATCTGCTCAGCACTTCTTTGAGGAAATGTAGGCACCTAAGTAGATGTTAAGTTCTCTAGGTAATTTAATTTCACCTGAATCTGTCAAAACTGATCAAAATCTTCCGGCCCACATTGTCTTATTTTTGTTTGTGCAGGGTACCACAGTAATATTATCTGGAATATGTAAACAGAAAACAATAAAGTATACAATAAACAATAAAGCTTTTTCATCGAATATTGTCTTTTGCAACTGAATTAGCTTTAGAGGTTGGTTTTACTAGCCTCATGTCATAGTGGTTTTTAACTAGAATGTTCAATCAATGTCATATTAGTGCCAACTTTCTTCCATTCATTTACTATGTGGGCATCCCTCACTAGGCAGGCTACTTGCATTGGTTCCTAGGCAACTGGAATAATATTGCTGCACGTGTGTGTCAGGCATTGATTGCCTTTGGGGCTTTTTTTGTGTTGTAGGTGAACACAGGCTAGTCCTTTTTCCTTTTCTTTGTGTTCTGCTAAAGGCTCAGAGTTTGAAGGACCTGTCTGTGATATTCACAGCTGAGCAATTCAGAAATGCTTGCAGACAGGCACATGTGCATACTGTGGGATGGTGGTCATGCTGGAATCCCCAGGCAAGGCTTACTTCAGTGTGGTTTGCTGTTTGGGTTTTTTTAATAGCCACGTTACAGGTGGTTTAGTGTTTTGGATGCTTGGTGAATGTTTAGCATCTTCTAAGGAAAACATAATTGAGTTAACCCATTTAATTCTGCTTCTACTCCTCATGGAAGGAAAGAAGAAACTAAAGAGTTTAGTCAGTGAAAGGTTCAGCCATAAATCAAATCCTTGCTGAAATTTGTTTCAAGGGATTACTCACTTGACCAAATGTGTGCAAGGTCTGCCACAAAGGAAGTAAGTTTTCTAAATGAAAAAATGGAAGCTAATATATAAAATTACAAAAGAAGGGGTGGTGGGTGAATATGGCACTGCAGTGAGATGGGAGCTCTTTGCCCTTCTCAGTTTTGCTAGGAGCCCTGGCTGATCTTGAGCAAGCCAGTTTACCTCTCACTTGCTGTTGTGAGGTGTATCTGAATGATGGTATATCTGGTTCAGCCAGCCCATGTGCATGGGACTGAAGGTATCCTAATAAATGTTGTTGGTTCCAGCAGCTTCATCCCACCTTTATACCCATCACACTGGCAAGTCTGTCAACCAGTAAGGTTCCTGCAAGACAAAAAACCTCTCTTTCAGATGACTTCCTGGGCCACCTGTTGATCATCCCTGCTTCATTTTGTCTGTTTAAGGTGAAAGGTCTTTGAGGCCTCTTTGTGTCGTACTCCCCACTTTGGGCACGTGATTCTGCTCAGGGGCACTTAATGGTGGTGCAGTACAGGGGAGAAATATGGGCATAATCAATTGGTTGTGCAGCGTCTAGAATTACTTGAGTTATAATCCTGTGAAAAATAGATGGGAAGCATGAAAAGAACATGCCAGAATTTACAATTTACTAAATATTGATGTATTTCAAATGCCCAGACTTAATGGGAGATACTAACATCGGCATTTCCTCAGCATACAAGGAATGATTATATGCTTTTAATGTAGAAAGGCTTTTCTTTTGTAACGAGTAATGATAATAATAAGAGCATTATAATGCCTGTCTGGCTGTGGAGAGCTTTGCCCTTTCTCTTA
This sequence comes from Sylvia atricapilla, assembly GCF_009819655.1. Classification (NCBI taxonomy): domain Eukaryota; kingdom Metazoa; phylum Chordata; class Aves; order Passeriformes; family Sylviidae; genus Sylvia; species Sylvia atricapilla. The sequence continues at coordinate 12,238,961 of NC_089146.1, forward strand.
CACTTTTCAGTGCAATAGAAATTATTTAGAGGACTGAATAATTCTCTGCATTTTTTTACTCCATACAAGTAAAATCCTTAAAGCATAAAACACCCTCTAAAATCTCAACAGAAATTGAGTTAGGTCAGGAAAGATGAAAAAAAAAAAAAAAAAAAAAGAGAAAACACCAAAATAGAGAGGAAGCTATTTCAGCTGCCTTCTTAGAAGACTGCGAGTCTATGTGAAAACAACATGCAATGCTCACTAAATCTTCAAATACTGTTTGAAAAATAGCAAGATGCTATTAATGTGCAATGTCACAATATCATTCATTAAAGAAGGAAACATGAAAGACCTGAATGGCTATGGGCTCATCAGCTTATTATCAGTGGTGAATAGCATTCTCACAAAGGATGTAGGGACTTTTTGGCCTCTAGACAAAGAATAAGTCAGGATTCAGAAATAGAACCTGAACTGTGAATTACCTATGACAACAACAAGGGTTAAGGGAAAGATAAGTAAGTGTAGTGAACTATTAAGTGAGCCTTTTATAGGCTACAAAATATATTTTATTTCTCCAGAGAAATAAAATAATTTTGATATATTGAGGCTTGAAAACAACAAAAAAACCTACGAATTTCACACGTGGAGATAAAATTAGATCTCAGGATTAACTAGGAAGCAATCTGTTTGTAATATTCTAAAATGGAATATAATGTTGGTGGAGTTTTCGGTATCACTGGAGAATCTCTTGCAGTGAGGCTAGAAATGGTCAACCATTTGGCATTCCAGGGCCAGTTAAAACTGGCTGTATTTGATATGAGGAAAAGCAAAGCTGTGTAGGTAGCTTGGGGTAGTGTAGCTCCTCCACCACTTCAAAAGGAGTAACGTGCCAGTTGCATGAAGGCAGAGCAAGATCAGCATTGCCCCCCAGCCCTGGTGACTTTCTTTGTCAGTGACGGGGACATAGGCATGCAGTGAAGGCTGATATGGGTGTCCTCTCTACTTGCTCCTGTGCAGAGCTAGAGGCAGCTTTGTTTTCCAACTCAGAGCACCCTTCCACCAGGCTGCTGCTTTGTTGTCATCTGCACTCCTTGGTTGGGCTCAGCCTTCACCAGAGAAGGCAGAAAATAGGTCTTCAAAGCAGCAGTGAGGGGTGAGGGCACCAGAATGGACTAACAGTGACAGCAGTGGGTGCCAGTGCAGTGACTGTGAGATCAGGGCCGGCTGTTTGCTCAGCCTCTGCTTAGTGCCTGACATTGTGGGGTCCTGGGCAGAGCTTCAGCTACTGCACTGGCTCTAATGAATAACAGTTCAGACAGTTTTTCTCTGTGTTTTGATTCTGAGCAATGGGAAAAAAGTTTGTTAATCCTTTCCACTGACCTTATTTCTGAAAAATGAATTTGTATTAATTTGAACCGTAAGTCTTTGTTTACTCTGCTGATGGCCTTTGACTTGAGAGAGCAGGTGTGCTGGCTTCTCTCTCATCCTGCTCAATCCATTTCAGCAGCAATTTCTGATAGGTTTTGTCATTTCCATGCATGCTGTGGAGAAATATTGGGCTAGCATAGGGAGTGGCAATGTGAGAGCACAAAATTACACTCCTCATCAATCATTACCCTCTAGCAACTTCCAGGGCACTGTAAACTGCTGACTAACAAGGGAGAATTAGCTTGATAAAATCACTGTTAGTGTCAGTTCAGAGTGGTGTAAAATTTTAAAGACACTGCTGTCTTCTGTCTCTTCTTTGCCCATTAGTGTGTCTGTGTGTGGAGATCCCAACCCAGCAAAGCCCGTAAGCATGCTTAATGGAAGGCAGATCAGTAATCCCAAAGAAATCAGTGGCATATGAGTCCTAAGCATGTGTGCATGTGCTTCAGTGGATAAGGGCAATAACACACTCTCTTGAGTACAGAAATTGTAAATATCTCTGTGTGAGCCAGGTTCTTGATTCAAAACCAAATTTAGACTGTATCTGGACTGAGAAATCCAGCAGCCAAGTTCTACTGCAAGAGAGCATGGAAGCCAGTAGATATACTGCTTTATACTTAGCCTTGTTCACCTGCCTTTTCTTACTCATATTTGAGTTTTATCAGTTTATGCTAGTTAGTAATGTGCCTCCTTAAATCTCTGCACAGACTTCTCAAAGCTCTGCAATTATTAAGATTTAGGCCATGTTTGAACCCATGCATAAAACTTCAAGTGCAGCCAGACTAGAAACAGTTTTTATAAAAGTTACAGGTGAGATGCAGCTGATACAGCTAACAGGTTGTGTTAGCTTATGGACTTCTCTCAGTATTGTCAGACCACATGCCTTATGGCTTCTCACTTTTGGGGGGATTCTTTCTTCATGTTTTTGATTTTTCTTAACAGTCTTGAAGACAAGAACTTTATATGAAAAACAGGTTCAAAGCAAACCAACAAAAAAACCCCACTAAAGTTATAACAATGGGCACTTGGATTCTTATATAGTCATTTGACTACATAGCTACAAGAAAGGGAAAAAAGTGCAAGGCATTTCAAGATGTCCTACAGAATCACCAAGGGTGACCAACACTTGTTGTTTGTATTTCAGGATTACTCTAAAGTTTCATGTTTTGTTGCTTTTATTATTCGATTATCCAACTGAAATCTAAGACTTTTTACCTCTGACAGTCCTCCTTTAACTTTTTTCTTTGGTTACAAAGCTGTAGTGACAACTCATCACTACAGATAGTTATTTGCATTGAAAGGCTGAGAATGTCCAACTGTTCAGTTGTAGTCCACTCACGATCACCAGATGTTTCATTGCTCAACAGCCATCTGCAACTGGGGCTTGATCTGCTGTGACATTAAGATCATTGCCTCACAATGCCCCAAAAGTAAACCTGTCATTTGTCTGACTAGCTGATTTGTTTGAAGTCTTAATGTCACAACTGAGAACAGAGTAACACAGCTTTGAATGCCAGAAGCATAGCTCAGTATATTGATCAATTGATCAACATAGGTCAGTTGTGTTCATCTAGTCTAGTCTTCCACAGGACACAAGGCAGACAATATCACTTACCTATGTTTCATTTTTTACTTTTGAAATGACAACTTCTTCTGCTGTTGAAGTGGACTGTTCTTTACTCTTTCCAGAACAGCTGACCACTGGAGCTTCAATGAGAAATATGTCATATCATGGCTGTTGCAAATCACAGAATCTGTTTCTGCAAATGCTGAAATATATCTTACTGGAAAACAATATAGTCACTCCTCAGATACAAACAAAGCAAGACTTGTCTTTCGTAAAACAAAGTTGATGTCTTTTCAGTGACATAATCTGAACAGTAGTTACTAAGAAGATAAGTATTAATCCTTCTAAAATCTTGTCTGTGAAGCAGAAGTGCTGGGACAGATTCTCAGCAACTGCAAAATGAATGCAAGTCAGTTTATTTTAGTGCTCATGAGTAGCTTTATACCAGCAGAGGTGTGGCCATACCAGTGTCTTTTACAGCGCCACTCTAATGAGGCATTATGCTCTTTGAGCTCCCAGAATGATGTCAAGGAATGTCTACTGCCCACAGCCCACGTGAAGCCCTTTGCATGCTCTGGTCCTATTTTGTGACTCAATTTTGACACTAATTTGTGTTTGCAGGTGTGAAAGCTGTGGTGCTGTCTTCCACTCTGAGTGCAAAGTGAAGGCTGTACCATGCCCCAGGTGTGTGCGTAAAGAGTTGCAGAAGAAGCAGAAATCCTTTTGGAGGCAACTGAATATGGACGAGAACTTCGAAGAGTCTTGCAACATGTTTGAATTGTCCTATCAGAACACATGAGGTCCTTAAGGCAGTGGCCAGCCTGAAGAGAATCCCTCTCCCAGCTGCCAGCTCAAGCAAATTCTCGGCTTAGACAGGCAGAAATTTTTTTGAAAAATATTACCTGACCTCCTTCATCTGTGAATAAGAGCTGCCAAAGTGGCCATAAAGCCTTGTTGGCCTTGAAATACCAATGGCTAAACTGCATTGAAGTCCAGGCCATTAGCTCTCATACAAAGTGTGGTTTACGAGAAATGCTTTAGGTCTAGCTAATTAAGTACCCAACTTTCTTTTCCACCTCTGGAGAAGACTTTATCTCAAGGCAGAAAATATTTGCTGCCATGACTGCATTATTTTTTATGTTGTTAATTTAGAATTGATGAATTATCTACTTATTTATGTGTATTGATTATTTATTAGTAGCCTTAGCAGGGGCTCCGGTGAGAAGTTTCAAAGAACCCAGTAGAGCAGAAATTATTTTAAATCCACTGTCTCCTCCTGATATTGACATGTGGTTCCATTTCCTCATGTTTTCAGAGAACCATCTTAAATGATTAGTTCATTTAGATTTTAAAGGATCTCCTTGCTAAGGAAAGAAGAGGATCTCCCATTAAACCTTATTTGGGGTGCTTACAAACATAAAATGCAGAATAATTCCTTCAGTTATGTTTACATATTTATAACCACCCCATATTCAGATAAGCATGGGACTTGTTACTATTTTTGTTCAGGCTGGGAATATCAGTTAAGCTCTGTTCCTGAACTCTTTTGAGATTTGTGCTGGTTACTCTTGATTTATGGGAGGCTATGTCCTTGTCTGTAGTAACATGAGGTTGGTTCTCCTCCTTCCACTCTGAAATTTCAGGGCATTTTAAGTGTTCACATTGGTTTTCATTTTATTTCATGAAGTTTTCTTCAAATGTTTTTCTGATCTAAACCTATTGAACTGATAGTCAGGAAAGTGGTCTTGCCCATTTAAGTTAGCAAATACCTCCGAAACTGTAAAACACTAGTTCGCTGTTTTCATATGCAACTTGTGTCCTGCATTCTTTTTTAGCTCCAAGGCATCTATAGTTCTGTAATGACTTCCATGGTGGACAGTGGAGTTCCTCGAGGTACGATTCTGCTCCACACACCTGGAACATAGGGAAGTATTAACAACAGTGAATTATTTTGTAAAGGGATCGATTTAACTGGGGAGGTGTGTGTCATTACTGGCAGTATGTTTAATTCATGGCGAGTTCACTTCCAATGAGCAGTTAGATTGTCTTTCCCCCGTCTCACATTCCTGACTCTTTTCCACACCCTGCAGTGATATGTATATTACATACCTGTGAAAGCATTCATATATATATATATATATACACACACACACACGCACACATCTGTATACAGAAAGCAAATATGGTTTCAGGAGAATAATGCCAGTTGCATGTGTATTTTCCTCTCCTCTCACATAGATTTATGAAAATATGGAATACTGATTTTTGCTTCCTATATAATCTACAGACTGTTGTATTCAAGGCAGAAAGCAGTTTTGATTGTTGAAGCGTCTTACTAATGGCTGAAGTATGTTAAATAAAAGAACAGGATACATCATACTTGGATTAAAAGGTAAAATGCTACAATGAGTTGTCTTGTACTGGAATATAAGTGGTTACCTTTTCCAGCTTCCAGTCAAAGAAAAAAGTAGCTTTCTCAAATTTGAATGCAACTACTATATATATAGAAGCATGTTTATATCTGTATACATTAGACAACCAGTGCCTTTCTTTTCCAGAAGTCCTTCTTTCATTAGTATTCTTTAGAAGGAAGTGAGGGTTTTTCCATGTTCTTGGCAAAGAGCTGTAGGGATTCCCATACTTAATAAACCTGGTGAATCATGCACCTTTGTCACTAAAATTAATACTTCCTATACACAATGGTGTCTCTGTCTCAGCTCACTGTTCCTCATGTGAAATGAGTTGCTTTTGGCTATCACCCTTAAAGGTATAATGTTCCTTGCAAATCCATTCCCATGCAAGAATTCCCTGTGTGTTCAGAAATGCAAACACTGGGGAAGTACTGTGGAATTAGTCAGGCAAACAGGAACTGCACTGGTACTGGCTGAATAAACAGAACGCTCCCATGTTTTTCAGCTTGTGTCACTACAGTTACTCCTGTGGCAAAGTCAGTAGCTCTGAAACTGTCAGCATCTGGCAGGTAGTATTTTGAATTATCTGTAGACATAATGTTAGGTCATTAAAGAAAAATGGTGGTGTTTTTCATATCATCATGCTCTGGTATTTATGATACCTCACAGTGCTGTTTCATGTCCAGCTCAATTTAGAGAGGGCTTCTTGACTGCACTGTCAAAACTCGTACGGAGTCAAGGAATCAAAGTTGAGGCATTGCACAATATTAGTTACTTTGACAAATGTCCTGTCTCCAAAGTACCATTCATGTGGGTGGTTAGATATTGGAATTGAATTCTGGAATAACAACATAGAGAGCATTGAAGTTGCTCTGGGTTTGTACAGGTATTACAGAACAGTTTCTTTGCTAACAGAGATTGAAAGGATATAAAGAGTAGGATGTTGGCAAAACTGCTGAAATTAGCTATGGGTCTGAAACCACTGCCATTACCAATGACATAGAGCAAGAGCATGTTACAATATTCTGTCAGTGCCCAGAGCTTTACATAAAAGGATACTGTAAAATACAGATCATGTTACTTGCTTTAAAATCCAGTGTTGTAAACCAGCTAGTTCCTAAAATGAATAGACATTAATTTCTACTTTGGAAAAAGTGGCTTCACAGTGGCTCTATGAGCAGGCTGTAATGTGGAAGATGATGTCGTCTCAGGGATGCCTAGTTCCTATCCAAAAATAATTATTCCTTCTGAATGGGTTAGATAAAGTATTCTGTCACCAATTTTTGTAAGCATAATGAAAGGCTTAATCCTGCCCTCAGTCAATTTTCTTGCAGGAGCCATCTGCAAGCAGGAGCCTCAGGCAGGGGTTCTGCATGTGGTTTGGGTTTCAGACAGCGCTGTACTCTTGCATGGTTGTCTCTGCTGTACTGTCAGTGCTCCGTGCTGGTCCCCTCTGCTACTGGTTGCCCATTCTGCAGCCCACAGCCTGCACGTGGCTCTGCTCTGCAGACTTCTGATGAGCATCAGCTGGTAAAGTTCCTGGGGGCTTTGCAGATTGCACAGCTCTGCCCACACCCTCCCCGCCACCCCAGGTGAAATTATGTGTTAGTACTTAAGTCTTGTCCTACCCATGCATGAAATGAATTTGAACGATCCCATTTCATTGTGAATCAAAAAAAAAAAAAAACCAGTTTGTCTTCCTCAAAGAGAAGATGCTTTCATAGCTGACTGAGAAGGAATTAATCTGTAATCCAGTTACTGCTTTTGCTTTGTATAGAACTTGTTATCAGTGTAAAAATGGGATGCCTAACTGCAGTGGACCATAGCTTCACTCTTTGCAGGTACTTATAGTTGTTAGTCTGATATTATTTTAATCTAGGACACTATTGAGATCCTTATTCAAGTCTCTTTTCCTCTTTACCCTAACCATCTGCCTTTCCTTTAATGGGAAGATGGGCCTACCTAGGGGATGCAAAATGCACCTCTTTTTGTATTATCAATATATAAAAAGAGAAATTTGGATTTCTTGTGTAGGAAGCCTCTTATTGCTTTTCTTGTTTTTTATCTGTCTTATGTGGTGGAAAATGATGGGTTCGTGATGTGACAAAATATCCTGGCTGGCACATACCAATATGAGCTCACTGCTGGGATTGACAGGAATTGGCAGGTGGGAACGAAGATACTTTTTTGAGAGGAACTTAAGTTTTTTGCAGTACTGCACAGGCTCTAGTTAGTCTGGCTCTAGTTAGTTAGGCTCTAGTTGCTGGCCCTGTTAGGAGTGAATCATCAGGGTATGTCTAGAGCTCCTCTTGTCAAGGCTTCTCTTATTATTAGGATAGTGGATATTATAATAGATTGATGATAATGTCGTGAAAGATTTTTAAAAAGAGCAGAAGCTGTCTGTTTACAATGAAATGGGGAAGCTGCCCAGTTGAATTTTGCTTTTTTCCCTGTAGCAACAGAAGCCACCAAGTTTCCTAAACTTCCTAAAGGTCACTGCCTGGATTGCAGCTGACTGTTGGTCTGTATAAAAGAAATTAATTGAATAATCATTATAATCTTCTAATTTTTTTTCTGCCACTCAGTTGCAAGCCAGTCTCCCCTCTCCCTCCACTGTCTCTGTCCATGTCCTTACTCACAGGACTGAGCCTATAGCCAGACTTGGAGCTTCAGAGCTCATTGTGTTGCTTTTGAACCAGTTGAGTCCAGTCATTCTCTCCTTTGTGATTTGCCTTCCAATTTTCCCTTCCCAGTAGGAGTGCCTTACAGTACTGTATATTAGCATCTCTCTTCCTGTTTTGGATTTCCTGATTGCATCTGCTGTTTTATTAACTCATAGACTTAAACTCTCCCGTGCTGTCCCTGCTCTTTTGCAGGAGCAGCTGAGTAAATCAGTTTGCTTGTTCTGCCCTCATGAAGTGAGCTCTACAGGTTTCATATACCAGCTCTGAAGACACCAAGCTGTGTGGGAACTCCTCACTTTTGCTCATTTGGTGCCTTAAACTTTGAGAAGGGAATAATTTTTTTAGAAATGCTCTGCCATGATGCAATATGTTTGGCATTGGAGCTTAAAACCCTTGCTCATGACAGTTTTCCATCTTACTTGGAATGGTAACTACAAAATTTCTTTACTGTCTATGCTTTGTGAAGGCATTATGAGAGAGGATAGCGTGGAGGTGGTATTGGTTCTTATTATGTGTGTTTTTGAGACTAGCTGGGCTGCTTAGCCTGAGATGCAGTTGTTCAAGACCTTCAGAAGCTGCATATGTATAATAATGTCAAGTATAGAGAAATAAAACAGGGTCAGATCACATGCAGTTTTGCTCCTCCCAGAACCCCTGGCCAGTCCACACAACGTGGCCAGGAGCTCCCATACAGAGCTCCCTGCTCACTTGCACAGCTGGATCCAGTGCTGTGGAGCGAAGGTGTTTCCTCAAAGCTCAGTTACAATGCAGCCTGGCTCCCTGAAGGCTGACCCAGTGGGGGTTTGGTCAGCCTTACCTTAAAGAGAGGGTTAACTGGTTGAAATTTCAGCATTATTTGCTAAAGTATGTGGCATGTGTCAGCGTGGGGCACATGTCCGTACTAACTGTGAGTTTATAAGTCCACATTTGACACCAGTAGCAGGAATCCCATTTGACAGCAGCAGTGCTGTTACTGCATTTTAGCAGTACAGTGAGGAGACAGCCTGGATAATAACGTGCAAAGTCCTTCTTTACTTGAAAACCCTGGAGTGGCCACGATGGCTTGGGTCATACCTTAAAATGCCAATTTCACCCAAATTCCTTGGGGTGGCCATTAATCCAAATTGCAAAGATACCACTTGTGGTCAGTATCAGATATCTAGGTCTGGAGAGCTATCAGCAGGACCAAAGTGTATTAGACTTCGTGCACAAGTGTCAGTGGCTCAGTTATTTATTTATACCTGTCTAATCCACGTGTTAAACCATTATTAATCCTTGAATACACAGCATTGTTTTGGTGGTAAAAGGATTTGTTTCAATTTTGCTTATGCACTTGTCTACCAAGTTGATTTTGCTTAAACTAAACTGTGCTTTCAGGCTGATTTTTAATTAATACCTGTGATACCAAGTTACCTTATATAAGTCCCTGCTATACTTTAGGTAAGAAAAAGTAAATTCATGAACAAAATGTGTGTTTCATAGGTATTAAGTGATAAAGGCAGCTTCCAAGTCAACTTTAGTTCTGTCAAGGCAGTTAAAAACCAGGAAAGCAGGTGTGAGCAGCAGAGCACAGTGGCTGATGTGGTCCCTGACAGCCTGGGCTTTCCTTCCTGCCAGAGCACCAGCTCACCTGCACCACTTACAATGAAATTAAGCATTGCTGGCAGTGCACCCTGAGTTTTTGGAATAGGGTAATGTGTGTGTGCTACTCTGTTAACTTATTTGCAACATTGTTAGTGTGTTTCATTGTTCTTGTGTTTGCATTTTTGGTTTGGTTTTTTTACTTTTGACAAGGATTTTTTTTAAAATTATCTGCAATTACTGGGCAGTAGTCTTAATTTATTATTGATGTGTAATGATGTTATAATTTAAATCCATTGAGTTGAATTGCTTGTTGACACTTGAGCAGGGTTTGTTTGGGTTCACTTGTGACTGCATCAGAGCACTAGTCCCTCCTGTATAAAGGCAACTCTCAATAAACACTAAAAATCTTACTTGTCCTTTTTAATTTGCCTTCTGGTGGGTACTGGATCATGGGTAGGGCAAGCTTTGAAAGAGTGATTGTTTTCTTAAAAATGCTTTTCTGCTGGTTAAAGACTTCTGAAACTCAGAATATGTGATACTATTCCCTGAAATCAGCCAGGAGGGCCTCTGGAAGTACTGTCAATGTCTGCATCAGGCTCTGGGGGGTTTGGATTCCCAGTTAAATCTTGGGTTTTTTTGAAAGCCACAAATTCCTAGATTTTAATGGTGCTGACCCCTGCCACAAGCTCCTAGGGCAGCTTACCGTGGCTTTGAGGCACCCTTGGATACAGAGCTCCTGGGAGGCTTGCAGGAGGCAGCTGCTTACTGTGTGGCTGCCACGTGGACCTCTGCCAGAGGAGTCCAAGGTCAGGGCCTTGAATTCTAACTAAGGGAGGCATCTCCCAGGTGGATTGAGAGCCTGGAAGGGCAGGATTTTGCCCATGTTATAGGGGTTCTCACACCTGTGGATGTAGGAGCAGGCAAGACTCTTGTTCTACTTGTTTATTCCAGTGCACCAGCTAAGGAAGTTCTGCAGCTCCTTGAATCTGGATTTGATGACTAAAGATTGTAGCACAGAGCTGTGGGGGAGCTCATGGGCCTAAACCCACTGCTTGAGACTCCCCAGAGCATTCCACACCCAGCCCTACGCTCTGGCAGCTTTCAAAGAGAAGGATATATCCCCTCCTTCACTGTTCCTCAGAAAGACCAGAAGTCCATCAGGAATGTCAATCTTCACTCCTGCAGGAACCTTTGGACTTCATCCCTGTGATGAAATCAGCTACAAGCAATGAGTTAATGTTTGACCCGGACCACAGAAGCTGCACAAGGAAACCATGTGCAAGACCTTCTCTTACTCTTTATTTGCTTTCCAAGGGGAGCAAATTCTCTTATGACATCTTCTCCTTTCACTGCCACCTCCACTCCTCACTTCACCCTGTAAGAGATGGTGTGAAAAATCATCCATGCAGAGCAGACACTATGGGGTCTGTAGAGCCCTGGGAAGAGCATGCCAATCCAAGCTCTAGCTCTTCTTTTACAGCCAGGATAATTTATTTTTAAAAATACCCTTCTAGCTCTCAGACCAAACTTAGTGATATTTGGGTTAATACGTGAAGTCAACTGAAGATGCTAGTCCATTCTGAAAGAGTGGAGCTAGCAACATCCTTCTTTCCTTAGGGACTGAGGGGGACCTTCCAGGTGTGAGACTAACCATACCTTTTCAGTGAAAGCACACTGAGGGCAAATGAAAATATTCTGGGAGTGTGTGTACACAGCTCTGGACTGTCTTGTTAAAAGAGTTCTTGTTTAACTAAATATGCTCCAAAATAGTGGTCCCATCTAGAAGCCTGAGTATTACCACTATGAGAAGGTGATGAAAAGCATCTCAGATAATCAAGTGTTACAATTAAAACCAGACAAAGTCTCCAAGACAAGCAGGAGCAAATTCCATCCATTTTAAGCATAGTCAAATATAAAACTTGGCATTGCAGCTTTAAACATGCTTTTAAAAAGTCAGTCCATTGTTTATAGTAAGTGACTTTCAATTTTCTACAATTTAGTTCAAGGCATTACCATTCATTTAGATATTAAAAATGAAGTTGTAAAGCTCATCTGGAAAGCAAGACAAGTCAGATAAGAGCCTATGTTAAGAGCATTCCCTTGAAAATTCTCAGGTGTTTATCATGATGCATTTGGAGGTAAGTAAGAAGGAATTATTAGTAAAGTTAGGTACTGTTTAAAAATAAAGTGCAAATTACCATATTGGTGTAAGAAAGTAATAGATGTAATCAGCATGCATGGAGCAGTTCAGTCCAGAGTGCTTCCCTAGCATTTAAGATTATAAATTAATCTCATTTCTGACTGACACTGTAGGCAAACATCTGAAGTGCACCAACACAGTAATGAAACACAAGGAGTGTGCAGGTTTGGGCACCACAATATAAGTAAGATGTTAGGCCATTAGAGAGCATCCAAGAGGGGGCAACAAACATGGTGAAGGGCCTTGAGGGGAAGCCACATGAGGAGCAGCTGAGGTCACTTGATCTGTTCAGTCTGCAGGAGAGGACACTGAGGGGAGACCTCACTGCAGTCACAATTTCCTTATGAGGGGAGGAGGAGGGGTAGGCACTGATCTCTGTGGTGGCCAGCAACAGGACCTGAGGAAATGGCCTGAAATTCTGTCAGGGGAGATTTAAGTTGGATATTAGGGAACGGTTCTTCACCCAGGGGTGGGTGGGCACTGGAACAGGCTCCCCAGGGAAGTGGTCACAGCACCAAGCCTGGCAGAGTTCAGGAAGCATTTGGACAATGCTGTCGGGCACAGGGTGTGACTCTTGGGAATAGTGCTGTTCAGGGCCAGGAGTTCAGCTCCCTAGTTCTTGTGGATCTCTTCTAACTCAGCTTATTCTGTGATTCTGTGTCTCTCCCTCAGTTTGTACCTTCCCCTGCAATGAGAAGGGAGAACAGGGATACAAATGCCCATGAAAGCAAGGCTAGGGTGGAAAACAAATGCGAGCACCATCCTGTCATCAGACATTGTCACGAAATGGCTTGTGACATTGGTGGATACTTTGTTGTGTACATATTGCAAAATGTCCTGTTCTGGCTTGGACTCTGCACTTCTGAAGGACACTTGCTTTGGATTTTACAGACAGCATGTTCGATCCTTTAAGCAGATCCAAGATCTGCTGGCTCCAGTGAAAGCTGTAGTTTGTCAAAGAACCAGAGCTGGGCTCTCAGTATTTTAAAGACAGGAGCTGTAGCAGTGTGTAAAATTGGCAGATTCCTTGTGAAATACAAGTGCATCTAGCACAGAGTTAACCCTGGGTGATAACAGGTAAAAGAGGGCAAAACCATAATAAAATACATGTCTCTACTGTAGGTATTTACACAGTATCGACATTGTTAGCTGTGCTTAGAGATTTATGTCAAGTGTTAACTGCACTGTCATAAAACAATAAAGTACTTCTGTGAAGGGCTTAGGGCAAAGGGAAGGCAGAGAAGTCTCACTGTATAAGGCCCTCCTCCTGCATTTATAGTAATCTGTGGGAATGTTTCCATAGTTGTCAGCAGGAGTTGTGTGGAGGCCTGCTGGGGAGGGCCAGCAGAAGCACATTTACTATGTTTAGAGCAAGTAACTAATGATTTTGTCTCAGGGAGGATATTGCCACCACCAAATTCTAGGAGCTAACACTGCTGATAAGTCCACCTTGCAATAAGTGGAGAGATTAGGGTTCCTCCTGGCAGCAGGGATGTCCTTTAGTGTTTCATAGACAAGGACCGATAAACTCAGAGAGATTACAATAAGAGAACTACTGTGCTCCGGGTGGCCATGAGGTGAAAAGGGAGAGAGTCCAGTATCCTGGGGTTTCTGCACAGTGTACCCTGGACTCTGCACACTTCCAGCTCTAGGCTGTTGCAACTCTGCCACTCACACTGGGCTCACAGTAGGCTTCGCCTCAGCATTTTGGCTGCAGGACCAGACTTCTCAGCTGAGTTTAGTGTTTATATGTAGTGGACCAAACTAAAATGCCAGTCCCAATCAGTCAGAGCACCAGGGAGTTTAGATCCAGGCATGGTGCCTGCCTGTCCATGGGTCTGTAGCTCCAGTTTGTCCTCCCTGCCTGTTGTGTCTGCCCTTCATGAGGCACATGGGACTTACTAGAAAAGTATTGCTCTTCCACTAGAGATGGTTCCTATGTAGTTCCTTGTTTAGGTGCCATTGTATGGGAAGGTGTTTTCTTTCCAGATGCAGGAGATAATTCTTCTTTATCAAAACATTTAGTAGAAGTCCTCCCCACCACAGCAGCCCCACAGCTGTCCTGAGAGGAGTAGGAGAATTATCTGCTTCCTGACCCTGCTCTGGACAATGCTTGTCAAAGATCAGTCAGCTTCAAATAAGAGAAACATCTTTGTCCAGAGGACATTTCAGAGCCCTTCATAAACTTGAGTATTGCTGCCAGCCTGGCTTGCATTGCTTTCTCAGTCAGGAACCAGAGTGCTCCACACTCGCTAGTCTTCACTGTTCTCTGAGGGAGCTGATAGGAGCTGTTTGGAAAAGAGATGGGTAAGTGTTGAGCATTTCAGCATCAATTAATTAGTCTGAATTAATTTTGAACTAAAGCAACTGGATGAGCCTTCCATAGTTCTTTCTCAAAAGCATTGTCCATGCTATTTCCTGTCCCATATTTTATCTTAAAAGGTAATGAACTGAGCTGAACTCTGTCCCTCACCTGTCAGCTACATCAGCTTTCAAACTCCAGGGTTAACTTCATATTGGGACAGCTTTCAAAGGCCATAGGTTCATTCCTGCCGTATTTCAGTGTGAGATAGTCCCCCCCTCCTCACCACCTCCCTGAGTCCTGGGTGGTGTCACAGTGGCAACAAACAGCTTCAGTCCCGTGGCACCTGTTTGTCCCTTTCATCCCTGCAGCCCTCAGCTTTGCTGGTGCTGGAAATGTGGCCCAGATTCATTCCCCTACTCCCAACAGCACCAGAGGCTCCTACTCCACAGGACAGGCAGCTACCCCAGCAGAGTGCTGTCCTTGCATCCCACTGTCCTGGTACAAAATACAGATATGTTAACCTCAGTTTAGAAAGAGGTGAGCAGTCTCCCATGTGTACCCAGAGCAGAGTGCCCCAGCACCAGCATCTTCTTGGCTCTGGGTGTGACCTTTTCCCATGAATATGTCAGTGGTGTCCTCGTCACAGGAGCTCTTCAGCCTCTGGCGTGGTGAGACAGCCTGGGAGATTGAGGTGACCCTTTTGGCTTGCACAGCTCTTGCTCTGCACAGCCACGCGTTGAATTTTTTCGCATTACACTTCCATGCAGGAATAGGGGGGGCTTGCAGGAAGCTGCCTGGGACGGGCACGGACGTGCCCGCGGGAGAGACGCCGAGCAGAACGTGTTTCTCGCTCCTCACACTTTTCTTTTTCCATTGACCCGCCTCAGCGATTGGAAAGGACCCATGTCCCGTGTTCCACCCCCACCCCCGCCCGGCCCCCGCTTCTTCCCCAGCCGCACAATTGTCACCGCCAATTAGTGCATTGTTAGGGCACACAATGGCGCTGTGGCCACTGGAATGGGCCGCTTTTGTGCGTCTCCAGTCGGCTGTAGGGGCAGTCAAGATTCATTTAGGGCCTTACACAACATGGACAGAAAATACTATCAGAAAAGCAAAAGAGGGGAAAGAAAAAGGGAGAGGTAGCGAGGAGCGGGAGGGGGGAGCCCGCTATTCAGAGGTTAGCCCAGCCGCATGAAAGGCCCAAGAAGCAGTGCCACATCGAAGACGCCCCTTGGAACACAAAAAGGAACCGGGGCTTAATAGTAATTAGTGGGCAAACTGCAAAGCGCACCGCGGCTCTCCAGTGAATTGTGCCTGCACTTACTGCCGCGGCTCCCCTTCCCCCTCCCCGCGGCCGGCTGCGACCGGAGCGGCTCCGGTGGGAACGGGCAGCCCTCCTCCACCCACCGCCCCTTCTTTGTGCCAGGTAAACTGGATTTCGTTCTCGAAAGCTCGTAGCCAGTTACAGGAGGCACTCTGCAGCCAGGGCAGGGGGATGGTGTCAGAGTCAGCACCATGTCCGCCTCAAGGACCTTTAAAGAGCCCCGTCCCTTCTTGCAGCCTGGCACGGCACACCCCGAGGCTGGGCTGTTTGTCTGTGTCCCTCTTTCCCCAGCAGAGACTTGGAGGCCACTGCTGTTGTTTTGCTTCTGTTTCCCCCTTTGTTCATAAAATAATCACCTGCACGAGTTTTATGATTTATTTAGGGAAAGGCCTGACGGCACCTCAGTCAGCTTAGTAAAGGTGAGGAATCCGCTCAGGCCGAAGACCCAATCTTGCCCATCCTTCCAAAAGTCTGCACAGTGCAAGCAGCACTTGCCTCCACCTCTCTCCCCTCATATCTCTCATATCTCTGCTGGCTCTCAGTCACACTAAGGCCTTCATCGGTACATACAGAAGCTCTTAAAGAACATTTTGGCCCAGCACACCTTGGGAGTGTCTTAGGCAGCTGCATTCGGGTGCAGTATGTTTAATCCCTACTTCTGTAGAGATCAGGTTGCTGCTGTTATCAGTGTCAGCTCATCTCCTGAACTTCTTGCACTAGGTTTAGTCAGGAGCCTGTGTCCAACAGAGGTAGCTGTGTCTTGGTAATGTGCCAAGTTTAAAGAGCCACGAGGCAGGTTTGACCTTACATAAAGGTGGTTAAGTACTGAGGAGAAATTCAGGGCATCTTAGCCCTGATGGAAAGTACACAGGGACACAAAATTAAGAATCATTCCTTTTATGTTGTCAGGGAACCTACATAAACTCTCTGGAAGAAAGTTGTGGGGTCTGATGGTTAGTTTGTTGGCTTTTCTTAGCTAATGGATGTATGTTTTAGCTATCCTTGAATACAAGGCTCCTGGAACAGGTGCTCGTCTCAAGCACAACCACTCATAGTCCCACAAATTTAAACTGGGCTCTTGCAGATTAAGCTCAGCATGGTTAGACACTGTGGTTAGATCAGACACCAACTGACCAGATTTAGTAGTCTCAGCTGGAAATGTTTCTAAATTGCAGCATATGAGATACACACACACGGTTCTGGACCACCATCTCACTGCTGGCAGAAGTTGAAAATGCCTCCCTGTTTCCTCTGGTAGCTACAAGTACAACACTCTATCTCCTAGATATCCAAGCAAGCCTAGGAAATACAGATGTTGTTCCAATACCAGTCTTTTTCCATTACCTGGAATCCACAGCCACTCTGTGTGTCTATACAAAATAGGTTTGGTTGTATTAGAACAGTGAAAATAAGATTTACAACCAAGAATTTTGTCTGTCTGGAATCCCATCAAGGGTTTCATATGAGGCTGTGGGCAGCACAGCGGGCATCAAGGGCTCAGCTGGTGTTGCTGGGATGGCTCCTGCAATACAAACACAATCAGGGAGCTCACAGTGTCTCACAGATAGAGCTGGTTGAAGGCACTGTCTCACAACACAGAACGTGTCTGTCTCTCACCAGCCACAGTACATCCTCTATCTGCTAATTAGCAACATCCTTGGCAAAGTCTCAGCTGAAAGGATTACACTGTCTTCTCACCTTGCTCTATCCCTTCCTCCCCCAAAGAGGGATGTTTAGTCCTGTCAGGATGCAGCCTGGCTGGCCCAGGTAGGGAAACTGCCTTGTTTCCTTCCAGACTGCTCATCTACCAGAAGATGGATTTTGTCTTCAGGACAGTAAGTCTGGCCCTGACTGAAGGGACGTGCAGCCTTGCCTTCCTGCATTAGAGCCAGAGGTTGTCAGTCTCGTGTGCTCTAGTGGAACAGAGACAGGGAACAGCATCTGCAGCAGGAGCCAGAATAGTATTTTTCCAGCTTTAGGACTGTGGGGTTGATTTCACAGCTCTGTCTGGCCATAGAGACAAACCACAGACCTTTTGTATCTGCAGAAACAAGGAGAATTACCTTTTTTTTTTTTCTCCTGTTTTTTTGTGTTCCCTGTCTGCTCAGCTCAAGAGCAGTTTGAACTGCAGGTACATTCAGCACCTGGCACAGGTGGAAGCTTGCACAGGAATTTCTGTGAGTGCACCCATTAGAATCCTGTCTGCCTCGAGGTGGTGTAATGGTTGGGGATCTGGCAGTGCTAGTCTCTGGGAGACATGGAGAAGGGCTCAACTTCTCCTTTGTCCCAAATAGTGGGACAGTTAATTCACCAGCATAAGGAAAATTTGTATCCAGCATGAATTTTCCTGTAGTTGGACAGACTTTTCTGAGCAAAAAGCTGAAACAAACTACTTCAGCATTTTCATGCCATTAGGATGGTGACCTACGTGAGCCCCATCTTTGCAGAAATTGTGCTGCCTTTTGTGTCAGCTTCTTGCTTATACAAAATCAGTTTGATTGTATCAGTTTGGTAAAAAATATACCGTAAGAGTAAGTACATGACCTTGTCATCAGTATTTTTGGCAACTCTATGCTAGCACTTGTGGAGTATTTTGGAGCACTTTCTTGCATCACCAGGTCATATCCCAAGCAGGTTACCATAATTGTGTGCTCAGTGTTGCTGTACGTGGCAGTGAGGTACAAGATTTAGAGAACAGATTCCTTCTTTTGCCCTGCAAATTTCCTGATTTGCTCCAATTCTGTTAACATTAGTCCCTGCCCTTATGGCCACAGAGAGCCAGGAAATCAACCAGTCAGCCTTGAGCTGGAAAAAGACCATTCTGCCTCCTTCTGCAGACTCTGCTCCTTGTTTCCATTCCACTGCAGCACATAAGGGTCACTTGCACGTGTTAATCCTTCACATCTGACTAGTACCTGAATGGAAAGGTTGCTAGCAACATCCTTTCCAAAAATCACTTTGACCTGTGTATTCTATTATACCGTGAATGACCTGCAGAAGGAAGTAATCAAAATGTGTATAGTTCTCGCTAGTGCTAATTGCCTTTTCATCTGTTTCTGGCTCTTTTTATTGTGTCCAATAAATGTTGATTATGCAGGGATTTAAATCTGTATTTCAACATAGTTTCATTCACGTGATTTGAATGACATGATTCACTAAATCTTAGTTCCAAATATTCCTCTAGCTCTGTGTCAAGCACTTCAAGGATGTCAGAAGCAGATAGGGAAAATCTGAAGTGCCTGATCTTAGCAAGAATGCCTAAAAGGTCAGGTAGAGGACATTGTTTCAGGAGGTCTCTGGCTTTGATACTTTCTGGTTCATAGGAACACGAAAACATGGCATGTGTGTATTGTTATGTGAATGTTCTCCTTCTAGGGTAAGGTACATAAGTACACATACAGGATAAAGCTTTCAAATGCATTATTTTTGATTACTTCTGATCTTAAGTGAGCAATATGGCATGTTGCAAAGAAGTCCAGTTTCTGGAAATAAAGTTCCCTTAAGGTTGCCTCAAGAGAGTCTGGAATCACTGCATCTGGAAGGTCTTGGTCACAGCATCTTGAGAGGCTAGTGAAGAAATGTAGTCAAACTGGCTTACTTGTTTGAAACCTATTTTAAATACACTCAGTATTTTCAGGAAAAGACAGACTGAACTCAAACAATTCTGAACACAGACTGAACTTGCTTTTAACAGCAACAGTTGTTATCATATGTTTTACACCAATTCATAGAATTTTAAGGCCAGGAGAGACCACCCATAACTGCAAATGTTCATACTGAGAGCAGTTTCTTTGTAAAGTGTCAGTTCAGCAGAGACAGAAAATTTTTTGGAAATGTTTGTTTTGAATGACCAACTTTCTCTGAAAATTAGGCAGGACCTAAGAGACAACTGCTCACCAGGCAGATTCCTGCCTGAAGTCTGCCGAGTTTGCCAGCAAGATCCATCACTCCAGGATTTCCAGGTCCTGCTCCAAGTCCTCCCCATTCCTGTGCTCCTAAGGCCTTCCTGGACAGGGGGCTTCTAGGAATTCTCCGTGTTTTGAGAGGAAACCTAGCTTTTCCTGATGCTGCAGGATTGCTCAGAAGTATGGGCAGCTTGCCCTGTTTGGAACAAACTGATGTGTTTTACATTGTTTTTTAATGTTAGAATTTTCCAGAAAACAGAAATTGTAAGTTATAGCCAGCTTCAGTCTAGGCTGCCTGACTGCTCTCCAGAGGATTGGCCATTACAAACTTGCATTCCTATCTCTGAAATACTTGCCACAAATTTTTCAGCCAGAGGGTCCTCTAACCTGTCCCTCTTTTTGCTGGAATAAAAAATTGCTTAGTACTTCTGTCTCTGCATCTATAGCAAATAATATTTAAATTTTGGTGTAAAACAAGCAGATAGAAATGAGTCTCCAAAGGCTGTGATCTGAAGCAGGGCAGGAAAAGCATTTTGCCAAAGGAGAATTGCTTTGAGCAGTTTCACCCTGAAGGTCTCACACAGCAAAGGAGAGGGCAGGAAAAAGGCAGAAAAGGACAGAAGTATTTTTGGGATAGCGCTGATCAAACCAGCATTGGTCTGAAGGTAAGTCAAGCAGTAATTAGTCTATATTGTTATTGTTTCGTAGAGGCACTTGATGGCTCCCATGCA
Organism: Sylvia atricapilla; assembly: GCF_009819655.1. Lineage (NCBI taxonomy): Eukaryota > Metazoa > Chordata > Aves > Passeriformes > Sylviidae > Sylvia > Sylvia atricapilla. The sequence goes on from NC_089146.1 coordinate 12,259,082, forward strand.
TGAGTTTGTTTTACTCTGTGGTCAGAGTCAGGGCTGGTGTAAGCCCGTGCTCATCTTTGCTGGGCTGCAAAGCTGTGCTCCTTCAGGCCTGCTGAGGAGCCTGCCCAGGGCTTTGGCTTCTCACACTGCACTGGTCTTCAGAAGCCAACACTGGTGTTCTTGGTTACAGGGAAGTGGTGATGGCCCCACCTCATGTGCATGTAGAGGGTTAGAGGTGCTGTGATGCAAACCACAGCTTCGTGGCTCTTAAGGTCACTTTTGCTGGACTTTCAGATCAGACAGGGCAAAACTCAGGTGGTTCATGGGGAATGCCCAGTGCTCTAAGTTGGGAAGAGGCCTGAGCTGCTCAGACCACTGGAGTGGCAAGCACTGGCCCCTTGGTTGAGAAAAAAAGTCGCAGCTGCTGATTTTGCAGCTTTCCTGAGAGCTTGGTTCACTTACAGCTATAGGCATACAAATATATGTGCCACACAATAATCCGGACTGGAGCAAAGTATTTAACGCTGAAAAATATTTGGAGCAACTTCTTTGCAATGTATAGAGCAGCAAGAGTTAAAAAAACAATCTCGCTGTATTTAAACAGTCATTACTGCTTTCTGGGTAAATAACACATGTTTTTAGAATGGTCTCAATACACAATAGACGCTAACACAATAAATCCTAATTGCTCTGAAGGACCCATTAGGCTGTATCAGGTCAATACATGGCGGAGCTTTTTTGAAAGTCACTCACCCTGTTGTTACATAAGCCACAAATTGAAAGTCCATAAATAAGTATTTGCCAAATGAAGAGTGAGGGCTTTGCCAGGGCCATACTAATTTATCATGTCAACTTCACTATGGGGACTGTTTTCTTTTCAAGGGCCCATGAGAGAAAAAGAAAAGAAAAAAAAAAAAAAAAGCATAACATGATGTGTTTCAAAAACTACATATCTGAAAAGTTTCAGATGTTTCAGGCTGCACTATATCCCCCCAAAAAAATTAGATGTAAGGAACTTCACTTCCTCTTTATCTCAGTGCTGTGTGAGTCACAGCAAGGAGATTTGAAGACCAGTCATGGCTGTGGCATGGCAGAGGCCCAACCTCATTCACCACCAACCCTCCTGCCCCTCTGGGCCAGGGCCTGATCCTGCCTCTGCATGCTGTGGTCGTGGCATCTCAGGACAGGAACATCCCTTCAGTATTCCAACAGTGGCTCATGGGAAGGTTTCCAGTGCCTGGGGAGACCAAAGAAAACTTATTACATACATTTTATGAGCACTTATACGTATAAGTATAGTTAATTAATAAGTGATGAGTTTTGCAAAATTAGTTTTATGTGCAGCCACTCTTTCTGATTTTACTTTGGTCTTACTCACCTGAACTTTTGGGGGCATTTTACAAACTGCAGCACTTGTGTTAGGTGTTGCTAAAGTCTGTGTCATTGTTAGAAATCAAGTTTTGGATTAATACAATTAGAAGTTTTAAGTTCCATGTAACTTTTTGGATATGGCTACAGGTTGGCATGGTTTTGTTTTCCTGCAATAAGTTAAGGTGTGTGATTGCACAGGTGTACATAAAAACAAACTGTATTGATGTAAGCTAGGATTTTTAAGAGAATTTCGGCAAGGCATGGTGAAAAGCATTCAAATGATTTAAATCTGAATTCCTGTTCCCATGACACAGCCTTCAATTCATCTGGGCACATGAGAAATGCTCACCTCTGCTGCTGTTGCACTTCAGTAGGATTTGGGTGCCAGGGTCCCTGTGCAAATGCCAGCAGTGATTCTCACTCTGCTCTGCCTGCTTGCAAAGGGCCAAGAGTCCCTGTGTCTCCCTGCCTGTCAGGTCCCTCCTGCCTGCAGTGCAGCAAGAACCTTGGTCTTATTTAGGAGCCCCCTGCTGCAGGTGCTGTTACACGAGGTCAGTCTTGGTGGTTGCAGCACAGGCAGCCTGGAGCTGCAGCTCCCAGGTGGGAAGGCAAACACTTGCCACAGGTGGAAGCAGAAGCACGCCTCAGTGCAGCATGCAGCCGTGTCCTCAGTGTGGGACAAACACTGATACCCTTTTGTACCAGTACACAGTGGTCTGCTGTGCTGGAGCTGCCTGGGGGCTGCACCGGGAGGCCAAAAGGGATGTCTGTTCCTGCACTTTGTGACAGGCAGTAAGGCACAGTCTTGTGCTGCTGCAAACCACCTTATGGTCCCCAGCACCCCCTCACTCAAGCAGTTTGTTGGCAGGGGTCACTGCTAATTCGAGCAATGCCTGAGGCAGCAGAGCCTCCAGCTGGGGTGACTGGCAGGCTGCCCACCAGCCCCGGGAGACCGGAGTCACCTGCGCTGGGCCCCCGCCGCTCCCTTCCTGGGAGCTGCAGTCTTGTCAGCAGTGCAGACAAAACCAGGATTTGCTGCTTCAAGCAAGAAGGGTCGAGGGCCAAGAGGTGGTGTGCTGATCCTATGACAAGAGGGGCAGGAGGTTCCTGCCCTGCTTTGGTACCAGCAAAGCCAAGAGTGAGATCAGTGCTCTCTGGCTTTGTCCCTGCCCAAAGCCTGAGCTGAAAAGCTCTTTGCGAAAGTCTGCTGAGTCCTCTAACAAGGGCAAGGGCAGTAGCCAGTCTTTACAAAGGAAACTCGCTTAGTGCTTTTCTAAAGTCTTTTAAAAGTCATGGTAACCTTCACAAAAGCAATTTGTCCAGGTGAACTGTGTACGCTGACAATCAACAGTGCAAGAACCACACACAGAAATATTCATCACCTTTTTACTTTCTGCTTCTACTAGGAACCATTGCATCCCAGATGAAAATGCCTCAGTGGGTGGAAAGCATGTCTGTGAGGGCACATATTGTCAGTCCATGCCTGTGTCCTCTGGGCTGGAGCCAGGAGCAGGCATTAGATGAACTCCCAAGCAGACCTGTTTAGCATGGTGGAGCTTCATGGACCCTCCTGCACATGGATAAAAGGTAAAGCAATTTTTAATAATTTAAGAGTTTATTTAACTACAAAAGCATTTTCTTTGGGCCAGGAAACACTTCCTTTTTTGTCTGGAGGGTTTGACACAGTAAATTTTGTGCAGACACATCTTCTGTTACCAATAGTGCTGGATGCACATAAAGCACTGTACTCTTGTACTGAAGAGATGAGTAACAAACTATCAACTGCACTTGCACTTACACCATATTTAATCCTGCTCTGGTTGTTCTGCTACATATTCATAAAAAACAAAAGGGAAACAGAAGCACAGAGCAAGCCAACAGATGTCTACCTGGCTCTTAATTGGATTTTATGTGTCCCCAGTGTAGCAAATATAGCATTATTTACAGCCAGGCTCTAAGAATTAGATATATCTGGAGGAGTGGCAAAACCTGAACCAGGCTACAAGAGTTGATAGATTAACTGAAATGAAGAGCTGCCCTATTTTCCCCTTCTTATCTTCTCCCTTCCCACTTATGTACCCGCTCCCCATTGTGTGTCAAATCAAACTAAGATATTGCCCAAGAGAATGCTTATAAAAATGAAAAATGCCAACAAAAAAGAGAATTTGTGCTCTTATGGAGCTTCATCAGCATTTTCTAATTGTACAGCAATGATGATAATAAAAAGGCTGCCCTCTGCTCTCAGCTATAATTTGGATAATCAACTGACAGCCATAATGAAACTGTCTGTGATTGCTTTCTGCTGGGCTGCTAGTTCACAGAAACTCATTGTTGGGGAGAATTAAAAGTTATGACTCCTGCTACAAGGATATGCCACTGTCTTCCAAAGGAATATATGATTTGTAATTTTCTTCTGTATAGCTATTATTGGGAATACATCGAGCATAAAGCAAAGAGGTATTGGGATGTCAGATTTTTTTTTTTTTTCATTTTTTAAACAAAATGTTGTTAAGTATCAAAGTTGACAGTGCCAAGTAATATGCATGCCTAGGCTGGGTGAATGTGGATCTCAGGGGTGGTTGTGCGGTCTCCGGCCTTAAAATCCCCAATGACTTTGGTCACCAGCAGTCAGTGCTCTGCCTGTGGGTACATCAGCCACTGGTCTCAGAGCAATAAACAAGCCAGGTTTTACTTCTGGGAGGAAAGCAGGAGCTAAGCCATGCTTTGAGTCTTTGCTTTGCCAGCTCTGGGTGCAATTAGGGGTATTTTGGGTGCTGGTGTTCCCCGGCACCAGGCCTTGAATGCAAGCTGCCTGTGATGTGCTGTGGGTATGTCTTAACTAGTTAGATCCAGGGCTGGATGCAAGTGTGCTCTGGTCCAAATTGCCCTTCCCTCTGCATCCACTGAGGTGGAGTGAGTAGCTCCTGTGTAAGGGCTTGGGAGCAGCCTTGTGCCATAGCAGCTGCAGTCTGTGACCCCGAATCTGGCTTCTGAAGCAGGTCTGATCGCCTGTGTGCCCCGAACATTTAGTGGGCTTCAGGGAAGCGCTTGAAAATCAGGCTGGCAATTTCGGTGTTTACGAATGCATGGACTGGAGGACTGGAATTCCTGGCAGCTGAGCGAGACCAGCTCGGTGGCCCTGGCAGGAGCCTGCGGTCCCAGGGCGCTGGGCAGAGCCCTCTTCCCCGGTGCGGTCTCGTCGGTTCGCGCTGCGCTCCAGCGCCGGCCACCCGCCTGGGAGGGGAGAAGGGGGCTGCCAGGGCGGATGGCCACCGGAATCCGGGCAGAAATGTGGTAGCGCCGCTGCCTGCACCCGGGCAGGAGCGGTTTCCCTTGCGGCCGAGGTTCAGCGTTCCGGGGGTCGGGAGCGCTGCCCCGCCGGGCAGGTTGGGCGCGGGCAGCGCCGGTAGATGCTACAGGGCGCCTTGTACCGGGGCTGATGTGCCATGGCCGGAGCAAGGCAAATCCGGCCAGGACCCTTTCACGTCTTCCCTTCTCCTATCCAGGGTTTCGCCTCGTTTGTCCTTCCGCCTCGTTAATCCCCTGACGGCGGGCGAGGCCCCGGGCCCTTCCCGCGAAGAGGGGCTGAAGGGCCCGAGGAGGAAGGGGCGAAGCGGCGGCAGCGCCGCGGGCACCGCCTGCTCTCCTCCAGCCGCTCGGCTCTCCGCGCCGTGCCGAGGAAGCCGGGCGGCACTGCGGGGGCGGGGGGTCCCAGGTCTCGGGAGGGGCCCGGCGGGTAAGAGGGGAGTGGGATGCACAGATGTGGAGCAGCAGCGGTTTGGCAGCACCGTCATGTGCTCACTTCGCCGCCTGCCCCGGGGCCGCGGCAGGACCCCGAGCGCCGGCGGACGGGGACACGCAGCGCGGGGCTCGGGGCTCGGTGCCCGGCGCGGGGGCGGCCGCGGGGAGCCCCGGGGGGCGGGGCCACGGCGGGGGCGGGGCCGCGGGGAGCCCCGGGGGCGGGGCCATGGCGGGGGCGGGGCCGGGGCGGGGCCAGGGCGCGGCGCGGAGCGGGGGCGCCCGCCCGCCCCAGAGCGCAGGTGGCGGCGGCGGCGGCGGCGGTCCGGATCCCGCTCTCGCTCCCGGCGGGGCCCCGCTCCCGGAGCGGAGGCGGCAGGTGCCCAGGACATGCGGCGGCGGTAGGACGCGCGGCGGCGATGGGCGGCCGGGGGCTGCCGGTGCCGCTGCTGCTGGGGCTGCCGCTGCTGGGGCTGCCGCTGCTGCTGGGGCTGCCGGCGGCGGGGCGCGCCGCCTCCAAGGCGCTGGTGTGCCAGGAGATCACGGTGCCGATGTGCAAGGGCATCGGCTACAACCTCACCTACATGCCCAACCAGTTCAACCACGACACGCAGGACGAGGCCGGGCTGGAGGTGCACCAGTTCTGGCCGCTGGTGGAGATCCAGTGCTCCCCGGACCTGCGCTTCTTCCTCTGCAGCATGTACACCCCCATCTGCCTGTCCGACTACACGAAGCCGCTGCCCCCCTGCCGCTCCGTCTGCGAGCGGGCCAAAGCCGGCTGCTCGCCCATCATGCAGCAGTACGGCTTTGCCTGGCCAGAGAGGATGAGCTGCGACAGACTGCCGGTGCTGGGGGACACCGAGGTGCTTTGCATGGGATACAACCACACGGAAGCCACCACCCTGCCGCCTTTCTTTGGGAAGCCCACGCGCCCTGCCAAGGACATGGCCAAAAACCTGACGCCACTCGATGGGCAGCGCCTCTCAGGGCTGGACTGTGGTCAGACTTGCAAGTGCAAAGCGCCCCTGGTCCCCATCTCCAAGGAGTCCCACCCGCTGTACAACCGCATCAGGACAGGGAAGGTGCTCAACTGTGCCATCCCGTGCTACCAGCCCTACTTTACCCAGGATGAGAAGACCTTCGCTACCTTCTGGATCGGCCTCTGGTCCATCCTCTGCTTCCTCTCCACCTCAACCACCGTGGCCACCTTTCTCATTGACATGGAGCGCTTCAAGTACCCCGAGCGCCCCATCATCTTCCTGTCTGCCTGCTACCTCTTCGTCTCCATGGGCTACATTGTGCGCCTGGTGGCAGGGCATGCCAATGTGGCTTGCAACCCGGAGCACCACCACATCCATTACGAGACCACAGGCCCTGCTCTCTGCACCGTGGTTTTCCTTCTCCTCTACTTCTTTGGCATGGCCAGCTCCATCTGGTGGGTCATCCTGTCCCTCACTTGGTTCCTGGCGGCTGGCATGAAGTGGGGCAATGAGGCCATCGCTAGCTACTCGCAGTACTTCCACCTGGCTGCCTGGCTTATCCCCAGTGCCAAATCCATCGCTGTACTGGCACTGAGCTCTGTGGACGGTGACCCAGTGGCCGGGGTTTGCTATGTGGGCAACCAGAGCCTGGAGAATCTGCGTGGCTTTGTGCTGGCACCACTAGTGGTTTATCTCTTCACCGGCAGCCTCTTCCTGCTCGCTGGCTTCGTCTCGCTGTTTCGCATCCGCAGCGTGATCAAGCAGGGCGGCACCAAAACTGACAAGCTGGAGAAGCTGATGATCCGCATCGGCATCTTCACCGTGCTTTACACTGTGCCTGCCACCATTGTCATTGCCTGCTACATCTACGAGCAGCACAACCGGGAGGCCTGGGAGCAGGCACAGAACTGCTCCTGCCCAGGGGACCCTCACCGCCCCAAGCCCGACTATGCTGTCTTCATGCTCAAGTACTTCATGTGCCTTGTGGTGGGGATCACCTCTGGCGTTTGGATCTGGTCTGGCAAGACACTCGAGTCCTGGAGGCGCTTCAGCACCCGCTGCTGCCGGGCCAGGAAGCCTGCGGGCGCCTCTGTGTACGGTGAGGCCAGCCCGGCGCTGGTGGGCAGGACGGTACTGCCCAGTATGGCCTCCTACCACAAGCAGGTCCCACTGTCCCATGTGTGACCAGAGGGAGCCTCGGTGACCCCAGCCACAGGGAGAAGAGGGTTGCGAAGACCCTGGGCCACAGAAGAGGGGGTGACGGCTGGGCCACCCCTGGCATCTTCAGCCCCACCATGGTGGTGCTGTCTGGGACCACGGGCATGAAGCAGCTGCAGCCCCGGGCAGGGCAGGGGGAGGTGCTGCCAGCTGTGTGGGGGCAGAGGGACAGGGAGGCCTGGAGCCTGGCACTGCCATGTATGCCCCATTTAGGATCCCACATCCTGGCTGGCAACCTGGGATGCTGCTGCCTGTGGGCCAGTAAGGTGGCAGTAGCCCTCAAGCACTGATTTGTGTCCCACAGCAAGCCTCTGGGCAGGTCTTGCTGGTGCTGGAGTGAAAGGCAGAGCTGTAGCAGACAGGGCAGTTGGTGGCCCCCACCCCAGGTGAGGGCTGGCACTGAGCCCCTCACTAAAGCCCAGAGAGCCGGTCAGGGAGAGCTGGCAGGGGGTGCTGCTTCCCTGGGTGCCCTGGGCAGAGCTGAAGACTGCCCTCAGTGCCCCCAGGCCACCAGGCACAGCTGCATATTGAGGAGGAGAAGGCTGGGGGCCCTGGTGTGAGGCAGCCACCGGCCCTGCTCAGGCAGCAGCACACCGAGCAGGAGGGCTGGAGCAGGACGGGCCGGGGGCTTCACGCGTGGTGGCAGTGCCGGAGGAAGGGGCCGTGGAGAGCATCTGCCACAGGGAGCAGGGTCCCATCTGTCTGTGGTGGTCCCTTCTGCCCTGGGCAAGCACATCTGGCCCCCTTCAGCCAGGGGCTCAGGACCGGGCAGGAGCTGGCTCGGGGAGGCTCAGCTGGGTTGCACTGACTCCTTGCTCTGCGATGGGCAGCCAGCTCCACTGCCAATGGAGCCACAGCCCGGGGAGCTGAGGGGCTGCACAAGGGGCCGTGTGGGTGCTGAGGCTGCCGGCCCAGCACGGGGTTTGCAAGGAGCCCTGGCACTGCTGGCTCTGGACTGGGAATGGGGCTCTCCTGGGCTGCCCTTGGAAGGGTCGGTGCTGCTCGTGCCTCTCGCCTCTGCAGCAGGGTGAGTTCCTCCTCCTCCCCTGTCCCATGTGAATTACCTGGGGCGAGGGAGGCAGGCCCTGTGTCCTGCCTGCCAGCTGTGGCATGTGGCACAGCAGCTGAGCATGGCACAACCAGCCCTAAAAGGGTGGTTGTACCCCTGCAGTGAGCAGTGACTGCACGGCAATGTCCCAGCCAGGCGGCACGCTGTCTCTCTGGAGCAGCAGCTGGGTTTTGCAGTCAGTCAGCTTCAATATTGTTGCTGCTTTTTTCAAAGCTGTGCCTCTCCTAGAGAGAGTACCAGGTTTGAGAAGGAGCAGTTAGTTGAGGAAAACTTAGCAGAGTGGTCGTATCTCTTTTCCTCCAGCTTCCCAGGCCTTTTTCACTTCCCTGGTTCAGACAGCAGCTGAGCACTGACAGAACCATTGCCTGGCATTAAGCAGTGGTGACAGCTGGGTTTCAGTGAGCAGAATAATGGTGAGGGGCTCTGTTGTCAAAGTCACTAAATGCAGCCAGGGCAAGGGGCTCCAAGCTGTGGCACAGGATGAGGTTGGCTGCCTCTGGCTTCAGGCCACTTGTGAAAGCACCTGTGTTTTAATGTTTTTTTCCTGCCTTAAGCAGTGGTGATGTATGTAACTACCCAGCCATTCCTGGAGTCCTTTTTGCCCTTCTTCAAACATGGCACTGTGACCCAGCTGCTCAAGCACTGGAGAACAACTGCTGGCTTTGCTCCTGCAGGACTGCAAGGATCTGAGGTTGTTCTTGACACCTGTGGACCACTTCAGTCAAAAGGTTTCCACCTCATTTTAAAATGAAAACCTGGGAAGTGAGGGAACACTCCAGTGGCACGTCTCCGGATAACGGTACTGCATGAGTGTCTCTGGGGTGTCCTGGATAGAGGAGACAGAGGTGCAAGGATGAAGGGCTCACCAGGGGCTGTTCAGCTGCACCCATCCACACTCTTGCAATAGGGCTCACCCCCTCCAGCATTTTGGAGTGCTTAATTGTGGACAGAATTGCACCATATTGTGTTACAAACTGTAAATAGTTGTATTATAGCCTAATTTGTACATACAAGAGCCGTAGTGACCTTTGATACAGGTTAGGGACAGGTGTGTTCTCAGCAGTGAGGCAGGTCAGCGCAGAGACACTGTGGGTAGTCTCGTGCTGTAATCCAGGGCATTAAATGATTCCAACCTCCTTCAGTCTGCACCTTGCTGGACTCCTCTCTCTCTATAGTGCCTTTTGTAGATACAGCTAAACATACATCATGCAATACAATGAACAAAACCATGTCAAGGGTAGTATTTTGCTGTTTTTGTTTTTTTCCAAAGTGCAACTGACTGTGCAAAGAAATCCAAGATTAGCTACAAACCGTTGCCTATTGAAAAATGCAAGAGCGTTTTCAGCTTTGATCTGATGGTAGGGTAATACAATCAACTCGTGTTTGAGCCTGGCTTCTCAGCAACAAGTGGCAGGAGGGGGGAAGGAGCCGTTGCCGTGTGCCCTGTCTGCTGTAGCCATTTACGTGTTGGGTTTTGCCTCCTCCGTTACCGATGCTGTTCAATGTTGCTTAAATAACTGTACTATATTATGTGAAAAGCTGAAGAAATTTTATTCAAAGAGAAGTATGAACATTAGTTATTTATGAGGATAAAAAAAAATAGTGTGTATTGTTTTCTTTACTTCTGCTTCTGTTGGAGTGTTTATTGCCTTAAAAGCTTACCTGTCAGGGGGAGGCGTGTGCTGGGGATGGTGGGGAACGGGTGAGGCAACTACATTGTGTGGCACAGGAATAGCATGTTCCATGTGCACAAACCCCACGCAGAGCTGCCCTTGGCACAGAGGATGCCACACATCCGTGCCCTCAGCGCCAGCGTGCCCGGGCTGGGTGGTGCAGCCGGGCTCTGCCCCGAGCTGGGTTCTGTGCTCGGGGGCGGCCGTGCCGGCTGTGGCCGTGACCGCGCTGACAGCGCTCTCCGTGACGGGCCAAGGTCACGCCTCGCTGCTAAAAGAAGGTTAACTATCAACTTTTATTGGCTTTCTGCAGTTTGCACAGTACGTGTCCCTTGCCCTGTGCCGAGATCAGGCCCTGAAGAGGTGCCCTTTGATACTCCTGAGGCCAAGCAGATGACAGCTCCGTACCCAGCAGGTTGCTGCACGCCGGCCCATTCGGGTGGCTGTGTTGCCATCTGCTGTGCGACCTCTCCTGATGCGAGGAGCGCTTGGGGAGGGACAGCAAGGGGTTAAGGCTGGCTCGGTGGTGACTAATGGTGCAGGACTCTGCTATCTAGTTAGGTGTGTAGGCACACACCAGGTCCCACCAGATAGGATCTCTTACCTGGAAACAGCATTCCAGCACCCAGTGATAAACCTGACAGTCCCACAGCCTGACTCACCTGATTCTGCAGGGATCTGCCTCCACCATGCTCAAGTACAGACAAAACACACCACTGGAGCTGATCCTGTTGCTTGAAGGGCAGCAGTTCTGGGGTGTGGAGGGGACATGAACCATTTCAGCAACAGGTTCTTCTCAAGGAGCTGTGGACACTCACTGCCTGCTCCCGGAAGTAACTCCAGCACCTTGCTGGCAGCCTTCTTGTCATTCTTGGCTGCCAGGAAGCTGATGTGTCCTCAGCTCCTCAGTAAACAGGAGTTTGGCAGCACTGCCATCCACCGCCTACCTCAAGCCACCGTTTCTGAGCGAGGGAAGGGCCTTTCCTGAAGGCAGTGATGAATCAACTGCAGGATTCCGTCCCCGTGAGCACACACGTGCTCTGCACAGCTGGCCCAATGCTCGTGCTCCTGCGCTCTCCACGTTCCACTTGGTCAACTTCAGCCACCCTCGAGGCGGTCACCGGCTTCCCTGGGGCTGAACGGTGCAAGTGCAGCACAAGTTCAGGCGGGGTGGTGTGGGGAATGACAGTGTCTGATGGCATGGGGACCGTGTCACTCTTCAAATAGGTTTTAATATAATAGATCAGAAGCCAAAGTGGTTATTTCACCTAGAAAATGCCTTGTCTGTGAAGGCGGCCTGAGACTTTCCCAATCCTAAGACAAACAGGCCCATGCTCTGCTATTTAAGTGCTCTTTTGCCAGTCCATTGAGGGGTGGGTGTTGGTAAGGGCAACTACAGTCACTTTGGCAGCACCCTGAAATTCACTCTGAGTTGGAAAACAGCTTAACTGGTGCAAGGATAGTTTTTCCAGGTAACTGTTCTAGGTCATTGTCCTGCACTATGGGAAATCCCAGGACAGGATGGGGGCTGCCTGCCCAGTGCTGAGCTCTGAATGGAGTGGCTCACCCTGCCCTGAGCACTCTTGCCAACCTCCTGTGCAAGCTCTTGCCTCAATGGCCCTTCTGTCCAATTCTGCTTGCTCAGGGTATGCTTGACACCTATACTCTTATCCAGGAGCAGTGGTCTTGACATTTATTCCATCCCTCAAGTGCCTGTCCTCTTAACTGCCAAACCCAAACTGAAGTAGTTCTCGTAAAATTCCCTTGGAAACAGAATACACAGTCCCTGTACACAAAGGGAAGGGGCTGCTGGAGCCCAAGGGCATCCTGGAGCCCACAAGCACCTCCGTGGCCTCCTGCCCCTGCTGACTGCTAACACACACTGCTCCTGCTATAGCTCACATCACTGTTGCTGGGCCGTAACACAGCTGTTGTCTCTGCAAACAGCATTTACTGCCAAATGGGGAGTGCTACCCTGGAACTGAAAGCAGATCTCCTCAACATAGATTAAATATTATTCAGCTGTTGGATTAAGAAAAACAAGGTACATTGATCCTATAGGCAGTTGCTCTTCCCTGGGAGCAGAGGTAGGTGACAGTCTCTGTAATTCCAGTATTCTGACCATGATTGTAATTTTTCTTCTGTCTCTTTGAGAAAAGTGTTGCCAGCATATAGAATAGTGCAAATTGGAGGGTATTTCCCCTTCACAGTTCATTGTCCAGCAGAACCACCGAAATGCAAATTCCCTTCTGAAACACTATTACTGCCCAGCACCTCAAAAGGGAGCTTTATGGTTTACATGTTATTGTTTAGCTAAGAAATACGCTAGCTGTGTTTTCCAGAATTTAACTCTTTTAGGAGTACCAGAATGGTAAATGGAATTGCTATTTTTTCCCTCTTAAGAAGCCGAGTTGGAGTTCAGGCCTGCTTAGTATCTGCTGAACAGATCAAAATCCCATTGATGATGTGCTCTGGGCTACAGTAAAACTAAAACCAGGTAATATTCAAAGCAAAACGAGGTTCATAGCAGCTGTCTCCTGCAGGATGTATTGCAGAAGCAGCCATCATCAGCTTGAGATGTCGTTCACCTGCCATCCAGATCAGCAGGAAGAGTCTCCATCTCATCTGGCAAGAAAGAAAGGAGTGCTCCCAGTCTCTGCTGAGCAGCTCACAGTGAGTGGCTGCTTTTGGAGCAGCCCCACAGCAGAGTGCACCAGGCCCATCCCACACAGCACCTGGTGGTGCTGAGGGAAGTAAAGCTCGTTAGAAATTAGGTCACAAGTCAGTCCAGGAGCTGGTCACTTGTACCTTCCAATTTAGTGCTCCTCAAGGGAGGACTTGAAAACCATCAAATTGCCTCCAGAGACTGGCCCTACTTAAAAGACCAATAAGGTGCAAAGAAACTGTCAGTGAATGGTTTATTTGAGCAGCCCAGGTCAAGTTCTAAACCCAAAGACCATGTGGGAAGATCTGGGCAGCCATGTAGGGCTGCATCCCCCCAGGACTCTGCTGCTTGCTGCCAGACATTGCCAGCCCATGGGGACCAAATGAAGGTGAGAGCCTGGTGTGGGGAATGGAGAGGCCTTAACACACACACACCACTGGGGTTTCTGGGTCTTGTGGTTTTTTTTTCCTTTTTTGAGGGGCAGTGGATTCCTGTAGCTGTACAGAACACACCCTTCACCTTTAATTAAAATAGAGTTTATTAGCTTTTCTTTTAATACAAACATGAGAAAGGAAAACCACCTGAAGATGTAGTGTTATTTTCAATATTGAATTGTGATCAATACCTGAAGTGCCAAGTTCCGTGGGTTTGGGAGCCAGGGGCTGGCACGTTTGCATACTGCAAAAGGCTGTATGCATCATTTGAACAGCTGAGTGCAGCCACACTGCTGATGGCACTCACACAGCCCCACTCCCAAAGGCAGATGGACTTGTTGTTCAGTGTAAGTTTCTGGGCCTTGGCTGTAAGAGGAAGTGCACAAAACCCGTGTCATTCAGAGGGAGATCTGCTCCTAGGACACTGCCTAGAATCTATTTGGATCCAAGAAGGGAAAATACTACAAAGACTTGTAACAGGAAGAGTCTAATAATACTTATCCTGTTTAGAGTTCAGTTTCAGAGCTTGAAAGTAAGCTCTGTTTCAAAATCTTAGAAAGAGCAAACCCCAAGCCTCTAGAGCGGTTGCACAAGATAAAATTCAGTTTGGGGGAAAAAAAGGTTTATAGAAAGCTTTTTGATAATTCTCAGATGAACACAGTATTTTTCCATCTACCTTGACAGGTAGTCCAGGATTCTCAAACTCATTATTGTCTCATTATGAATGTAACTTCCTCCCAGGAAACTGAAACCCAGGGAGAGCCAGATGGATGCACAATGTCAGCTTTAGGAGCTCACTGTATACAGCACAAGAGATCTGCAGTAGAACTCAGAGAAGCAGTGTTGCACACACGCCATTCACCACTGGATTGCTACACTGTTTGGGATGGTGATGATGTTTCCAGACCAACTTTTTCATTCAATGCCTCAGAAAAATACACAGATTACATCTCTTCCAGAGCAATATAAGTATTAGAAAATGAGAGAAGCACCATAATTCACAAGAAATGCAGCATGGACCCTATACATTTTAACAATACATAAAACCATATCTCTGCCCCCAGTCAAAACATTCAAAGTCTTTTGACAATCTTTACTGGAGTGAAGTTGTGGGTGCAGAGATGGAATTCCTTCCTGCTGGGCAGCTTCTTGGTATGAACACATCACCAATAATAGCAGCTTTTAGTAGCCAAACCAGGGAAAAGCCATCAACACGTGTCTATGCTACTGTTTTCAGCTCCAGAGCGGCTTTATACTTTAAGAGTCCCATGTGTTGTTTTTGTTAACACTGCATTGACCTGAAATACAAATGCAGTGAGACTCTGGATGACAGAGGAGAAGAGGGAAGAACATAGTAACTATAGTCATGTGGTTAGTGTTTAAACTCTAAAATTTAAAACTACTTATTATTAAAAACCTCAAGAGTTCACAGCTATAGGCCTACATAGTAAGCAAACATCTGTGGGGGAGAGAAGGAGATAAGTTTGTTTTTGCACCTCTGGATACATTAGGAGGAGGAGAGAGTTGATTTGACAAAGGCCTTGTCTTTTGCACCAAGTATGTTCCTCAAGCTCTGGGCTCCCTTGGCTGATGGACTCTCCTCGCTTCCTCTCGCTGGAAGACACCATCACCGCTGGCCTGTGTGCATGGAGTGGTGGATTCCTCCGCTTGCTGTGGATGCTGGTTCCTGGTGCTGCACCTTGCTCTCTCCTCAGGAGAGGATGGCATTAGAACGGCGGATACCAACTAAGTTATCAGCACTGAACGATCGTCTCATAGCAGCTTTTGACAAGTCTTTGTATTTGTCTTCACACAGCCGGGAGATTGCCTGGGCACCACAGACAGACACAAAGTGAAAAGTGCGCATTAGGGAAGCTGGAATATTCCAAGGCAGGTTTTACAAGAGCAATACCAGCAGCACAGGTGCTCTGCAGCAGTGACACTCCTGGCTTTTACCCAGAATGACAATAAATAAGGACTACTCAGGAGGGAAAATAGTAATGGGGTCTGTCCCCAGGGCAACATGAACCCTAGCCCTCAGAAAGGCAGACCTAAAAAAGGTGAATAGTTTCCATATGCAAGTATTTTTTTTAATTTCTAGTCTCACTATCTAATGAAAAACTTGGATCCATTTCAGACTTGAGTTTGTGGAAGTTATATTGAAAATCACCCCCAGTAGCTGGGTCTGGTGCCCATGGCAGCAAAAAAATTTATTTTAACAGTGTTGAAACTCACACAGGCATTTCTTTGAGAGAACAGGTTCAAACTGAAAAGGTTTCTGCACTCCCTTGGACATCTTACCCTTGGCCTCTCAGGGCAAGCAAATGGATTTCTACTAGGGTGTCTGGTTTGCCTTTACCTTCTCTACGCCCTCTCACTCCCAACATATTCTTTCTTACCAGGATCACGCCCATGATCTGAGAAGGGAGGGCAGCCATGGTACTTTATTATGGCAATTAAATACTAGCATGTGTAGACAATCTAGTGTTGAATTGCTTTTTCATCCATTTATTGGCTTGCCTCTGCCCTGCTTTATCTGGCTGTTCTAGTAACAACCCTAATTATTTAAATCCTAATAACACAATTGTAAAAAAAATGCTGTGTCTCCTCCCCTGCAAGGCCTGTTTCTGATTGGAGCTTTCAGGCATTATCAATGCAAATTAATAAGGATACTTGTAATAAAAAAGTCGAACTGAATTTCAGCCCTGAACATTTACTTCCATTAATAATTTACCACCTATCACCAGATGAACTTTCAGAGTCCTGTGATCAGCTACAAGCCTACACCTTCCCTTTAAGGCAGCAGCCATTCAGCACAGCCCAGTGTTCTGCAAGTTCAAAAGGTGAAAAGCACTCTGAGCATGAATAAAGTTCTAAGTGTATTTTAAAATAATTATTTACATTTATTTCTGCCGACCTTCTGGAGGCATGCATTTGGCTCAAGAGTGGCATTCTTTGAGACACTGGCGGTATGAGCTCCTGGTGCAAGACCAGACAGACTCTCCATCCTGCTTTAATGCTAGCACATCAATCACACAGCAACCTGTGTTGACATATTTAGCCCCAGTTGCCCATATGGTGTAAATCAGTTTTCAGTTTCTGGAATTCACTAATTCACTCCTTTATACACGCTCCTATCAGCTGTTTATGTGCTTCTAACCAAAAGGTAGAATTAAAAATTTTACCAAATAGTCTAAATATTTATCACATTTTAGAATTAAACCCCAAAATGTCCAATGTACATGCATTAGTAAGTGCATGATAGCAAATTACATACAATACTGAAAATTACTCTGGTTTTAAATGCCAAGCCCCCAAATATTAAGAAAGAAGAAACAAAACAGGCTCACAATCTGTAAATCATCCACTTATGCCCTGGCACTGAGCAGTTCAGTAAACAATTTCCTGTGGACTATGAACTGCCCTACAACCACATTTACAATTAGTGACAGTGTTAGCTTAAAGTGCAAGTAACAAGGGTGAGACAAAGCAGAAGAGCTGCACTGCTTAACTTTAAATACAGGAATTCATAGGCGTATCATACTTATCATTCCAAAGGACCAGGAGGGATCACACTTGGTCCTGAAATTCAGGTACTTATGGGACAAAATAAAATCCCTAGTCCTTGGCAGAATTATTGGGGGTGGACGACGGAACAATATAAGCCAAGAATCCGCAGCACACCCCTCTCTGAAAGGGACCATGGTATCAGTGTACACAGGGCCTGTGGTAATGCTTTTGTTGAAAGGTCAACAAAACAACATGCAGAGTCATCAATTAAACCTGGACAGATGAAAGGTTGCATTGATCCAACAAGAAATTTCCCTGGGAACCCAGGTAATTGTGTATTTTCAAGATGTCGTACGTATCTCCAGCAACTAGGAAGACTGACTCTGCAAAAGTTAAAGCTTTTTAACATGAGCCTTCACACCAAGAAGGCTGCAGGGCCTTCCCACAAGGGCAGCCTTTTCCATGGAGCAGAAGGGGACAGTAATCTGCATTTACACTCCTCTGGGCATTCTGAAGGATTCCCAAGAAGAGGCTATTCTGAAAGTTTATCTTCAGGCAACATTTCTCTGGAAAGGTGAGAAGCCACAACTTATTTCTGCAGCTGCCCTCAGACAAACTGTTTATCAAACCGTGAGAGCATTAAGAGTGCTCCCTCTAAATCTAAAAGCAGCTGTGCAGTGGGAGGCAGTGGGAAACCTTCAGCTGGTAGTATTTAGATGGGTCTGAGTGTGACTGTCTCTAGGTGCTTGGAATACAGACTGTGACTAGGGAGGGACAGACAATCCATTACATATGACACTAATCCTTTCAATTTTAAGTAGGCTAGCTGAACTATGGTTCCAAAATAATATCCATTTTATTTTGCTATCTGCTAGACTTTTGTAATCTCTTCCAAAACCCTTCCTTTCCTCAGAATTCTAGCTTAACCTAGGCATGGTTTTAGAAGTGCCAACTGTATTTATAAAGGGGTTAAATTACCCTGTAATACACTAATTTAAAAGCTTTTTAGTTTTTCTAACTGCCACTTAACATGACTAGCAACAGATGCTCTTACTACTCATCCAAGACAGAGGAGTTCCCTAATCAGCCACTCTCAGACCATTTACCTCCAGCTTCTGTGCTCTCTCTTTACTGAGAGGCTCCAGCAGAAAGCTCAGGTTATTGTCATCTGCTAGGGAGCGAAGATCAAAGTAGTATTTGGCGTAAACACTGGCAGGAACATTGATATTAAACTGCAGTAGCTCCAAGAAGTGTCTTTCCATCTCGTTCCTAGGAGGCGTAAGGGACAGGAGACAAAGGAGAAAAAAGATTGTTTTAGCTGGCTGAAAACACTGAAGAGACCTCAAGCTTGTTTTAAACCCAGCAGCTTTGAAACAGGTCACCGAGAGCTCTGCATTATTAGTTTCGAGAGACAGGTCATTCCCTGGTGCTCCAAACAAGGTGCAGCTTTTGAGTCCTGGCACCTCCGGCTCGGCTCGGAAGGCAGTGCCCTGTCGTGCACTCGCTCGGCTGAGCCGGGAGGTTCATTCTTCGGAGTTCCATTAGTGCAGCTGTACAATTCATGCGCCATTCTCACTCTCATACGGCCCCACACTATAGTGATCAGATGAAAGGAATGATGTATGCTGTTTATTAGCTCTGAAGAACTTGCAGACATTTTCACCAGGCTGATAACAGGAAGGGGGTTTATTGAAGTAGAGGCGGACTAACAAAAGGAGTAGGCAGATCACCACGGCAACAAATGGATCTATGAAGAGCTGCTGCTATTATCTCACAGAAAAAAGCCTCTTGAAGCAACATGGATTCATCTCCAATAAATAAATAAATAAGCAGCATTAGGTGGGAGAAGGAATTTTCTCCTCAATAGCATTAGGCAGGATAACAAAGTACTATGTCAAAGGGCACTGTCCAGTTTTTACTCTCTTGTCTGTTTTCACCGGGCAGAATACTTGGAGGAAAGTGTGGAGAGTGCCATGACATGAAATAAACTGCTTCAGCTACTGTAATGTGGTTTCAGCTAAAGCAGAGATATTCCACAGAGGAAAAACAATGTTTTACAAATTAATCTAGAAAGAAATTGGTGGTACCCAAACTGAGCAGTTCAACGACAACTTAACAGTTCCTACAGGCAGCAGATCTGTTCCAACAGAATTTAGCAGCTGTATAGGCCAACTGTGAATACACCAGAAGGTGAGTTACACCAAGTCAGTGCCAAGGTTGTTACTGCTTTTTTGAGAGCTTTTAAAATGGATGCTTTACCTATCAGTGTAGGGGCAAATAAATCAAGGAATCATCCATATTGTCCTGTATTGGGTGGTGGGTCTCAATATGAATAGCAGCTTTGTGCTTCTTTCTAGCATAGCAGACTTGAGTATCATTGAACCTAGTGCCAAAATTAATTTCCTGTTCATATGGTCATAAGCCTATAGAAATGTAAATCAGATAATGTTTTGATGATCAGCTGATCAGAGCTTGATTTACCCTGTGAGTAAATGCTCTTCACTGCCCCTTTTGTATTCACTAGGCTAATACATTTTAATTCTGTAAAAATACAATTCTTCATTGGATTAACAAGTCTATTAAGAGTGGTTTAAAACCTGGGAAAGGATAATGCCCATGTTTTTTCTGTGCCTTTTTTACAAATATATGTAGCCTAAAGAATGAACAGCATGTGTCCCCTTACAAACAATGATGGCAAGATTAGCAGCTGTACTGTTAATTTTTCAGCAATTATAGATTTGGTCTCATCAAAGCTAGCAAGTTCTGACAAAGGATGACTTCCAAATGCCAACTGAATTTCCTTTCATTTTTCCCCCATCAGAAATAAGTAAAACAAAACAAAACAATCTATCTCCCAAAACCCAAAAGAAAAACGTTTTTCATTAAAAAACCCCACCTTTGCCTTGGTCAAATAGAAAAGGGCTTGTGACAGAAAAGCTAAGATGAACACTTCAGCTATGTTGAGTACAATGAGGCAAAGGCTCACAAATGATCACATGTGGCAGTAGCCAGGCCTGAATCTTGTATCCCTCCAGAACCTGAGAGCTCCCAGCTCCTGCCCTAACAAAGCTGCTGGGGGCACTGCCAGCCAGACTTTGGTGGGCAGGAGGTGCCCCTGTGCTGCCTTCACAAGGGGTGCCTGGCTTGTAAGCACACACACACACAGATTTGCAAACTGGGTGAACTAAACCAGATATAATACCTTTTGCCAGTTCCAGAGTGGTGCAGCCCCTGTGCTTGGCTTGCACTGGTTCAATAAGAGTATCTGTCAGATTACTGAGATTGAATTCTCTTGGGTCTCTGTATCTAGAATAGAGTTCACAAACAAAACTTGCCACCAGTTCTTATAGATAGGCTGTTCCTGCACAGGAATGGCCCACCCAGGGAGCCATACCTGGCTGAGTCCTGCCAAGCAGTCTTTAGCTGGGGAGCCGCTGGGATTTTGGGTGGGTTTTTCGGCAGCATCACCAGCCATCTCCAACATCAGAATCCAACTGCGACTGAAATCCTTTGCCAATTATTTTCTCTCACTAACTCTTGTATTTGGAATACTCACTATCAAATGACTGGTTTAAAAAATACTGCAACTACTAAAACTGACAATAACTATAGTACCAACCATGAATTGCAAGTAGACTTGTAAGCTTAAAACCATTTTTTTCCAAGGCCCCTATAATGGTGATGTTATCCAGCCAAGGAGTGGTGAAGTCTGCCCAGGTGCAGTGCCCGGGATGAACATCCTGTGCCACTATCGGGAAGGGAGCAGTACAGTGTCTGCCCATACCTAAATTCAAAGGTCCAGACCATCTCAGATGAGATGGGATTACAAAAATCCCATCCTCAAATTGGAGGAAAAAAATATGCCTAAATTCCATCTATTTTCCTTACCACTACCACTGCTTTGAAAATACAAGTACTGACAATTTCAGGAGACCCAGCATCGGCAATGGAGCATAAATATCCTGCTTGTTACTGATATTTTCAGTGCTATCAATTTGATTTGTCCCAAATAGGGCTAGAAGAAGAGACATCAAAAAGAGCAAGATGTACACTCCAGCACTCCTGGCTTGGCTGACCCCACTTCAGCCATCTCAGAATTATCTGCAGCAACACTTCAAGTACGTTCCTCAGATAGAGGAGCACTCAGGGCCAGGCTGAGTGAAGATGCACATTGTATAAAATCACTAATTATGCTTTCCCGAAAGCAGGGCTGGCACAGTCCTGCATTTTGAGACAAAGAACTCCCAGGCAAGGGGTATGTATAAAACAAGTAACAGTGGTTGCTGTTTGAGATGTGAAATCATTTGAATAATAAAAATGTTTGGTGCAGAAAACTCCCTCATTTTTAGAAATACAGCCCCCCACCTAAAAGGAAGAAAACTAGATATCCCTCTTCCTAGAGAGTCCCAAGTTAATAATTACTGTATTTTAAACATTAGTTTGGGCTGAATCCAGGGAAGAGAGCTTGGGGCAAGAACACTGCCCCATGACACAGGCAGCCTCCCAGTGCAGAGCTCTGCCAGCTCAGTCTGCTCCTGTGCTAAGACTGCTGTCACTGCATAGGCGTGGACACATGCTCAGGGCACAGCACTGTGATTGAACTCCAACACACACAAAGCATGCCATGAAAGCAAGGCCAGAAAGCCTGGTGTTTTAAGCTGGACTTTTCTACCTGTGATAACAAGAGAAAAAGGAGAACAAGCTGGCAAATAGAATTAAAACAAAAATGTTGATGTTTCAAAGCTCTGAAATAGAACTTTGTGAGGAGGAATTTAACAGAAAACCTAACGGGCCAACTACAATCTACATAAACACACCTCCAGCCCATAGCATGAGGATGAATATCTTCCCATACTGCAGAATCTGGCTTAAAGCTGAGTGCAGCCAAAAAAAGACAGCAGATTCAAAAATTCTGAAAAACTGAAATTGACATCTAAGACAAAAATACATCTAAGGAACAGCCTTACAAAAACAAGCAGTAGTAAGACTGAGGACTTTGTTTCCAGCACTGGAGGCACATGTGAGAACCTACCCAGGGAGGAAAAGCTGTAGCAATAGCTCTGTGTAACACAGGCAACCATAGCTACCCACACAAACAGCTGCCAGCAGCAGCACTGGAGTTCAGACCTTGAGATGTTTAGGCCTTAACTGGATACACAAGCACACATGAAAGTCACAAGTTATGGTTCACCTTGCAATTCTTCAAATTCTAAAACAGAAAAGGCATGGTACAAATTTAGTTCACTTTTTTTTTTCCCCCTTCTAAAAACCTTTTTGATAAGACTAGAAATTGGACAGTTTTGTTCCATGGCTCATCACTGAGATAAAGAAGGTAAAGTCACTAACTTCGAAGTCTCACACAAGTCATTAAAATTATTATTACAGATTTGTCTCAAAGTAGGGTAATTATCCAAAGTTTCTTGAGGTAAAAAGGAGAATTGAGGCCAGACACTAAATATACACCTTATATATACATCATAGCAATAGAGAGATATTTTTTCATCATGATCACAAAAATTGCTATTTAAAAAACCACAAACAAGCTAAAGCATCACACACAAAGAAAAACCAAAAACCCCACCACTGTAGATTACCCAAACCTTGCAACTTACATGTCCTCAACAGTAATGTCCTTGAGTATTTGGCAATAATCCACATTCCACACAGCTTGATCATCCCAAACTTTAGAAGCCAGCAGAATAGCTCCTAGGACTATCCTCTTCCAGTTACTAGGGCATATGTCAATCTCTGCATAGGTTAAAAGCCTTTCCAAATAAACCTATAGAAAGAAGGAAAAAAACCAAACAACAAAACCCTGCAATTGTTTGTGTGTAATTAAGGCTGGGAGCAGAGCTGAGCAGCAAATATGCCAGTCCAGTATGACTATTACTGTTAAGTGGGTCAACATAAGTATCAGTGATTACTACTCACACTTAAGAAACAAAATTTTCTGGGGTTACAGGTTCCATTTTTTATTATCCCACAAGAGCTGGACCACCAGGGTACACAACAGCTAGTGAGGTGTGAGTTGTGAGCAATGAGCACTGCTCCTTCAGGGAGACACTGCTACAGCTCTGTCACCAAGTCACACTTCACTGGCAGGTTCTCATTAGGGCCTACCTGGATAGCAAATCACTCAACATCACATTAGCCTGTCATGGTTAAGGTTCAGCACTTGTAGCTTAACAGGAAGTACTAAAACCTGCATTTCCACCCCTAGTGATGGGACAAAGATGTGTTAATTGCTGTCTTTCCACAATGAAAGGCCTTTAGTGTTATTTTTGTTTTACCCTGTACAGAACAGACTTCAATCCCTTCATGTCCACCACCAACTGCTTAGGCAGTGAGATATACTCTACTCCAAAGATGTGCCTTGGTCTTTTCCTCCTGTGAGATCTCAAACCAGCTCTAGGATGCTGAATCTATCTCTTCCTTGAAAGTTCTCTACTATTCACACTCCTTTAATGATCCATTGTACTAAGTAATATGCACTTTCAAATCTGAATATAAATTGTTTTTAATTTTCTATTCTCTCATCTAAATCTAAGTTTCTAATGTAGCTCCAGATAAATTAGTGGGTAAGGAAGTTCCATCTATTAAGGCATAAGGGGGGAGTAATCTTTGTCACTGAGGTCTCCCCATGCCTTCTTCCCGTCCTTGGCTTGTAGCCTTCAAATAGTCTAAAGATGTTCCTATAAAAACAGGGCCATCTAGTGGTAAAATTAATTTTAAAAGCCAACTCCATGTTTTGTAAACACTTCACATAGTTTGTCCAGGGTTAGCTGTCATCTTGTTCTGTCAAAATTGCTTCCCTGTCTGAAAAAGCAAAAACCTCCAACTACTTTCAGTGTTTCAATACCTCTTAAATATTCAGCCTTTTAATTACTCATTTCCTTATTAAAGAGAGTCCTCCAAGCTAAGTTTGCTTAATTGCTATATTGTCTTTTGGTGATGGTTCTGTTCTCCTTTCACGCCATTTTTCAGAAAAAAGACACAATGAAAACTGAAGTTTAGTGTGCAACAAAGTGCAGTTTGAGAGACAGTCTAAAGTAGCAATTATACCTGTTGTGGTTTTCATATACATAAATTTCCTTTCATATATATATGCACACACACATATATATAAATAAAAAATCATTGTCACTGATAAATTTTTAAATCCATCATGCTTTCTGAAATCAAACAACAAATTGTAATGAGATTATTATCTCAATATTGTTCTTATATTCTAAGTACCTCCATGTCACCTGGGGAAAAAAGTTATAGCCTCTTTGCCTTAATTAGAAAAAAAACGTTTGGTAGAAAGGTGGCAATGATTGAAGGACTTAAATGAGAAAGATCCTCTCCTAGAGTTCCTATAGGATTGACTCTTGATCCCTTGAGGCAGTTTTACTTGTTCTGGTTAATATGAACTCTAAACTCACACCTTCCCCTCCACATAGCTGAAATAAAAAACATCTTTGTGTATGTTCTCATCACACCCCACTGTTTACAGCATCCCACTGTTCTGCTCTTCTCAAGATTCTTCAGCCAGTTATGTATTATGAAACAAACAGGGTTTTACAAGTAATTAAACAAGTAATTAAGCATTACATATTTATATACAGAAAAGGAAATTGCCCTTTTATTTAATCACTTCTGTGACCACTTAGAAGTCTCTACTGAACTCACTTGTACTGTGCCTTCATTAACAGGGTTTCATGAGATACTCTTAACTATTTACATGTCAGTTAAAGAGGAGAGGGGAAGGTCTCCCCAAAAGCCTGAGCTGCAGCCCTGGGGCACCTCTTACCAGTGTGACTATTGCACACTCTGCTGTCAGCTGTGCGGCGCTGAAGAGCGTCCGGACAAACCGGTAGATGTGCTTGTGGTCAGGGTCATGCTTGTAGTAGTCATCTGGGACTTCTTCCCGCTGAAAGAGAGTTCTTGGGGTTACTGAAAATCTGTCTCACTTAACACTGACTCTAAAGAACAGGTTCTTTCTTCTCACTGAGGTGTATACACTCATTTCCTGTCACAGAGGCAGAACAGAATTATACACTGAAAGAAGCAGCCTTGCAATATTGCAAACATTCCAAACAAAACACAGTAGCTTTAGCTGGTATCTCTCTTCAGAAAACTTGTTTGAGCTGTGGGGCCAACAGGAAAGAGCACGAACTACCATCATCACTGCAGATGCTAACTATTGTCGAGGGAACATTTTTCAGACTGAAAGAGATGTGAAAAGAAATGCTTTTCCCTGCAAGAAAATCACAGGTATATTACACACCAGGGAAACAATGGCCCCTCAAAAGGCAGAATTAACAGACTTCTTGAGATTCTTCTTCCAGCTGAGGAAGTGCTGAAGAACATGTGGCAATAATTCTGTCACAGGTAGAACTAGAAGGTAATTTACACTGTCTTCATAGGACTCATTCTTGAGAGACTCCAGAAAGACAACAAAGCTAATGAACAACTAGATTTAACTAAACTGTTTCGAAACACAGGGGATAAGAAAAGCTCAGAAATAAACAGTCTGTGAAAGCAATCCTGTAAAAGTAAGTGTTTGAGATACATTCTGATATTCAGCACTTTTGCTGGAGGAATGAAACTTCAAGAGCTCCAACTCCGCACACTGGTACTGCAAGACTGATACTGAATAGATTTCTGTCTACAGTCCAAGTCAGACCTACAGAATGGTCAGGACAGCAGCTAAGAAGAGCATACCTGCTTGATACTAAGTTAGCAGGTGTAAGGTTAAGCAAAGCAGCATTTTCCTGTGGTTTCGTAGTTTAAAATAGCCGAGGAGACTGTCAAGTAAAATGCAGAGAGGTAAGTTAACTTTGCCCACACAGCCTTCTAATACACCACTAACCATCAGAGGTAAGTTATCTCTGCAAGGGGGATATGCAACATTAGGAATAGCAGGAGCAGGAGCACTCATCATTCCTGTGCTACACATGGTACAAAAGCACATCTGGCAGTATGTTTTTGCTGACTGGATGTCCTGAGGCAACCCAAAGTTGTATTGTATTCCCCATCTAGCTCTGCCCAAAAACTGTCATGGTCCCTTTAGGATGCTGCTGCAGGAAGCTGGGGATGGGTGGGTGCTATGCCAGGTGCTTTTAAACTCGGCTCTGGAAGGCAGCTGGGCCCTGCTGCTGAGGAGTCCTGGTTTTGCTCGCTGCTTGGTCTTGCCTTAAGCATAGGCTTTGCCCTTTTTGGTTCTCTTTTTAGTGGGTTTTTTTCCTGGTCTCAGAGAGACTGTAGTTAGTGGCTTTCTCATCTTGGGAAGAGTATTTCTGGCATTTTGGGTCTCTCCTTGTTCCCACAGGGTGGTGAGATTCAGCAGTTGGGTATGTAGCAGTTATTTACTGTTAGCTTTTGCCTGTTGCTCGTTTTGTTAGTAAACTTATTTTTTCACTTACATCTACTTGCACTCATTCCTTATTGGTGGACAGGGATTGGCTGAACCTATACAGGGGAGCCACTTATTCCAGAGCATTCTCCTTTTACATTGTCTTAAACCAAGACACTGGAACTGTGAAAGGAAGCACCAAGACTGGTATTTGTGACTAAATCCATGGTATCAGTAACAGGGTCCCATTAGGGTCAACAGAGCCTGGTGTGGACTCCTTGTGACTGCATCTTTAGAAGACAAGGTGTTCAGAGATTTCTTCCTGCTAATTAACCTTTCTGAAGGAACACTAGGTACCCAGGCAAAACACCATTGCTATAGAAACTGACAAGCTGTGTGTGCCTTTCCCTTAGAAGTGTGACAATCAGCCATAACTCTATTTCTGTCTGTATGCTGCAGTAAGAGAGAAGAGACGTTTAAGTGTTCCCCAGAGGACACAATGACTTTCTTCTCATTAAACAGGAGGTAGGCTATCTGAAAGGATCAAAGGATGTCAGGTTGTTAAATAAAGAAATTGTCTGATGGAGTCTTACATAAATAATTTTGAATGCGAAACAACAGATTCAGGCATTTAGAATAGTTTTGATCCACACTTTTTGCTCTGAAATGCTACAGTTAATACAAGAAATCTTGGCTAATATCGCTCTTGTCCTGAAGTTCTTTTTTTTTTTAATTGAGTAAAGGGTTGTATTTGTTTATATTGTATTGTACAATTCCTAGCACAATGGGTCATATTTAGGGATAAAACTCAAACATAAATATTAATTTGTTTATTGAAATCGGTTTGTTAACAAGCAAAATCTGTGAAATAGGTTGTACTGCATTCACTCAGGTAAGTCCCAGAGCAAATTCCAATTTTAAAGCCACTCAATCTTTGCTAAGTTAATTTCACATGAAAAACAAAGGAAGTGTTTCTGCAGGACAGGCATTAGGATAGGAGAGCACAAACCGGATGTGAAAAACACACGCTCCACTCTTGAGCTTCCCTGTACTATGGGGTTTTGCATCTTCAAGTGTCTAATAAGGTGTACCAGGACAAGTCACGTTAAAATCACACTGAATGCTCCTTGCTGTTACTGCAGGCAGTCTTAAGCTTATTTGCTTTATATTGCCTTTACTGTTTCCTGAAGTCCAAACTCACTGTTACCTACTTTGTGTGATGCTTCATGTACTATATTCTCCTATCTGCAGTCATTTAAAAGGTTAGGCACACACCTACTAACCATGTCTTTCTAAAGAAACAGGAAAAACTTCTAATAAAGCAGTATTAAAGGGCAGGGGCGGGGGGGGGAAGAAAAGAGACAGACAAGAAACTTCAGACATGGAATACAAAAGAATTGGGCACATGCTTGTTTCTAGAGTCAAAGCATGAAAATCAAACATAGTTTCTAACATTCAGAAAGACTGAGCTCTGTTAATGATCTAGCTGATCTCAAAAGTCTCTGTTTGCCCTTTGTATTAGATATAAAGAGGCAATTTAAGATCAGTTTGACTGTGGCCTGGTGCTAATACATTTTTATGACTTATACCATATAAATCAAGATGCTATTGATACACAGTCAGGGGATAAAAAAATTACACTTACTGTGAGAGGATGAGATTTTTCATCAAAAATATCCAATGATCTGTCAGAATCTCTACAAAACAAAAGTATCTGGTTTAGCAATAAGAGTTAGTTGGTAATGCTATGCTCTAATAAAAGTCAATGTTCATTAAAGAGGATCAAGAGACATATATTATTGTTAAGCTTTTCCTAGAATATGGTATGGAGCTAACTCGTATTTTTGCAGAGCATTTGATGATGAGTCCTTACAATTAAATATTTAAGATGCTAAACAATGAATAGCTTTCCATGTTCTTGTATTATGCTTACTGAAGTTCTCCCTCAAAATGTGAAACTAGATAAAATTCATTAATAGCATTTACTTCAAAAAGTCAGCTGTAATTCAGAAGCATATGTTGGAACTTGCTGTAATGACAAGAATGATTTGTACATGGACAGAGTGTTCCTTCACCCATCAAAACTAATCTGTACCTCTGTATTCAGGAAAAGCTAAACAAAGTCCAAGGGCTGATTTGTGGTGAGTTAATTGTGTTTTCCTCTCTCCCTGTTTTGGAGTTTCATGTGCCATTGGATGGGTGCATACTGACCCTTCCACAGCTGCTCAAGAGAGGGTATAAAGAGAAAACAGATACAGCATGAAGTGCCAGATTTTTCACTTCCTTTGAGTTTCCCCAGCTGTCACTGAAGTGACCAAGACCATATTTGACTCTGTGATCTTAAGTTTTTTCCCCAGTCTTAATGATTCTATGATTTTATATCCCTGGCTAAAAAGAAGGTCATATTCCAGCAAAGGAAGAGTTCACTCACCTGTTCTTTATATGGTAGAATATTGCTAATGTTACACTAAAAAACAGAAAGGGAAAAAAGATTTAACAAAGCATATTCACTATTCCACTGTAAAAGCTGTCATTCAGTGCAAAATGTTACAGATCCATTTTGCAGTGACCTCCTCTCACATCCCCAAGTACTACACATCTCATTTCTGATGTTTAACTGGACAGAAATTGGCCAAATCAAATCTGCCAGCCAAACTTTTATGTTCATTGTACAGACATTCGTGCAACAAAATAGGTGTTAAGTAACATTTTCAATATCTCCCTTCATTTCCTGATTAAGTGGTATTTAGTGAAAATGTGGACTATTCCCAACTAAAATGTAAGTTCTCCTTGATGTTACATATACCATTGCAGAAATTCTGCAGATGCTTTAATCCTGTCTGGTTGTCTAATTTAGGAACTGTCTAAAAAAGAGAATAATAAAGATGGTTATGCCAGCATAATCCAAGAAGTGGACAAGAAGAGATTTCAGTCTCTGCTAAGTGAGGCAATAGGTTTCATATATTAATGCTCATCTACTGTGGCCAAATTTCAGATTCTTTACTCATGGTGATAACTGGACTGCTGCCATCACAGGAACCTATCATGGAAAGTTCTGATCTGCTGTCAGTGGTACAGCACTTCAAAATAGCACAAGCATGCGTTATAGGTTTTTGTTTCTCTAGAAAAGGAGAAGCAACATGCTGCATACTTTTGTCTGAAACCAAATTTTAAAGTAACAAATGAACTTAGACATTTCCAAACTCTACAACACTATCAAATCAGTAAAGCCTTCTCGGACTCGATCTACTCAGCCTTTCTTTCCCCTCAAGCACAATAAAACTTTCTTCTCAGTTGTCAGCTGGTATCATCTAACTGCCTTTGTGGCACCCAGAAAACTAGCTCCAGCAGCCATTTACACTGGAGAACATAATTATCACTACCTAAAATAACAACTACGTGAAGAAAAGGCAGAAATGCCTGAACTAAACCCCAAGTCAGCAACATGGTGGTTTTCCACAACTAGAGGGCAGACTAATATCACTGGAAAGTACCAAACACAGTCCTGTAACTTTTCCTGCAACTCCATGCTAAATCCATTTCAAGTTTTCCCAGGTCAAGAATTTCGTGCTTTGGCTTTCAGTGTGAACTGAACTCCCCAGCTCAACACATACTTTCAAACCCACAATGCTGACACACTTCTGCACTGCCAATGAGAACGGCTTTGAACTAGGACAGTCCGTGAGCTCTGTGCCTGAAACAAGAGCTCCTTCCAGCAGTCTGTTAGCCAGACCTCCACACCCCTTCCATCACCAACCTCAGAAACAGGGCTGTGCTTCTCATTCCAGGGTGCAGTTGGCTTTGGAACAGACAAGACTCCCAGAAAATCCCAAATAACCCTTACAATGCCACTCAAGCCCTTGTTAATGACAAGGGTCCTTACCACTTTATTGTGCTTCTGAGGTTAGGCTGACTGACGGTGCTGTCATCTATAAATATTGTTGAGCATGAGCTGTATTTTTTCGTAAGCTGCCCAGGAGAAACCTTGGGGAAAAAAAGAAAAAAAAAGAAGAAGAAAAGAACTGAAATACATTCAAGAAGAGGGATTCTGTAAGTTTGTTTAGCACACTGAATACTGGCTTTACACCTCAAGTGGTTACTGCACAGGAGATGACTGTGGATGGTTGCTGCTGCAATGTAAGCTACCCTGTAGCCATCTAGTTCCCTTGTGTAAGATACATTTATAAACCATCCCTTGTAATACACAACATAATTTTAGATAATTTACAGCAGAAATAGCTGAGCTAAAACAGCAAGTCCTGATTTTCTCAGTTCTCTCCCATTCCATTCTTGTCAGTTTGTGTCGCAGTCTTCCTTCTCTGTGATGTACTCTATAAGATTCCCCTGTGACTCTATAATCACCATCTCCCTTCTTCTACATCCTACACCTTTACAGTTTCTGGTTATCCAGTTTAACATTTGGGTTTTTGTCATGATACAGTTTCATAACGAAATAAACCTTTTCCTTACATGGCTCCCTTCGCACGTGTCCCGTTTAGCATCTGGAATTTGGAAACAGAGTACTGCTATTACCCTTGCTTTTACTATTCTTATTTAGAGCTAGCAATATGCTCCATCATCCATCCCAATCCTGGCCATTCTGTACTGTAAATCTTCCAATATAACCCTACCCAGGCTTCCCGGAGCACTCTCAGAGAATGCCTTGCACTAGAGATAGGACATCATAATTGAGGGAGAAATTTTAATCAGACAATTCAAGATTCATTTGTTTTCACCAGAATTTTTTAAAATGCCTTGTCTAAAACTTGAAAGTCTTCCATATGAAAATGTTGACACCCTGCAAAACTCAACAGCTGCCTGGGAATACAAAGTTTGCCTGCAAAAACACTCCAATCACACTTCACCTAGGTACTGGCAGACCAAAGCTGGAATTGTAACAAAAAAAAAAAAGAGAGGAAAAAAGGGAAAAGAATCAGAATCACTCCCACTCCTTGCATAATCATGCAAAATAAGAGACCTGAAATACCATTATCTTACCAGTATTTTATCAGTAAACACTTTTGATGTTTTTAAGTTTTATGTTACTAACTTCCCTTCTTACTTTTAATAGTAGATGATTTTTTTCCACTTATTAATGACATTGCATCTTTGTTGTTTTGGTAAATAAAGTGTCCAAAACAACTAATATTTGTGGAAGAAGCTCAGAGCATATATTCAGATTTTAAAAAGAATGGACTATCAATTGTTTATCATACTGATGACACTTGTTCATTATTCTCTTTTCATACTGGATACACTTCTTAAAATAAGTCCTGTAGCAATACTCCATCAGCAAGTCATTCAAGACTTGCCATCTTGACTGAGAAATTAATGGAGTTTTATTTCTGTTCAAAAAAATATACAGACAGGTTGGCTTATATTTTCTTCTTTACTGTTTTGAAAAGCTTAAGACTGACAACAACAACAACAAATTTATTCTTTTGACATCAGCCATTCTCTGCTCTGTGGTATTGTGCCTGTTTATTGCTTAGAGATGGGCAAAGACAATTCAGTTTCACCTTTCTAAGGAGGATCTGGAATGTGTGTAAGACAATATACCTAGAACTACTACAGTTGTTTCCTTCAATTTGTCTTTGGCCCAATACCTAATATTATTTACACAGAATTCGGTTTACTTACATGGTTTATGTGGTTACTCTTCCTCTTCTCTCGCACTAGAAAGAGGGAAAAAGAATATGAACTGAAAGGTTTCCCAGTTTACATTCAATGAAGTCATTCTATCAACCTACTTTTCTAAAGTATGGGAGTGTTAAAAGTTTCAAATTTTACTTTAGGTGTCTGGAAAAGTAGTTTGAGGAAAAACTACTAAGTTTTATCAAGCTAGTAAGCTATATACTCATGTCTATCCACATGTACATTTAGGAACAATCACTTTCCTAAGGGGAAAAAGGTCTCAGCTTTGAAAAGATGCTGTGTATCATGAAAACCAGGATGATTTCAGATAGTTCAACCAGACAATGTCCAATATCCAAGAGCAAACAGAAGCAGAACCAGCACACCCTGAGCCTGCCCAAGGCACACATGGAGGAAGGGAGGTGCCCAGCATTATTTCTGTGTTCTCTCTCCTCCTACTAGAACAGCAGAAGGTAAAAGGGTACTTCACTATACAGAAGATGCTGGCACAAGCTGTGCACCTATTGATCATATAACTGCAGCTATATCATTTGATCATATTCACCTGTGTTAGTCTTTCAAACAAGACTGCAAGGTTAAACTTCCAGCTGTGACAGCACCAACACAACAGCATCAGGGAGAGCTGAGAGCTGCACACATGCACAAAATATCCAAATGTGACCAGCATGGACAGGCACCTCTCCACAGTTCTAACCTCAGATCAGTACCACTCTTTAGCAGGACACATTCTCTTACATATTTAGAAAAACTGACAATTGGAAATGAATATCCACATTTTTTAGTCTTTTTGCATAAATCTGAGCTCATAATCCTGATAATATCTCACCGAGAGAGAACTTATGGATATTAATTCTACTAATTCTATGGAAGGTCAACTAAAGAAGAACAAGGGAGATTAGAAAATAAATTATTCTGCCTGACTTCTCCATAAAAATCAATTCATTTAATACAAACTTCAGAGAACAGTTTAATAGTTACTATCTCACCTAGAGGAGCCTTTTTCTCCGCAAACACAAGTCACACAATTCAATACATTTCACTTGAAGAAAACCAAATGACGTTTAAAAGCAATGCTACCCCACCACGCCTGTTCATGTAGTTTGAACATTATCTGCAGCAAGGCTGCACAGTGACAGTGTTCATGACCTCTGTCAGCATGTGAGCTGCACCTTCAGCACTGCTCATCTCAGAGGTGTCTGAAATGAGCAGGTCAGACCCTCTGGCTGTTTGAACACTGACCCTAAAGGCCCCAGGAAAAAAGGGCTTTACCTTTCCTTGGTATCATCTCTTTTGGAGAGCCAGGCGAGTGCTTGCTCCCACTGCTCACAGACTATCTGAGCACTGCAAAGCTGATACAACTGACAACTCTACCACTTGCCACAAGACTGAATAGCAGGACAGCAACTGACAGACCTGTCAAAATAATTCTTTTCTGTGACAAAGCTGTGCCAAGTTAAGACACACTGCAGCTTTCCATCAACACATCCAACCTCAAGTGCATCACTTTCTCAGCAAAACAGTGCTTCAAACAAGAACCAACTATAAAAGAAACAAAAGCATTTTTAAAAGATTATCCTAAACTTTTTTTTAGTTGCAACTTCAAAATGTCTTGTTGTCAGAATTTGCTTTTATTTGTGCAATATAGAAAAGCCTCCACTTTTTAACAGTCTTTTGGAATGCACAAGCTAGCAATTGTTTCAAATTTGTGTTATTATGTAAATACAGGATCTGCAAAGAAATTGAAAATCCCAATACATCTATATACTTAAAACCAGGATTGGAGAGTATTTACCCTCTGAAACTACTCTAACAGTTTAAAACAACATATTCAAAAGCAACTGATAGAGACTAATGGTTTAGGCTTATTCCTTATTACAGAAAACTTCAATTTTTTAACTACAAGTTTTTTACTTCTAAACAATTTTTCAAACAGTCCTTGGTCATTAAAAACCCACCATTGCTTGAAACTTGAATTACACTAATGACGAGAGCCTTGCTCCTTCAGACTACTAGGTTCTGCACTCCGAAATCCGATACCGAAGCCTTTTAAAGATCAAGTGATTTTAAGTGTTAAGTAAAATGCTCTACAAATACATTTCTGTGTAAATACATAAATTACTAATCCCAACACTTGAAAGAATTGAAGCACTGTTCTTGAGCTGTTACCTTTGTTATTTTTTCCAATTTTCCTCTGTTTTTTGTTAAATTGGAAAAAGCCTTAGCTTACCATCTGTTTGTGACTTGCTCAGGAAAATTGTGCTTGCTCTGGGATGATCAGATGGATTAGATTCCAAGGCCAAATCTGAAACAGGAAGGACAAAAAAAAGGAGATACCTTTAACAAAAGATGATAACTGCAGCAATTCCCACCCAGCCTCAAAGTGTTCAAGCACAGTGATGGAAACAAGATCAAACCCACATAGAATGGGCTCTCTCTCTGAAACAAAACTGTACTTTTGCCAAAATGAATAAAAATTTTGCATTTTTCCCTCTGAGAAAAACAGGGAGATCTCAAAAAACCCCATTTATCTTCAGAAGTCAATCTGTGCCTCTGCATACTAGGGTTGCTGGGTATGGGGCATGTGCTCAGTAGTAAGCAGAAAGCTAGAACTTTATATAAAGAGAATAATTAAAAAAAATACCAAAACAACAGAAAATTATCACTGCTGATCTTTCCCTCTGTGATCTTTTCCCTCTATGCATTATGCACCAAATGCAGCAGGAAACAATCTCTGTGGTATTACAGAAGAACCTAATAAGTAACATTTACAGTGCTGATAAATATCAAAACATGGAGCTTACACTACTCAGTTCTTTTGGAACTTCAAATAAAACCATGTAAAGCTAAAATAGAGTTATTGAAGAACAAAATTACTGCTTTAATCCTTTGCCACAACAGAGCAGTGATGGCATTAGAAGAGGATATATTACTCCCTTAGATTAAGTTGTAAGTGATCACAAAAGTTTGTCGATGAAACTGTGTCCATCATGATGAAAGTCTGAGCTGCCTTAGCTTTGACTGAAGAAACAGCTGTTCCAAGGAAGTCATGCCACAGACATAGTGACTTATGTGAACACATGAACAGAATAATCTAGGACTGTGATCCTCTGAATCCTGGAAAGAGCAATTTTGCATCCATTTACAGTTGTCATTCTTATGCCATGCCAGCCATACACGCACACACACTCAGGCATGAGCACTTGCACTCTAAGTGTTCAAGGTGGGACACCAACACAGCTCCCACACCCCTAAAAAACAAAGCCATCTATAAATTGCCATCAACTTTTAATTAAAAAACCCCCATAATCTTTTATGCACTCAACCAACAGAACTCTGCCAAACCACAAACTGCCTGGCTGCTGAACTGTGTGAATGTTTGTGCTACTGCACCGCCCCACAACACAGCCACGGCCCCCATGCATCAGCAAGGGAACGTAACTGCACAAGTACAGAGTCCCCAGAACTTCTCACTGCAGATTCCCACTGGTGCACAACACTGCTGTCCACACCTCCATGTTTTCCAAGTGCTGGACTTTACAACACCGCTGATCTTGGTCCAACTGTGTTGCTCTGGCACTGGTCCAGGATGTGGACCACTGTGATTTTGAATCTCTACTGTTTAAGTAGTGTAGCCAACATCTGTTTAGGGAGACCAAGACTGTTCAAAAGGGAATTCCCCCCTCCTCTCAAAAAGGATATTCTGATACACAGTTGATTCTCTGAAAAAATAAAAAATCCAGCATGCAATGGCATACCATACTGCCACATTTTAAGTACCATTTGTATAACTTGTTTAAAACCTGTCGAAAGTCTGGCAAGTTTTCTAACACTGATTTAACAAAAACGCTTTTAAGAGACAGTGTACAGCTTCTAGTGCTAGCACTGCATTAACAAACAAACCAAACACAAACAGTGATTCAGAAGTGGAAGTATTTTGCCAGCCTACAAGTAACTGAAGTATCATCAACAGGTCAAACAAGACTGCAATATGCAGACTTAAAATGCAGATTATTATCAGCAAGTTATGATGCAAATAGAGCAAACAACTCAGAACTTATTTATTTACAATTCAGCAGCAACTTTTAGAATAACTGGGTAAGTCAGGTTACAGCAGATCTCAGAGGTCTTCAGTTCAACTTCTTCCTGAAAACAGAATCAGCTTTTGGTAGAACATGAGGCTGTTCAAGACTTTGCCATGCTGAGCCTTGAAAACTTGCAGTGAGGGTTCACAGAGCCTAGATCACGTTTCCTTTTAGGGGAACTAATGCCTACAGGGCTATGAGACTCACTATGGAATGGTAGGGAAGAGTCTGTAGGATTGTACAGGTCTTGGGTCACATTTAGGGAAATGCAGCAAAGAAAAATGGGGAGGAAAAAGCACAGGAAAACTGAAGGAAAAGGGCTACTGAAGTCAGTAACTCCTAATACAGGGCTCCATGTTTCTCCTTTGGGTTGGTGTTGGCTCAGTGCTGTCCAGGTCCCTCTGAATAAGCAGCCTCCAGCACACTGACTGTTGGCTGTCATCTGCAATTTGGGCATCTTCCATCACCTCCTCCAGGTCATTGATAAATGTTAAACAGGGCAGATGCTTTTTTTCCTCAGGGAAGAGACAGCAGAGGATAACACCCATCCTCCCTCACCTCCTTAAAAAAATACACTACTATCTTGACTTCCCTATGGTTTTGATTTGCTTTGAAAGCAAGTGACTTGTTAATGCTCACTTCTTACATTGTTTCTGCCTCTTCTTGTGCTCTGCCAGTCCCTATATCCATGCCTCTTACAAGTTAGAAATCAGGTCTAGGACTAAAAGCACAATGAATATAACCAACTTTCATCCCAGACAAGAAATGTCTACCATGTCTTCTTGTCATTCCAGGCAAGAAGATCCACAGCATTGCTGCATGCACTGAGTGACACAAAACTGACAAGGCCACATGAGTCAACCCCCTGAAGAAAGCAGACCCACACATTTAAGGAGAGGAACAGAACTGAAAGGATCATAGGCTTCACTGGCTCCAGTTCCATGATGGCTCTGCCAGACACAAGGAGCTTTCTGCTGGATGACGCCAGGTTATCAGCACCCACGGCACATTAAACCAACAATACAGATTATACAACCAGAGCTAAGGTACTATTGAAGTCCAAGACACATCACACGGCTCCCACTAGGAAATCCCACCAGAAATAATCAAGACCAAGCTGGGTGAAAAGTAACTGGGTTTGTTATTCCAGGATAACATGGTGTGAGCAGAGACAGTGTACCTGCTTTGGTCTAGCAAGAGATGCATTTAACAGACCACCTTCCTGTAGCTTTCCACTTGTAAGCTGCCAGAGAATTTTAACCATCCTGCCTGTGCCATTTTCCCTGGACAATGCTTTTTTCTAAGCAATGGAAAAAGTAGTCATGTGATTTGCTTGTCCTAAACTGCCAGTGTTGCTCACAAAATACCAAAATGCAACAGCAATACAGCTGATGAAGGAAACACAAGGCAAGAAGCAGATAAGGGCATGAGCAGAGGTAAAATGTAATGGGAAACAGCAAAAGAAAAGGCAGAGGAAGAAATAAATCTGTCTGCAAACAATTTGACTCACAACCAAGTGTAACTCCAAATACATCATCCTGGTAGCACTTCTGAGTCCAAAGCCAAGATACTAGCCCTGAAGGTAAGGGAAAGTTTTGAGTAAGAACAGCATCAGAATTTGTATGACAGAAAACTCAAGCTTCACAGAAAGGTAACAGAAAAAGAAAGCATGTATGCCACAGGATGAACAGGAATAATAGGAATTAAAATATGCAGAAACAAGAATGAGAGAAATAAAGAGGAACAACAGGATATAAAAAGCAAGAAAACAGCTCCAGAACGTTTTTGTTTTAGAGGCTATTAACTCAATAGAAATCAAAACACTTTCTATCAGACCCTCACGCTTAGTGATAAAGAGGTGAGAAGGGAAGGTTCCCACCAGAAATTAGGTCAATGAGAACAGGATAATGCTGCTACACAAGGGCCCTTCACCTGTCTGAGAACCTTCTCCCTTATTTCTCTGCATCTCAGAGCCATTTATTCA
The DNA here is from genome assembly GCF_009819655.1 of Sylvia atricapilla. NCBI lineage: Eukaryota > Metazoa > Chordata > Aves > Passeriformes > Sylviidae > Sylvia > Sylvia atricapilla. Next base: position 12,296,777 of record NC_089146.1, read on the forward strand.
TGTGTACTACCAAGCTTGTCAGATCAATCCTGCCTCCAAGTGGAGCAGAGAAGCCTGAACTTCCCTCTGCCACCGTTCCCCTTTGAGGAATCCCTCGCAGCTTGCTGGCACTTCAGACAATCTCAGCCACCTCTGCTGCTGCTGGGCACACACAGTCCCCCAAAGGGCACATCACATCAATTTTAAAAGCAATCCTCTGTCCTAGCTCAAGAGCTCACATCCTTTCCACAACACAAAATCCACATGAAGACTTGACTTTTATCCATGCCATGTAAGAATGTGTGTAGGTTTTAGGAATTTATAATGTTAGCTACTTATCTATGGTTTACACACCTCCAGGAGTGACTTCTAATTGTTACAAAAACATTTCACACATTGCGTCGTGCTACATGTATTATCCCGTGAATAAAGCTGACAGTCAAAGATGTCACTAAGTAGCAGCCCTTTGATAATTTCACTACTTCAGAACAATAAACTATTGCATTTCCTTTAAGAGTTTTAGCCCCATCCTTTGCTTTAGTAGACAGCAGTAACATTTTGATACAGCGCATATTTAAAGCATTAAATGATACAATAATCTCTTTGCTGTAAATTGCATTTTGTCACTTGCTCAATGACTTACTAGCTGTGACTAATGCTTGAGTTTCCCTTGTATTTCATTACCTTATGCTGTAAAGATGCAAGCCACTTAACACTCCCAGTAAAGATGTAAAAATTATAACAAATTAGATGAGCAAGTCTGCCAATCCATTTCAGAGAATCTGTTATTCCTAACAATAATTTCATATAAAATTATTTCTCCTTCAAATGATATTACTCTAATTCTTTTCCCAAAACCTTTTAGGAAAGTTACAACTCTGGTTTCTAAATTTAATCTGCTTTGTTTATTTGTCCCAGCCACTGCAAATGCACCTGAGAGCCCAGGATGCATAGGCTGCTTTCCATCTGCAACTCTCATTGTTGAAAGATTGTTAAAAGATTATTTCTAAATATTGTGAATTTACACAATAGACACAGAAGGATGCTTTAAAGCTATTTAAAAGGTGTCAGTTAATCTTTATGGCACTACTACAGAAACAGTAATATCATTACCAATACCCAGCACATATCTAAGTACACACTGATGCTTTGGAAGAATGTAGAAATTACTTCAATATACAACAAGCTCTCATAATTAGAAAGGAATTATTTGCTTTTTACACTACACTCCAGAGTTGGGCTGGAGAAACTGACACAGTAAACAATTCAAATTTTCTACTAAAATCTGAAGAATTTAGAAAGCAAAAGTGCAGAATATATATTAAATACTGGAGACTACCTAGGGTTTAAGTAATTTATTAATTTCTGTGTCTTAAAAAAAATCAATACCATATTAATATGTGTTTTTTCACTGTTTTTTCATTTCTCAAAGTGCACAGGAGGATCCACACTACTCTCTACAGCCTCCACAGGACATCCCAAAATGATCCTATTGCACCCTGTTCACAGCCCCTGCTGGGGAAACACTACCAAGAGATCTGTTCAACACACCACAACACCCATCCTTTCTGGGACCAAATGGAGCCCAGGAGGCTTCCACACATTTCCTGATGTACCTGCCAGGGTTATAAGCACTTCTACAGCTTTTAGCCAAGGCAGAGTATCAGGAGTGCCCCAAATTCCACAGCAAAAGCAGGACAAGTTAAAACAGTGGTAAACAAGATGCTCCTAAGATTTTATCTTTGAACTAGAAGGAAAACAGTAGCTCACAAGGTAGATTGTGGAGGTAACTAACATTTTGTTAGGGATGTGTTCCTGTACCACATTTAATTTAGGACCATTTAAAGGACAAAGAGAAAGAATTAGTTCTATGGTGTCACTTTTTAGTCCCCACACCGACCTTCACACATAACACAATTCACTATCACCAGAGGCTAAAGTCAAAGTCCATAGCTCCAGTTTTCTAACTGATAAGCTAAAACAAAACAACAAACAAAACCAAACAAACACCAAATCAAACCAAAAATTCTTGAACACATTAAAGAGTACCCAAATTTTAGAATCTTACATCCATGCTGACCACAGCAATCGTGAAGAAAGCCTTCCCATACCAACTCCTCACATGTTCTCTGCCTTACTTCCAAGCCACGGTTCAGAAAGCAGAACAGGTGAGTACCAGAAATTCCAGTCTCAGGTAGTGTCTGCAGGTGACCAAAGCAAGACACACTGCAGTGTTTGCTGGTGTCACATACCACCTGCTGGCACATGGTACATTTTTCACCTCTTCCAATTGCTCACATTTGCAAACTTCAAATGAAGACTGGATCTTACCTGCAGTTTGTTCTGTAAAAAAACAAAATAACTATCCATGTAACAAAACATGTCCAAGAGCTTGGCAGAAAAACTTTTTTTAGTCTTTGAAATATACTGGCATTCAGCAGCTTATTATCTGAGCCTGACTGACACCTTTCATAACAAGGCAGTGTTAGTTTTTACACTGGAAAAAAACATCAACAGTGTTTGATTACTGCAATGATTCAAGACCTTTTCAGAACTCCAAACAGAAGCAAAGCTGTGCTATACACACACAGCTCATCACACATTGCTGAATGCTACCTGGCTGACAGGGGGATTTTTGTGTAAGCAGTTAAAATACATAATACATCACCTACAAGGAGGATCTTCAATTTTATTCATCTGGCTTTACCACACATTTTAATAAATATCACCAAGGGTTTTTTTTAAAGTCAGTACCATCTTCACTTATCTCTTGAAATCAAAACATTCAGAGTTTTCTTCTGAAAGCATTCTTTTTCTAGTGAGTGAAATAGAAGTGCACATTCAAACTCTAGATGTAATGCAGAAAAAACCAGATAGGTTTAAAAATCTCAACATAAGACTAGCTGGCAAGGATCTACAGATGCAAGGTCTGGGTTCTTAATGTCTGGTAGAATTTCCCTCCTGCCTCCCACAGAAACTCTTTCCTTCTCCCTGTATTTGGAAGAAACATTGTTAGAAATGCTAATTCCATGTACAATATGAATTCTGGGAGGAGTAGGTTTTTGTGTTTTGTTGGCTGTGCAAGAGTTCATTCCCCTGTTAGTCAGCTTTTTGGTATGACCTCACCACAATGATCACACTTGAGAGAATACATACTTCTGTTGTTCTACAACATCTACCCTGCAGATAGGAGGGAAAACAGCAAATCTCCTAAAGAATCCCAGCAGAAGATAAGGATGCTAGAGGTAAGTCACACAGAACCAGTTTAAAAAAAAGTAAAGATTAAAATTAATTCAGTTTCCTTAGTTCTGTAAGTTTCATCAAACCCCTCTGATTATTTATTTCCTTTCAATACCTGTTATGCTGAAAAGCCTGAAGACATGCATGAGAAACACAAATCAGTCTCCCTTCACGTGAGCTTTATGTATGTATGTTCCATAACAACTACTCTTAAAAACCTAAAGCTTTTTACTTGCTTGCTGCAAAAGTCTCCAAGACTTACTGAAGAGAAAAAATGATAGAGGATTCTTTAGTTGCCAGCAGCATCCAAGCATAAGAACAGAAACACAAATACTGTACTGCAGCGATGAATTATTTTATTTCCAATTCCCAGATTTGTAGATCAATTTCATCACTGTTTCTGGATGACTTTGTGATTCAGTAATTTCCACTACAGGTACTTCACAGATGGTTTCTAGAGGCCATGGCATCAAGCTTCTTAAGACAACAACATAGAAGGTGTTTCAAGCATACAGAAAGTCCAGTACTTCATATTTGTCAAGATCACAGACTATCTGCAACTGCTACAAACACCTTTGTAATGAATGTCTGCTCAATGTCCTATCAGGAAAGGGGATGACAGTGATGGGGAATCAAGAGTGAGTCTTAAATTAGGTGAAAACCTCGGTAACTACAAGGAAAAAAGGAGAGGCAACACTAAGAAAAGGTACTAGAGCATCATTTGGTTTTTAGCTCTGGCTTCATGTTTGTCCAAACATACAGCGGTATTTGTCAACCTTTGCAGTTACAGATTTTCAAATAGAGAGGCACAAAAACCAACACAAGATGGTTTAAGCTTCCCTGTGATGAAAACTGCTGGCATCAAAAAGCTGATTCTTTGCACCGAAGAGTTTTAACTTCAACTAACATTTTAACTAGGATTTAAAAAAACCCCAACAACGAAAAAAAACCCTGAACTAAAAAAAACCCAGGAAAAAACCTACACCCACATGCCTGAAATAAGCTGAAATTATATAAGAGAAACAAATGAACAGTATTTAGACCTTCTTCAAGGAGGTTTATAGACAAGCTGTTATAGATAACCAGATCACAGACAATCAATATATCCAAGTATCTGTTCATCTTCAACACTGTTTAATAACTGCAGCATGCAGGCAACCTGAAGCTTTCAAGAGTCATTCTAGGCACTAGCCAGGTAAACCTCACTTACTATATCTCTATTAACTCTCCTCTTCAAAGTCCCCTTCCATTTGCTTTCCCATCTAACCTACGTGTGATGGTCACATCCTACTCAGCTCCTCTCCTGATGCCATTTGTTGTTCCCTCTTATCCCTGACTGTTTTTTCCCTCGTCATTCTCCATCCCCCAGTTTTATTCAGGTGAGGGTACCAGGTGGCTTTGTCCCACCACTTCAGTAGGCTAAAACTCTTCCCCTTGGTTCGAGGGAATCAGGCAAATCTCTGCTCAAACTCAGTGAACAGCAGCAGTGCAGGGAGATGTTTTCAAGTACAAGTGAGAAGGTCTCGTTCTAGTTTTATCCAAGGATCAAGGAGTCTTTGAAGAAGTAGATCTGTGTTTAAACACAGGGATCTAGCAAGAAAGTGTCAGCCAGCCGTAAGAAGTTCTTCCCCCAAATAACCAGAAAAAAAAAATCTCAGGAAAAGAAAAGGAAGCCCAAAACAAAGATTAGCAGGCCCTCATGTTGGGTGAGAAAACCCAAACAACCAAACATACATCAAACCAATCACCACAGCCCAAATGGCACACTAAGATCAAGGAGCTACCATTACTAAAACTAGATAGGAAAGCCTTTTTGATCAATTCAAACTGTGTTGAACTGCTGATTTAAGGAACATTTAAAGCTCAGCTGAGAAGTCAACTAGCTGCTTTAGATTCATGGCAGACTTTGATATTGACTATTAGCAGTAGCATGAACCTATTTGGAAGAACTACTGTTTTCAAAGTTATGTTTATTCCCATTTACTTAATCCAGCTTGGGTTAGCATATCAAATCACAAATACAGGCTTATTTCTCGTTCAGAGAAGTGTGCACCAAACAGGTTATGGCTCAGGATCTTGAGAGCCATAAAATACAGGGTCATGCTTTAAATTCTCTTAGGAGAGGATCTGACAAACCTTTCCTGTTTGAATTAACTTTTGCTGAAAAATTAAACTTTCAGTTTCACTGCGTGTTTTACCTCCATTCCACCTATCACTGCTTTTTTGTCATACCTAAATACCACATCATAATCTGTCCATTTTAAGAAAGTGAGAATGTTCTTGTTTCATTCTGATCTGATACAGATAATCTAAGCAGTGCTAACTGGAAAGCAGTGCCTGTTAAGGAGAGTGCTAGAGAAGCTACAGAATAATCCTCAAGTAAGAGCACAGACCTGCAAGGAACACATTCCACTTGCTATGAAAGAGCAAGACAAAGCTATGAAACAACACAAAACAAGAAGTCCAAAGCTCAGTTGGTAACTTCTGCATTCCTGATACAACTAAAACATTCAATTTTAGCAAAACAAGTGCAAAAGTACTTAAGACAGATTTTAGAACAACGAACAACACAGAGGTAGAAATTTAAGGAATGAAGCGTCTCCATCCCATTTGGATGCTAGCTTTCTGATATATTTAGCTGTTTTCTTAGAAACTCCTAGAACTGAGCAGCATGGAACAAAAATAGCCAAAATGATCTTGACTTTTTTCCTTGCAGCTTTCTCCTTTCTCCCTGCCAAAAGATTCAAGAAAAGGGCAGTCAGTAGGTTCTCAGCCTCCCATTACAGACTAAGTTTGCATCTTAGCTAGCCTATGATACTGTACAATAATCAATTACAGAAATACATTTTATCTCCCAAATGAAACTAACAGTCAACAGCACAGAAACATACAGGCTGTTTGCATGGCCTGGGTATGCCAACAGCTTTTACATCCTAGAGTTTATGACGAGTAAGCATAGCTATCTGGTCTATTATAGATTTATTATTTCATAGGAGGTATTAAATTAAATTGATGTCTCACTTCTAACTTCTTCATAAAGCCTGTATCATAACACTTGATTTGAGGCTTCACAAATACTGTTTTACATTTTGAAGTTAAATGCTTCAATTCTATCCAGGGAGTGCTTTGTAATATTCAAAAATCAACACAGGAAGTTTTACTTTTAAAACTGACTATCCAGAATTTTATCTTAATAAAGGTACCAAATTTCAATACTTTCTGCACCCCTAAAGGGTTATATCAATCAGAAAACTTCAAATATCATCTATCACTTGCATCAGATCAACTTCAGAGGCCAATAGTGATCCACAAAGCACTGTAAAAGCGATCTTTAAAATCATCTTAAACACATACACTACTTATGCAGTTCTAATTTTAGGATTATCTCCTCCTCAAAACGAAAGTTTCCATAGCCACAAAAGTAAAATTTGTGATAGACAGTTACTGCCTTATTCCTGGGCTATACACTCTTATTCAGGCTTGCAATTTCAAAAAAATTAAATACTTCTCTACTTCAAGGCCAGTCCTGAAACATGAATGAATTCACAATTAAATCTGTTATTTAGCACAGCTGACATGATCACATACTAAATATTCAAACAAATATAACCCTTATTCCTGAGGAGATTTGTTCAGCTTAGGCATTTTTGCTTGGCTTATTAGAATCTTTAGAGAGTTTAGCTCCTCCTCCTCTAATGAGTAGAGAGAGTTCTGTAATAATCTTCCTGCAAAAATAAAGGTTTATTTCTCCTAGGCAGCAAACACAATTTCTACTACTGCACAGCTGTCTCAGAGGAGATCCAAGGGGCTGGCTGTTCCATCTCATTTCTGGAACAGCTGCACCATATGGTGCTGTGCAGAACACTCTAAGTTTAATAACTCCATTTCTGAAGGTCTCCTCACACTCTTCTGCAGCGAGTCTGACAGCAAAAAGAATTTTCTTAAGTTCAAGAAGAGTATGGATTACAGCGACTATTGTTATTGTATGTACCATACATGAAAGATGTCTGGCAGGCTCCCTTTTTCCAAGTGAATAAATTTGGCATAGGTGTGGTTATGACTGCAAAGAGGAATAGCAAGATGTTTGTTAATTAAACTAAGTTTTGAATATCATGAGGTGCCAGACTGCGCCGCGCGGCTGCAGCAGCACCACGTGAGCGCCCGGCCAGACAGGAGCACCCCGAACCTGTTACATGTCTCGGGAATTCCCGCAGCACAGCCCTGCAGCTCTCCCGACCCAGGAGATGCCTTACAGAGCGACTCTGTGAGCTACCAGCGCTCCGGGTGTAACTGCGAGGAACCTGAGCAGCACACACGTACTTTCCCATGAGCCCAAGGAAAGCGAATTTGGAACAGCGAGAGCTACGCGACAAGGAACGCCGGTGTCATGAGTACCCAGTTACAACCCTGCACAGCCAGCGTATAAATTACCCACGTCCAGCCACGGTGATGTCATATGCATACGATCTTTGTAATTCTTAATTCTCTTATTCCCCACACACCCTCTTCCTTCCTCCCTTTCAACAGAGACTGGAAATGCAGCAGCTTTTGCGATCTGCCCGAACACTGCGACGGAGTCACGACTCCATAGCAGAGGAGAAAAGAGCAGCCAGACTTCTCCACCTCAGCCAGGAGCACCCGGGGGCTCTGCCACGTTCTGCTCTCGTTCCCCGAGCCCCTCTCGGGGACCCGGGCAGGGCCGGGCGCTGCCGGGCAGGGGAGGCGCTCCCGGCCCGGGCGGGGACTTGCCGAGCGACCGCCGGCTCGTCCCACGGGCGGAGGTCCCGGCCCGAACCCGGACCCGCCGGGGCTGTGCCGGCGCCGTGACAGCCACGGGGAACTTTGCCTGGGGCGCGGCGCGGGCCGAGCCCCGCGGGGCCGGCGGGACCGCGCTGCCCCCGCCGCCGGACAAAGGGGCCGCGCCTCGGGCCGCCGGTGCCCCTCGGCTGCCCCCCGGGGCGGAGCGGGGGCGCCGAGGGGACGGGGATGAGGCGCCCGGCGCTCCCCGCCCGCCCGCCGCTCACCATCCGGGAACTCCCGGTCGCTGATGTGCTGGAGGTGGGGGCCGCCGCCGCCGCCGGGATCTGAGTCCCCGGACTCGGCCTCCGCCGACCCCGAGCCGCCGCCGCCGCCCGCTGCCGCTGCCGCCGCCGCCGCCTGGTACGCGTCCGCCCAGCGATCGGGCCCCGGCGCTGCCCCGCCGCCGCCGCCGCGGGCCCGGCTGAGCTTGGGGCTGGCGTCCGGGGATACGCAGCAGGTGACGGTGTTGCCCATGGAGCTCGGAGCTCCCCCGCCGGGCCCCGGCTGCGCGGCTCCGGGCTGGGCCGGGGGAGGGGAGGCGGGCGCAGGGCGGGTCGGAGCGCGGGGCGGGCTCAACGCCGCCGCCCCCGCCCCGGCCGCGCGCGGCCCCGCCCGCCCCCACGGCCGCGCGACCGCCCCGCCGCCTCCTGCGCGCGGCGAGCGCAGGCCTCGCGCGAGCGGCCGCCGGGGGGAGCCCGGGCCCCGCCCCGCCACCGCCCAATCGCCTCCCGCCGTGGCGCCGCGTGACGGCCGCTCCGCCAATGGGCGCGGGGCTCATCGCGCGGCCGCCGCCGCTCCCTCCCCTGGCCCGCGTCCCCCCGCCTCCCCCTCGCCTTCCCCGCGCGCACGCGCCGCCGGCCGCGAGGCCTCAGACGCGCCCCCATGGCCACGCCCCCTGGCGCCGCGCGCTCGGCCCCGCCCCCGGGGGGCTCGCGCCGGCCGGGCGCGCACGTGCTGCGGGAGCGGCCGTGAGGGAATGCCGGACAGGCGGGGCGCAGCGGCCGGCGCCGCACCGCGCAGGAACGCGAGCCGCAACGCCAGCGCTGCCGCAACGCCCGCCTCAACGCCGCTCCTGCCGGCTGCAGCACCTCGTGGCCAGCTTCTCCTCGCCCGTTAAAGGGCTGAAGGGCTCCCGCCCCAGGGGCAGCAGAACTTGAGCAGTGCCGCGTCCCGCTCCTCGCTCAGTTGGCTGCTCAACGCAGTACCTGCCAGCGCTCCGGGAAAGGGACACTGCACGGGGCCGCCGGCATCCCCAGGGAACACTGAAAGTCTGCAGCAGCTGCGTATTTGCTTGCTGAGTTTCAGCCACCTGAGAACTCCTCAGAGGACTGGAATCTTCAAATACACTCCAGGGAATATGGATTAGAGGGCGAGATACCGGCCCTGATAAACACAAACACGCGTTGTTCTGCAATGAAACAACCCACTATCGCTACAAAAATTTAACTCTGGCCCCTGATAAGAAGAATGGCTTTGCAGAAGACTTAGGAACACACGAAAGTATTACAAAACTGCTATCGTGCTGGCAGTTATTCCAAAGATAAGCAGGCTCAGGGTTTTACTCCATTTTGTAGGAAAAATCCTAATGTTGGCTCCTCCACGTGATGACAAACATGGAGGTTTTGGGTAAACCATGTGTCGTTTCTTTGAAGAGAGGAAGTCGTAGATGCTGTGTTTCCAGAATTTCTACAGCTTAATCCCAGACACAGTAAAGGGACAAACCAACTGATTTATAGTCTTACATGAGGATTATTCCCTTAGACTGATGAATGATACCTTTTCACTTACCAGCAGTTTCTCTAAACTGTGTTGGCTAAGCCTGTCTACATGCTATTGACAGTTTGCAAAGCCTTGTTACTCCAGAGGAGTCTGACCTTGCTGTGGATTACACGAGGGCCTTGTGGGAGATTTGCTTTCAGCACTTCTTGAACCACTTCAGGCCAACTGAAGTCCCTCTGCAGCCTCTGCACTCTGCTTGGAAAGCTGTAGGCCAGCCGGTCCTGCTCCCGGTGCTAGGAAGGACCAGGGGTTAACCATTGGGTGGAAGAGGAGACTGACTTGAGCCAGGGAGGGGAAAAAGGTGCTTCATGCAAGACAGCCATGCAGAGATTGGAGTTTTCTTCCCTCTGGCATTGCACCCACTGATTTTTTGTGAGGATGGTGGTGAAAGAGAAGCTAGAGGCTTGGCGTGGCTTACTGAAGTAATTAATTCTCGAGCAAGAGTAAGAGTTGGCTTGCATCTGCACTATTTAATATGAAAACTGGCATCATTTACTCTTGCACGAGAAAAGCAATACCTTCCCTCACTCTTTGTACCTGGCTGACTATTTTCAGAAGCTGGAGCAGCTGAGCAAGCTGCACTCCTGCTGCACTTTCTGGGCCCCTTCCAGTGGCTCCACACCGAAGGAGGTGAGCTGCTCCATGCAGAGCAGTGGTAGGAGCCACAGGCAAATCTGCACACCTCAGCCAGACAGCAGCCATGCCGTGTCCGTGTCTAAAGCCAAGCCTGTCTGTTCCTTGCAGCCGTGCCAGCGTGTGCTGTGGGGCTGCCTGGCTTCGGCAAAGGGAGGTGCAGCTGCAGCAAGTGCCTCAGGGGATCCCAGCAGCTAGCTGCGACCTCTGTCAGCTCAGCTTTGGAGCAGCCTCAAGGGAATCTTTTGTGAAAGCTGTGGTTTTGGGCAGTGAAAAATCCTCGTTCAAGGGTGAGGAAGGGAGCAAGAGTGGCTCACCAGGCAGCTGAGCACCAGGACCCAGCCATCGGGGCCAACAGCCAAAACCCCATGTGCTTGCGCCGATAGGTGAAAAATGCTGGGAACTTGGAGTGGCTGGAGTATGTGACATGCCTCACTGCAATCTGGGTGTGAAGGTTTTGGTTCCTCTGCCTGAAGTTTCCCATGGGTTTCATACTTGGTCTCAGTGTGTAATTCTGCAAAGTGGGAAGAGATGAAGGCTGCTCTTCTCCTGCACTAGTGCTGTTGTAGAGTATTGAGATTTATACAGACATTCAGAGGGAGGAAAGAAATCAGTAGTCTGTTTTCCTGTGAGGACTTATTCATGTAGGTCTTAAGCAAGAAGAAGCTGACTTCAATCCCTGGAAGTCACAGAAACAGCAAACTGTCCCACCTCCTTGTCATTCCAGGAGAAGTTAAGCTTCCGCTTCCACATACCTCAGTACACCAGTAAAGAGTAATTTTCCATATCTCTGCATGTTTTCCTTTAGCTGCAGTGATGAGGAATATTCATTTCCTGCCCCACTTTGGCAAAATAACTCTTAAAATCTTATTTCAGATATGATTTATCTGGATATTGTGACAAAACCTGTTGCTGTGTGTATTTTCTGCAGAACCAGGCGATCTTGTTAATAGGTGTAGTCTGAGCAACACCCTGCAGAAATGAAACACATTATCTTTTATTTATGCAGCTTAACATTCTATTCACTTACTGCTATAGCAATACACTGAATACCCTCTATCATGATTTATTACTGATCCTGGTCCTTTTCCTATTTTCTGCCTCATCTTTCTGCTGTTCTGCTTGATTTACTCCAGTGAATCATCAGACAGTTTCCATTATTTAAAAAAATCAATTACTTTGATGTACAATGGGCAGCATGTATCTAGTTCCACATTTTGCATAAGCAGGCATTTTGGATTGTGGCAATAATGAATGCCTGAGCTGAAAATAGCTTACTACGGACTGTTGGGATCCAACCTCTTTTCCTCCTGCTCCAGAAAGAGAGGTGTGTGCCATGGGACTCTCAATAACCACCCCAGTGGTCTCTGAGCAGGGCACCCAGTGGGCGGCAACCCTCCTATGCTTTAATTTTCACAAAAGGGAAACCAAAGTAACTTTCAAAAATATGGGAAACAAATCCTAATTTAAGCCTTCTGAGGAAGTTGCTGCAAACTTCAGGAGAACTCCACACAGCCTTTAAGGAAGGCCAGACAGCATCTTGAAACAAACCCTAAATCAGATTGTGATGGCAGCCAAAGGAGTAGTGACCTCTGCTCCTAATATGCAGAGATTAGAAAGACCTGTGGCTTATTCTGAATATACAAAGAACCAGACTTGCTCCTCATGTTAGTCCAATGAGGACAGAGGAGCAACACCCTGCCAACCACTAAATGCAGCTTCTGAGCTATAAACTTAACTATATGTATAATTATTTGCAGGATGCATAATAAATTAAGACTACCAGGCTTGACAGGACTAATATTAGTGCTACCAGCTGTGTTTTGGCTTGTGGGCTTACAGGGGGAGGTAATTCTGTCTCTTCAACTTGGCCTATTTGCTGAGTATGTGAGCCACTGTCTGCTTGTGTTCAAAGGAACCCCACTTCTCAGACAAGTCTTTCTGTTTCCTGTGATGGTTCCTTGTAGGCAGAGTTGTGCAGGTTTTTATTTGACTCCCTCTCTGAAATCTCAGCACTTGTATTCACAGCCACACAATCCTGTCATTCTTTGCCTCATGATGCAAAACGAGGCTTCCCTTCATCTGCCAGCAGCACTATCCCTAGGAGGAGATGTCTGAAACCCAAATTACCAGCTTCTTTATGAGTAATAACTCTTGAAAAATTCCCAACTCCAAGCATATGTTCTTGCCCACACCAGCTGCAACAAGAAGATGAGTCTTCTAAAAGGCTTGAAATGAAACTGCAGGATTTTGTGTAAGCAATCCAGCTTCACAGTCACCATCAGTCCCAGAAATGGAGAATGGCTCATTGCACACACTTGGTTGTGCTTCACAGGGCCAAGAATCTTAAATCGAGTAAACTCTGATGTTATCTTCACCCTGACTTGGTACTGCACATGCCTTTCCAAGGTCATGCACCTCCTTGCCTCTCTGCAGGGTGATGACACCAACTCTGGGATGTGTTTTGTTCAGTTTCTCCCTTCTTAGAAAGTGTCACTGCTGGAGGAGGAGTGCTTTCTGATCTTACTTGGATACCTTGGAGAAGAGCCAGGGCTTTGTCTTTTCCTGGAAATGTAACTGCAGGAAGAATGAATCACCAGGTTGAACCTGTATAACCAACTGAAAACAAAAGCTCAGACTTCTGTGTCTCACTTGGAAATAATTGGGGGAAAAATAGGCATCCTGTTTTGAAAACCACTACCAGCTGACAGGACAAAAATGTTGCATGTGTGATCTCTTTTGAAGCTGACAAGTAATCTAAGACTACAGCCATTTAAGGGAAAAAATCCCTGAGCAATGCAGTGGTTAGGGAAATAGAATATTCCAATGTTTGGGGGAGAAAAGTAACCAGGGAGGTTATTCAGAACACCCAAGGTGGATGTTTAGTAGCCCTTAAGTTTCACACACTATTAAATCTCCTGTACTACCTTGGCTAGCAGTGAATACAAGCCGACCAGGGCTGGGGAGCCTGTGTTTGACAGCATAAGGACAGACTGCAGTGCTGCTGTCATTGATTAAATCCCTCCTTTTGCCTTTGCTGCAATCTAAGATGTCATTACAGGCAATGCAGAAGCTGCTTGGCTAGCATGTGAGCATCTGGATTGCTGCAGGGATACCAACAGCACAGGCATGTGGGAGTAAACCTTTATCTTAGCTTCTCTCTTCTGCTCCTACCTTCATTTTGTCTTCAGGTAAAATAAAACCAGCTTGACAATTACCGAAGACTAAGTCAGAGTTAATGGAGGCTTAGTACCTGAGAAGAAAATTCAAGATGTACTGGAGCCAGGACAGAGGCCTGCAAAGCTGTACCTTGGGCTGCCAGAACCACCACTTCTTACAAATAGTCTTAGAAATAGCTGTTACTGCCAGTCAGGGATACAGATTTCTTATGTGGAAAAGGAAAATGCTTTTCAGTATTTTAACACAAACATTAACATGAATAGTGAGTTTTTTCAGGAAAGCATAATTGTGAAAGTCTATGTCCTGCAGCAAGTTTATTTAGGGTAACTTCTGCAGTTCTAATTCCAACTCTGGGCGACCAAAGCCTGGACAGTGGTGCTAAGGGGCCTTGCCTGTTAGCTTTAAGGTACGTGAAATTGCTTAGATTTTTCCATCTTCTCTGTCATCTGATGGATTTTTTTTCCTAAGGATTCAAGAAGAGAAGCACTGACAATACCATTAGAAATAACACTAAATCCCCCACATTTTTCATATGCTTGGATTATTCCTTCTTTTAAAAGGGTAACACATCTGCACTGAGGGAAATGCCTTTGCATCTATATGAATGCTATGGCTGTTGTCTGCCTGTCTATATAATTGTTTTTAAATGGTTTTAAAATTAGTTGTTGTTAACTAGTTTTAAATTAATACAGTGCATTACTTACACTGTAATTTCTTCTCCAATTGCAAAAACTGAACCTATAGAGCATATAATAAATTTCTCCACCTAATGTTAAGTGTCTAGATCCAGTCTCCACAAAAGGAAGTTTTTTGTAGCATTTTCCCTGTCCCGTGTCTGTTCCACTTCCCCACCACAGCCCTGTGCTCTCGGGAGCGCTGCTGGAGCAGCCTTTCCCTGCGTGCACCCACATCTGCTCACGTGTCACTCTTGCTCCCTGGATCATGGACTCTCCCCTCCCAAGACCCAGCACTGGCATCTCACAGCCTGCAAGTTCGGCAGCTGGAGACGTGGATAAGGCTGTAGGTCTGTGGACATCTGAAAGAGGAGAGAGGCTTCCAGCAAATGAAGTACTGGAAATCCAGTGTTTGGTTGTGAAGAAGAGTTTACTCAATTTGCTTTTTGTTCCTTGACTAAAACTTAGGAACAATGTCAGCTTTCAGACCTGCAAGGCCTTTGAGAGCTCACTCACATAATTCTACTAAAAGCTAAGTGATCTTTCTGTAACAAGACACTTTAATAAATGTGATTATATGTGGCAGTTTATCAAGATGCAAGGCATGAATGTAATATTACTGATGGGAACAATTCCCTCTTCAGAGGTTCCAGAAACTTCCTGTATTTCAGCTCAAGCACTTATGAAATTATACATCTTCATTTTTTTGATCATTACTTCCACTGTTTAATGTAACTCTGTGTATAAAGGAAATGAAATGCTAGATTGGATTGTACATTTATTTCAATATTTCACTTTTTGTAAATTTATTTCAATATTTCACTTTTTTTGCAAGGATCTTGTAGAAACAGCAAGTTCTAAGGTGTACTGATAAACCACCGGTTTCTGCAGAAATATAAGGTTTTATTTTTAATTCATCCCATCAGTTTCAAAGATGATCCAAATCACTTCAAGCTGTCTTGATTCTGCAACTGCAAGCTGTCATCAACCAAATTAATCTCTGCTTTATTCCCTTTGTATTTAACAGCAAGTGATTCACCACCCCATCTATTTTATTGGTGGGGAGAATCTGGAAGATTCTTCTGCTGGTGAAGATGAAAATGCAAAACTTGTTAAATCATTTCAGTGCTAGTCATTTGAATGGCCACTTACAGTGATACATAGGGAGAAAGACTGCTTTCTTCTCTGGGTGTTCATCCAAGCTTTGTGTTAGCTCTTGTTCATTTGGTTGATGAAAGCTCTTAGCAAAACAGATATTTGTCCAAACTTTACTTCCAAGACAATTTTCCTATTTCAGTGGAATGACAACCAGAAGTAGCTGCTGTTTATTTCGGGAGGAAAGGATTAAACCAGAAGTTTCCATACAAATGTAGAACAGAACCATTTGGAATAAGGCGTTGCTGTCAGAGGGTTATCAACAACACAGGTTTCTAGATAGAGTTTAAAAAAATCAGATTGTTTCTATTTATACCTGCCTTTGCCTTGGTAACCAGAGACTGTGTGAGGGATGCAGTATTTTCCCATCATGGATGTCTCCAGAACCCATGCGCAGACACGCAGTGCACCCAGTGTCTGCAGAGCTATCGCAAGAACTGTCACATTCAGTTCTAAGAGAGGATTTTACATACTAAACAGCAAAGAGAAGACTGCAGAAAGAGAGTTATATTAGTATAGATTCAAAATAATTTGTACTCATTTCTATCTTATCTACTTTGATCTTTTAAGTACTTCAAGGACCATTACGCTTAAACACTTTTTCTTAATTACCCCGAGCAGCTTACCCAAGTCCGAGGTGGTGGGATTTACTCATAATTGCTACATTATGCCTGCTTTATCAAGCAGCTGAATGAGGTAAGAATGGACTTGAATTGGTGCTTCTTCATACTTTAAATCATTTTTGCTTACCTTAAAATCAGCTGTTGCCTACTTTGCAAGATTACCTGCAGCTTAGGTGTCCTTTACAGCCCTCTGCAGTGCTCAAAAGCCTAAGGCTATGTTCTCACCACTTCACTGCTGTGCTGAGCTCTAGCCCTGCTGGGAGAAAAGCATTTCAGCTCTGGGCATCTGTTTTAGCAATAATTCTGTGTTATTGTGTTTTCCTTATCCTTCTAGTGTCAGGAAAGGTAGAAAGAACCGAGGGTGTCTCTCTGCCACTGTAATATCCAGGTACTCCATTTCCTTAGAAAATGGATGTGGAAAGGTGAAGAGAAGGTAAATACGGGCTCTGAATGAATATGGGGCCTACTAAACTAGTGGACTTGCTTCTCTCCTAATAGCTTCACTATCCAGTTATGATCCAGAAAGTAATTTCTGATCTTCTGTCTAAGGCTCATGGAAGTCAGTGCCAGAGCAAATTTATCAGGGAAGAAATGGAAATACGTCTGGGAAGCAGGGCAGGATTGGTAGAGAACCTGCTGCGCTCCAGAGATATTCAGGGATATCTGAGTAACAAAATCACATTATTGGGATAAAAGCACTCACTGCATTATCATCTTTGGGAACAATACATTTTCACATGCAGCCTTTTTTTTTAGTCTAGTTGCTATTCAGCCAGACACTTGGTCTTATGAAATACTGCAGGGCAAGAAAACTCATCTGGGGACAGAAAGGAGGCAGTTGGGAGCACTGGAGCCCTGCCACACTCCTCCATATTCCGCTGGAGATCCCAGGGCTGGCATGTGGGGCAGGAGGTGGAGGTGAAAGCTCTGTGCCGCTTGGGAGTTTCCCTCTATTTGCCTGCTGGTGTAGTTTAGGCAGAGTATAGGTGACTCAAAAAGTCATTCAAACAGAGTTCTCATTTCAAATGTAATGACTCTCATTGCTTTTCCCACACTGCCTATATAAATAATTTAAAAAATAATTGAGACAATAGCACAAGCAATTTCAAACTCTCAAAAGCAGGAATAGTGGCAAGGGACCAGCACTTTAGGACATAAAACCACAGAAAACTGAATCATCACACTTGTTCTGGCATGTTTATAGGAAGAAGTTGAAGTTGTCATAAGACAAGTATGGACTGGTTTGGGGCAAGTGAAATTTTGGGTTCCATTCTCTTACAGCAGCAGAACCCTAAAAACAAGCTTTACTTTCTGCTACCCCTGTGCAAGCTGTAATGATCCTCCACAGCGGTTCTCATGAATCTTGAGCCACTCTGTTGATATTGACATCTTTTAGATGTAACCACATTTGCATTTGTCTGCCAGACAGCTTTGCTGGTCCCTGTGGGAAAGAGAGGGGATGTTTTCTGGAGCTGGTAATGGTCCCCAACTTCGAGGGGCCGGCCCAGCCCCATTGGTGGTGTCACCGGGAGCTGTCAGGGCACAGAGCCACTAGAGATGGGCCAGAGAAGATGCGTCCCCTGCTGCCCCAGGCGCCTCTCAGGGGCTGAGGAGCTGCGGGCACTGCGCCCTTCTGCGGGGGACCCGCAGCACCGCCTCCGGCCAACCAGAGTATGAGTGCTGCCACAAGACTTCCCCGGCTCTCCCATGGCTTTTAGCAGTCTTTGGAGCTAGTTCAAGTAACACAGGAGAGGAGGACTGTGTTGTTTTGCCAAACAAGAGATGAAATGGAGCCAAAGGTGAAGAGAGGCCCATGCACGAACAGCGCCGGGGAGCGTTTCACCCCGCCAGCCGAGAGCAGCCTTGGCTGTGCTGCCTTGGCCAGCGCTGCGCTGCGATGCAGAACGGCGGTGTTTCTGCGCTGCTTACCCAGCGACTGGCGGAGCGCTTCCAGCCTGTGATGATACTTGCAGGGAAAATGCTCTCCGTGCCAGCAATGGAGGACGAGGCTTGCCGGGCTGCACAAATGCCTTTCCCGGGCACTGACTTCAAAGCCCCCGAAGCAAAAGCCAGAGCCTGGCGCCACGGGGAGGCTGCGGGGACGGCCGACAATGTCCCACAGGGACTGGGACCTTTCCCCCCGTACCTTTCGGCGTGGCAGCGGCTGCGAGCAGGGCGAGGAGCCCCTCCGGGCCCGGCCTCCCGCAGGAGGCAGCGCGGCGCTTCTCCCTCGGGCCGCCCCGGCACAGCCTCATTGCCCCCGCTCCCGCCGCGGCCAGGGGCAGGAGCGCTCCGGGCACCTCCGGACCGGCCCAGCCCAGCCCTGCGTACCCGGGAGGTGACGGCCCCGCCTCGGCCGCTGAACACCGCCCTTCCCGCCCGGGCGCCGCGGACAGGAGAGGCCGCCGGGGGCCGGGCGCGGGGCTGCGGCGCGGGCGGAGCGGGCAGCGGCGGGGGGCCGGGCGGCGGCGGGGGGCCGGGCGGCGGCGGGGGGCCGGGCACCGGCGAGGGGCCGGGCAGCGGCGAGGGGCCGGGCACCGGCGGGGGGCCGGGTCTGTCCCCGCCGCGGCCCCGGGCCTTCCCCTGCCCGCGCTCGGGCGGGGCCCAGCCGGCGGCCGCGGTGAGCCGGGAACGGGGCTGCGGTGGCCGGCGGCGGGATGGCCTTGGTGCCCTACGAGGAGGGAGGCGGCTGGGCAGCGCGACAGCTGCACAGCCCCTCGGCCACCTTCCGCTTCGCCAGCCGCACCATCCGCCTCCAGCAGGACTGGCGGCGCCTGGGGGTGGCGGCCGTGGTCTGGGACGCGGTAGGTGTTCACGGCAGGCGCAGCTTTTCCGCACTCGGTGGCTTCCTGTGGCTCCTGCCGAGCTTTCAGATTCACCGTAGAAAAATATTTACCGTAAAATTGTAAAGAGAAGGCTTTTATTTTGTTTTGTTTTGTTTTGTCTTATTTTATTTTATGAAAGAAAATGTTAAACCGTGCTTTACTTTCCCCTCTTCCCCTATAAGAGATCCTGCAGGAACACAAGGGAGACACGCCACCAAAAACCTGCACGGCCAGGAAGTATTCCAGATAACTCTCACGTCTTTCTTTAGTGGCTGGTGTTATTAGCTTGGCACCCTTCAGAGCACAGCATGGATCCCACTGCTTGTAGCCTCAAGCAGGACTGCTGATAGGTTTTATCTTGGGGATAAGAACTGTCCAAAGCAGAGGGGTTTGTGGTGGGTCCAAGGCCACAGGGCAGTCGCTTACAGCATCATTGTAGGAATCCAAGGGCTTCCCGTCGGGTTGGAGCTCAGTCCACACACAGATTGCACTTTCACCTCTAGTTTAAAAGAAGTGTGGCATTTTTAGCAAACTTCTCAAATGAATTGGTGTACAGGGCTGCTGGTCTTTTTGGAGATCAACTTTGACAGAACTTGCTGTGGGAGAGGTCTTTATCAAGATCTATATAACATATAACACACTAGATACAAACAGCTAGAAGTGTCATTAGTTTACTTTCCCTGTATCCTTCCCGAGGGCATACCAATGTTGTGCAGAAACCTTTTGAAGTACCATACAAGATACCACGAAACCTTATTGTGGACTTCTGCAATACTGTGTTCATTCGGTAGTGTTTGACAGCCCCTCCAAATACAACTCTTTCTATCTCCTGTTATGTTTGGGGATTCATGGAGCAGTTACCACATCCAAGTTGTAACATCTGTGTGTTTTTTTTCTTTTTGCCAGTAGGAGTCTTCCATATAACTTTATAAAAAATTTCCATAAAGCATAGAAAGACTACATGTGCACGCAGGAGGCAGAGAAGGGCTGAACACAGTCTTGCTGCAGACCTGAAGCACCTGACCCTTCCCATAACCTTCTCTCTCAGTGTGACTGAATACCTGTGCTTAATCGCCCTTGTCTCTTGGCTTAGGCTGTTGTCCTGTGTGCTTATCTGGAGATGCAAGGCATTGATCTCAGGGATCGCTCTGTGATTGAGCTGGGAGCTGGAACTGGATTGCTGGGAATAGTGGTCACCTTACTAGGTAAGGGATTTTTTGTTGTCTCCCTTAAAGCAACTCACACCTGTAGTAAAACGACCTTTTTTACATGTACATGCCTGGTATAGAAGTGAGCACCAAAGCTGCATGTGTTAACTGTGATGGTTCTTCTCTGAGTCATCTTCCTTCCTTGTTAGACGTGAGAGCCTGCTGCGATATTTGTTGTAGTGGTGGTGCCACTGCAGTTTACTCTGTGGCGGGACCCTGTTGAGGCTGAGGCCTGTTGCCATGGCAGGCAGCTCAGCAGCGCTGAGCTCTGCAGCTATTCCCCCCCAGGGAACAAGAGCTGTGCTTCCTGCCTTCCACTTGTCCTCCGATGCAGATAAAGCTACAGACAGAAACTACTCTTGGAGCTTGCGTAAGCCTTTGATTAGCCTGTCTTGCAGACAGGGGATGGAGAAATGAAGTGATTTGCTGCTGATCTGTGGCTGAAGTGGGAATGGGTACAATGTTAAATTTGTGTTATCTTTCCCAGGTTAACTTTGTAATTCAAAGCTCTGTAGTGGCTGTGAAATGTGCCTATTGAAATAACAGAAACAAAACAGTTTGACAACATACAGTCATGCCATGCAAAACCACACAGGCATCTTTTTTTTTTTTTTTTTTTTAACCTGTGAAAGAGGCTGTCTACCTTCCTTTCTCCTACAGAAAAATATGGAATTGGAGCAGGTTAATTTCAACACCTCCTGTAATTTGTTCTTTTGTAACAAATGGAAAGGCCAAAAGTAACTCCTTGAGTCTGATGTATTAGAAAAAGCACCAGAAAACATGTTTTTCCCCCTACACGACTTAATCTTCACGTAGAATACTCTTTATATTCTTAAGTGACTGATGAAGGGTAGGATGTCTGTGGACAGAGGGGTTTTGCTTGTTTTGTTCTTGTATTTGTTTGTTTTTAATTAGGCAGCTCAGGGGAAGCTGTTGATGTTTAACGGGAAGTAAGAAGCCTGCTGGAGTTAGAGCATTGTATTCCATGTGCTGTCCGGAGGGACATGGACTGTGAGTGTGAGCCGTGTCCTGCTGTCCCCTTAGGTGCCCGTGTTACCATCACAGACAGGGCGGCAGCACTGGAGTTCCTGGAGTCAAATGTGCAGGCGAACTTACCCCCTGAACTACGCCCCAGAGCTGTGGTGAAGGAGCTGACGTGGGGAAAAGACCTGCATAACTTCCCTCCAGGAGCATTTGACTTCATCCTGGGTGCAGACATCGTCTATCTGGAAGAAACATTCGTAGAACTGCTTCAGACACTGGAGCACCTGTGCTCAGAGCGAACGGTGATCCTTCTTTCCTGTCGGATCCGCTATGAGCGGGATCTCAAGTTCCTGAAGATGCTGAGAGAGCGTTTCTCTGTATCCGAGGTCCATTATGATTCCAGTAAGGATGTTCATATCTACAAAGCGCAGAGGGGCAGTCGCAAGGATGACTTTTGACTCTCTGCTTTGTTAATGAGCCACTAATGCTGTTCAATTCTCGCCTTTGTTTCTACTCAATACACTTGTTCTTAAGCATGAAGTTGCAGTTGTGTTATTTCACTGGCTTCTTGTTCTGCTGGTCTTATCACCGGGCCTGATACAGCAAGGATTGTACTTCTGTTCTGCATATTGAACTTCTTCTTCATCTCTGAATAGTTATATAGGATATTCCACTGTCCTTTTATCAAACGTAGTTTTTCAAACTCATTCAAGTTGCAGAAATCTCCAGTATCAAAATTGTTATAGCAAAAGGTTTGTTGTCTGAAATCAAACCACATTTAACTTCTGGGGGAAACTTAAAGAGATTACAGCAGGGTTTTCCCCCTTTTATTGCTTCTTTAACTCTAGAAAAGTAAGAGTAGGTGAAATAAAAACTAATGCAGTAGCTCTAAATGCTTTAACTCTTCAGAACTTCTACATCTTAGAAGTTGTGGCAAAAGAAACCACTTAAAAGGCAAAAAGAACCAAAGGCAGATGCTATGAAGTTGTTCTGTTGCTTCACTGTTGTTCACTTCTGTGTTGAAGAGGCACAGTGAAATAAAGAACAAGAACTGGAGGGGCACTGGAAACAGGGATTGCCAAGTAAGTCAGCTTAGAAATCAGAGGTATTTTTACCTGACTTGCAAGCGAGTGGGCTATGCCTGCAGTACTGAAGCAGTTGTGGTTTCTGAGTTGTCCCTAACAAGTCTGCCTCACACAGATCAAGGCTCCTAGGAGGAGATACACATGCACATGTGCTGCCGGGAACGTGCAACAAGGAGACTCGAGCTGGTCTTAAAACATCAAATCAGCCCTTGACTCTCAAAAGTACCGCTAGATAATGTCCTACTTTGTGCCTTTGTCCTCCCTCTGTCTCTGAGGCTGTTATTTAGGAAAGGAGGGTGCTCTGTGAAGTCTTTGTAGCAGAGGAGTACTTACACTTGCATTACTTGGGACCTTGGGGCAGTGTCTAGGTTTCAGTGTGCTTTCAGTGCACAACGGTAGACACTAAGTAAGAGATTTCATACCTTGAGCTTGTAAAACACATCTGTGTGTTTATTCCACAAGATCTGGGAGTCCAGCTCGCACCAGGAGCAAACTTCTCTTTCTAGTAGTTGAAGAGTGAAACTGATGAAAACAATGGGCTAACAGAAGACAGCTACACCTTTAAATGCAGGAATTGCTTTACTACCTTTTGGGTTTTTGTGTGGATGTGGAACATTTTTTGCTTTAAACTCAAAAAGCCTCAGGTCAGGCTCAGACTTCGAGCATGTACATGTGTTTGGCACCGGCAACAGCAAGCAGCTTTGCAGAACAAAGCAGCAGCTGCTTTGGACCATGGACATTTTGGAACTTTTTTGTCAGTTTTGCTCCCATCATACTTCCTGGTGGGTGGTCCAGAAGTGCTGTGCTGACTGTAATGTGTGACTGCAGTGACATTAAGGTTTGTGCTTCATCTCTTGCATGTTTTCAGCGAAGTTCCTTGCTTGGCTTCGGACCCCGTCTCAGAGTTGCTGCTCTGGAACACTTGCTGTAACAGTATCCTCAGAAGCCACATGGTGTCACTAAAACAGTACTTAGGCAGCTGGCTTGGAATTCGCAGCCTGAAACTGGAGTTGGAGTCAGTTTGGGGGAAGACAACACTTTTAACTGAAAACAGATCATGAGACGAGCTCTCATGTGTCAGGTGTAGCTTCTTCTGTCCTATCAACTGGGTGAGCAGTGGTTGAAAAGAATTATCTCCCCCCTCTCTCTGGCTCTAGTTTTCTGAATGTGGCTTTAAGTTCTCACCTTTCCTCTTCCTTTTCCTCCCCACTGGTGTTTCCTTGTCTCCAAGCTCATCTGGGATTAGGCTCGTGTAGCTCAGGCTCCCCTTGGGCTGGAGCTGGCAGAAAGCAGTGTGCTGATGCCTGGGCTTGTGAGTGCTCAAGGGAACTTTCCTGTGGGAAAAGCCTGGCAGTGCTGGGCCCTCGCAAGAGGCTGGAGCTTGCAGCACTGACAGCCATAGCAGCTTGCACTGTTGCCATAGCAGAAACATGCTAAAAAGCCTGCCTAAATAGCACAGAATAAAGCACAGAATAAAGGCTGGTGCAGCAACCTGCACACTTCTAAGAAGGGGTTTTTACCTTAGGTCTTGCTTTGACAATAGGAACAGTTCTGTACTTTTAAAACAAATCAGTTTAATTCCATCTCTTTCTAATTGCTTATTAAAGTTTTCAGTGTCAGATCTCCCATTGCTGCTGTTACAGCCCACAGCCATCCTGCCAGTGCAGGAATGTGCCAGCAGAGACCAGGCTTGGCTTCTTTCACTGTGCTGCTGTTACACAGCAGCTCTGTGCACATCCAAGGGAGGACGTCTGAAGGCTGAAGCGATGCTGCTGCCTGTAAATAATTGTGGAGAAGAGCATGAGATGGCACTGGCAGTTCAGGTAAGTGTCTTGCCTCTGACCTGTGGAGCTCTTGGTGGCCCCTCCCCAGCCCAGGCAAGTAGCACCCTCCAAGGGGACACCTTCTGCTCTGACTGCTACTGGGGGGCACGTCCTGTTAGATTTAGGAGACCAAATCCAGGAATACTACAGTTAGGCCACAACTATATGCATGTCAACTGTGGTTGCATTTAAAGATAGTGTTTAGGGGCAGGCATCAACAGTGAGAATGTAGTAACTCAGCTTAAACCAGCAGTCCATCTCCCCTGGGCAGTGCTGACACGTGCACCAGGCACTGAGCTCCGCCTTCCATTGTCCCAGGTTGGGCTCCACAAGTGTTTTGTCACACTTACCTTCAGGGAGAGGTCAGAAGTGAGTCAGGCTGAGTGAATCATGCCAGGTGTGCAGGACAAATAGCAGAGGTGTAACTGCTGGGGAGTGAGCACAGGGAGCAGCCCTTTGCAGTGACACCTGCAAACTCGGGTGTCCCAACCCACGGGTCCCACGGGAGCTCCTGCTCTAGTAGGAAATGATGCATGACAACAGCTGTTGCCAGCAGCTGTTTGGCAATTACACCAACACCCTGCCCAAGCACTTTCTGTCACCCTGTTCATCCCTGCACTAGAGAATCCTGCTCTCCTTTGGGTGGTTCCATTGCACTGATCCTGTTATGTAACAGGTGATCTGAGCTCATCTGTGGAAGGATGTGTTTGGTATATGTCTCTGAGTAGTGGGGCAACGCACTCAGTCTTCTGAGAAATTCACTCACTCTAGGGAGTGGGTCCCAGCCACATGAAAGTGACCAGGTAAGACACAACCATGCTGTGATACTGAGAAACCATCCCTGAAACATATGCAAGAGAATTTTTCTGAAATGTCATTGCAACCAAGGTAATGTTTGATTGCTATCAAGATACAGAGCTGACAACACAGGGATCTGTTACCCAGTTCCTTTTAGTACAAAATTCAAGCCAAACTGCATTTTTATCTCAGGGACTAACCCCTGTTTGGGATTCTCTCTCATTACTGTAGATTTTTCTGAGCAAGAACGTGAATGGCATTATAAAAACTAGAAAATCCCAGCTGTAATGAGCTGACCTTAGTGCTTCCCCTTGATTTCACTGGAGGTGTGTTTACCCCAGTGCTGAATTTGTTCTCCTGGCTTCCATCCCAGTGTTTGGATCCAGCCTTGCAGATTATATAATAGGGTTGTGATCCTTGCAGTGTTTGCTGCCTTCTGTTTCTGTTCTGTTCTAAAGACCAGTAGTACATGGCTTACAAGAATGCTTGAAAGTGAGACATGCATCATATTTTAACTGTGAAAGGCATAAGCCTTTCAAACATTATTAAACAACAGAACTGCCACCAGAACGGATACTAGAAAGCAGGTTTAAAAATATCAGAAGGAAGAGAAACTTTGTTTTTCAGGACTTAACCTCTGACTAACCTAATTCAATTAAGATTACAAACACCTTCTCTTTGAGAATACCTACGGCTGGGCACAGATTGAGAGGACACCATAGACTGCTCAAAATATGCCTTTTCCCATATTCCTCCAGCTACCATTTGCCACTAAATTAAATTAGTGTAAATGGAACACCCTGCTCAAAAAAGAGACTTCGTAGAGTTTTTTAAAGCATGTTTATGTGACTGCACATAAATGTTCGTGTAAAAAGGGAGTTATGACAGTTTATACCACAAAGGTTACAGTAAGAAAAAGCACTTCTTTATGACAATAATTCACAAATTCACAAGAATCACTTTAATATACAAAGCAATTACTACCATTCTGAAACACAAAGCAGCTAATATGTACATAGTGTTAATAAAATGCATTATAACCCAGTACAATTTTTAAAAACACAGATAAAGCAGAAAAAAAACACCAAACTTAAAAAAAAAAAACAAAACAAAAAATCAAAAACAACAAAACCAAAACAAAACAGAACACAACAGGGATGTTTCTAGATTTTTTGGGAGATGTAAAAAAGCATTTATTTCCCCCAGTGATAGATTTTCATTTAGTCTTTTAACTTCCACAAGTATGTGGGAGTCAAGCTCAAATACCCTGTTCTGTGCTGACATGGTTTGGGTAAAGAATCAGAAATGCAGATGAGGTGGACATACTCTTTCCAGCTTACACTACAAAGGGGAATAATAACCCTCGCTCTGGAAGCTTCCCTGAAAAACATTGTTTCAAAACAATTTCAAATTATAAATCCAGAGTAGAAACAACTAATTTCTGAAGTGAACAACCAATTGTGGACAAAAGTCTGTGGAAGGGTTGGCTGCCAACTAGCACCTCTTCTTGCCCTGTTCCCATCCCAAGAAGTCCATTGTAAGCAGCACAGTTTCAAATCTCATAGAAACTTGAAGTTGTAGAACTTTTTTAAAATTAATGTTTTAATATAAATAAATGCAATTAAACACACAAAAAATGGAGTGGCACCTGGATAAAACACAACTTGTGGAGAGCACCCAAACATCCTCAGTTCTTAAGAATGACCATTTCCAGATAAGTGACTGACTCAAGGCCTGCTGTCCCCGTGCTGTCATTCAGCTATCCCCTAATTTAGAGAAATACGCAGCCGAGGCTGAGTGAACTGCTGAGTCCTATAGTGCAGTGACTGCTCAGCTTACGGAGTGTGCCAGCCATGGGTCAGTCCAGCCTGTCTCTGGCCCTTTCCCTGCCAGCACACAGCTCCTGAGGACAGCTGACTGCTCCTGCCTTTCCTGCTGAAAGCGAGCCCTGAACTCACCACAGAGCAAGTCACAAACCTGCACTTGCAGTGCCTGAGAGCAAACAGGTCACTCTCTTCAATCTGTGCTACGCCAACTAGCCCAAGCACATCTCTTTGCAGGCCACAGCTCAAATACATTTTAAGAACACATTCCAAGGCAAAACACTTGAAATGCAAACCCTCTTTACACCACCTGGATCTGTGGTCCCTTTTCCCCAAAGATTCACACACTTAAGGTCTACCTATCCACAGACCTGAACCTGTCACAAGCACACAGCAGGTGGATTTCAGCACCCTCTCTTCACCACTCTGGCTCCTTCCAGAACAACTGAGCTTCAGGATACATTCAGGCTTTTGTAAAATCAGTGTCTTTTACAGCTAACAAATTACACAGCTCAGAAAAATGAGTTCTGAAGCAGCCGACAGAGAACCATCAATGTACTGTATGCTTTTTAAAACCTGCTCACAGTGACAGACTTCAGGGTTATAGTTAAATTATCATCATTCCTGCAAAAGAAAGATGGCTGTGCTTTTCTTTTCTTTTCAAGCAGGGTGACACATTCTCAATGTACCTTTACTTCCTGGTGTCAAATTATTGGAAAGCCTTTACCATTTATTTTCTTGGAACGCAGATTGTAAAATCCGCAGACAAATCTCGAATTAAGAAAAGGGGAATAAAGTGGCTGACAAATGGTTTAGCTTTCCTTCCAAATTAACCTCCCTTTCCCACATGGGATCACTGAACTAGTTCTACTCTAAAAATAATTTCACATCCATCCTTTATGTACTGCTCTGAGACACCACACGCTTGATTGTTGCCCCTTCAGTTCTCCTGCCCTTCTGAAGCAGTGCCTGCTGGGCACCAGGTGCTGATCTGCAAGTTCAATTAGTGAAGGAGTCAACTGCTGCGGAGGAGTGATTTGTGTGCAGGCAGCAGGATCACAACGATTATGCCAGAAATCTTCTCAAGCAAATCAAATTTATCTTAATTTTTTTTTGTCCTCTGTGTTTTCTTTTTTTTTTTTTTGATTTTATTTTAAAAGTGCACATTTTAATTAAACATTTACAAAGAACATAGTGTAACAAAAATAAATACATGACCTTTTGGTAGGATCATTGGCAAATGTTACATCACTAACCAGGCTCCAGGGTGAAAAAAATTACAGTAAAATCAAGGTCTTAGAAAATCAATTATATCCTTCATGAACTGTCATAGATTTGCAACCACTGATACCAAACTTGCTTTGATGGGTGGACTTGTCTTTAAACTACAAAAAGCACTGTCTGCCATAAATGGAAAAAAAACAAAATGAAAAAGCAGGTGCCAGTTTTCACTAACAGATGAAACTACTTGCTGCTGCAGTTTACTGGAAGCCCAGATTTTAAAAAAGCAACCTGTGGTACAAATTTAGGTCAGAAACTATCAGGGCTGTTTTTTCCTTATTAAATCTTTTTTTTTTTTTTTCCTGAGCCTCTTAATGATTCTAAACACCCCACCAAATTTTCTGACCAACATACAAGTACCAGAGAAGACAGTGATCTATAATGCAAATGCCAACTCTAGACTAGCCAGAACTACAGGTGTCTGAGCAGTCCTGACAAGCACAACAGGCTAAAATTGTGCTTTCAGATACAAGCAACGGTGCTGGCAACTACCCCTGGTGAAATTGCTGCCTAAGGAAGAATGCATTGCCACTACCCCAGGAGGAAAACAGAAATCTTACCAGTGGTTCCTTTAGAAAATAACACCTTAACAACCTTTCCAAATGTTTTGCCTTTGATATATAGCTGCCAAAGAGAAAAAGCACAAAAGTGAATTACTCTGGGTGGTGGTGGTGGTAGTAAAACAACGGTTTACATAATTTCAAAAATCTTCATCAATAAAAAAACAAACTTCACAAAAGCCACGAAAGATGAAATAAAATTCTTGAAAATGGATAACTGAGAGACAGCACAAAACAAATCAATAATAAGCGCTAAAATAACGCAGCCCAGAGCTACTGGGGTGAGGGGAAGCTTTCACACACACACACACACACACATCCACACACACTCAGACACACAGAAAAGTAAAAATTCTTTTCCTGACCTCCATATACTATAATACTCAGCATTCCTGACTTAAAAGCTCTCAGAGCTGTAGATTATATACTGTGTGTATATATATATATATGTACATATATTATACATATGTATTTTCCAAGAATATCTAAATTAAAAGAGCACCTTTGACAATATCTTAACTGCCTGATTGGTGCTGTTGTTTTGCAAAATAATGACATTACAAAAATTATATTTCAAACCAATTCTTGTTTATTATGAACATAACGGATCTAGCCCTTTCTAACCCTCTCTTCAGGTAAAACAGTCTATCAGTTCTTGAAAACTCACAACCGTGAGATATAAAACTAATCCTCCCTCCCCCTCGTCAGCATAATTTCCATCCTACTTCCAAATGGCCTTAGTTTATAGAAACTTATTACCCCAACCTCACTACTTGGTAAATAACATAGGAATGGATTCCTGTGTCACATTCTTTCCCTTTTTGGGTCAATATGAATAGTAAAGCATGTATGGGTAGCCTAGCCAGCCCCGTACTTGGTCTAATACATTTTTATTATTGTAATCTATAATTTTCATTAAATAAATTTATGTCCCTAAATCCTCAGTGCAGCATAAATAAAAATAAAGATTCTTGCCGACCCCTATGTACTTTGAATTACATTCCTTTTCTTAGTGAAACTTTATTTGCTCATGAAGCCTAGGCTAAAACCACTACAGGCCACTTGCAGACCACACACAGACAAACGGGTAACACAGTTCTCCTCTCACTGCCACACAAATTTGCACAAACTGTGTATAAGGAGAACCTCGCCTGGGCACTGTTTTAGGATCCCACGCCCATTCAGCCCCCAGGCTTTGTGCCCAGTGATTATCAGCAAGCTCTGGACAGTGTTCATTACCCACTAGACACAGCTCTCAGCGCCTGCTCGCCTTGCTCAGGTTCACAGCAAAACCTCACCTTTTGCAGACAGATGTTCTACAAAAGAAACAGCCTTAATGTGGGCATATACAGCCTTTTCCGAGTTTCTCAAAGCTGGACAAACCATTTCATGTAATTGCAAATGAGGCCACCATGAGCTTCACGTTTTACAAGAATGACTCCTGTACTGTCAACATTTCTACTTCTGTACTTGTTCTGTAAAGTGTAACCGTTACATGTATTTGTATTCGCTGATTTCAAGAATCAGATAATTTTTATAAAAGCACTGCTGAGAACTTAGGGTCTTATTTAAATTTGCATTGCTAAACTAATAGATTCATCTCCCATTAAATAAAAACACAAAAATTAACTCTCTATGGCAGATAAAAATAGACCATTTATAAACACCCACAAACCTTGTCAATTATTTCACATTTCTGATATTTATGTTCTCTTCTTGAAATACAAGTGTAATTTGAAATTCTTGATAACTCTAGATTTAACAATAATGCTGTAAGTTTAATCCTGCTCCTTTTAAATTAAGTCTCTTGGAAACTGAATGCCCTCTCAAATGAGAAATCTAGAACTTCTAATACTGCTTAGGTGTTTGAGACTCAACTGCCCAGCGTCTTCCAAGTGTTTTTCTTGTAACGTCACATTGATTGTACAACCTTTTAGAAGCTTGTGTGTGAAATTTATTCTAAGAAGAGACAGAGTGAATGGGAAAAAATATTAGCTAATACTCTGCTAGGCAAGGCATTACTATAGACCAGAGCCTTATCCATATGTTTTTATATGTAAAAGTTTGACCAGAAGCCCAAAGTAAACTTACTCCATCAAATGACCCAAGTTAACACAGTGAGAGACTGGCTTCAGAGGGCCAGTGCACAAACTACTCATGATTCTTTTGGACACATTCTTTTTGACAACTTCTTGACTTTCTTTTTTGGTTCCTTTTGAGCATGATTCTTTTTAAGTCCTAATGCTTAGTACAGTTTTAAAAAAAATATTAACTACCTTTTTTAACACCATAAATCTGGGAAAGATCACAGTTCCTCAGTGCACAGAAAAAAACCCTCATCTTGCAAACATCTGAGGCACATGAGTAATTTTAGTTGCAGGAATAGATTACTCAGTTAATCTGACCCTTTCCATGAAAAAATACCCCAAATAAATGAAGAGTTTAGTTAACCTGGCCAGGCTCAAATAATCAGTATTGGCCCTTATGAAGCAGGAGTTGGATTATTTGTGTTTGAAGTCCTCTTTAATATTTGAGGTTGTCGTAGTAGTTGTCATACTGCAACTTAATTTATGTATAGAAGGCAGCCTCAAAGTTTGAAAAATAATTTAGCCAACCAGGCTGATATTTCAATTGAGTACAACAATTTCCATTGCATAAGACAGTGGTAGGGAAATAAAAACAACCTCATTGCTTGAGAGGACTTGGGACACAGACCATACTTCATCAGGGAGTACTTAGGTGGAGTTGGCCATGCCTCAACTACTAGTTGTTCTGCATACAAATAGGTAGTGCTTTCATGTGTTACTCCTGTTTACTATGTGACTGTTTTCAGAACATCACGATTGCATCTTTTTTTAGAATTTTCTTTCCCATCCAAATATCATTTCCTAGCGTATATCCTATGAAGTTGGTGTCTGTTTTCTGTGCATTCAGAATGCTGAACGCACTTGCACACATAAGCTATGAGAAGCAACAACTGACCAGTGAAGCTCATTTCAATGCATTTGTTTCTGAAGTATGGAGAAGGTTTTACTAGTCCAGGAGGGCTTAATACAGATTGCAAATCAAACTCCCTCCTGGGCTAGTTTGAAGGTCTGTTATCTCCACACCAAGAACATGACAGTGAAGCGCCCTTCGTCTGGCATGCTGCTCAGCCGTGTGTTTGTACAGTTCAGCATGAGTGTGTGAAACCGATTTGGCAACCATTGCTTCTTCATTGTACCATGCATGCTCCACCTATGAGGCCCACAGTTCTCTGGACCTAGAGGCTGGGGTGGTTCTGTCTCTAAGGCAATGGAAAGAGCTCAGCACAAATTCTTGACATCTTTACAAAAGGACCCTCCCCACAGTAACTTCCCAAATGACCACTGTTATTCCTTGAAGAGGGAGACGAATAAGAAGCCTGTTCTTCTTCACGCTGAGATTGATGATGAAATTCATCTTGTAAGGGGAGAAGTGGAGGCAAGTACTTGAACATTCACAGTTTGATGCAAAGCACAGATGAAGTATATCCTGTAGTTGCTTCAGGCAGTTTTGCGCATAGAAAAAAAGAAATGTTTAGAAAATAAAAAGTTTACTTTGTCTTTCTGGGTATAGCCAGAACCAGTCTTTATCCCACCTGGACAAGTGAAAGTGAGAATCCAAAATTAATCTGATTTGTGGCAGTAAAGGTCCTTAAGTGCTTTCAACTCCTCAATCAGTGTCTTGTTTTGGTTTTCAAGCACAGCCACTCGATTTTCTAGACATTTCACATACTCCTTTTTCTTCCTGCG
This sequence comes from Sylvia atricapilla, assembly GCF_009819655.1. Taxonomy (NCBI): domain Eukaryota; kingdom Metazoa; phylum Chordata; class Aves; order Passeriformes; family Sylviidae; genus Sylvia; species Sylvia atricapilla. Next base: position 12,329,000 of record NC_089146.1, read on the forward strand.
ACATTCACGTGCTGCCTCTCTGCAAAGCAAAAAAGGCCATCAAACCTTTACTAGTACTGCCATTTTCAGAATATGGAGCTATTGTTAAGAAATGCAAGTGAGGAAAAAACACTGACTTCATTACAACTGCTCCTCACAAATCACACACACTCAAGATCCACACATCATTTCAGTATACAGATCCCAGTAAGACAGCACCAATAAAGTTATTGTTATTATTATTTCTGTAAGCAAAGGATCCTACTCAATGATAAAATTCTGCTTCAGGATTTACATTGGAGCCTTCAGGCTGAGTCAAATGCTGCTGCAATTATGTGACTTTATTATCATCTATTATTCTTTTTACAGTCTTTAACTTTTCCCTTTGCTGCAGTCCAACAAAATGATCAACTGGTGTAAAAAGGTGCTGTATTTAGAGCATTCATGTATTGAGCAATGCTTTCATTTTAATAATGTCTGCATCACTGCAATGATACTATTAATGACTCAAATAAAAATAATTTTTAAAAAATTACTAAATAAGCAGTAGGAACCATGTAATTCTTTAGTCCCTGTCAGCTAGACGAAAACCAGACTTCAGTATAGTCAAACATCTAAGTCTTGCTTGTAAAGAGTGAACTGCCTGTAGGTAACTTGGTAACATACCAAGAACCAGTGAAAAGTACCAGAAGGTATTAATGTGCTGCTGAGCATCCTGAAGGCAGAAACACCAAGGCAGGAACTACTCTGCACAGCAATATAATGGCACCAACGTGCAAAGCAAGCACAAGGCTAAATGCCACGGGCAGATGGGAGCCCAGGCAGCAGGCTCTCCTCCTGCAGTGCAACTTGTCCAAGCAACACTATGCAGACACATGGAAATAAACACTTATTTGCCCTGAACCTTCAGGTGCAAAGCAGAACAGCTTCAAAAATAAGAGTTTGTGTGCCCCTCCATTGCAAACACTACATAGACTGGGGAGACAGGGTTCTGGGAAATGAGAGGACAAATCAGAACCCAGTTTCTCCCCATACTAGGTAAATAGTAGCCATAAAAAGAGAATGCATGCAAGGACCTAACTGATAAGAAGCCTCTTAAGTAATCTTGAAAAATTCAGCTCCACAAATGAGACAGGATGAAGAAAACATAGTCTGTAAGCCCTGAAAGGACTCAGGTATCCATTTGTCACTCCCACTAATACGATTTCACATGCCTGCAGTGCTTAGTAAACCATGTGTAACATTTAGAATTTAAGTAATTTTGGGCTGTTACCAAAAGATTAAGTACTAGTGAATCAGGAAGTGCCTCCCAGTGCAAACTACTAACATATCTCCTTGGGCAACAACATTTTCTTTCTGTAATTTTTTTCCAGCTTAGACTGTATATATTAAGCCACCTCAAGTCTGTGTGTGCTAGTTTTTCATTATGAACAACCAGAGTTTTGCTGAATTACAACGGAGCTTTAAAAATGTAAAATTTATACAGAAAATTTGCACAATAATATCTATGAATATTTACACTATAATCCTCCAGTAAGTACCACCTTACCATCTGCCTCTCTATCCTTTTTCCCCACTTTGCTATGGAGCTTAGATTTGCAAATATCTATTAAGCAGACAGGCTAAAAGCACCACATGCAACATGATACTGTTGCAAAAGCTGTCAATTTAACTCAAGTGGGGTAATTCCCCATTGTTTTTCTTGGCTTTCACACACACAAAAGCTTTCTTTTACTGGAATAAGACTGATGACTAAATAGGGTATTCTGTGATTCTAATTAATTTTTTTTCCTAATGCAGAGCCTGAAAGGGTGATATCTACTATTCACTGGTATTGAGAAAACTATATAAAAAGGGAGATGGATGACATTCTGTACAAAAACCTTTTAAAAAAGTGAACTCTGCTATTCAGCATTATTTACTTCATTAAAGCCCCTCATATAAGCACTGGGTCTGCTCAAGTAAGTTTCTATTGTGTTCTCAGTACAGCAACCTACAGAAGATAAATGAACCTGTAAAAGATCAGTTTTTTCAGTCTGACAGATGAAGTTAACAAGGCTTTCAGGGGATGCCCTGCTCAGAAGGGCTGGAAGCACTGGGCTCTCAGTGTCACAGTGTGACACACAGGCTGCAATCTGTGGCCTGTGGGTAAGCATTCGAGCTGGGTGTGGCCAGCTCACACCCACCCCTTTTGCCCGCTCCCACAGCAACAGACTTAAGGAGCATCCTGCTCAGCTTCTCCTTACTGCTCCCTTCCTTTGCTACCTCCACCCACTCCCACCTCCAAACTTAGCTGTTCCTCCTCACACACTGAATCCTACAGGACCAAGTCTTTACTTTTCTTCTAGCCACTTTCTCCTGCCACTACTGGCTCCACAGGACTTCAATCAAAAGGAATAGCAGCTCATATAGCCTTTGCTTGAGCCTTTCTGTCTTTGGAGGAGAAAAACTAAAGCAGCTAAAAGAACAAGTCAGACAATCAAGAAACTACTCATGAAGAGCAACACGTGGCCAGCAGCAAGGAGAATGCATACAGAAGGCTAAGGGAAAGAATCCAGGAAAGTAAACCATATGAATGTAGTAACTCAAAAAAAGCAACTCATCTTGCTGTAAGAATGTATCTGCAGTCATACAAGTATCTCACAATAACTTTTCTCCTTACTGCAATAAGCAAATTCACACACCTCCCAAGAGTAAGTCTGACTTTACTCAAGGTTTCACACTCGCAACACACAGCATTAGTAGATGTGCATTCTTGCTTTGCATCTTTAAACAAAGGCAAATTCTTCCGAAAGCATTTAATAACATGACTAGGAAAGATCAGGACTCTTAATGCTTGACACTCTAGGCCTGTGCAGAGCTGGCTGGGAAAATAAGAGATGTGAATGTACGTGCCTGTTCTTCATTAGACGCACTTCTCTCTTCCGCGCAGCCTCTTCTGCCGGCTGGGTGGGAAGTGCTGGGGAGGATGCCATGACTACTCCTGGTGCAATGGTGCTGGTCGGGGCGGTGCGGATCTGGTAGGTCTGCACGTCTCCTGAGGCAGCTGCAGGGACACATGGGAACATGGCATCAGTCTGGTGACAGCGCTGTCACACGTGCTGTGGAGAGCACCTACCCATCTCTCTAACCTGTCATCTCTAACAAGGTCACCTCTCTGACCCAGTCATGTCTCTAATCGTGCACCCTGGGCCACAGCTCAGGAGGGACGGCCATCATCTGGGTCATCACTGCTACCTCAGGCTTAGTTTATTAATATACACAAGGGTTTGGGCATTCCTGCTGAAGAATCCTCACTTGTGCTTGGTAACTTGATTTGCCTTGGGTATAGTTGCGCTTCTTTCTCCCTTATTGTATTTCTTTGTACTTCTCAGGTTTTTGGGCAGTTGTAGCATTTCTAGAGAAGGATGGGGTCACTATTTCTAGCTATGATCCAAATGTCTGTCCAGAAAAGGAGGAACTGCACGTGTAAGTATCTAGCATAGGAAAAAAGGTCTAAAAATGTAGCATTTACTCCCAGAAGAGATGGACAACGCACTCTATTGCTTCTCTAGGATGAGCAAAGTCTTGGCTTTCCTTTATTTTATTTATTGTAATCTTAGGAGTGTGTTAATTTTGCCTCAGCTCATAAAAAACCACAATACCACCTAAAGAAATCATAAATCTGTAAGAACACAAAAACTCAAAATCAGTGCAACAACAGTACTCTTCTCTGCTATGCATTTTTACTGATGCCTGGTAAACTCTTCACTGGTTAACTTTCAAATCAACTACTTTACAGTCATAGAAGTAGGGGTACCCTTCCATTATTTTCAATAACAATTTTGTAATACTCCTCAATTTTTAGTAAACCAAAACATGTGCCCACAACTAATTCTAAACACACAACATGAAAGCAGCTCTGCCAAGTTGAGGGCTAGATGAAATGATCACTTAAGGCACTCTCCTAAATCGTTCTATGATTCCAAGACTCGCTGATTGAGTCACTCACTCAATGACTAGTTACAGAAGTCACAGCAGGAAGAAATTATGACTTGCAATTGAAAAAGGGGAAAAATTACTAATGAATTAAAGTGTGCCTTTAGAAAGAATCAAACATCCTTCTCTCCTATCTTTAATGCCTGCTTTTAATGTCCTATTGCTGCACATAGGGGAGAACTCAGAACTCTAAAGTGGTATTAGTTTTTGCAGAACATATAAAAAAAATTGTGTGGACAAAATGCAGAAAGTACAGCATGGAAAATCAAAAATAAATATATTAAACCTCAAATATCCAGAATTTTACCAATGTAAAGGGAAAGGATCAAGAAAATATGATAAATAGCTTTGTCCAGAGTTTCAGTTATTTTACGAGCTTATCTGTGCTAAAGCTGTTAATTCTGTTTCCTGACACAGTCAGGCTGGCAACTTGTATCTGCATAGAGAAAATGTGACACAGAATGACTGACTGTGAAGTTTCTTACCTTGTACAACAACTTGGTTGCTGGGTACAAGTATCTGCTGTCCATCTGTGGTCTGTGCATATTGTAAAATGGTGGTGCCAGGCTGGGTTGCAGCTGCATTGGTCATTGTCAACGTCTGGAGACCTTGTACTCCATCTGTGCCATTGTTAGACAACTGTATTGCTCCTCCTTGGGTGATGGCAACTGCAGACAAAAAAAAAAAAATCAACCCAGCATTTTAGACACTAATTCACTCATTAACTTACAGTATTAAACCTATATATGGAAGAATACTGATCTAAGCTAAAACCTTTGAACCCTTACACACTCCCAAAATCAAACACATGGTTTCAACATACATGAAAGAAATACAGAATCACACAGAAGAGCTACAACCCACCCCCAGGGAATATTTTTAATTTGTTAAGATTTTCTTCTTGGTTGGTTTAGGTATGTTTCTCAGTCCTTACTTTTTCTCCTTATCTGAAATTCCTTATCTGACCTGTGCTTTATGCCCTTCAGTCCCCTCTGCTGCTAGTGCTATCCATCTTGTGTTGATTCAGTTTTTTTTCCTTCTGATTGTGTCCCCTCTTCTCTGCAACTTCCTCAGATCCTTTCTACTGTTTTTTCATTCATAAAGGTACAGTTTGGTTCAGGCAGTCTTAACTTTGGTTTTTTTTTTTCCTTTCTTTCCCTCAGTCCTGTCATGCAGGTATATTGGGACATTGCCCCTTTTGTGACTCACAGAATTTCACAATGTTCCTATATACAGACACACCAAAATCTCAAGTGTCTGCACACAGTTATTTTACAGTTATAACAGAAATCAGAATTAACCACATCTATTTCAATAAAATTAAGCAGGATAAAAGGCAGAGGCATTAAGGACTAAAGAGAGATACAAAATTTCAAAGAGATTTTAAGAGACAGATGTAAACAAGTAGTTCTTTCTCCCTCTTGTATGTGTTGTGTATGTTTCCTACTGTAGGTGTTAGTGTGAGACAGCACGTGTCTTATCTTTACGGCTGTATCCTCAATCATTCTTCAAGTCAAAACACTGTATCTATAAAATCTAACCAATAAAGAAAACATAGAAACATATACCTATGACATATATTAAGGCTGTTGACGTCATTAATTTTTTCAGGACTTTCTAAAAATGTAATTGCAGACTGTAATGGTCTTTTCTAATGGTGAGGTTACAATTTTGTGAACAAGTGTTAACGATCTGCCAAGAAAAAAAAGAAACTTCTGAATTTCCCCATCTAGCTCCTGAAGTGAAGAAGATTATAACAGCATTATGGTTTTGTCTCAGGATGCATTAGCTGCACCAAATGGCAAGTGGTCCCAGAATGTTAATTGCACCTTTCAAACACTTATAATACAAATGTGTTTAAAAGGCCTGGTTAACAGTCAAAATAAAGTCATCTTTTTTTCACCTCCTGCTTTGTCCTAATCCAAACAACAGTTATAGAAGTAATAGTTCTTCATCTTCTCATCCCCACTTACTAGCACCACTGAGAAATTCAGACTACATACTGTACTGCCCACTGCTGGTTTGGTAAATGGGAGTTGGCACCGTAACAGTGGCGATGGCAGGTGCTGCTGTTTCCTCTTCAGACTTTTCTTCTTCGATCCTTGGCACTCCTGGGGCGTCTGAGGACAAGTCATTCAAAATTTTTCTGGCAAAGACAGTGTGTTGTAGAGATTTTAATAAAAATAGGGGGAGAAAAATAGTCTATCTGATACACAGTGCTGGGGAAAACTGTGATGTGCAGCAAGTCAGCAAGGAAAATATGAGTGGAGAACGAAACCACACACTATCTTCAAACTCTTATTGGAGAGGATTGTTCAAAATGCCAAGCACTGATGGGCAAGAGAGCCAGCACAGAACAGTTGTGCTTGTCAAAACCCACGATACAGCTATTACAACCTTCCCTTTTTCTTCAGAGCATGCTTCTCTTATCCATTTTTATTTGTTTCCTGCTTTTAGCTGCATAAACATTTGAAAAAAAAAGTCAGAACCTGTCTCCTCACATTGGGGGAACTGCTCCATTTCAGAGACTATAAACACCTCAGCCATGGAGCTGAGTACCAAGGGAGTTAGCAGGAATGCTTGCAGCAGTTCATAATTTAACACCTGCCTGGGAGACAATACCCAGTGTCTGAGAACAGTCTCACAGTTATGTTCACAGGTGCCCTGCCTGAGAAAATTCACGGGTAAAGAAAAGAACAGATTGTTTCATTATTTCCATGAGCTAATTATCCAAAGTCAAAACTTCTAAAACATCACTGCTACAGGTCCCACTGAATATGACTGTAGACTGACCACAGTGGTCACTGCAATTTGCATCACTGAGATCAAACGCTGTCCTTCCTCAGACGACTGTCAAGCCCTTTCCACTGCTGGCATATTCTATCATGTCACTGCAAAATACAGTAAATGCCCTTGGGTGAATGTAATGCCCTTAGGTAATGGGCAATATTTTTTGTAATTCTCCTCCTATGTTTTCCAGTGGATTGGCACTGGAACTCAGTGGGATGAAGCAAACACAGCTGTAGACCCCAAGTTCCAAGACTACACTACTTATACAAGCCTCCTAAGGCTGTGGGAGCCAGAACACCTGCATGAAGCTATCTGGGGAGGGCAGTCATTCTGCTCAGCAGCTTGACCAACAGAGCTTTGCTGTTGCTGTTTTGACTTTGTGCACATGCAAGAAACCCCAGCACTGCACAACACTGTGTGAAGAACCACCTGGACAAATCAAAAATTCCCATCCAAAGAGTTTGCAGTCTAGGTGTTAGACCAGACACTAGTGAATGAAAGAGATGAAAAAATATGGAGAGAGCAAGGATGATGAAGAACAAAATCCAAGGAGATAAAAAAATCCCTTTTTTACCTCATGTCACTATGACATCGCGGTAAAAACGTACCTTTGCCATCATAAAGATGGATTTAAGGTAAAGGATAAGGTGGCAACTTTACAAATGTAGGAGCTATGAACTGACATGTATTTTAGTAGCAGAATTACAGAGGAGTTTTTGTGAAAGAGGTGTATAGCTTTCAATTCTGTGAACACACCTGCACCTATCCTGTTTCTGAGGCCAGTTAAAGCAGGTTGAATAACACCAGCTGGGAAGTCACGAAAGACAGCACTGGTCTGGCTCAACCATTCTGACCTAACCAACACCAGCCCAGAGTCTGAGCTGCATAGAGAAGTTCTACAGCTACCAAGTGTTGCTGCATTACATGATTTGGTTTGAAGACAGAGGCTGTGTTGTGGCACCGTGCATGCAAAGAAGTCCATCTCAATAAGAAGTTAGCATGCACAAGCACTCTCTTCTCAGTTTTGCTGCTTGTTTACTTAGCTCTGTTTTCTCACCATATACAGCCACTCTTCCATATATAGTAAAATCAAGTGTCTTGCTGCAGAAGCAGACTAAAGGGAATTTGTGGCAGCCTTTAAATTAACACTGCTCCTCACAAATAAAAATATTTTCCCAGATCTATTATGGCTAGGAACCTCCAGCAATGATTTTCACCATCTTTGACAGAACAGTCTTGAACGCTGCTGGACAAGGCAGACAATAATCTCCCAAGTGCTAAAAACTTATCACAGTTGAGATATGCTCAAGACTACAGCCCAGCTTCTATTTCCAAGGCTAGCTCATAAAGCAAAAAGGAGGATCTGAATTTTATAAAGCAGCAGGAACTAACAGGTCACTTAAAACCTACTGAACCCCAGAGCTGTTCCTGAATGCTATTTAGCATATTTTAAGAATGAAAATGGGATTTAGTACAGACACAAAAAGCTGTACAAAGGCTTAATTAATAAAAACACAACACACCATGTGAAGGAGAACCTCAGCTGGTACTGCCAGAGGTATTTACCATGAGAAATAGAGAGACTAGATGCCTTTCACTATATTCAACTCATACACTGACTTAAACTTTAAACACAAACTATTCTGCTCAAGCAGAAATTCTCTCAGAGCTGTGGAACATCACAACTTCCTTACGTCTCATGGGAAAAAGGAATTAAGTTAGATTGCTGCTAGCATTTCAACAATAATGAAAACCAGTAGAGTTGATTTTTTGCAGGCTACAGATTACACAGAAGTTGCTTTTGGCAAAGCTTCAGTGTGTTTTGTGTGTTAAGTATTAATTACAGCTATTTCTAGGGCATCTATCACAATGATACCTCAATTTTCCGAAATGTAGCAATTAATACGTTCTCAGCTCACTTTTGTCTTAAGTGAGTGCAACTGCTGAGGTTTCTTCCTCCTCCTCCTATTTGCTTATCTCTTTACATCCTATTCCACAAACATATTCCATGTTCCAATTCCAAGACATTATAGAAGAGGTATTTCTCTTAAATCTCTCTTAAAGGTAAAAGGTTAAAAGGTAAATCTGAAAAGAATAAAAATACAATTCCATTGTTTGTATCTCCATGGGAATGCACTCATCCATCAGGCAAGATGCTCTTGCTTTAACCTCCATACCTGTAGGAGGGTCGTCTGGACAGAATTTCTCTTCGTTTCTGTGAGTCTGTGACACTGTCTACTGATTCCTGTGAATCTTCACTTTCTGCTATAGTGGAGATCTGTAAGAACAGATAATAATAAGAAGAATTGTAATAAGAACAGCAATCAAATTTAACAAGACACTTCCAATGCCTTTATTTTAAGGAAATGTTGACATCCTGTGAAAAACGCCACAATGCAAGTATTCTATCTAGACAATGAACAGAAAGTTACTGCTTAGTAATAGATCCAGGAAAGAATGACCATGGTCAGTGATCTACCCATCAGAATGTTCTTTATAATTTAAATATTCCAATAAGAAAACATAAACATTAATGGCATATAGTTTTTGCCTTCCACGATATTTAGTTTTCATCCATTGCACAGAAACAAAGATTTTTTTAGTAAAACATAGGGAGAGAATAAGTAAACCAAATTAAGGTAGCAGAAACATTTGGAAACAAAGAATAAAACACTGAAAAACATGAATTTATAAATAATGAGGCAGATATGATAAAGAGAGGCTGCCTTTTATGGGGGACATTACCAGGAAAATGTGATACATGAAGATATTAAGATATAACGTAGTGCTGCAATTCTGAATATCTGCACTAAAAAAAGCAAAACGTTTATGCAGGAAAGCTAAGATAAAAACAATATTAAAATAATTTAGATAATTTTAAAATCAAAATGTGCATGACAAAATATAAAAAAGCTAATGATGCTTATGTGAGAAACAGAGCTCACATCCTGACAATTTATGCACTGTAGAGAAGATGCCTAAAGGCTCAAAAATCTTGCTGGCACCCACATCTCACAATCATCAGACAGAAGGCCTGAACATGTACAAGGCTGACTATGAACTGTTGGGCTCTGAAAATCAAAACCTGATGGATCTGCACCAAACCAGGTGAATTCCAAGCATGGCTTCCTTGTCAGTCTCTTATCTTCTACCTCCAGGGTAGCAACTTGTGCACTTATCTCAAAACTGCTCACCTCTGTCAGATGAAAACTCTGAACTTTTTACTAAAATGGGTGAGGATGGTACAGCCTGCCACAAACTCAGCACTGAAGCTGAGAAGGAAAAAATAAAGATTATTAACAGAATGGCCTAGTTTTAAACTTTGCATACCTTATTTTTTAAAGTAATATCCAGTTGAATATCTGTATCAAAAAGTCACAATACCTGCTTTTTGAAAGTAAACATTTTTGAGCTCATTGTTCTAACAGCAAATGAATAATGTACAGTCCTTGCCCCGTGTAGCTTCTGTACACCAGACAATTCCTGCATTCAGTAACACTGAACTTCAAGTGAATAAAAAACAAGTTAAAGCTTTTAAAAATTTCAGACTACTTGTCTCCTCCATCTTCAGGCTGCCTCACCGTATTGCATTACCTGTCTTGCTTTACAGAAAAGAAAATGCTAAGGCTTTACAAAGCACACAGCACTCAACTGGCACATTTTAAAACCATTTCTATGGAAGGACTGATAGGTTTATTCTAAGAACCAGTAACATACGGAGACCTTTTTTGTAAACCAATGCAAATATTTCTTATGGAGCAAAGACTCTCATTCTAGAATAACAGCCTCATTAATTATTAAAAATTACATTATTAAAAAAAAATCATCCTTTTGTTTGCTTCAGAATAGTATGAACTCTTACTCAAAAATCTATGGAAATACAGTAGAGAGAAAAAGTAAATAATACTGTAAGAAAAACCATAAAGCTGTTAAACTCACCAAACAAACTCTAGAGGGAAATGAAACTAAGCAATGTTTGAAAATGAAAAGTGGTTAAGCCAGAACAGAAAAGAAGCCAGAGTAGCAAATAATGTACAGATTTGCAAAAACACAGTTCAGGACACAAGTACATTAAAACCAGTGCAATGATGGGCCTATTTCAAAGGCCCAATTCACATATTAGGAATTTCTTCAGTCAGTACCTGTACTGTCTGGACCTGTGGAGATTGAATAACTGATGGCTGGGCAGCCTGAATTACTCCATGCACTTGAACCGTCTGCCCATTGGGCAGCTGAACTAAGGTCACCGTGGGTGCAGAAGATGTTGCATGAGCTGCTGGCATAGATACCTGCAAAGAAGAAACAGTGAGAATAAATTAGGTTATTGCAAAATCTCCTCAGTTCAGTATTTGTTTTGGTGAAAGAACTATGTCTCTTCTAGGCCCCAGTCAGATGACCCAAATGTTTCAGCATAATATAAAACCCCCTGAACTGCATGAGCCCAAGACCTAACCAACCTGACCTACTTCACAAAATAACCTAAAGCAGAATTTCTGCAGGTTCAAACATAATTTGTAAAATCTCTGACAATACTAAGAAAAACACAATTGCCTCTATTTTGAGGTAACCTGATACAAAAACACATCATTACCTTTCACTTACTTCACTTGGATACTGCTCAGACTAGGGTGTACTCCTACAGACACTGCTGAGTCAGAGGCAGAAACATATGGGAGTGGAGCTATTTTTGCTCTCACTCAGGAAAATGCAAAGAGTTTGCCAGATGTAAGAACTTAACACTTTTAGGGAATCATACCTTTCACTTTCTACAGATTAAGCTACATGTGTGAGTAGCTGGCAAAGTGCATGTAAATGAAGAAAACTGACCATGTGTTCAGATAGAAAAACCCCATGAGTTTGCAGTGGAAGTAAGTATTTTGTCGGCAGTCGTGATTATTGTGTAACAGGTCAACACAAACCCTAGTTTCAGGAGTCATTTCTGTGAGGAAAAATGACCCATGTTTTAAACACAACTGTGTTTCTCCAGGACAGACCTGCAGGCATGGCAGCTCTGCCAACAGGGATATGCTGATGATCTCAGCACGGCACATTATGGCTTTGGGGACAGCGGTAGCCACACAAAGCTGCTCAGGCCACGCGGGGCAGTCTCACCCTGGCGGCCACAGGAACTACTCTGGGCACCTGAAGCGCCATGTACCAAGGCTGCTTCATGGCTGGGCCAATGCCCAGTGCACATCCAGAATTCCCAACTGCTCGCTGACACCTCCCCTGAGTTTGGGGCTGGGGGCTCAGGAAAGGCTGCAGGGTGCCAGGGCTGCCGTGGCAGCACACCCTGCCCGCAGTGCGTGTCCCTCGCACACGGCTTGGCCCGCAGGGAAGGACTGCAGGCAGCACGAGCTGCTCTGGCAGACCTCAGCCAGGTCATGGGTCACTGACTCGCCAGCTTTCTTCTAGTCACCCAAATTTGGAAAACCTAACAATTCTCCAGGGCTCAACAGCATTTAAAAAAAATTTGATCCACAGAGCTGCAGTGCAAGAAAGGGCTGCACTGCTGTCCTATGTAACCTCAAAGGGCTGCCAGGTACTGGATACAGAAGGAAATCCTCTGCTGTCTCTGTGAACATGTGGTTCTCAAAAAGCTGCAACAGCTGATCTCTGAATTTCCATGAACATCCACCACGTACAATGAAATCTTGCTTAACAACAAAATTAAAGGGAATTACATGTAGACCTCTCTCCTCCACAGATGTCTCTCCCTAATCCACCAATTTGCATTTGCTTTCACCTTCCTTTTTCAGGAAAGCAGCTGCAGCACTACACGGTGCTACTTAACTCACATCTGAGAGAAACTGGGGCTGAGATTAACATGAGAGCACTTTCCTCTGGTAAATTATATTCCTTAACCAAGCGACCTTTCTTAATAATGCATGTCTGACTAAACAGTCCTTGGCAATGACAGCAAAGCTGATCAACTGGAGGCCACTGTGGCTGGATTAAGCCCACAGCAGAGTGTAACTTCCGCACATGTCTCTGACTCATACCTTGTGGAACTGGGACGAGCTTCCTTTTGACTCTGAAAACTACCCTGAGCTCACTAAAAACGCAGCAGTTAAACTAAGCTTGCAAGAAGGGTGACCTTACAAGAGATAATGCAAGAGAGAATGGAAGAATTAAATTGATATTATTATATAGATTTGGCTATGCCTCTGAGGGCACTCCCTAATGCCAAACACTACCACTTCACTTATTGAAAGTATCATAGTAACATAACACTGATATGAACAACACAAGGAATTACATTTGGACTGTTTTATCACCTCCACAAACTCTGTACAGGCTGGGGAAAAACCAAGGTGCAAATAATACAGTGAATGACAACAGGGTGGCTCATGTGGATTTTAACCATACCAGTATACTGTTTTCTTACTTGGAAAAAAGTCTCATTCAAGCACTGGGGTAATTACGTCTGAATAAAGTGCATTCTACACACTACAGACTTGTAAGTTCAGCTCCCTGGAGGTTAATATGTTAGCACAAAAATGTAAAACATTCTTGATTCTCTGGACTAAACCTTAAAGCACATCAAGTGAGCAGCAGTTAAATGGTTTTGAAAGAGAAATAAACTACTTCCACTCAGTTCACAATGAAGTGTTATTCACACCACCTACATCCTGTGCCTAAATTAGACAGTGAGAAAACTGCCCCAAAGAGGCAAGCTGGTGCAGGGCAGCCGGTGGCTTGTAAATTCACAAGACAGCTTCACCCAACAAAATCATCCTATGCATTTAAACAGCTCCAATCCCTACACTATCACTTGAATGGAAGTGTACGGACTACAGAGTGTAGGACTTGTTTGGAAGTCTCTGGACTACCAAAAGGTGCAATGACTTTAAAAAGACACTAATAATTTATAAAATGTTAAGTGATTTAACATTTGTGCCACTTGAAAGACACTCAATTCCATAAACTATGAGATCAAAAACACCTGTTTGTTCTTTGTAGACTAAACTAAACAATTAGCTTTCAAATTAAATGGTTATGGAAGAGAGGCAAACAGAAGAGAGGCAAACAAATAGTCATTTATACAATGGGGTTGCTTCTGCCAACCATCAGTGTATTTGAAAATGAAACCCAGTTCCAAAATCAGAGATGCAGCTGGGATTGTGTTTCTTGTCTCTCCAAAATAATTTGGGGACAACAAATAATCTACTTCTGTCTCTCTAACTCGCCAACAATTCTGTGAAACTCTGGAGACAACAGGGTAACACAAGCTGTCAAGTGCCAGATTGTTCCACTTGATTATAATGCTCATAATATTAATCCCATTAGATAAAATGTTGTATTTGCTGCATATTTATCTATATATTCAGATTGTTTTCTTCAGAATTAAACTTACTACAGACAAGTTTTTAACAGAAAACACAGTTACAAGACAATCCAGTCAATATAGAAAAGACAGCAGATTACACATATTGAAATGAATACCTTTCAGTGGTATGGTTGTGGTAAAGAATGCTAGAAATATTTTCATCCATTACTGTGTTAACATTACACAATTTACACACATACGGTTCTTCAGAACTAACACAGCCTAATGGGATGGGAAGTCAAAAATCTCTGCTGCTTTAAAAATGTGAAGACAAATATTAAAAGAACGATACATCACATGTGTTTCAGAATGGTATCAACATAATCTTCTCTCAGGCCCATCAGCAGACATTATTCCTCTTAGAAATATTAACCATAAGTAAAACTATTACACCGTATGATTTTTATACCTGGGCTAACGTTGCAATCTGTGGTTGTGCCTGTACTGTCATCTGTTGGGTTTCTGCCTCTGTACCGGCTGCATCTCCACTCTGCTGGTTCTCTGCTCCAGATTCCATGGTCATTTAGTTACCTACAATCACAATATTTGTCGTAAGTCTGGGTTGGTATGCAAGTCCATTACTCTTGGTGGATCTGGCAGTAATCACTGCAGCTGAATTCCCATTACTACATACTGTTTTAATTTGCTTATTAAATGTTGCCAAACTATTAGTATTCAGGCAAATTCTTTTCATGCCAGGTGTTTGCCTCAGGTTGATTTTTCTGCGTGTAATGTTTCTGAAAAACAAGTCCAGTCTCCTCCAACTATGAGAACAGAAAAAATGCTTTTTGCTCATCCTAAAAAAACTGAGCAACTGCACTCTGATGACCTAGCACCTCTGCAATTCGAAATAAAGACCTGTCAGGAAGGGTACTCCCTCAGTGCCAAGGTGACAGCATGCCCTGTTACAGCTCACCCTCTCCCCCCAGCTGCAGTCTGCAGATATCCAAGAGCAATTGTTTCTGTGCTGGGCACTCAGTTCTCAGCCATCCTTGCCTGAACTAAATATGCAACATCTCCATGCAAGTTCTTTCCATCACCACAGTGTGTATGGCTCCATGTCAGAGCAATGTCGCCTGTTCCATTCAGTAAATTTTAAAGCCAGTATACAAAATGATGGAAGCCATTTCTACTTGAACTTTACCACAACTGTTTTTATATTTAGAGGTGCACATTAGTTTGCCATGACCTAAGTTTTTTATCATATACAGCTCCTAATACATTGATTTTTCTAAATAGTAACTGAGCAAACCCAGATCACCAGAACACATAACTCTATAAAAAGAGGTTGCATAACTTCCAAACCCATGAACGTAGGCAGAGTGCAATGCCTGTTAAATTCTGCACTGATCTGAGAAAATCACTTTTCAGTTCTTCTTTAAGTACTGATATGAAAGTATTTGATACAAAAAAGAACTTCAAAAATACAAGGAAACTATATAGCAATGCTGCTGTATTATAAAGAGCTCCAAATAACAAATATTAAGAATGGGTATTACCTCCATAGCTACAACACTTACTCTGTGTGCCACCCTGTGCTGCCCAATCTATTCAGGCCTCTGGTTACCCTCAGACAGCACACCTCTCATCAGAGCTGGTTCAAAACAACCACCAGAGCATTTCTGCTTTGGGAAGGAGCCTGGAGGCAGAGGTGCTCAGAGCAGAAGAAAGGTGGAAAGAAGCAGAAATGCCCTCTCCTTCCCCACCCCCTGAGGAAAAGACTTAGAAGCACCAATACAGGTGGTGGTACCATGTCCACACTCCAGACATTTCATTTTAAACACAGAGTCAGGGAAACTTCCATTTCAATGCAAACTATACCCCAGTGTTACTGGAATGAGAATACCTTTTATACTGCCTAAAACAGCAGAGTCACACTTCAACCCTGAATATGAAATGTCTTACAGTAAGTGATTGATAATCAAGAAATATAAAACAGCTTTTCACAGTGGTAACTACATCCTACATCTAAAGAAAGCAAGTCAGTGTATATAAATCAGAATCTGTATATTTGCTATTGAAAGTGACCATTGAAATGAGCTTGTGTGTCTGTCAAAGCTGAAATGTAAAGTATCAAATATTTAGTTCTAACATCAGTAAAGAAGGAAAAGAATTAAACCTGATTTTCCTTGAAAATTAACAATAAAAGAAAACATACAATTTTTTTTAAAGCAAATTAAATTATTCTAAGCAGTGGAATTTTGTTATGCCTCTCTCTAGCCAAGATTTCTCTGCTACAAACCAAGTCTTTCCCATGTTGCATTTCATATTTCAAAAAGCACACAAGAAAACCCATGCACTATAAGCATTGGCAATACATGGTACCAAACAGCCTTAAAATACTTAATTACAAGAGTTTAAATGTTTTTCCATACCAAGTTTAACACATAAGTCATATTTTAACACTCAGTCCTCCATGCTATATGCTCATTTTTCTGAGTATTCAGAACTACATTTTGAGAACTCCAACCCAGACTACCATAGGTTTCCCTCTGATTTTTACCATTTCCATTACCATTTTACTATTTGTCCAAGATAAGCAAATCAACAACTTTTTCCCAATTCTATGCATGTATCATGGTGACTACAGCTCAAAGATGACCTCATTGGAGCCATTTCAGAAGCAGATCTTTTACATGAGCAGCATCTCCCAGCCAAGTCTCTCCAAAGAACTTCAAAACACAACTTCCCAGCTACAAATCCAAGTAAACTGCAAAACTGATAATGCTTTTGTTTGCTGACAGAAATCGTGACTCCAGCATGGAATCAATTTGGATTAGAAATGGATGAAATGTGCAAGTATCAGGTATTTAGCAATGTTCACAAAGGTAAATGTGTTGCCAAATTCCTGCTGATAAATGCAACATTCTCCTAGGAAGAATTTCCAATCCTCTCATACACTATTCAGCAAAGGTCCTCTGGCTTTACAGGCATGGCTTCCACACTTACATCATCTTTTGCATATGTAATCAGCAAAAGGATTAACTGTTTGAGACACTCCCTCTTCTACAACACCAACATTTCAGAAATCAAATTCTTAACATGAATTGCAAACACCTAAAAGGAACTTGCTAATTTCATAATGTAAGAACTACGCAATGGAGGAAACTGCCTGCAAGATTCACATCTTGACACATGCAGTTTAAGTGAGTTTCCTATGACCTGTAGTTTTTTGACAGGCTCTCAGTCTCATGGTCTTTACAGGTTCTAAGGACTCTAGTTCGATTTAGCTTGCAGTTATACATCACAGTACTTGAACTCTAAACAGTTTCACTACTACCTTTCACAGTAATTTGTGAGAAAAAAAGAGGAATCAGATTTTTGAGCATCAAGGCATCATATTCCAGAGACACTGGTAACTACATTGTTTAACATTTGTGTATGATCAAGATTGCCAAGATGTACAGGACCATGCATGCACAACATGAACACTAAGTTGCCTGTTTGGGTAAAGCCATAATGGCTGAAATCAAGGTTGTCAGTTCCTATTCTCGCAATTTACAGTGTAACAGATGAAAATATGTTTGGTTCGAAACCTTAACCTCCCAACACACATAAATGAATGCCAACCTGTACATCTCCTTTCTAAGCTTTTGTACCCCTAGTCTAGACAAGCTTTGCTGATGTGTATCCCAGCATCTTTCTCTTCTTGTGGATACCACCCCCTACTTTCATTCCTCCTGTCCTGTCCACAGCGACCCACCCTGCTCCCTGACACTGATTTCCCTGGCAGGCACCACACCAGGACTTCTCAACTGAAGACAGGGATCTGAAAAGTATCCTAGTGGGGAACAAGTCTCCAGGGCACAGACAGCATATGAGAGCCAAGGGAGCACACTTCTCATTTTTCCCTGCTTCCAGGCTACTTTCCAACTTGTCACCCACACACATACACTTTGAGAAAAGATTAGTAATTGCAGTATTGAACCAAGTGTTCTAAATGAAAGTAACTGAAGACAACAGCTATTAACAATCAGAGCTGGAAAACCTGAGACTGCTTGCCTAACGCATCCTGGGTATGAACTCTGAACACCAGAAAGCTGGGACTATCCGGTTAGAGATGGTTTAAATTGTGATTTTTGTAGTACACAGCTTTCTCCATTAGTTCAAAAGTGGAAGCACTATTATATGTACTAAAGCTTTTTATTGATTACTTACTTACTAATGATCTCAAACTCTGGAAGCAAAGAGCCCAACAGTGAAACATTCAGCTGATAGATAGGCATTTATTTTAGCTAAATCAAGATGGAGAGAAAGAAGCTCAGCAGAGGATAACTAAGTATCCCAGCTGAATTTACACTATGACTACAGAAGACAGATGCTACTAAAAACAAACAGTTGCAGAATGCAAATGAACTATACACACTGCAGAAAAATCCAAATAAACCTGTCTCCTTAGTTGCATAAACCTGGAAGGGACACTTAGCTAAGGACTACTGCAGAGAGATCAGATTTCTCCTTGACATGCATTTATGAAAAGAAAAGCTAGAGAGTTAGACTGCAATAAAAAGAAACAGGGTAATATTTAATTACTATATTTGTGTAGCTGGACGCTATAGATCAGCTGGATTATAGTGCAGAGGTTGGGAGCCTGTATTAAAAATGGGTTCTGTGGAATTTGGGTATTCAGAGAAAGCAAGTATTTCGGGCAAAGAAAACCTGTTTTACGAAGAGACTAGACAGATTTTTATTATTTATCCCAGAAAGGTGAAAAATGCTTAAAAACCTCAAAAAATATATTTAAATTATTAACATGGTAAGTAAATTAGAAACATGCACTGTCTGATTATCAAACCAGCAAAGCTTAAAGATGTCAAATTTTTGAGTATAAAATGAAAAATCAAAAAAACTATTGAAAATATTAAAGTTGATGCTTCATGTATTGCATAAACAGAGCAATGATGCTACTGATGACAATACATTTATTAGGACT
Organism: Sylvia atricapilla; assembly: GCF_009819655.1. Classification (NCBI taxonomy): domain Eukaryota; kingdom Metazoa; phylum Chordata; class Aves; order Passeriformes; family Sylviidae; genus Sylvia; species Sylvia atricapilla. The sequence continues at coordinate 12,348,010 of NC_089146.1, forward strand.
TAACCATGGGTTAAACATGCACCTGGGTAAAAAGAATATCCAAGAGTATGTTGAATTAGTACAGTATCTTCATGCCAAAAAAGTGTTGAACCAAAAGGAAGATAAAAACCTAATGAGTCAGGATTTAAACTGATTTCTAATCTTTAAAAATTCAAATAAATGCTTTTATGAGGAGGGAAGATTATATTCCATGTAACTTTTGCTGGTTCCAGTAGTCTTTTGAGGTACCTACTGATCTTCACTATCTTGAAGATAGGATTCTGAACAAGATGCTACAGTAATGCTAACTCCTGTAATCCCTGTTAATTAAAGTGAACATGAATGCTGTGTATTCAGAGCATGAGCTGTAGGTTACCTTCCCTCCCACCTGCCTAGAGTCAGAATAAAATATAATTGTCTTCCAACAGCTCTCATTCCATCTTCTTCACTCTTTAGTATCCTCCCTTGATACTAAAGTGGTCTGCCTGCTCTATTTTGCTTCCTTACATCTTTTTCTATCTCCTGCCTGATTTACCCCCACGAATTTTAGCACATCTCCTAAAGATTAGGCACTGCTCTTTGGTTTCCCCTTGCCCACACAAGCCGTGGAGCTTTCCTACTCTGCAGACAGGCTGCTTTTGGTCTCCCAAGGCAGTCTGGAGAAAAAAAGATGGAGATCCTTTCCCAATCATTGTGAAATCCAAGAACCAAAGTACCACACTGTGGCTGTTAGAACAGATAAAACTTTCCATCCACTTTTACATGCAAAAGTCCTTAATACCCCACAGCTTTCTGTGTTTTTCAGCTGGACAGCTGACACAGTAAAACACAGCACCTCTCCCCACAAGCCTTTTTTTCCTCTCGTTATTAGCATAGTGGTGGTAATTCACTGTCAGAAGTTCAAGCTTACACTGACAGTTACTGCCCATACGATGTAACTGCACCTCCAGGAAACAGTTTGCTTTATGCCACAGAGGAACCATCCCACCTGCTCCCCAGCAAGCACAGCTTCACCAAGTGACACACTGTGAGGAACCCTCCTCTGACTTCTGGATTTATTTTATTGAAGTATACACACAGATTTAGAAGAAAAACAACTGTCTCCAAAAACAGTGCAGAGCAGAAACCCAACGCTCATGCCCATTCTGAGCCTGACTTGTACCACACCCAGTCACCTGCTCACCCAGCACCTTCAGAGGTCACTCTACTGCCACATGAGGCTCCTGATTCAGGGCATTAGACAGTCACCCAGCTGCTCAAGGCAGTGAAGGACCAGAGCAGCTGAGGGAAGGGAAATTGAGGCAGTGCCTGTTTCTCAAGCCCTGTATTCACAGCAGTGCCAGTACAACTGTTCAGGAAGCAAGCACAGCTCCAGTATCCAAAGTTCAGGAATTTGACTCATTCCATATCTAATGCACGTGGCTTTATAAAGCCACAGATCCACCATGAAAGCACTGAGATGATCATCAAACACCACTCTGGTACACAATTGTTTTCACATTTCCAGCATAAGCACTGAGAATATCGACCTGCAATCTGTAAACATTTCTACTGTCACCATGCAGAGTGGCACCCCTTTCAGCCACAGCTCAACAGCCACTTTATGAACTTCATTCTGCAGCTGCCAGACTGAAAATGTTCAGAGGAAAATAATTTTATTTACAGCTAACACATGGGACTTCAAACAACCAGTAATAAATGCTTAACAGGACAAGACAGACCCATAATTATCTCTCTTTGTCACTAATGACTATAGTGGGTTGGCACAAGAATTGCAATTTATACCACAGCTTCTTTGTCATCCCAATCTGACAGTGCCACTGCTCCTGGGTATTTGCTCCCTGTGTCCTCTCCCTTGGGTGATCAGCCTCTATGTGTCATGATGTGAACAGAACCTACGTTTGCTCCTTCATCTGAAATTTGCCTTTTACTGCTCCACAGAATGGGTTCTCCACAAAGCCATTTGATGATCACACCAGCTTCTGGGCCAGGGAAGCCCAAAGGCCAGGCAAACCAAGTGGAAGTGAAAATAAAAGAATGGCCACAACAACCAACACCACTAAAAATGCCAAAAATGAAGAAGTCTTCAGACTATGTTCTGCAAATAATCTGCAATAAAGCAATCAGTCAGGCAAACTGAAGAAAAAGCTGGGAAAATTCTTCTTGTCACTGAAGTTAAAGTAGTTCATCTTGAAGATACAAGAAAAATTTAATCTCACTGTAAAAATATCTCGCACAAAGCAGAATCATTCTATCAAAAGAATGTAACATCTGTAGTCCCACCCTCTGTCTCAATCAATGTGACTCTCAGAGCAGTGTCTAAAAACTCTCTGCTGACTGAATACAGCCTGTAACAGCCACTGCAAGAGATGTGAACAAGGTAGTATTTTCATACAGGACATAGAAGAAATGCAACCAGGACTCTTAATTAGAATTAAACTTCTCTGGCTCATGACTTTTTTAACAAAACTTTTGTTACACCTCAAAACTCAGTGAAAATTTCTCACACTTACCAGATTTAGACACATGAATGATAAAAAGTATTGAAATTATTTGTGTTGCATGCTCAATCTCTGTTACACTAAAGAAAATATGGTGGTAGATTTTAAATCCAGGGCAGAAGAACAAAAATGTAATCTCACAGCTACAGTGCTAAGCACCCAAACCAGCAATCCCCTCTAGATTTTGTTCTCTGCTAGCATCACTCAAGCAAGCTGACATTTACCAGGCAGATGGTGAATGAGTAGGCCCAGGTAAGGGGTATGAGTGAAAGTTGCTTAAACACTCTTCACTGCTGTATCCTCCTGATTTGACTTTGTACTCCAGGCATTGTACTAGTATCCAGTGTTTCTGCCTTCAAGCTTTTTAAAAGGAAAAAAGGCTCTGACAGCTATTAACTATTATTCAGCAATTTGGTTCTTGTATCACAAATTACAAGAATAAATACAAAAGCATCCAGCAAGTATTTGGCACCCACACATAATTTAATTCAAATCTAACCTATAATGCTTTTCTTCAATAGAAATTATAAATAAATAAATAACCCCCCCACCCCTTTTTACTGATCTTGTCTATAGGTCTTGAGCAGAGCCCAGTAGAAGCACCCAAGAGGAGACACCAGAGCAAGCATTTCTTAAGGCATTAACAGTGAAAAGCAAACAAATTACTCTCCACTGTCTTATCCCCTCCCTGTTTAGAAATGCTCCCAAAATACTGCCAGATGTCACTTAGACAAAACGTCAAAGCAAATCCCAGGAAGGTTACAAAGTCATTAGGTAACTATTATTATTATTATTGAAAACATAATCCATAAATATGTTCTATTTATAAATGCTCCGTGTTCCTATTGAAGGCACTTAGGGTATTAAATGATGAATTCATATGCTTCAAGTTTGTGATCCTCAACATGCAGAACAGAATTGTGATAGCTATTTATAAGCACCTTTATTAGTGTAGTAAAAAAACCCCAAACCCACCAGAAGATATCTGCAAACTGAATTTTAGAGAAGCAATACATTTTTAAGAACGTCCTGGGCAACATATTCAATGTATTCACAGAGACTTCCAAGAACTCTGCCCATTTTGTCATTCTTAACACACTCACTGCCAAAATCATATTTATGCTTCAGTTACTTACAAACTGACTGCACTTTACTACAGCTTAGCATCTGTTCTCTGACATTATTTGTAGGACAGAAAACTCACCTAATTTTCAATCTATGCAGATCTCTTGCAATTCCTACCAACTGTAAAAGCTTTCCTTTTTCAAAAATGATACCACATGAAATTGCCAAAATACATGCCTCTTTTCTCCCTGTGACTGCTGAAAGTAGTGGCTCACCTCATCACATGTAGCTGGTTACTTAATAAAATCCAGCACAACATTGTATCTGAACATTATCATTTGTAGGCATCTTTAATGCAATACAAAATACAGGCATCAAATGATTTATCACACTGTTGGTGAGCTAAGGCTCCTGCTGAACACACCACAACTCCAGAAAGAGGCTCTTTGCAATTGGTACATGCCCAGCAAGTCAATAATGAGCACAGCCACTTGTGACAAGCATCAATTTCTGTCCCTATTCAAATTCTCATTTTACCTTTGACTGAAACAGCTGTGGCAGGAGAAGTGAGGGATCCATGATTCCATGGGATTTGAAGCTGACCTCAGCCCAATGAGGGCAGCTACCTGACACCAGCCACTTCTCATATTTGCCCTTCTCACTCCAGTGCTGAACTGTGACTGCACACCAGTCTGATGGCAGTTTTTATTTAAGAAGGATGATATGATTACATCTGTACTATGACAAGTTAGGGAGTTCTGCTCAGTCCAGGGTGAAAGCTTGCTGGATGGAAACAGCACCCATCTAAGAGCCTATTAATGCAGCCTGACCCCAGGCAACAGGAGTACAGAGGTGGGTAAAATAAACTAACACCTTTTCTGCTAAGGAGGTCCTGTGCCTGAGCTGGCACACCCTGCTCTTAGCACGGGCTGACAGCTTGGGCTCAGCACTACACTGAAGCTGCTCTACAACTCCTCATAAGGAGGCAGGTTGTACCTGGCTGACACAGTGAGCAATTTGGAAATAGTTCTCTTCTATCATCCAGATATCTAGATATGCCAAATAAATAATTTACCCTGCTGTACTGGTCAACCAGCAGAACATTTTGAGCCACTTCCTTTCACAGCAAACACTGGCATGTGAAGGTGTTCCAGCAGAAGATCTAAGGCTGCCCAGAGTGATAGAGCGGAGAGCTAATTCTGCTAGCGGTCAGAGACCATCTCCTTTCCCACTGACAGGGGGAAAAGGGGACTGTCACTACAATAATTAATGGAGTATTAAGAGCAGAAAATGATGCCAAGTTAGCAAGGGTAAGATCCATCTGAAAGAAGGTGCATGTGTTCCTTTTTTCCACTGGATAGAGCTGTCGGTACTTGAGATTTCCACCACCTGACCTGCCAGAGTCATTCAGATGAATATTATATTTGTTCTCCTCCATATGCAATTCTGTTTTATGGTCTTTTACTGCCTCACCATTCATTCTTGCAGATCTTTAAGAACCACCTAAACACTGCGTGACATATTTTGACAACCTTCTTATATGTTGCAAGGATCTTTGTCCACTTGCCAAACAACCTTTAAACATTCCAGGTCTGAGGCATCAGCTGGAAGAACTGTTGCAATTCCAACCCTGGGGCAGCCTGCAACTCTGTAGGGAGAGCCTCTACACATTTTTATTAAATAAAGGGTTATCTCTGAGGTGAGGGAAGTATTGGAACTTGTTCTCAGCAAACAACTACAGGAACAACGACTGACTGCTCAGCAGAGTCACTCTTCTAAAGTGAGGAAGAACTAAGCTGATGTTGTTAGGACAAGGGCATGTAAATATATGACTGCCTCCCGCACAGACTGCACTCCATAGATGTGCTAGGGCTCAGTCACTGGGGCTGTGACAAACGCTTATGTGACCAAAGCTAAAGCTATTTTGAAACTACAAATCATCTAGCTCTCTTTTGGTGCTCTGAGCAAATCAACTTAAAAAAAAGATACAAATAAAGACCAGAGCATTACAAAGGCCTACATCGGTGGTTAACCTGAGTGCTCCAAGCCCAATGGCTAAAAATACAACACGTAGTAATCTCAGACCTGTAATAGAAAAAGAAATTACCTCCATCTAGGTGTTTCCTTAATTGTATTAATTAAAATTACATGCTAGGTATGATTTAATGGAATAATGTAATAAAGCCAGAGAACCACATAAACATGTTTATTATTACCTGAAATATTTTTATTCCAAAGAAATGTTTTTAGAGTCTTTGTTAATTTTACAGTGTGAAAATATAAATAGACACATGTAATTTATCAGAACTTAGTACTGTAAGACTGGACCAAAGGCTCTTAGAGATCACACTGATTAAACATGCCATTCTAAAGTAATTTGAATGTAAATTTATATTCTGAAACTCAAATCTCCCCCGATATTCAGGGGACTTTCCCATTAATAAAGTAGATGTTTCCCTCTCCACCCTATAATGAAGGAGAGCAACTGTCCTCAGTATTTTAAGATCTTTGTATGGTCTCAAATGTTAAATTAGAGACCTGAATTTTATAATCCATTTGTAATAATAATAATAATAATAATAATAATAATAATAATAATAATAATCCTGAGGTTTAAATAATGTAGGTCACCTCAGCAAAATACTGTACGCCGAAAAGGGGCAGATACTGGAATCCCAAAGTGACATGTATCACACGTGTTTTCCCATCATTCCTCTGTTGCAGAGAACTATCAAATCAGCTGCGGAATTTCGGGCAAGCATGGAGTTTCAGATATTTATAAGCTGCACAGTTAAACTTGACATAAGAATTTTAGGTAGGATTTGTGTCTCCTGAGATTTTGTCTGTTGGTGAGAAGGGACAGCTCCGTGGCTAATGTTTCTAACCCACTTCTGAATGTCAGTGGCTAAAGCATCAATTCATAAAAAATGTGTCACTTCAGATATTTATGCTTCAAGCTTGACAGACATGAACTATTTAAACAAGCTGTACTCATTCTGATTGATGCTTGGAACGTATGTGGTATTTCTAGAGTTCAGCCCATAGTATAAAAGCATGAAGTTATATAACTTGGTAAATATTGGAAAGTCTTGTTTAAAAAAATCCCAGAACACTTCTAATGAGTTCAGAAAGAAAACACAACAAAATGGATGTTTCAGACCAATGCTTTCACTGTTTTATTGTTAAGTATCTTTAGAAATGGTCACCTGAAAGTAAGACTGAATTATTCATACAAAGCTGACAATTCCCAAATATCAAGTCCAATCTCTGAAAAAAAATAATCATCCAAAAACAACCTGTGATCTTTAAAAGCAACATAGTTTCAGGGGTTTTTTATGATTTAATAGCTTTGTTTCATTTTTAACAGGCAGTGTAAAACAGTTATTGCTTCAATGCCCTCCAGGAAGTGAAAACCTTTGAATTCTTCCTGAGGTTGAAGCGCTAGAGTAGAGTATGCCCAAGAAAAACAGCACTTCCTTACAAACCTTGGCCTTGTTTAATTTCTGAATGCATCCTATTCACAAAACTAACTGCAATATTAAAACCAAGAGATCTAGGTCTTAAACCACAGCTTAGACTTGGAAATACTTTTAAATCCTAAAATTGCTTTGGCTTTACTAGTTTTATTGAAAACATCATCGCTTGGTCGATTAGCACTAGTTTTGAAACATCATCTGACTATGCTGCTTAATGCACCAAAATTAAATCTATGACCCAGCCTCTCTCTTAAAAACCAAATGAAATGCAACAGTGACCAAACTTTGCAGTAAAATAACTCTGACTAACGTTAACAATCAAGTGGATTCTAGTTTATTTTTTATGTATTTTTAAAATTTGCCTGAGCAGTGCAGGAGAGCCTTTTAAAGGAGAAAGGCCACTCATGCCTGCCAGGCAGATCTACTCTGCAAAAGCATCATCTCCAAAGAAAGAATAATGTTTCTCAAATATTTAACTGGAGTTTAAGGCCTCAATTACCTGTGAGCAACAGGACTGTCTCCATGGAACAGGGGTGTGATTTGCTGGCAATGCTGAAGGTCTGCAATGACCCAGGGTAAGCAACAGGAGCCACTGATGAACCAGAAAGGGCAGGAAGAAGAATCCATGTTTTACATCAATGTGTTGCACACAAAAGAAAATGTCCGTTTTGCTTTCTGCAACTACAGTCTTGCAAGCATTTCTGCTGGCAGCACTGCCAGTCCAGGCTCTGGTTTCCTCTAAATTCTTTCTTATTTACACCTTTACACTTGTCTGTGAAGCTGCCTAGTAAATGGGACTGGGCAACCAATTTGCACTACAGACAAGGAAACACAACTAATTTCTAGCCTGGACCAGTTCTCTGATCCAGTTCACAGGCAGTCATACTGGTGCTACCGGTGCAGGAACAGGGAAGTTGGAGGAAAGTCTATCCTGCTGCAGCCAGGCCTGTCAATAAGTAGATCAAATCATGGGTATAGGTATCACAAGACTGTGGGAAGCCAACAAAGATCCTAAAAAAAACATCTCTATTTTGTAATTTGATTACTGTTGTGATAACTCTGTTTAAGAGTGGGAGGCTAGAAAGAGGAATAGTGGTTTTTATACAATCAGCATTAGCTTTCTGAGGATTGGGCAGAGATGCATTTTTCAAACAGCTACATTGCTGACAAAGCAGCTATTTGCAGCAGGTAACACACTTCTTCCTCTCCCCAGTCCAGGGTAATGTGCACTGGTTACACATGCCACACTGACTTTACACTACGACCTCCGGGCCAGTAGTTTTAGCCACCATTAATTATTTTACAATCTGGAAGCCAGGCCAAGGCATTTATCAGTTTGTAGCAACAGTGAGAGTACAGTGAGCTGACTGCCCAGGTGCCTTGGGCCTACTGACAGGATGTGCACCCAAGTGCTGGACCGGGACCCTTCTGGAGCTTCATACTTCAACTTGGGCTTCATTAAAAATAGGCTATATATAATTCTCCCCTGCTGACTCATAATGAAAAACACCTAAGAGGTACACTGATCTAACCTCTTGAGAAGACTGAAATCTGCCTCTGATAAGGAGCAGTTAGTTCAATCACACAGGTATCACCAGGCTTTTAAAACAAGGAAACTTTCCTTGTTTTTTCTCTCGCTGTTGTTTATTTTTTGACTTACTGTGTTCTTAGCTTGCTTAGCTGCAAAGACAAACTCATGTGGCTCTGGTCACTAGAGACAGTCCAATTCTTCCTTCTTTCACTCCAAGTCATGGACATGCTGCCATTCCCCAAGATGGGTCTGCTGACACAGCTCTCTGTTGCTGAATGGACAAAATTGTGTCCCCCTACTTCCTTCCCCTACCATCACTGCAAATCTGCACTGCGTTTGTGCTAACAGCATCTCAATCACCAACCAATTCAACTCACTCAGGCAGGAGAAAATTACCTACTAAAAAAGCACAGTTCTCTCCTGGGTTAGTAATCTGAACTGGGTTATAATGTTTTATATACAATCAACACTACAATGTAAAGGGATGGTTCAACACCACATAACCAGGAGAATGAGGGAGCAAGCAAGACCTCTGTCTCCCGAGAGCCACATACAATTGTATCAGCTCAGACAAAACCCCAGCAACAGATTACTTTTGTTGGTTTTACTGTGACATTAGTGCACATTACCCTTTTTTACACCTTCCCTCCCTTTTTATCTCCCTGAATTTTCCTATCAGCACAAGGAAAATTTGGATGAGTTTCACAAAGAGGGCAGGGTTCCTACACCTACAGTAACACCCTAGGCTTTTTTTTTTCCCCAAGAGAAAGAGCTCACTACAATCCAGAAATGTGTAAATTTGCAAATCCTGCTGATACTGTATGCTACTTGGAGCAATGGACAGGCACTAGTGAGTTTTGAGGCCAGGCCAGCTACACACAGCCAGATGATGTGTCATCAGAAAAAAAAGGCAAGAAAATAATGCCTCCCATCCATTATTTAATGGGGTATAAAAGATGATGAGAGAAATTTTACACATGAGAAGAGATTTTGACATTTAAGGCCCAAGAAAGGTCTAAAATAAACTAAAATCCAATTGATATTGGAACAGCATAGAAAATGAGAGATTTAGGGTAGCACCTACAAGAAAAGTGCATATAATATTGGACCCTAAATGTCACAGGAGGTTGCAGTTTCTGAAAAGATGATTAAAATATTGAAGCAAAGAGCTGCAGTGAACAGCAACAGGCAAACTAAAAATGTGAAGGAATAAAAAAAGGAAATAAAGGAAGCGAACACGGAACTTGCTAAAAAAACCACACAAAAGGCATTTAAGACAAGTAAATAAGCAGCACAACAAATCAGTTTAATACATGATATTGAAGTTTGGGAACAGCTGTTGCTCATGCTCATTTGCTCATGGTTAGCACATGTAAGAACTTAGATTTAACTGAATGATCCAGCTCTGTGGCAAGAAGAACCCCAGCAGGATCTACGTCATCCAGCTTAGTTATAAACACAGCTATAATTTAAAAATTTTTACATAGGCTGCATTTCTCATTTAGCAGTGTAACTGCTTGGGCTGCCCTTATCTCCCTGCTCATTCCAGCCCCATCCCTTCCCTGATTATGCTGGTACAGCTCCTGTGCAACCCTGCAGCAATCAAGGGAGGGAATGATCCAGGCGAAAATGAACCAAGCTCCACACCTCTCAAACCGCTGGATCATTTCCTCATCCAGCAGCCCAAACATTTGTGTGAGTGCAATGGAAAAGACGTGCAAAATGCCTTGGCCACTATTACTACCAAAAAATGCTATGAGGAACTACGGTTTCAGTTCATCAGCCAGTAGAGAAGCTCCAAAAATTCCTGAATTTCTTAGGATCCCTGCTCTTTTGTAAGTTTTGAAATCTATCTGAAAAAGTTTCTGCCTAAAGAAGAATATACAACTCAGCTTTAGTTCTGCTACGTGCAGGGAAAAGGAGTTTTCCTGACAACCTCACTGACTAAATAGGCTATCACTGAATGCTTAGATCAGAGATTTTTACAGATCACTTTAACTCTCCCTTCCAGAAAGTGTGAAAGCATCAAGGATAGCGATTTTTATTTCAGTTTCCTGCAATAAGGTAGCTTCAAAATAGTTCACTGTAAGGCTTCTGCATCTGTGTCTCAAGTAGCCAGTGTAGTCTCCTGTCAGAAAACAACTGAAAAGTAAAAAAATCCAGAAGAGCAATTGGCAGGACTCTTCTATCTTCAGAACTATTTTTCCATCTTTCATCTAATGGCCATTTTTTTTTTACAAAACAGCAACTCTTTTTTACAAATATCAGCTCTCACAATATTCTCAGGACACAAATAGGAATGCTTGTTATCTTAGGATAATATCCTGTACCTCTCTGCACTCTACTCAAAAATCACTGCAAGTAACTAACAACTATCAGTGCTGGTTTAAACTTGTGTGTATGTACATATGCTAGGTAAACCATATAAATGCATCCAAACAGGAACATGCTTCCTCCAAATTCTTCATCCTCTCACCTTAAAGTGGCTCTTCCAACAATGTGTTTTCTATTCCTTCCACTTGACACATAATACTATAAATCCAGCACTGCCAGACAAAAGCAGCAGCAGAGAATTCTTGGCTGTTTTCAAGCACTTTTTTTACCTGAAAGGCCAACTAGAGCCTGGCACATTTTCACCTCCTGCGCAGCTGACAAGGCTGTTTTAGAAATATGGAAAGCTAGAAAGTGTTGTATTTGTTCTCACTCACCTTTTTTAATGTCAGTACAATCAAGTGATCTAAAAGCTCTGAAGAACAAAATAAGTATCAATGCCTTCATGCTGGGAGATGTACATAGATCATTAATGGTAGGCTATTCGAGTTTTCATAATCACTATGAAATACGACCTCACAGACTGCAGATGAGGCAACACCATTTTTGATTCAGTAAAAAATAAATAAAATCATTGCCTTGTCGTGAACTTCAGCTGCATGGAGGTAGGGTACCAGAGAGCTCAAACTAAACTGGGTAGGGTTGTTTCTGTAGATGAGGACTGCTGACACGTCCTATGAAACTAACTTTAGTTAAGATTAGAAGGAGAAAGCTAACACGGCCTTCTCACCACACAAAAGCCTTGAGAAGTGTGGCATGAGTAACTGATCTCCACTTGCTTCCAGAGATCCAAAAATAGAGATGAAGTGTGAATATCCCATTTGTTTCAAAATGGTGCCAACAGAAATTCTGAGCTGAGGCCTTGCCTCCTATCAAAATATGCACCTACAGAGCTGTAGCTGCACTTAGGCAGGAAGAGGCTGCTACTTACTGCAGCAGAACAGCTACTCTGCAGAGCAAGATCTACAGCAGATTCTGTATAGCAATAGCTGTGCTGGTGCAGGTTTCCAAGAAACAGCCAGACTGATGACTTGACAGTCTAAATGAGATGTTTCTAAATTTTCTGTAGCAGCAAACCCTTCTCCCCCTTTTAGGCCTTTGGTGTGTTTTTTTTTTTTTTTTTTTTTTTTTGTGTTGGTTTTGTTTGGTTTGGTTCTTTACTTTTTTAATCCAGAGTAGCAGACACACCTATTACCAAACCTACAAGAAAAAAATAAATTAGAGGCAGACCGTTCAGTGCAGATCCAAACACTATACTGAGAGTACAAATCTGAATATTGGTGTTCTCTCAATTAAATGAAGGCATTAAAAATGATTACACTCTTCTTTACTACATGCAACAATTTCATTTTAGATCACCTGTAAGTGATGCTTAGCCAATACTCAACCACCTCTCTACTGCCTTTTCTCCCTGACCTGTGAGGGAAGAAAGCTGGTGAGGAAATGAAGGTATCTGTGTTTGAAAATACGGATCTGAGTCTTCCACTCTATCATGAAAAAATAAAATGTTTTTTGAAACTACAAAAAACAACAAACAAGGATTTTCTGTCCCATTTTTGTATTTAAAAATGTAGTGCCTGTTCCATCAAACCAAGAATGAATGAAATACACCAACAAACACACTTTCTTTAATTGCTATCAATAGCTACATTGCTTATTCAAGTCCTTGTATGTCTATTAATCAATTAGAAGTTTAGAACCCTCTTTTTATGCTGGTATTATACAGTGAAGTGATGTAGAGCATCTTTGGCATTCGTTTCAAAAGAAGTGGTGGAAGTGTCAGAAAACAGAAATTCACATACAAGGAAGTATACAGGTAACTCAAATATCCATTTTGAACAAAACCTATTTCAGTGACTTCGTATTTTACTGTATAAATCCACATTTGCTGATACAAGGAAGAAAGGATGCAAGTAGAGTCCCAAAATTCCTGTACTCAAAAATAGTGTTTAGTGGTGGTTAGAGTGGGACTAAACAGAGATACACGATATTTCTAAGAAGTCTCTGGTCGTTTATTTAAGAAATAGGAAACATGTTTCTAACCCCAGGGGAAAAAAAAAAACAACCAGTCAGGTGTTATTCCAGAAGCAGACTGTGAGCAGGCATTCCAATATTTAGGAGGAAAATCCAAAAATTTTAGAAGTGTTTCATGAAGAAAAATCATATGGCCATTATTTATAACTTTTTTATCCTTGTACACAGTTAAGAGGCGTAATAATCTTTGCTTTAAAAGTTTTTTAAGTCTGCCACGTTGTTTTTTGCTTACTACTGTAACACGAAATTGCAGATATCCAGGATTTGAAAGTAGAACAAAGTCAAAACACTGTCTTCTATTCTAGGCAAGAAGAGAGGAAAAAAAAAAAAAAAAAGCCCCCCAGCTGCAGCAAGGCAAGGCTGGTGTAAGGCAGAAAAAGGCATCTGAGCTGACATTTGCTATTAAAGCTGGGATAGAGGTCATATCCTGCTCGCTGTGCAGCACCCAAGTCTGTGGAAAACTGGCAAAAGCAAATCCCAAACCGAGATTTACCAGCCGCAGCCTGGCTCAAGTTCGCTTTGGGTTAAAAATACTAGCGGGGAGAAGCCGCGCGGCAAGAGGGAGCCGTGTCCCTGTTACGTGACCTGCGCCCGGGCTCGGGCTCTGCCCGCGGCTCCCGCCCGGAGCGCGGTGTTGGGTGACCGGCACCACTGCCCGGCGCGGCCTCCCGGAGACCGAGGAACAGGGAGCCACCACACCAAGCGCTGCCCCGGCTTCCGAGCACAGATTTTATTAAAAGCTTCTCGATACAGAGCCGGGGAGCGCCCCACGCACTCGTGTCCATCACGGCGGGAGTCTGTTTGTTTATCCGTACAGCCGCCCGGGGCGCCGGGGAAGCGGAACTCCGGCGGGCGCGGGGGGCGGCGGCGGCCCCGCGGGAGGGTCCCCGGAGCCCGGCGGGGCCGGGGGCGGCCGCGGGAGAGCGAGAGCCGGAGCGCACACGGCGGGGCGGGGAGGGGGCGCGGGCGGGAGCGCGGCCGCCCCCCGCCGCCGCTCCCCCTCGTCGTCGTCCTCCGCCGCCTCCTCCGGGAGCCGGGGGGCGCGGTGCCCCTTCCCCGCCGCGCTGAGCGCCGCCGCCGGCTGCCGACAGAGCCGCCGCCGCCCGGCCGTGGCGGCCGCCGCCGGGCCGGCTCCCATCCGCCATTATCCTTTGTTCGCGGCGCGGCGGCGGCGGGGATGTTGCAGGGCTCGGCTCCATCTTTAAGGCGGGCGCCCCTCCCGCGGGCGGTGCGCGGCCGGGCCCCCGCGTCCTGCCGCCCGGCGGCTCCCCTGGTCCCCGCCGGGCTCCATTTCCTTCCCTCCCCCCCGCCCCTGTTTGCTGGGCGCCGTCCTCCTCTTACCGGTTACCAGGCTGCTCCGTCACTGCTTTCGTTCGCGCCTGGGATCTCGCCGCAGTTTTATTCTCTCCCCCACGTAACACACCGCGTCAAACTACACCTCCGCCGCGTCACTCACACACACAGGCGCTCCCAGCCCGGCGACAGGCAGGCAGCGGCCGACTGAGGAGCGCCAGCCAGGGAGCAAGCGCCGAGCGCGCCCGGCCCCGCACGGAAACCGCCGAGCGCTCACGGAAAGCGCCGAGCGCCCGCCAGGCGGCGGGAACGGCCGAGCGCGCCGCCGGCCCCCTCGGAAAGAGCCGAGCGGCCGCGGAAACGAACGAAGCGCCCCGGAGGGGGAGGCGGAAAGAGCCGAGAGGGCGGCGGGAAGGCGCGAGTGGCGCTTCCGCCCCGGGGCGGCCCGCGCGGGAAGCACCGAGCGGGGCTGCGGAGGGGAGGGGGGCGCGCGCTCGCCCCCCCGCTCCCCCCGCCCCCGCCGAGCGCGCGGCCGAGGCGGCCGGAAACTCGTGAGCGCTCACGGAAGCGGCGGAGAGGAGCCCGAGCGCGCGGCTCCCTTCAGCCGCCCGCGCCCCTGTTTCGCCACAGAGACACGGAATCGATTAGCTCGGAAAAGACCTGTGAGATCATCGAGCCTCACCTGTGACTGAACACCGCCATGTCAACGAGATCATACCGCTAAACGTTTACGTTCTTTAAACGCCTCCAGGGACCATGGCTCCACCGCCTCCCTGGGCAGTCCATTCCAGTATCTAATCACTCTCTATGAAGAACTACTCCCTGATGTCCAACCTAAATCTCCCTAGGCTCGGCTTAAAACTCTGTCCTCTTGTCCTGTTGCTGGTTGCCTGAGAAAGAAACCGACCCTCATCTGGCTACACCGTCCTTTTCAGGCTGTTGAGAACCAGAAGGTTCCCCCTGAGCCCCCTTTTCTCCAGGCTAGACCCCAGCTCCCTCAGCCACTCCTCACAGATAGGACTTGTGCTCTACCCTGTTCTCCAGTTCCATTTTCCTTCTCTGGACACACTCCAGCACCTCAAAACCTTTCCTGAGTAGAAGGGTCCAGAACTGGATCCAGCATTCAAGGAGTGGCCCCATCAGTGCCAAGTACAGGGGGACAATCACTGCCCTGATCCTGCTGGCCACACTGTTCCAGATACAGGCCAGGATGCCGCTGGCCTCCCTGGCCACCTGGGCACACTCTGGCTCATGTTCAGCAGCTGCCGACCCCCAGGTACTCTCCTGCTGAGCTGCTTTCCAGATGCTCTGCCGCAGCGTGTGGAGCTGCATGGGGTTGTTGTGATCCAAGTGCAGGACCTGGCACTCGGTCTTGTTGCCACTTGTCTCACCATTGATCCAGCCTGTCCAGATTACTCTGTATAGCCTTCCTGTCCTCCAGCAGATCAGCACTCTCATCCAACTTGGTGTTGTCTGCTAATTTGCTAATGATAGACTCAACCCCTCACCCAGATCACAATAAGGATATTAAATCATACTATGCCCTATGCAATCCTTGGGGGACACCACTAGTGACTGGATAGCAACTGGATGCAGCAGCATTCACCACCACTCTCTGGGCCCACCTATCCTGCCAGTTCTTAGCCCAGTGGACCTGTCCACATCATGGGCTGCCAGCTATTCCAGGAGTATTTAGTGAGAGATGGTATCAAAGGACCCAGCATGTCTCTGCAAACACACTGGTGCCATGGGGTACCTGCTACCCTCAGCTGTTCAGAGCTGTATCCCTCCATGGGCACTGCCTCCCTGTGTGTCCCACTGCTGGGGCCGCTGCCCAGATCCCCTTCCTCAGCCCCAAGTGTCACCCCAATACTCAATCACTTCTTCCCTTTGCAGGCACAGTATGGCAGGTGAAGTGCCATGGCCAGGCCATGCCACCCCTCAATGCACCCCAGCTTCCTGGTATCCCTACTGTGCCCTCCCCACGTGGTCCTTCAGGTTATTCCTCTAAACTTTCCTCTGCTGCCTTGTTTTTGCTCCAGCCTGGGTCTCATCCTGCTGCCTGCCCTCTCTGGCCCTGTGGCCAGCCCTTGCAGCCCAAAACCAGGCACAGAGTGACTAGTGCTCCATCATGACAATATCCCCATGGAAAACCCCAGCCCTGAGCCACTGCCCCCACCAGTGCTGGAGGTGACAGAGGTGTGGCCACCAGGCACCTAAGCTATCAAACCACCCTGTTTAGAGTAGCTGGGGGCAAGGTGGGGGTTTGCACACATGGCACCAGCTCCCTGCTTTGCCATCTCTGAGGAGGGACAAAAGTTGGCACCACAGGGCAGAGGACCAGCTATGTGTTTGTGCCTTGTCAAAGAGGAGCAGCCATGTGCTATGGTCCTCAATCTCCTCTGCAGTGCCAGCACGACGTCTGTCGCTGGGGATTTTAAATGCTGGATAGGTGAACTGTCTCTGGAAAAGGTGTTTCAAAGAGCTGGTGCCACCAGGGAGAAGGGAAAGAGCCAGTGGTGCCCTAGCCAGGTGAGTCCATCCTTGTCTTCTGATCACATACCCAGCTGAATACACTCGATCATACACCCTGAAGAAGAGACTGCTCCAACTACAACCAGATAAAAGCCATCGGTACTCAGAAAAGCTGCTTTGCATTTCCCAAGACCTCAAGATGGCACTACATAACAAGATTTGAAGCTCCAAAGCCGGTTCATTTTTGCAGCTGGCCTGACACGACACCGCTGCCAGGTGCACTGCATGACATGGCACTGGTGTGCTATTTAGTTCAGTTCATCTCAAGTCTTGTTTTCTCAAAAAGGTTGAATTAATTTTACTTACACTGAGTTTCATCTAATTCCCCCCAAAATTGCAAGAGATGGTGCAAGGAACGATTACAGCTGTACTTTGCCTTAGATTTTTTTGATTACAGTTATTCTAAAATAAACCTTTTATATTTAAAAAGAAAAAAGGGTAGCTCAGATTAAACAGCGAAAACATTGTTTCGTTGCCAACGTGTACTATGGTTTGGGCCACAGCTCGTTTTCTGCTTCTGCTGCACTTTTTCCCCCTGCCCTGCCTGCAGACAGGAGCTCCAAGGTTGCAGGACAGCATAGCCTTGGCTACCACCCGTTTTTGCCCCAGCCATTGGGGACCTCTGCTGTGCTTTGGCTCTTACCTGTTCCTGTCTGCAGTGTACGGCTGACATAGCTTTTGGAAATTATTTTTTCCTTTTTAGAGTCTGCTAGAGTATGAAAATCTTCATGCACTAAATAGGTCTTTTATAGCTCCTTTTGGGAGCAGAATGTTTCTTCCACTTAAAGTTTTTGAGACAAGCAAGAAATCTAAACTCAATGTGCTTGATTTGGTCCATTCATTGGCGGTGAATGGAAATGCTTCTCACTTCAAATCACCAATAGAGGTGCAAAAGGCCTGTCTGTCCATCACATACTTCACATTTCACAGGATTCTGAGGTAGAGGGTTTTTTCTGATAGTGTTTTGACATTTGAATTCTAGCCTCACTGCTTAGTTTTAATATTTTAATGTGTGTTTAATAAAGTGTCTTCTCTGCATTTTGTTGTCATATACAGATGTAAATCAAATTAGGTAATTCAAAATATGTTTTAATTTATCTAAAACATGGACATTTTTATATTTTGCTAGAATTCCTGCATTTCCAGAAGTGATTCCAAGATCAAAATATAAAGATTCAGCCTTTGTGCTCCTTTTAGTAGTAAAGTACTTTGTGTGAGAAAATATTTACAATGAGCAGAACAAATGTAACCATCTGAGTCTCTTATTTGACTCATGGATTTCTTTAACTATTTTCTCATCCTTCTCTTTGCCCTTTATGTTAATATTTGTGTTTCATCAGGGGTTTTCTGCTCACATGAGTGACAAAAATCACATACATTTACCACCCATACATGTTTCCCAGAACTAAATTGCTTGCCCCTGTGCAGCAAGCCTAAAGAATCACCCCAATCAGAATTTAAGGGAATAAATTCTGGTCCTTGAAAGGCAAATAAATTGTAATAATCAGATCTCAGCGTATGGCTCCCATCAGAAACCTGGGCAACACTCCCAGCCTGAGTGATGAGAGTGCCACTGGTGTCCTCCAGACTAGGCAGGACCGCCTTTATGCAGCTACAGCTCCTTGCACGGCTCTGATCCTGCTGCCCCTTTGGAGCCGATGCCCTGACACCCTGCTGACTCTGCCAGTCCTGCTCTCACTCACAGCTCCCCGGCGGCTCCTCAGCACTTCTCTGAGAGTCTCAGCCCACTGATGAGTTTGCACAGGGCACCTTGAGCAGTGGCTACTTCTCTGTGAGCCAGTGTAGGCACCCCATGTAACAGACAGCTCAAGAGAGCAATTGATCTCAAACTAAAACAAAAGCCTCCGGCAGCTCAGATGCCTGAAGGGCGTTGAGATCACACCCAGTGTTGTGTATCTCCATCTCTTGCACCATCACAGAGGCTTAAACCATGGGATGGATGTGAGCTGGATTCATGCTTACCTCATACTGGCTCAGTGGCAGGACTGTATGGACATCTCATGTACAACTGCTGTGGAACCTGCGGAAGCTGTTGTACGCATTCTTCCTTCCCTTCTGAACAAAACTGGGGCATTAAGCAAACTTGGAACTTCTTTGGGAGAGGAAGCAAAAGTCTGAGAGTCCGAGTTGCAAAACCTCCTTCTCACTGACATCAACACCTTCCTTTCCATCATCCCCAAGATGCCTCTTGGGGAATCTGTAGAAAATAGGATAGCAACGATGTGACAATTACCCACAAAGTCCAACAGGGAGAGGCTGACTTGGAGAGTGAATTGGAATGCTCAGCAGTTTTCTTCTTCATCAGCAGAAGTTTGCTTTACGATGAGTGAAACCCAGCAAGATTAATTACTTCTCTTACAATTAAGCCTCAGAGGCAAATTCATTAATTTTCAGCACCCAGGTTGGTTACCCTGGGCAGTGGACCCCTTGCACGCAGCATTGTAATTGATTGCCTATGGCCCAGGGTCCATAGGGGCTAAGGAATGACATGTAGATCAAGAAAGGTTTGCACTTGGCTGTGTGCTGTGGCAGAGTCACAATGCACACGATGTCGTCTGGAGCAGTCACTGCTGCTGCACTGGGTAGCATGAAAGACAATATTTATTGTGGAAACACAGAAGCACATGCATTTTCCGTCTATGTACAACTCTAAAGGCAGCAACACAAAAGTATTTTTTGCAGGCCACAGCGATCTCTGGGAATGATTTATTACGAAATAGTCTTTCAGCATCAAACACTCACTGACAGTTTCTAGAGGACCAATGTGCTCTGCCAGTGCAGAAACAGAGAGAGTGTGTTTTGTACAAATATGACATTAAGCACAAGCATCGCTGGGGAGGAAAGAAGGCAACGAAGGCGGGGTGTGCTCCGGGGCTTTGCAGCTGCATACACTAATGGATATTTTCCCAAGAAAGTGGAGAATATTTGCAAAAAATGAATGTGGAGAGTGACAGATAATACATTAGACAGTAAAGCATCCAGCACTTTTCACTGTACAGAATATCGCATTGCAATTTCCAGCCTATACAAACTGAGCAACTGATTTTAAAGTAGATGTAAGAGAAGGCAGGGGTGCATCCATACCCCTGACATAGCCATTCATTAGCACAGACAAAGCTCTGAACTAGTGCTGACTTTCTGAGGGTGATGAAGATCATAAAGAGGTGTTATTCTGAAATCCAATGACAAAGGCATCCCAGTCCTCCATTTTGGCCTCTGCTTCTGAGATGGATGGAGGCTTAACTTCCAACTCTCATACAGAGCAGTCTTCTATCATTTCATAGCCTCTCAGGATCAGCTAGAACTGCTTACTCATCAGGATATGAACAAAACCCTACAGGTTTAGTATCTGACACAGAGAACAAGATTCACTGGCCTCCCTGAGCACTTTATTACAGAACTAGGTCTAAATTCACAGTTAACTTGGAACAAAGTAACCAATAATAGAAACGGTTTTTCAAATTCATCCCACTTAAAGTTAATGATCTGCAGCTCAGGTCTGCCCTTACTGCTCTTGGACATTCATCATTGCTAATAGGAATAAATCTTCCTGGCCAAATACAGGCTCTACAAGCAGGCAGATTGCATGCTCAATTAGCCCAAGGAAATTGGTCACTTTGCCTAACCCCTGCTGTTTGAAATATGGAGTCTCACTGCTGCACCATCCTGCTGGAGCAGCATCATGTCTCTTCCAGCAATGGAGCAGCCGGGGAGGGGAAACCCTCTGCCCTCAGTGAAGGATTCAGCTGTTTCCTACCACACATCTCCTTGTATGGAGCAGAGGACCTTCCCAGCTCACAGGCTGCTGCAGCAGGGTTTGCCGGCTCTGTCAGTATAGCCATTACTTAGGGAGCTCTGAGTACTTTGGTTACATTCTGTGCTAAATAACAGCCCATTTTGGAATTATCAAATATCTCCTCTCCCAAAAGCAGAGGAGATGTTTCAAGGGCAGGAGTGTGGGAACAGACAAGCACAAGCAGCTTTTTTTTGACAGTTTGACAATGTGCTGTGTTTTCTAAGGGTAGCCAGAAAAAGAAATTTTCTGGCTTTTTGAGCATGCTGCAGAAAGCCCAGCCCAGCCCACTGTCTGAACGTCATGCAGACTAGGAAGAAGTCTAGGCTTTCCCTTCAATACATGAAAAATGCCTCCTGAATATTTTCTTCCCATTGTAGCTTCACTTTTCTCTGTCTTCCTCATTAAGCTGAATTTCTTCTCATTTTGCTTGAGGCCTGTGTAACGATTTCTCATTTTGGTTACTTTGTTCTGAGAATTTAGACCAGATTCTTCATACAGCGGAGACTTATTTATCGCAAGCCTCCGGGGATCCCCCCTCCTTATACAAGGATAAATGATGACTTGTGTTTTCACTAAACCCCCTTCTCACCAGCCTTAGCCCCTATCTCTGTCCCCTCTGACTTACTGAAGGTGTGACAGCCTCAGCACTGCAGGGCCAGCCCAGGTACAACCTGTCGGCCTCTGTCTTCTGTGCTGCTTTCCCTGCCTTAGGATCGACAGATGCTGGCTCTACAGAAGTGCGGTTGTTGTTGTTATCCCATCTTATGGCAAGTCCCTCATGTGCCAGATGTCAGCAAAACTGCTTTGGGCTGAACCTCTAAAGGTCACATAAGCTTTAAAGAGCATCTTGTGTTTTCATGTGACAGATTGTCACACAGAAGGGAGAATTGAAATGAATTGGTGGCCAGGGAGGGGCTTAGACATGCTGTAAATACCAGGTACCTCTCCAAACAATGGTGACTGTTTTCTTATCTATTAGGCCCTTTTATGACATACTTCATGGCTTGTGGGCATGGTTAAGCACGGCAAAATAGTATTAATGGGATACTGAGCTGGCACTGCAATGTACCTGGGACCCTGCATGCCATGAAGCAATTGCTATCATGAGGCTACACTGGCCCTACACATGAGGGAGGGGGAGTTGGGGCTTCTCAGCACCACCATTAGGAGAGCTAACACACCATTAGGAGAGCTTTTCCTTTCAAAGGGGAATGGGATTTCATCTGCTGGACATGGAGGGAAAAGCTGTTGGATGAGACACAGTGGAAGTGAAAGCCAAAATGATAAACGAAACCAAACACAGTAAATTCTATCAGAGTGAAAAAGGAAGAGAAGGGGAAATTAGGGAATAATTCCCGGAAATACCCTCAGCTGTGGTCTTGTGTGCCTACATCCTAACTCAGACATGGATGGTTAAGGTGGCAAATGCTATATCACTATGATGTTTAATACCTCATTTCTATCTGCTAGCCTGCTGGTTTTGAGCCAGTTCCTATAATATAGAAAGCATTATTTAGACCAAGTGTACAATTAAAAAAAAGAAAACTTTAAAAAATTAAAAAAATAAATCTTACCTCTCAAGAAGCTAGCAAACACTAATTTGGTGAAAAATTGTGGTTCTGGAAGAAAGAGAAGAGCCTGTGTGTGGTGTTTGGTTTCAGTATCACTATCTCACAGTCAGTCCATGTACATTCAGCAGCTCCATTTCTTAGCAAGTCCGCTTAGCACCAACTCAGGTTGCAGGAGTTAGGGAAAGGTCGGAGAGGCTTTTTAAAAAAAGAAATATATAGTGAAAGCATTTAAAAAGTAGTGCAGGTTGATCTGGAACAAAATGCAGGCAAAAGAGAGGGTGGGTGGAAGCAAATAGTGATTATCATTAGCCCTCTTTGGTTTCTATACCAGGCATGTGCTATCTATTACTAATTTAGCTGATGAGAGAGCCACAGTTTCTTTAAAACATGCCAGGACTCCAGTCTGTCTCTCAGCCTGTAATATCCAAACAACAAATTGGGTCCCAGCTGGGATGTGTTTATCAGCTTAAAAAGAACTGATTCTCTCTTCCACAGTCAGAAGGAAAGCGTTGTCTGACAACATGAACCAACATCAGTGCTCTTCCCAAACTCCCTGCAATAGTTTTGGCTATTGGATTGTCCGGATACTGATTCTGGCTCTGCAGCTTTAACTCTGCCCTGTTCCTGGCAGCCCATCACCATTGTCCATCCCCATCATCCATCCCACCAGCAAGGGTCCATCATCACCTTTTATCCACCTCCCACATCTTCTGCAGAACTAATTACGCTTTGACCTCTCTGCCCAGAGGCACTGGCTTAAGTGAAAATGAGTCTAAGCTGCTTTGAATTGGAAACAGGCAAGCAGGAAGTCTTGGTCCAGATAACTGGGTTTAGCCTTTGTGTGTGTGTGCTAGTTCTTGCCTATTGTCTTTCAGGTTGATTTTTATGGACTGCTAACTATTAAAGTACAGTGATTTGTACAACACTTCCATTAGCCTTGCTATTATGTGTAGGTAAGAATGAGATACTGTATCTAATCACAAGTATTTATTTATCCAATGATGTAACATATTTACTTGTGTGGCTATATAACATACAATTTAATTTGTTCTATGAAAATAGTGAGCCTTCTTTACAAGATTTGTGTCAAAGCATCTGAACATAAATTGGAATTCAAATAAAAAATCACATTACTTTAAAGTATTCTTATTTAACTACTGATAAAATAGCTCAGATGGGCACAGTGTAAATGACAGTAAAATTGGCATTTACAACAGCCCTATTAGACAAAAGGGAATTGGACTGAGAGAAGCAAATCGATTTTTTTTCTACACTGTGCTTGAAGCAAAAACTGTGTGTAGAGGGGAATCTACTAAATTAGAAAATCCTAGTCAGTTAATTGGGGTACAAATGTTTGCTTTTTCCCTCTCTCTCTCACTCTGGGGTGGATCTCCCTGGGGCATAGGTGAGGGCTGTGGTGGGAAGTGGCCTCTAGCCCTCCCCAGGGACCCTGTCTGACCTGGTGTCTCCTCTTTGGGATGATGACCCTCAGTCCCACTGAAGTGACCCTCACATGCCACTGCTGGGACACACGGTCAGCAGCATTTTCAGCACTGCCTGGGGACTCTGAATGCTGCACCTGCCTTGTCTGCTGCTCCCAGGCAGCCCCGGTGAGCTGCTGCTGAGAGCTGGGAAATGGCCCTGGGATGTCTGCGTGAAAATCTGCATGAGAAATCAGTACCTGAAAAGCACATCCTCAACTGATATTCAAAGCTTTTTTTTTTTTTTTTTTTTTTTTTTTGACAGCCCCTGCTCAGATCATACAGCTGTGGAAATTCTTGTTTCCTTCCTCTTCTGTGGTTTCCCCAAACCCCAAGGGTACAAAGGTTTTGTGTTTCCAAGCCCCAGCCGCAACCTGGCTGGCTGTGAGGTGCTCGTGGATGTCCAGCCATGGGTTGTACCTGCTGCTCCACTGTGGGTGTGGAGCCATGGGATTCACAGCACCAGCCTGGCTGGGGAGCAGCAAGTGAGAGCTGGCTCTGCGTGCAGGAAAAGTGGAGGCTACTGACTGCAGATCCCCTTGGCAAGATAACTATTGATTGCCCCCCTTTCCCCCTCCCTTAACTGGTAAGGTTTGATATAAATGAGTTGCCATGCAGAGCTATATACAACAGGATATTATACGATGGGGAAAAGGCAAAGCCAAGCATTTGGCTGAGTTTAGGCTGTTCTGTGCCTTTCCAAGCACAATAAAATTAACAGAATTATCTCTGTGTGTGCTAGTGCTTGTGGAAGGCTAATGGTGTCAAAATGGCAAAAGAAAATGAGAACAGGATTGGGAAGGCAGCAGACTGTTATCCCTGGATGAGAAGATTTGTGGTTTAATTTGAATAGCTTCACCTTGGAAAGACCCTGCTCTGAACAGAGTGTAAGTTATTCTGGGAGAGGAACTCTCCTGCCCATTTTTATCAGTAGAAAGAGAGTAAGAACAGTGGAAGGATGCTGCTGTATCTGGATGCAGCACATGGAGAGCTGATGTTCCTTAGCAGAGAACATTTCCTCACTTTTATTTTGCTCAGGGGCATGGGTAATCTCTATCCCTATGCCCAGCATACATGTCTCAATCTGCCAAACACATTTAGCTCTTTTGGAAGCGTAAGTATGCAAGTAAAACCAATTTAAAGATCCAGTTTGGTTTCATTCATAGACACTTTTAGCAGAGAAGGAACAAATTGGACACTACCTATCCAGATTTCTTGCCTCAATTTGGAGTTTCTGCTGAACCTCATCTAGATGAGTCTTGATTTCTGCAAAATGGAAATGCAGTAGGAGCTTTGTAGTTTGCAAAGCTGTAGTCAGGTCTGACCTTGCTCCTAATGTCTCCTGCCACTGATTTCCATGGTGGACATGAGACCTGCCCCGAGTTACAGCAGGTTTTCTGTTTCTAAGCTCTGAATTTCATCCTCCTCTCATTCTCTGGACTTGTTGTCACTGTCACTTCCATCATGGCTACATCAACTACATGTCCAAGAAGAAGGTGGGATAAATATCCCAAAGCTGCTTTTGTCTTTGAGGCTTGGCAGCCCTTATTGTAACTGTGACTTGGGAGGAACAGGAGGGATCATGAACTGCAGAGTGAGAAAACGATGCAATACAGTACCATTTCAGTGCCAAATTTCCATGAGTTGGCTGACACATTTCAGCAAGGCAGAAGCGTGGTAGACACAGGAACCTGAAAATGCAAGAGAAAGCCCCACACCACAGCACTAACTCCTAGTGAACAGAAACAAGCTGTTTCTGTAAGCACAATGCCAAAGCTCTATTAGAGTGTGCCAACTACAGTCCACAAGGAATAACTTCAGGTTAAACAGCTAGCACAGGCCAGATAACTTGGGGTTGGCTTCATCTGCAATGGGCAGTGAGCTGGGTGCCAGTTACTTAACCAAGTTAAAATTTGGGTGATGATATCTGCTCTGTTAGGCAAGCTCACATGAGCAACTCCAGGTCAGACACCTTTGGAGAGGAAGTCTGGTTTTTCCCAGCACTGATTTCTTTGTGCAGGATTCCTGCTTGTTAAGGACATCTCACTTAGCATGGGCTGCTATGCAGCCATGGGCCCATCAGTGCTCCAGAGCAGTGTCTGCCATGCCTACATTTGGAATGATAGCACAGCTGCCAAAAATCCTGATAACAGTGTTCTTTGATCATTCCTTTCCCCATCATTTCTCTCATGTCATCTCTGTGGGGAGGTACCTCAGGTGATAAAAGGTTTGTAGGGAGAGGCGTTTTTTCTGATCTGAATAAAGAATACAGTTGGAAAAACCAGGCAGGCTTTGATGAAGCCCTCCTGCAGTGTGGGACAGGGGTGGCTGCTGAGTGGCCTGTGGGATACCAGTGGTTCCAAAACTCCTCCATCAGCTTTTGCCATAGCAGAGGGACTAACAGAGGATATCACCTTTCCCTGCAGATCTGGTCTTGCTTTTTAGATGGGAAACTGGGTTTGCATAGCAAAGTCTTGGTAGTGGGGAGCTACAAGGGTGACTCCTCTGAGAAGCTGCCAGAAGTTTTCCTTATGTCCCATGGAGACAATCCCAGTTGGTTCCAAGATGGATGTGCCTCTGGCCAAAGCTAAGCCCATCAACAAAGGCTGGTAGTGCCTCTGGGATCACATATTTAATAGCCACAGAGACACAGGTGTTACTGCTACAGGGAAGAAAAACTGCTATGGAAAAAGGTTTGGTTAATCATTAGATTTTCCTGCGACTACCTGCAAGTAAAATCAAACTCTTGGGGTCCTGTTTAAGATGGGCTTAATACAAGAAATATTGGAGTGCCATGCCCAGAAGTGTGTAGGATGACATAGATATCTGGGGTATGGAACACTACCATGAGAAGCTATATGTGTACCTTGAGTTACTCTGATAATTCTCTTTGAGTGTGCCACCCTGCTGGGACACCAGCATGATTTCTTTCCCCAGCCTGAGACAGCTTCTGGGAGATCAAGATTGTTATTTTTTTCCCTCCTTTTAAATCTTCTGAACGAGAACTTATGTGCAGCCTAAGCAAAAAGTCCTGAGGCTGCAAATAGCAGAGAAAGGAGCTATAATGACCATATATGTTTAATGGCAGGTTGTAAATGACTGGTGATATTTCAGCTGGAGGTCTTCAGCAGTGGAAGACTTGATCTCAGAGTGGTAGCTACCACCTATTATCTGCAATGAAACAAATAGAAAGACTTCTTTGTCTTTACTTGATGCCTTTTTTATGTCCCAGGTTTGGAGATTTCCCTTGTTCCCGTGAAGCAGACTGTGCTGACAAAAAGGAGAATGGCTGGTAGCTGGCTTCAGTGTGGGAGTCATGCTGCTAGTGCAGCCTGCATGTTCCCAGACTGCTCTCTGGGGCTTGGATTCTGCTGCCCTCCTCCCATGGCAGCCAGGAAAGACAGAGCCAAGCTCCTTCACCCCTTGCTCCTTCCTAATTCCTTGGGTGGACAGTTCTGTCCCAAGGGGATAACACTGGCCAACTCCTTCAACCGAATGTGGGTGTTGGTGATAGCATCTGCTGTAACCTTGGCCAGACTAGGTCATATCTGTTCCCTTTTCCTGTCTTTGACCGTCTCCGCCTGGATTTGTGCTCATCATAAAAAACCAGTCATTTCTTACTGTGTGGTTTTTCTCCACACAGTCTGTAGAGTCATGCAATTTCTAACCAAGTCAGAAAAAAGATATAGTTCAGATCAGTCTAGATTGTTTAGCTGGTACAGACCCTCATAGACTTATTTCACCCCTTCTAAAACATTCCAATTATATACAATTCAACAGCAAAAATTCTATTTTGAAGAGAAAGCAAAACATTTTGATGCCTTGCTCTGTCACTGAGAACGCTTTATGAGAGACATACTTGGGATTTCAAACTCTTTATCTCTTGAGTGTTGATTTTGGGGTGTGTCCATCTGCTGCAGCTCCCTGGCTCAGCAGCCAGGACCCACCCCCTACATCACCAGGTACTCTTCCTATGAGCAGCCAGGACAGGGGTCTGCCTGTGAGAGTTTTGGGGGCTGTAGGTTACCCAGCGTGCTGCTCCTGCACAGCGCTGCTGCAATGCATTATCAGGGCAGAGCTGAAGATGGCAGCAGGAATTTGGTTTCTCTTCCTGTGTTTTGTCTCCTTGGGAAGCGCAGTGCAGCGCAGGGCTGCTGCAAATGGGGCTGTGATATGGGTTTAATGACATTGTTCCTGAGGTCACTGCAGAGAAAGAAACTTTTCTCCCCTTGCATTTAACTCCATTTCATGCACAAAGGACACTGAAGAAACCCAGAAATTTCCACGTGGGTCTTGAACTAAGGTGACTGCTTTCTATAGGGATCCTGCATTTGCTCTGGGGACACAGGCTGTAACCCCAGACCCAGGAGCTGCCTGCATGCCTGTGCTCCCAGACAGACTGACCTATTTCTGATCGACCTCAGGAATGGCCACCACTTGGGTTTGCAGTGCACAGCTATCAAAAAAAAAAAAAACCCAATTCAAGACAAATCAGCATTTGCAGGCTGGATGCCTTGCACTCCCACAGGGCTGATGGCTGAGGGGCTGGCAGCAGGTGGCTGGGGAGGGGGCACTGCCAGGGGTATTGGGGCTTTGCTTTCTCTACTAAGGGGGAATCACAGCACAAGATCTGCTTGTATTAATAGCAGTAGGCAAAGGAGAGATGCCTGGTGCTCTGCCAAGTTTGCAGGCGTGAGCACTTGACTCTCAAGCCAACAAGAGAGAGGCCAAGGAAAACAGCAGGAACTTTATTCTACATCTTAATTTACTGATGTTTCCTTAATCCTCTCACAGACCTCATCTGTTTGAGGAATCAGGTTCATATGTCACCTGTAATGTCTCCTCGCAGACAAATAGCTCCACAGCATCTGCAATTTTCATAAGTGTGTTGCACTTGGAAGACGAAGATACATGGGACACTTCAGCATAGATTGCTTTTAAGTGCTGCAGGATTTGCCTCATCAACATGAAGGTCTATTCACTGTACAGTGCATGCTGGTATTAGTTTCAAGTTGCTCAGATGCATCAAAAGCAGAAGAGCCCATTGCTCCAGGCAGGCACTGTCAGCTGACGCATTGCCCAGATCCTCATTTAGAAGGCAGAAATCGAGAGGAGGCCTCAAAAAACGAAGGGGAAAAAAAAAGAAGAAAAAAGAAAAAAAAAAAAAGAAAAGAAGATAGCAACCCTGTGAACTTTACATAATTTCCTGGGTTTCATTCATTTTACTGTAATTTTACACACGTCTTCACATTAAGAGCTTATATTGTCAGAGGAGCACTCAGGATAAGTAATGTCACTCAACGAATCACAAATGGAAGCCATGTCGGCTGGCATTGCAAAATGGATCTATAACTGGCTTTTTGTCCCTCAATTTGACATGATTTAATTCGATTTCTGTGATTTATGGCTGAGAGGAGGATGCTTGCTGTTCCCCATTCCCTCCATGCACCCAGGCCTGATGTCTTCTCCTCTTGTGAATAACCTGGCTTTTGGAAGTAATGAGTGTCTGAAAGGGTAGTGCACGTATTTCCTGCCTGAACTGAGTTTTAAAGCAGTAACTGGGAGAGGGAATCTTTTACTTGTCCTTCCTGACATGGCAGGATAACATGTATCACTCATGCCAGCCCTGAATTTGGAGATTATGGCGAAACTGCATTTGTAAGAAAAATGAGTGAGGTGTTTGGGCTACAAGAATTTACTGCCACAACACAGAGGTGCCAGTGACAGCAGTGGTGCCTGGTGCCACTTCAGGCTGCTGCTGCTTGGAAGTCTCCTCTGCATGTTTATTTACTCACTTAGCTCTGACAAAACCTGCCAGGTCGGTGAGTTTCTGTGGGTTTCAGTGGGATCAAAGCTGTGACATACAACAATAAACCATCTGTAAAATCTCACAAGCTGCTACTTGGTGAAGAAAGAATCATTGCTGATTTAGCAAGAGGTGTTGCATCCCAGTATCAAATACAATTAAATTCGAGATAATCATGCACATAGAGCAGAGGTTCAACACATTCACCTTTGTGGACACAGTGTGTTAAGGTCCCTGCAGCCAGCTGAGGCGCTCCTGTTCTCGCTGCCAGTGCAGAGGCTACAGCTTTGATACACCACATGCACCTGAAAGCTGGGGCTCTTTGCTGCTCACCCCGACTAGAGGCCAGAGCATCAATGTGTGAAATCCATTTGCTTTAACATCACCTCTTCCCCTGTGCCCGTGCTGGCAACTGCAATTTCCCACCCCGTGGAGAGCAGCAGCGAGCCCCTGGCTCTCAGCTGCCAGGTCAGCACCAGCTGTGCCACAGCTGCTTGCAGGCTGTGTGTTGGTGTGGTGTGCAGGGCAGGGGCCAACCACGGGCACACAGGGCTCTGCACTCACCTGGGCACTGCTGTGTGCCGCACACACCTACTTGTGTGTACACGGGTGTGTGCAAGCACCGCTCCTCCAAACTGACCCCAGCACTGGCAGGGTAAATCTGTGCTGCCAGTCTAAAACCTCTCTTCCTGCTCATCACATGCAGGGCTTTCCCTCTTGTGCTGTGACAGGGTGTGGGTATGAGCTGCTGACCAGCTGTGGGTCCCAGCAATGTTAGTCTTGGCACACAAGGAGCTCTGGAGCTGCTGGGGTGGAAGGCACCCTGTGAAAGGAGAGATGATCATCTCTCATCTTTGCTCATCCCACAGACACTCATGTCACTAGCTCTGTGAACAAGCCCAGGTAAGCACCGTCCTGACCTTGCCAGTAAGGATTTTAGGAAGGAAACAATCAAGGCTACTGTTGTGCACCCTGTGCCCAGGCCACCCACCAGGCCCCCACACTATACACCTGTAAAATCTGGGCAAAATTTACTGCTGGCTGTGCAGCAGTAGGACAGACAGGCTCCTGCCATGACCCTGGTGGGTCATTCATGACTTCCTGGTACCCTCTTTCCTGCCTGCATTATGCTTGAGTCATGAATATATGTATTAACTACAGAATAGTCTTAAGCAAACATTTATCTTGCAGATTAATGGCTGTTGTTAAAGACACCAGGGATGGATGTCTAGGAAAACAAGCCCATTTGAGCATAGCTCTGGAAATGAGGACATCCTCACAATAATTTTTTCCTTGGGTTAACAGTTTCCAAATAAGCAGGTGAAATGGTCTGCGGTGATTAAAGCAATAGAAAAGATTAGTTTTGTTATATGTAATCACCTTTGCTTCTCTTTTATGTGTGGAGTGATTTTCTCAGCAGGATGTGTTATCTATTTTAGGGAATGTTAGTCTTTCTGTTATTCTCTTTTTTTTTTTTTCTTAATGTAAATCAGCTTTTTAATATTTTTGTGTCAGTTTGATAGACTCTAATAGCAAGTCTGTTTGGTAGTAGATCCCCCCCTTCCCCAAGCACTTTTTTGCCTTTAATTGCCTTAATTGTTCTAATTTGAATAAATCTGGGATCACACCTTGACTAGTGGAAATTTCCTGCAGATCTGCAGTGTTCTGCATGCAGCCACTCCTTCATGTTTTTCTGTCAGCTCTCTTGGGTGGGATGGCAGGGGATGGGGGAAGGTGGAAAACTCAGGTAGTGCCTGATCTTGGCAGTGAGAAGGTACAAGTGCTCCTCTAGGGTGGGCTGCATCTTCATCTCAACTCTATTTCACTCCTGCTCCTACAGCAAGTGGAGACCTCATCCTGCTCCCTGGCTGCCCCCATCTTCTCAAAGAGATGAAGTTTTGGGTTAAATTTGGCAAACCTCAAAACGCACGTGCTTTTTTTTTTACTGTTGCAACTTCTTCTAGCAGTATATGCAGTGGTGGGGTACTCATTTCTGCAGGATTTCCTCTCCCTGTGCCTCAGAGGAAGGCATGGATTAAAAGTGCCTATTTTAAGTGACACAAAGCAGTACTGGCCTTTTTTCACAGTGCTTAGCTCTGGTGCCCCCAGCACTCTCCTCATTTTGGAGGGAGGATGCTCATAGGGGACATTCCTGTCTGAACCCCTGTGCTGCTCATTGCCTCAGGAAGCTGCAGACCTTGAGCTGTCACTCCACTTTGGATCACGGACAGAAAGAATGGAAAGGTGTAATTTGGCATCCTTGTGCATTTTGTTGGTGAGCTGAGATAATTTTACCCTGACAAAAATATGTATCTCCATCAATGCCTTGACTTTGGTGGGAAAGATGACTTTGTTGACTGAAAGATGCAACAAGGAGACTATTCCTCCATCAGTACAGAATCTGTTCACGGTGGCATGTGAGCTGATACAGCCTGTCAGGTACATGACAGGGTGGAGAAGAGCCTGAGAAATTATTTCTTATGGATCACTTGGAAAACAGTCCCGGGAGCAGCCCAGATGAGAAGGGCTCCCTTGGGAGCACTGGGAAATGAGCATTCATCTGTCAGGGATGTGTTCAGGGGGTGGAGATGGCTGTGGGCCTCCTCCTGCGCTCCCTGGCCCAGACAGAGGGGCCTGTGGATGGTGACGGGTCCCTGCATGTGGGATGTCGCCTGCACTGAGAAGCTCCAAAATCAGTGAGGAGGTAGAGAGGGGCTTTATTTCCAAGGAAATTGTGCCTAGAAGGCACCAGGCAGACAGAGGAGCGACTCCTCCTTGCTCAGTCTGTCCCCATGACATCCAACCCGAAAGCTGCTGGGACTGAGGGGATGTGCTCTTTTCATTAAGCTGCCACGGGAGCACTTGCCAGCTGTGGGGTCACTGCCTGCTTGCATAGAGTAGTTAAATATTATTAGGAAGTAAAAAAGGAAAAGGCTAGATTATTACTGCGGAGAAGAAAAGGTTACAGTAAAGAAAGGAATTAAGAGAAAGATAACAAGTTGACCATTATTAGGGAGGCAGATGCAAAGAGATAACGGGGGGAACAAACATCTAGTACAGTATATTAGACTTGGGTGCGGATGTAAGTATAAAATGCTCCACAAGTCTTGTAATTGAGAAAATCCATCAAATGTCCTGACAGCTGTTCCAGCATTTCCAGAAGCGATAAAACTGGAATTTATTTCACTTCTGGAAAGGGGGCAGTATCACCTTCTGGCGGCTCTAATGAAATGCCATAAAATTTGAGGAAAAACTGTGCTGTAAAGTAATAAAAAAGGGCAGTCGGCAGCGAGTTGTTTGCTGAAACACTGTCATCAGGGATGTGGCGGGGCAGACCTGCTCCCTCTGGTCACAGCACCCACGCTGGGGGATGCTCTGGGCCCTGGCCACGTTCTCTGCAGCCACCGTGCTTGCAAGTGACCACAGCAGAGGAGGGTCTTGGCCCTGTTGAGGAGGCACAGAGGTTACAGAATAACCATTAGCTTGTGCCAAGCCCAGGCAGGGTCGCAGAGGAGCTGGGAGGGGCTTGTGTGGCATCCACCCGCTGCTGCCCGGCCCCAGCACCTGGGCCCATTCAGAGCAGAGGAGGGCTGCAGAGTGCAAGCACTGAGGAAATGTTCTTAATTTAGGTTTTTTATTAATTGAGTCATTTGGTGACAGGAGAGAAGGTCACTGCTGTTTACCTCCTATGGTAGCTGCTAGGCAATAAGCTTGTTTTCCTATTTAATTCGTTAATCGAAACTAAATTTGTAATACAACATTTAAGTTATTGGAAGGCCCTTGGACTCTGTAACTTAACCCTAATTTGTTGGCAGGAGAGCAGACCTTTTGCATACATTTTTCTTTTTGGCTCCACATCATGTCTCACGTAATTGCTGGGACAGTTTTCCTCCATTGCCTAATTTCATGTAAATGCCGCAGGCACCTCAGGAGCCAGTGTTACTACCCCCAGCTGGCAAATGTTAGGGATCTGGGTAATATATTTAAACAAGAGCGGGTGGAGACATCTAAAAATAGAAGGGAAGGAAGACCAGTGCTGACTGTGTAGAGGGACCCCTCTCCTCCTTCTTACCACTATCAGGGCTTGGGCACAGGGGTGACCAGTCACACCTTGTCTTCCCTGGGTGACACAAGGGAAAAGTGGCCAGGAAGGCAGACCAAGAGCTACCAAATTGCTCCCACTTAAAGGCTAGTAATGTAAAATCCTCCATGCCAGATGAAAAGCTTTGGATGAGGCCATAAGGATGACCTGGCTAACACATCCTGGTCATTATGAGGACTAAAGCAGATTGTACCGTTGGTTTCTGTTCTGTGAATCCCTGTGCCCAGGCACTCTGGCCATGGTCAGTGCTGGGTTTCCACCAGCATCTTCCACTCTTGGACACACCTCCTGTGACTGATGGACCTTTTAGGGGGTAACTGGGACCACAGTACGGGATGAAAAGTCTGTACTTTGGTCAGACCGTGGTTCCCAGTAGCTTGGCTGGAGGATGAATTGTGGGAGTCCTGTGGGAGCAGGAGTCTTCTGGAGGGGACCCACGTTGAGGGCAGCATCTCACTGCCATTGTGCAGGAGGTGCAGCTGCTTGTGCTGCACAGCATGCTGAGCACTTTACACCACAAACCAGACAAAAAAGAAAGTCAAAAAGGTGATCTGTGAAAGGATTATGAAATTCCTAAGTGGGCTTGTCCTTTCTCACACATTAGTGTATATTGGCCAAATTGGAGAGGCTGAGCTCTGCTGATAACCTGTGTACTTTATTCTGTGTTCTCAGCCCAAGTTCCTGCTGCTTACAGAGGTATTGAAATGAGCAAGGGAATGATTGTCTTCAGCCCATCATGAGAATTCAGAGCCCTTTTCTCCCAGCAGGCTGCTTCATGGTGTCTGTTCTCTTGCTTGGCACTGTGTGCAGTGGGAACCAGAGGTGTTCTGTGGTGTCCGACCAGGTGGCACAGACATTTCCTAGACTGCGTGTTAAAAAGAGCTTTCTCCACAGTGAGTACTCTGGGGCAGTCCAGGACTTCCAGTAGGGATTACCTGAGTGTTAGGGAGAGGATTTCCCAAAGCTTAGGTGACATTGTATTAGAGGATGATACTAACATACCCTCAAGCAGGGCAGAGCGAATGCCATCACAAGGAACCCCTTGGCTGGCACTGCACGAGGGGGAGGCCCAGCTCCTGCCCAGCCGTGGGAAGGATTCTTCTGATTAACCCAAAGTCCAGATTTCTACATGAGGGTTCCCATGGCAACCAGGCTGAATAGACTAAATATTTAAAAATATGGAAGTGATGCTGGTGTGCGAGGCGAATGCAAGAACTTTAGGGCAAGTGGTGTCTCTCTGTTCCATGCACGTGGATGAGTTGTGGCCCACACCACTGTCCTGCAGCCCGGTCGCTGCCATCTCACCTGGCAAGGCTTCTCCAGACTGGGAGCAGCCACTCTGCCCATCATCCTGCCCATCAGCATTGCTGCTCACAGCCTCTGTGGGACAACTCCCCTCTCCAAATGATTTTCCACACCAAAAACTTCAGGACATGAGGTCAGCCCCTTTTGGCAGCTGCTTCTTTTGCTACCAGTGCTCTTTAGAAAAGAAAGATGGAAAATGCAATTTAAGTGCTGAACAAGCCTTTCCCAGGCTTCTGCCCAGTGAAACATCATTTGTGGAGAACTTCAAAGCGGTTGCTAATAATTTGGGGTGGGAGAGGAGCAAAGCAAAGAACACAGCTGATTTGCCTTCGTTGGACAGCTGTTGGAAAGCACCGGCTAGTGAAAAGCGAATGCTCTGTGGGAAGTGATCGGTTTAATGATATTTTGATGGAAAATTTCTAATCCACTAGAAAGGAGTAATGTGCTTTCACCTTGTTTTGTTTCTGACATACTGTTTTACACAAAGTGCGTGGCTCAGGTAGCACTGGCCCCGACCACTGCACTAAAATTATTCTGCCAGCTCCAGCAGTACCCATCCTGTGGTAAACCAAAAAATACCACTTACAGCAACACAGGATCTTCACTGGGAGTTGCACATTTCAAGCTCAGCGTAGTCATGTCTTTTCCCACTAGTCAATGTTAATTTATTGATCCAGCAATTGAGTAATAGTGGCAATACTAAAGGCAGGCAGTGCCAGCATCAGAGTATCCACAGGGAGGTACAGATGGCCTCTCCAGACACAGCAGAGGTTTAACGGCACCGCTATTTCAGCTCCCGTCTTTGGAAAAGAGATATCTCATCTCTGAAATGACTGGAAAGTTAGGGAAGTTGAGTTTTTAATGGCACCCACCATACCTATATCCATTTTTATCCGCATTTCAGCGTTGTCTCTAAGGTAAAGAAAAGTGAGGCTCATTAGAGCCCTTTTCCTAATTAGCTGCTGCAAACAGATTTTATTTTATAAATGCCTGAATGTAAAGTTATTTGTATACCTAATTTCTTTTTTATGTTACATTTATTTTTAAGTGTAATTCACAAAGGCTTCACATTTATAATTCTTTCAGGGGGCATTACAACCAGCGATGCACATTTATTACAACCCCTTAATTTGCCGCATTTTATTTCCATATGCTTTTGAATTGCTATTGAGCTTGTTTCATGCTCTTCCCATCGTTAAATTGTATTTTTTTATTGTACATGAATGGTAAATAATTGATACCTGCCATCTGGTGCTAATCATCCTGCCAGCCCTATGTCTCCACCCTGTCCTTTCATTCCTTGCTAGCTCTCCCCATCAGTTCTTCTCCTTTCTTTCCCAATTTTGTCTGCATCTTCAGCCCTTTGCTCCCTGGAGGTGCTTGCAGTGATGTGGTGCCAAGAAATGCACTGTCCTTCATCTCTGCTCAGTCCTGACACCTTTCAGGGGAGGCAGTTTCCCTAGGGATACTCAATCTGCCATCCCTGCCCAAGCTCCCCTCATCCTCATGGTCTGTCCAGTCCAAATGCCCAGGGATCTCTGCAGACCCCTCAGCTGGAGCCACTCTGTCCCAACAGTGCTGGGTTTGCAGAGTATCTCCTGTGGTGCCCATGTGCCTCACTGCTTCCTTGCCAGCATTTCCTCCTGCATTAGACCCCCAAGAGATGAACACTGAACTGCTGGGCAGCGTTTCTCTCAGTAGAGAGTGGGCTGGAAAAAAACCAGCCAGACGTTAGAGATTATTGGCAGCAAACCCCCAGTCCTGGTGGCTTCAGAGAGAGGCAGCAAGCCAGAAGCCACAATGCTGTGACTACCTCCTGCCCTGTCACAAAGTTCCTCTGACTCCTGAGATTGCTCAGCAGTGAGTTACATCGGGTTATGTACTCTAAAAATCACATTTGCAAAGTATCCACTTCCCAAAGTAGGGAAAACCCAGAGCTGCCTAAAACTACAGAGTGCTTTACATGAGCAAAGCCATTTCTTTGTCTTAGCCTGAATGAAATCTTTCTAGATCTTTCTGCCTCCTTGGAGGCAGATTCTTGGGATGGAGAATGTCTGTCTAAATGGTTAAGAGTTTGGCAACCTTGTGAGTAACCAAAAGCAAGGCTTCAAGACGGGGCATACTTGGGAAAATTAGGAGCCAGCATTATTACCAGCTCAGCTGATAATAACAGCTGGCGCTGTGCAGATATGTGACCATCCGTGCTGAGCTAATTGTTGATAAAATCCTAGGAGTTATAATTAGCCCCTGTGGGACTCCTCGTGCCACTAAAATGAAGCACATGCCTCCCTGTTTGTAGGGAAGAGCTGCAGGGCAGGGGGTGGCCCAGCACCCTCAGGGTATGGGGTGAACCTGGCGGTGCAGACTGCCGGGCAGTGCTGCCCCCAAAGGAGGGAAGGCTGCGGGTATTTGAGGGGATTTGGAATAAATAAACCAGTGCCCCCCACCTTTCCACATGATGGCCAAAACGGGCTGTTATAGGACAATCTTTCTCCTGCCAGAGCACAGCCCCGCCGCTGTTTCTCCTGCTGCAGCACAAAGAGATTTTGGGATGCTGCGCCCGAGCATCCATCTGTCCGGAGCACTGTAAGGCGGGCACAGGTGCGTGCCGCTCCTCTGCTTTGTGCAGCATCCCGAGTGCAGGCGTGGAGCTGCACGTGGTGCCCAGCCCCTCCAGCAGCCCCCGGCACAGCCGTGGCCGTGTCCCCAGGGGCAGGGCAGAGCTGCCCACGGCACGTTGTCGGGGCTGGTACCACTGGCGCTCCTGCAGGCGATGGGCTTTTTGCCTCCCCCTCGGCGCACCCGTGCGGACAAGCCGGGATGATCCCCGGGGAAGCAGCACCTGCGCACGGCTGCGGCAGTGGCACGGCCGGGGGACGGGGCTCCGAGGGCAGAGGGGCAGCGAAGGGGCCACGGGCGGGAGGGACGAGATACCGGGGGAGCAGCGGGCGGCGGCAGCAGGAAGGGAGCGACGTGGAGAGAGAGGTCTGTGCGCCAGCGCTGGGGCTCGGTGAGAGCTCCCCGAAGGAGAGGGCACTGCCAGCCCTGGGTCAGAGGCAACAACCTCTGTCACGACCGGTGGTCCTAAAAGATGTAAGATCGGATGAAGGCTAAAGGCATCGCTCCTGAGGGACTGATGCCTGCAGTGTATTTAGTAAAGAACCAGGCTCCTTTCCATACTGCCCGTATTTTTGTGCACAGGGAACAGCCCTACTGAATGTGCCTCGAGCAACTAACACCCAGAGAGACACAGATGGGCTTTACTCTGTCCTGAAACCTCTTTTTTTGGCAATCTCGCTTCACTGGGGGACCGATCAATCAATAATTAAAACACGGGATAATTAAAATCTCATAAAAACCTTCTCTGGGTCCTCAAAGTCAAATAAATCAGTGTTTCCACTAGCTACACTGCTTGTCCTGATTTTGTGACATCCCCCTCACATGGTGATCTGACCACAGTTTCTTGCTGCTATGGAGAGCAGGAGCTGTTAGCCTCCAGGAGCCCCAGTTGCCCGCGTCTCCCTCCGGGGCCCTGATGCATTTCCAGCAGTGGTTGCATCATTTGCAGCGTGCCTGTGTGCGGGGATGTGCTCATGTGTGTGCATGCCAGCTTTTCTTTGGGAAACAGGGTGGTTTTAGCTGCTTACATCTACCAGAAACTGCAAGCTCTGGGTCCCCTTGCAGCTGAGTGAAGCCCCCTGCCAGACCTGAACAGAGTCACTGTGAAAGTGCAAAGTGAAATCCCACCATGACAGAGGCATTTAACCTGTTTACTACCAGGTAAAAAGTGACCATTCTAGCTGCTGAACTTGTAACATGGGGCCTTTTCTATGTGTTCAGAAATCTAATAATGACAATAAAATGGCAGTTTTCCAACAGAAAACATGGACCTTTTTTCCAGGCATCTAAGCGTTAAAACATATCAAGCAGACTTTGAGCCCTGAAAGAAAACCCCTCTGCCCAGGGAGCCTTCCTGGGCAAATTCAGGCCTCTGACACACTCCAGCTAAATGGCATTCATTAGATCACAGGAATTTCTTTAGAGGAAAAAACCCTGTACTGGAGCCAGGTGCTTGCAACGTGTGATTAATAGCAAGTGGTGGGGTCTGTGCTCGTCAGCCGAGCAGGGGGATGTGGGGAAATAGAAAGCTCTTCCTAAATGTCTTTGGCACAAGCCTCAGCAACTCTTTCTATGCTTTTCCTGAAATCTACCTCACTTGTGGGATTAAAAAATGCTGCTGCATCAATAGCTGTGCTTATGGGAGCAGGTGAGATACAGCAGTGACATTTCGAGGTTACCCAAGCAAGATAGTTCCTGACTGTAGCTTTGCCTGGATGCTAACGTTGGCTGCCAGGCCACATCCCCTGGATCCCCCAGGCAGGCAGGGAAATAAGCTGCAGGGTGGGGAGTTGTCACCCTCCTCCAGCCATCTGGCCACAAGGCCACTCCTGTGGGTCCCCTGAGAGCCCGGGTCCCTGGGGCCGAGTTCGTGTGCCCTTCAGCCTCTGCATCCCTGCGGGCCACGGGAATCTGAAGAAATGGCTGTCATTGCCAGAGCTGCTGGTGCCCAGAGCTGGCACCGAGGCTGCTGCCGCGTCCAAATCCTCCCACGCCCCCGGCGAGGCTGGCACGGTACCCGGCGGCTTCGCGGCGCGCCCGCGGGGAGGGGGACGTGCCGGCTCACGGGCCTGAATTTTCTCACTTGTGTCTGATGGGCTAATTATTATTGATTGACATTTTTGGAGTTTTTGGGGCACTTTGGGGAAGCGTAGAGTGTGGGAAGAGGAATATGTTGACAACTTTTTCACATAATCCTTTCCAGCCCCCTCATTTTTCAGTCAGCCATGGAACGTGTCCAAATATCTGGGATTTTAATGAAATTAAAAGCAAGCCGACCCAAATTCCCTAGAAAAATACAACAAACCATACACAAATTTCTGTTTCCTTCCTCTCCAGCCCCCATACCACAAGATTGGGATGAATATCAAAGGAGGTTTGGTGGTGATCTAGGGAGGCTGCTCTGGCCCTTGCTCCCAGCCCCACACCAGGACAGCTGTCCTGGAGCACTGCATGCCCACCCTGCTTGGGTCATCATGCAGTGTTTGGTGAGAGCATCTTTCTCTCCCTCCATGCTCTGCCACCAGGTCCTGTGAGGAGGACTATTAACGTGACAGTCCTGCCCACACCAAGAAGTGTATGGCATCCTCAATCGTGTTCCGAGGGAAGGTCCAGCACCCCTGCGTGCTGAGCTGGCTTAAGCAACATTTCAGGAGTTATAGCTGCTGGTGTGTATTTATCCTAAGCCCTGAGTGAAACCCCACTGGGAGCTGCACCTTGCACACGCTGCTCAGGATCCCCAGAGGGCTTCAAGCGTGTTTGTCACAGGGAAAAAAAGATAGCTCTTGATATTAAAAAATAACAGCCTACTTTAGCCTAGCTGAACTGAAGCAAGCAATTTGCATGGCATGTGCTGTAACAAAGCAGTTAAAGGTGGTTACAAGGGATAAGCAATCACACACTGCATGCAGGAGCATCGGCACGTGCAGCCTGCACCTCAGCTGCTGTAAATGCATTCACACAGGTTTAGCCACCGCTGCGGGAGGTAACTCTCATATTGCATTGTGAACGATGGAAACTATTTTACAGTAAAGACCAAACTGGCAAGCTGGATTTTAAATAAATTTTCCTTGGAAATGGCAACCCAAACTGCCTGCATGGCTGGGAGCATTGCTGCTTTCTCACTGCCATGGCTGCTGGCGCCAGGCAGAGCCAGCATGGCGACGTCTCCAAAAGAAGCTCCCGTTGCGTGCTAATACTGTGAAGGTACAATCCAGACACAGCTGGAGCCCTGGCTCCTACAAGATATTCAAACCTCAGCCTGCAAACACATACTCTTTCTATTTAACCCGGGCAGCTTGCTTAGGCTTTAGGCTTCCTGGGTTTTGAATTGACTCTGCCTTTTGAGTGGGAGTTTTAAGAAAAAAAAAACCCCAGCAGGTTGAAAGCAAAGGAGCCGGCTGTGCTGACTAACCTTTTTGATTTAAGGCAAATGTGGGGAATACTGAGGGGAGAAGCAAAGCCTGTGCTTTGTGAGCAGCGCAACAGCAGTGCAGCACGTGCTTAAAATGGATCCTGATGCCTGCCGTCCTCAGCTCAACATTGTTAATGTTGTTTAACCTAAACAAGGCCGGACAGGAGGATTTTCCCCCAGCATGGATTAGTGAGTCAGGAGAAAAACAAAATTCAGCAGAAATCCTCTTAGTCATTTTTATCGGGGGTAGATTTTTCACATCTGAATCTCAGCTGCCAATTTGCATGGATAATCTCAGATTAGCTTTAGTCCATGGTTCACGTTTTTGTTTCTCCCCTAAATAAGCCCACTTTTGCAGTGACAAAAGAGGCGAACAATTCTTTAGGAGAACGGCTGTGACATCTAAATAACAATGATAAAAAAGTCCATCTAAAACCGAGCAGCTCGGCACTTTCGGCTCCCCCCTCTTCACTATGCATTATTCATGGTAGACAACAGGACCAAATGTGTATGCTCCCTGTGCAATTACCAGGAGAACATATTCAAAGACATATGCTAGTGCCTCTTAGTGAAAGGAGATGTGCAAGTACCCATTATTTACTAGGCACTGTTATAAAATCTGCAAGTTTGACTCCAAGGTTGCAGCTTAATTGACTCCCCCTGGTAGCTCTTGTCATCCATCTAATTCAAGCCATGTGAAAGCCTGGTTGTTGTTTTGTGTGTATACAATACACTGGCTGCTTTGGCACATGCTGGTGGAAAAAATGTGGTTTGCATCAATTAACCTTTTTTATAGCAAGGAGAGTGGCTGAATGACAGGGCTTCTGAGAAGCATGTAAAACTTCAGCGTGTTACTCACAGCAAATCATCACTGAGGTCATCCGTGTTATCATCATGGCTGCCTTTGGCCCTGCTTCCCCCAAGCACAGAAGCCTCGATAAGGATCATCTGCTTGGTTTATTGCCTTCTTGGTCCAATAAATATATTTCCTGTGAGAAAACCCTTCTGTGGGATTTATTTAAATCAGCCTCCCCAGATTCATCTCTGCAAGCTTCCTTCCTCTTCCTCCCACACTGTTTCTCTCTGCATGCCGTAAGCTTTAAGGATCTTTGCACTGATTCCTTTCCATATCCCCTTCCCAGGCAAGCAGTAACCTCTGTGCACGTGGAAATAATTTTCCTTTAATCAGCCATAGCAGTCCAGCTCCCTTTCATCCCACTGTGCATCCCTGAAGATTCATGCTCCTTTAGAAATAGTGCACTGAGGGCAGCAGGAATGCCCAAAAAAGGAAGGACAACAGTTTAACAAAATTTTGGGAAGAGACTACAATACTGTTCCTTACCCAGTCAAGTGAACATAAGAATCTGTTTGGGAACCCTCATCCTAATTCTGAATAGGAACAAATTCAAATAAGTAAGTGTATTTTGGAGAATATGTGTGTGGAATATGCACGCTTTTTTTTAAAGCAGTCCCACTGTCTGCAGTGCTTTGGGAGGTAAAGCATCACTTCCAGCTTGCCGGGACTGGGAGGAGTGACAGAGCGGCGATCCAGAGTTGTTTCCACGCAAACCCTTGATGTAGACAAGCTGCAGCACCGCAAAAGGGAATTGACTTCACTGCAAATGAAGCAAGGCCTTAAGTGCTTTGTTGAACAGCAGCCGAGCTCTTTGGTAATGAACAACAGTGACAAAAGAAATAAAGAAGCAAGCCGTGATAGCCCAATGTGGTTGCAGTGGAGTAGCTGTTCTGATGGCTGCTGGCGTGAGATGACATGTGAACACAATCTATCTCCACACGCTGCTGCAGTCTTTCACCAGAGGCTAGTTTAAAAACCTTGAAGACTTGGCAATTAAGAGGACCTCTAATTGAAATAGAACAACGGCAGCATTTTAATTGCCATGCAGCTCCCCTCCAGAGCATCGTGGTCTAGTAGAAATTCAAGGTTTCCACAAGCAGGTTTAAAAGCAGGTTTTAAAAATCATGCAGAAACCATGTCATGTGTGTTTTGCCTCAAGAGCCATTTGACTCCTTGGGGAAGGGATTAGTTACTCCACAACACCAGGGCAACACATTGGGGTAGAAAAGACACGTGGCTTCAGAGGGTGACATGTACCCTGGAAACATTCTTGCTGGAGGACAGGGACACCAGCTGCAAGTACCAGGCAATTTAAAATGCATTAAACCATGCACTGGAGCCCTGACTGGAGCTTCCTTAAAAAAAAAAACCAAAACACTGGCTGATAGTGATTATCAGCTGGACAGGGACAGGAAAAACCCATTGGTGTCAGTGTTATGCAAACTGGGATGGTGGTGTTCTGATGTGCCCTATGGTGGTGCTGCAGAAGTTCAAGTCACATTTGAAAGAAAAAAAAAGTCCGGATATTCCTTCTTATTACCTGGATTATCCTATTGTTTGCCGGCATTGACATGGCGCTCTTCAAGGAAGGGACATTCACTCCTCCTTTAGCTGTGAATACAAACACTCCAGGTAGCCCTAAGAGTGATAATAAATGGGATTGCAGCAGCAATCTCACCCCAGGGCAAAGTGTGGACAGGGACTCTTCAGGGAAGGAGGGAGATGCTGGAGGTGCTGGGAGCTCTGCCAGCTCCCCCTGTGGCAAGTGCCAGGGCCCGTGCTGGGCAGGAGCCGCTGGCAAGTAGACGTTGTAATATATTAATATACTTTTATAATTCCTTTCATTTCCAAGAGCCCCGAGACACACCACAGCAGATAATCCTGCTGATTAGCCAAATCAAAGCTTTGTGAGCAAACCCCGCGCACTCTTTAGGGAGCTGTGCAACACAAAATCAATGTATTGAAACTGCACTCTCCACAGCAAGGGCTGCTGATTCACAGCCCTCATCTGCTTCCCATTTCAGGCTAAGTGACATCCAAGGAACGGCTGTGGTGTTGTTTTCCATTATTAATTATCTGCTGGTCCTGGTCTGGATGGCATTCGAGACGTGAAAGCCACCATCATTTTCCCAGGGAGACGAGAACCAATGCAGAGGGAAATCAAGGCCAGGAGTGGAGGTTTCTGCTGCGCATCTGTGGGAGACACCCGACCCAGGCTGAAGCAGCAAATGCATGTTAGGAAGAAGTCTGCAAAAAAGGGTGAGCAGGTGTCTGGCACGACGAGGAGAGGAAACACAGAACAACAGATGAAGAATAAAGGTCTTTTCCTCTAACCAAAACTGTATGAGGACTCTAAAACCAGTCAAAGCCAAACCCCTCGCTGGTCGCTGGTCGCTTGCCGCTTGTTTTTCAGGAAACCCCAATGTCAGGTGCTCCCGCCTGCAGCTGGCTCCCGGTGCTCCTTTCAAAACTACATCTTGGTCCTCCTTGAGGGAAACAGCAGTGCTGGGGGGAGCAGCACCCTGCAGCACCCCCACAGAGCCCCCCCTTTCCATCACACCTGGGGAGGCTACACCAGAACCCTTGTTTTCGTCCCCCCCAACCCTGGCAGCACTGAGGCAACCTGACACTCCGCCGCGGGAAGGACCTATTAGATAATTGACTGCATCCCCTGCCAAGGCAGCAGGTAGTCTCCTGACAGAGGCTGTAACAGATATTAAACATACTGCTCTTGATCTCAGCAAAAAAAGGCCACTGGAGTAATTTTTTCTTTAACCCACTAAGTAAAAGCTTTCTAGCTCATCTTAATAGGTTTTATCTGATGAAAATGGTACATTCATCATGGAAAGACTTTTCTTTTTTTTCTTCCCCATTAAACTTTCGAAGAAATGTTTTAATTTTTTTAGGCTGTCATTGATTTTTTGTAAGCAAAAATGGACATGTTGAAGCAGAAAAAAAATCCATTTCATTGTAAGCCAATTTTCATTTAGGGGAACATTTCAACATACAATTTCCAATTTGG
This sequence comes from Sylvia atricapilla, assembly GCF_009819655.1. Lineage (NCBI taxonomy): Eukaryota > Metazoa > Chordata > Aves > Passeriformes > Sylviidae > Sylvia > Sylvia atricapilla. The sequence goes on from NC_089146.1 coordinate 12,392,746, forward strand.
TCTCGTCACATCCTCCTTGTCCTGCTGTTACGCAGGTCAAAACATTACGAGAGATTGATAAAAGTGCAAAAATGTGAGCTTGTTTTAGCGGTAATTGGTACTTTTATATTTGTTTCCCGACAGTTTTGTCTAGCTGCTTTCCTCTTTTTCAGTCAGCCCAAGAGAATAACACCCTCCGGTAGCTGTGTGTTGATGCCAGGCCCATGATGAGGAGATTTGTTTCTCTCCCATTTCTAAATAGCCTCCTCAACCAGACAATGGAGTATGACCTGTACTCAGGTGAGCAGACACCAACACCACCAGCATACCAGCACACGTGATGACCAGAAAGTAATTAATTTCTCTGTTAAAATCAATCCCTGTGCTGAAACACTGCCTGTCCCACACTCCCAAAAGCCTTGGTGCCTGTGGAAACCTTTCCCTGCTCTCACTTCCCATCTGGGGTTGTGGGGGATGAAGAGTGGGGTGAGGGGCTTTGGGGGTAGATCCCTGTCAGGGCCCTGCTCCCACTGTCTCAGAAGCACAAGGTCACAAGCGTGGTGAACCCCTCTTCACCTGGTGAATATCTTCTGCTGGGCTTCTGAATATTGCAACAGCCCCTTGGTGCTGGCAAATACCGCACCGCACCTTTGAGCCCCGCGCACCTTGTGGCCTCATTAGCCCCAAATTATGTCCACCCAGGGCCATGTACAAGCCAATGTCCAGCAGCCAGGGCTTCCTGTTGCCAGCTCAGCATCTCTGCCGGCAGCCTCAGACATATTTTGCAGCCGTGTCTGTTTGGTTCCAACTGAAGGCGAAGAGGGAAAAGGTGAAAAGCAAGGAAACGGCTCCCGCATTGTTCATCTCCGAAGGAGGGAGGGAAGCTGCTGCTACAGCCCGCAGGGGCACCATCTGTCGTGAGTCAGCAACCAGCCAGATTTACTGCCGATTGATTAAATTAACATTTGTTATAAGCCAGGCAAGGGAGGAAGGGGGGAAGAAATCCTCTTCACTGCTCTTGAATTATTTATGCCCTGGAAGCCTCCATGCCATGCTCAGGGCAGGCAGCAGCGACGAGCTGCAAGTCCCCTTGCAGAGGGACAGGCTGGGCTACTGCAGATCCTCCTGACCTCTGACAAATTATGGCAACGCAGGGTGCTATGAGGTGTGCGGGAGCCGCCATTCCAGAGGGCGTTTTCCTCCCTTGTTTTGGCCACGAGCTCTGTTTTCCCAGTAATGGTGTGAGGGATGGTTGTCAGCGTCACCACACTCCTCGTGCCTGCACCAAGTCTTTGTGGACTGGTGCAAGAGAGAGGGCAGGTTTGTTTGGGCAGGACGGGCTGGGTGGCTTTGCTCCACACCCCTGGTAGATGTAGGAGGAAAAAAATAAGCTGAATTCCCACCAATCTGATGTGGTATTTTTTTTCCTAGGTGCTGACACTGAATCTGGATGGAGTCAGCTGGGTGCTCGTAGGTCTCATTGAAACCTGCCTCCATGTTCAGCGCGTGGCTGAATTCAGGATGGGCTCGTGGTGCTCTGCAGGGGCTGTCTGGGCTTGCCATGTGCCTGGCCAGGAGGGGGAGAAAACGTGGTGGAACTGCTGAGAAATGTGTTGCACAGGCCATGCCTGAGCAGGCTAGACCTGCTAGGAGAAAACATCTGTGCAAACCTGGGCACGCAAGCTGCCAAGCCAGCGAGGAACACGGACTGCGGGTCTTTTGTTCTTATGGCTCACAGTGGGTTTCAGAGCCAGCCAGCCCCAATGCAAGGCCATAGCCCTGACCATCTCTCTGCAGAGCTGGCAGCTAGCCTGCGTGAGAAATAAGGCAACTCTTCCCTTCCTCCCACAGACTAATATCCTCTGTGCAAACATTGCCAGGATGCGTTTTCTTTCTGTCGGCTGACCTCTGGTACAAGGATGAAGCCCCGTGTGCCCTCACAGGGTGATAGGTGTGAAGCGTGCTCCCCACAGAGGCTGGGGCACAGGGAGGACAGGGGAGCTGAGGAAAGAAAGGAAGAGTCACCAAGGGGTGAAGGCATCAACAGGGATGACCGTGGGAGCAGTGCCACCTCCTGTCCTCACCAAGCCTTCCTAAAGCCCAGTCACTGCCCGAGCCTTTGCGAGGTCTCACCCCACAGCCCATGCTGGCATGTGAGCTCTCCTTGAACCTCCAAGGGCCTGCACAGCCTCCTCAGACCTCCCAAGTCCCAGGCTGTCACACAACTCCCTGGCAACTGCAGGGCAGCCAGTGTGCCTGTACCAGAGAATGAATTTAGGTATTTAAATGTCTTGTTACAGTCAGCCATCAAATATTCATAGTAACAAATAAACGAGGAGGGGAGGGGCAAGCCTATTGCAAAAGGGCTGAAAAGGGAAATAACTTTTTACAGCCAGACCATTAAGTTATAAATCTGGATACGTCCAGGATTTATTTACCATGCTCTCTGGATGTAAGCACGCTGAAGCCACAGCTGCAAGCGAGAGCAGGAGGTGTGTGGCTTGTCCAGCCCCAGAATGAGAGTCAGAGAGGATGGGAGGAGGAGGGAAGGCCAAGGAGGAGAGGAGCTGCTGTTGGGGGTACAGAAGTTGGCAGAAGGCAGTGAGAAGTCAGTTGGCTGGTGTTGGCAGAAGGTGGTGAGGAAATCAAGGAAAGGCATCCCTGCACAGCCTGCAAGGGGACGTGGGAGTGCATGGCAGTGGGGGATGGCAGAAGGACAGATGTCAACCGAGCTGGGGCTCCAGGCAGGTCTCTCCCCTCTCACTGCCCTGCTTTCCCCAACTTCAGGACGGTATAGTCCTACCTGCTGGAATTTAAGCTAAGGGCTTTTGTTGCTATTGCAGCACAGATGAAGAAAAAGCTGAGTTGGGGGTGCAGGCCACCAAGCCCCTTCCCACAGGTTCCTAAAGAGCCATTGCCGATAGACCATTTCCCACCGCTGTCACCTGGGAGGGAAAAGACTGTTCTTCACAATTCCTGCTGCAGGAAACAGCACTTCCCATCCTTATTTGTAATGGTGTGTCTTGAAATATTGCAGGGAAAAACCATGTAATTGACACGAAGGGATAAAACATGGCACCAGGAAGGGACCACATCTGGCACCAGCCAGAGGATGCCCAGGAAGCCCCTCCAGCCCCATGGGGGTGGCTTGGGTTTCCCAGCAGCTGCTCAGCCTGAGCTCACTCTCCAGTCCCCGGAGAGACACCATCATGACCTGTTTCAGCAGAGTTCCCGTTACCAGGGAGAGGACAGCACAGGAGGGAGCTGCCTGCTCCCTGCTCTCTGAGCCACTGGCAAGCACAGGTGCCCAGCAGGTACACAGCAGCCCCAGAAGTCTCCAGCACACTTTTCCCCATCACTGATAGAAAAAGGGGTAGGTGGTGTGGGAAGGCTACTCTCTTGCCACAGTCCTTCCCCAGAGCCCTCTCCCCATCCTCACTTTCCCCCAATGACAGTGCCCACCATAGGGGCGCTGGTCGGTGCAGGAACCTTGCCACCAGGTTGGGGGCTTTGCAAGGCTTATTTGTGCACAAGGGTTTTCCCCCAGCCAGGCCAGGATTTCCTAACCCTCCAAGGGCCGTCACTGTAAAGGTCAGGGCGTATCTCAGCAGCGCAGTGCATCCGGCACGGTGAGCGGATGCCTGGACCCTGCTCCCAGTGGCCACTGTGGATTCCCAGACAATGTTGCTCCGTGAAGCTCCAGGTCCCAGGGAGCAGAGCCAGCAGGGAGGGTCGGAGGCATGCCAGGAGGAGTTCAATCCCTGATGAAGTTTCCAGTCATATTCTATTTTAATGTTGAGATCCTCCATTTGTTCAATTCTTAAAGGTGACCCACAAAGGAAAGTACAATTTGGGCCCATGCCCAGTGTTTGCTTCCCTGTGCTGAATAAAAAGACCTGGAAGTAGGTATTTTTATACAGCTACTTTTCGGCACTAGGAATGTGGATCTTTGCTTTACCTCAATACCCTGGGGAGGCAAAAAGCCTTGCCTGTGGTGTGGTTACAGAATTATAATGATGTGAGCTGAGCTGCTGTGATGTGACTAGAGCATGCTGCTTGGTGTCCAGTGTTTCTGTTTGTTTTGTAATTAGCATCACCTAATTTCAATGACCAGCTGACATTTTGGATAAAAAGCCTTTGTTGAAGCCTCAGCATCCTGCCTCCTCTTATGGTACATTTTCCATGGGCTCATACTCCATCTGCTTCAGCAAAACTTACTGTCAGTTCCATCAGCTAAACCAGCAAACAGGAAACATTGTTAATAACCTTTTCCCTCCAGGACTTTTGTCATACAGAGAAGATACCTACAAGACAGAAACCCAAATAAGAAAAACCCAGTCTCAGGCCCCAGGGCCCCCAGGGCTGCCCTGGCTGTGCAGGGCTCTTTGCTCTTCCATGAGCCGCAGGCAAAGGAGAGTGCTGTCCTTCCATGAGCACAGCACAGCCACCCCCTGCACCTCATTTTGAGGCAGAATTTATGGCTGTTCTGCCATCAGAGACTGCTCATGTGAAGCCCGTACCACTTCATGCAGGCTTTTGTCTTGATCTGTTTGTGTGTCCTTGGGAGCTGTGTCCCTGTCACTCCTGCACGGACACCCCCACTGCCCTCCTCTCACCTTTCTCTTATTTCCAGAGCCACCGTATAGAGCTGGGGTCACTTCTGACCCCGGTGTACGCCTATACAGCTTACAGCAAAAGCACTTACGGAATGTAATCGCTCACAGAAAACCCAGTTCCCATGGGGCTGACACCGCTCTTAGATGCATTGAGGTTTTCCTTGCCACAGCCCCACCTTTTCCAGTCCTTGCTGCTGGGCCAAGGCTGCTGCCAGCCCGGGAGTGCCTGCCCCGGGCGGAGCAATGCCAGGCACGCCGGCAGGCGGGATGAGGGCAGTGGTGCAGGGCTGGGGACGCGCTGCAGCTCTGCCTCTGCTGAGTCACACCCACCGGACGCTCCTGCATATCCCTGCTGGAAAGGTACCAAGAGCATTAGCATTGCAAGCCCAATCGCTGCAAAATAAGACAGCCTGATCGTTGCGGTAGCTCCTGTTACAGCCCATGGCTCCCTGCCCTGTGTCCTCCAGCCATCCGTCCTGGCCAGGTCAGGCATCCTGCCTCTGGTGTCTGCTGAGTGCCTGATGTTCAAAGTAACATGCTTGGGTCTTCTCCAAAGAAAGCCCACAGACTCGGTCAGCTGCTGCCATAGCTTAGTTACAGACCGCTGTTCTCCCTCCCATGCTCCTGCCCCCCAGCACAGTGATGACTCCTGCCTTTTTGCTCCATCCCATGGTACTGCCTAACCGTGGGCTTCTCTACATCTGTGCAAGGACCAAACAGACACCAAAGAGAACTTCAGCAACACCAGAGACTGGGAGGCTGGCCTTTTGTCAACCCTTGCAAGCACAGGGGCGGCTGGGAGGGACTGGCCTGCACCCCAGAAGGCTCACAGCCCAAGAGCCCTCTTTTCCTTCAGCCACAGGCAAGTGATTTATGGCTCTGGGCCTCCATTTCCTTGCCTGGGACCCAGACAAGCATATCCCTCCCTCTCAGGCTGCAGTAACGATGGCTGTGTTAAAAGCCGAGGTTCCTGGGCACTATAGCAACATGGCCATACAAACACTTCGGGCTGAGCCACCCTTTGTTTGGCGTTTCTGGAGCTGTGCTATGACTGATGAGCTCTCATCAGACCAAAACCATCTCGAGCAGACTCTGCCGGGGCCAGGCTGCTCTTGACGTCAGTAGGTTTTGGACCCAGGCCCGTCTTTCAGAGGAGGTGAAGCCAAAGCTGCTTTTAAATTGTGCTGCTTCTGCTGACAGCAGAGAGGACAGTGCGGGGCGCAGGCCCACGCCGTGGCCATGGCAGGATCCTCCAGGGATGGAGCTGGACCAAATCCTCTCACTTTAGCTGGCTGACCCTTCTCACCAACTTGCCCCCAAGACCCTGAGGCTTCTGGTGTGGGCAGCAGACCTGGCACAGTCCCTGCCCTGAGAGCCCCTGCTGTTTCTTAGGCAGATGCTGCTTCGTCTACCCAGTTCCTCAAGCATCACCCATCATCAACCCTCCATGTCTTCCTTTCCAGCAAGGTTTCCTGAGGGGACAAGGTTACTGCCACCAAACTCTGCTGACATCTGGTGGGCTGAGAATCTACAGGACCAGCTCTGCTTGGTGTTCACACTGTGGGAGACACTGGAGAGACAAATTGCAAGGTGCCATGATCCCAAAGATGTCTGTAAGGCAATACTGCAAATGCCAAATAACCAGCAGTTCAGGCTGTTCCAGAGGGCCTTCCCTTCCCGCTGGATATCTAAACGTCTCTCTCCCACTCTGAGTGCTCATTACAGTGTCAGAGACAAGGGGAAGGTCTGCAGACAGAAAGCAATCTATTGCCCATGGCATCTCCTCCCCACCTTGCCCTTCCCATGCCCGGAGGCTCCTGGCTCCGGCTCCTGCCCTCCCGTTTTTGGTCTATACGGGCCCTCTCTGGGCCCTCCCACACCCCGAGGCTCCTGGGGCTGCAAAGCCACCAGCGCATTTCCCTGGGCTGCCAGAGGGGCAGCGGCTGTCTGGGGACGGTCCTGACATAGAAGGCACAAAGGAAGGGGAAAGCAGGATGCAGTGGGACTGTCAGGATTCATCCAGCACAGACGCAGAGCTTCAGGCTCCACATGGCCAGGAGACAGGCGCACAGAGCCTTTGCTGCTGCTCCAGGTGCTCCGGATGAACGGGTGTCTGCCAATGCTGGCGCTCCTCTGGGCACGGCTTCCCAGCACCTGCTGCCCTGGCTGCTGCCTTTGGCTCTGGGCCTGCCACGTGCCTGGGGTCCTGTTCCAGGCTGCGGGTTGCTGGGCAGGATGGAGTGTAATTAACTGCAAATCTTCCTCCTCCCCAGATTTGTTCAGCTCTGCTAGGTCGCCCTGCTGCTGTTTCCAGGCACTTCATTTTCTCCTGGCTTCTTCCTGCTCACCTTCCATCCCAGGGCTGCTCTTTGAATCCACCAAAGCTGCTACATAGGTCTTACACTAATTTTAACAAAGGCTCTTGTTTACCCTGGGGATTTTGTTAGTGTCTCTGTCAAAGCTGCCTTTGAAAGCTTTGCTACTCATGCTCACTAATAATTTAGTGTTTGGCTTCTGCATGGCTTCCTACTGTTCTTCTGGCTCCACCAGTCTCCCTCCTGCTTCACTCATCTTTTTCTTCATGCAGGTTGGGAGCAGCAACCAGTTAATATTTGATTTCCCCTCTTGACTGCCATGTCTGGGAGGCATCAGGGGATCAGCACAGACACCCAAGGAGGGAGCAGCAGCTCCCCTAGAGCTATTTGCAGCCCTCCCAGATGTCTGACTTTGCTGCCTTTGTGCCCCTTGGTGCCTGTCGTCCCCTCGTCCCTCCCCACACCCAGCCTCCCAAGGTCTGTTCTCCCTGTTGATAATCCATTATCTACATTTAATGCCTCACTAAAGTCCTCCCCTTTGTCTGACGGTGAAACCCCGACCAGATGTGAAGCTTCTTCAGTTACTAATGGCAAATCCTTTTGCAATAGCTGGTTAGAAAACTGGGAAACATTTTAAGTGAAATAAAAATTGCATCACCAGACTAATTTTCATTCTGTGGATCTCATCAAGGAGCAGCAGGGTTTTTTTGCATTATTTTTATCTTTTTACAGAAAATCCTCTTTAGAACTGTGGACGGGTAGACGGGTTTGTGTTGTCAGTACATACACCAACAGACATTTCCTTTGCTGTGTTGGGGTAGTTATTACTGCTCTCGTGGTCCACTCGGGGACCACGAAAAGGAAAAGGAACAAGAGGCAGAAGAAAAAAAAAATGCAAATATTATGTTATGCGTTCAGACTTCAGAAAACTGAGACCACCAGTAGCATTTCCAGAAAGAAGATTGCCCCCTGTGCCTGCTGAGCACACCCAGATGGATGCACAGATAGGCTCCAGGAAGGGGGTGAAGTGTGGCTTAAAGGAAGGTCTCCAGTTAACCCTCAAACTGTATTTCTATCATTTGGCATAATTTCCAGAGTCCTTCTGCAAACTGCTTGCTGCTATAAGGTTGTCTCACAGTGCCATGTGAGTGACCATTAAAGCATTACAGCAGTGGCAGAGCTGTGCAGCACCAGCAGCAGAGCTGCAGCCCCAACACAGCCCCTGAGAGCCCATGGACAGAGCCCTGCCATAGAGGGCCAGCCTTCAGATGGGGGCTCACAGGCTGGGGGCTTGCAGATAAAATGTCAGCACGTGACCCCTTCTGACGAGCCAGCACTAGCACAGGATTTTGGTCTTGTATTTGGGCTGCATGTGCTGGGATCTGCACTTGGTTTTTTGCTGAGACGGGTGGTAAGAGGAGATCCTGAACCACAGAAACCACGAGCATTGCCAGCAAGCTGGGAGAGAACTGTCCCCCTGACCAAATGATTATTGCCATTACTGCACACGTGCCTATCTATCTTTATCCTTCAGATGCAAGCACTCATTTTTGCAGCTAGTTAGAAATGCACTGACAAATGCCAGCCTGAAATGTTTCATCTCCTGTTCAATGAACTGTCACTGAAAAAAAAAATAAAATTCACAAGGACATGCTTGCACTCCTGGTAGGCCTGTCCAGAGCCAGGATTTGAGAGTTTCCCAAATTCACTTATGACATTCTTCCAGCTGGGGGTAGTCTAGCTAGTTTTTATGTTTCTGTCTAATTCAGAAAGAATTTTTGCTTTTAATTTCTGGATACAGTGGCACATCCTGTGAACTGTAAAGCTTTTGTACCAGCAAAACTCTGTATTAGATCTTGTAGAGGTTCCTGTGTCCTGTCACTTGGGATAAAGAAGTTGGTGAACTCATCTGATACCCCAAACAGCTGAAACAATAAGCAAAATATGCACAGCACAGACACACCAGGAAAACCTATGCTGCCTGAGAGAGTCAGTGGAAGCTGGTGCAACGAAGGTGCTTGGCTGTGACTACGAAGATGCCCTGGGGCAAGAAGAGCAGGCAGACAGGAAAGCTGTGAGGAATGACTTCGAGGAAGTGCAAGAGCAAGCTGGCAAAGGAGTCTGAAGACAGAAGAGAGGGAGAGGTGCAGGACCACACACCCGTAAAACCAGCCCTGGAGTTGTGAGCAAAGACATTTTTCCCCACGTGATTTTTCCCAGGTGCAAAGAAATATTTTTTGGGGAAGGTAGAGGATGGCAGAAGTGCTTCCTCTCACCATTGTTTTCCCTTTCCAAGGCCCAGAGCTTGCCAGGCACTGCACTGCCTCTTCTGTTCCCCACCATCACCAAAGAAAGGCAGGCATACATAAAATGACTCTGACTTCATTGAAGCCATGGTTCACTGAACCACCCGACTAAAGGTGGTTTTGGCCCAGAAGGTAAAAAACCCTGGAAGGAAAAAACTCTTGGTAATAGTGACAGCATCTTTGCCTGGCTTTCACCCTGCAGATGAAAGCAGTGGCAGTGAATACAGCGATAGGAACAACAGGACAGCCCTTCCTGGGCCTGCCATCCCTCAGTCCCCTCAGCAGGGCCCACAGCTGGCTGTGCCCTTAACAGCAGGGCTGGGGGATCTCACAGGGTGAGATGGGCACTGCTGGCTGCAGGGTGTCAGCAGGAGATGTTCTCTTTCCTCTTGATTTTTGCATTTCCATGTTTGTTTGGCTTTTTTTTTTTTTTTTTTTCCTGGAAACTTTTGCTGCTGAGATGCCCTCTCACTGCACACAACAGTGCCACCAGCACAAGGCACACACTGGGCATTGCTCCACCACTGCGGAGTGAAGAAAAGTAGGTCAGGAAAGTAGGTTTGACAGAGCCAAGAACTGGACTTGTCACCTCAGTTGCCATTGGCGTGGGAATTGAGAAGTGCCAGTGCCAGCCAGGGAGGGAACAGGAAGCACCCGGGATGCCGGGCAGAGCGGGGAGCCCCAGAGCACGGCACTGCATGCAGCCCCACTGCCGACCTGCCTCCAACAAAGGATGAGCATCTCTGTGCTGCACTTGTCTGACTGATAATTGAAACAAACTCCTGAACCCAGGCAGAAGGTGCTAATTGCAAATACCCACTGCTTCCCTCAGAGTGGCAGGACAGCACTCGGCAGGCTGGTGTGTCACTGCTCAAGGGAAGGGTCTGCTGCTGGTCACTGACAGGAGAACAGAAATCACTGCATGAGGCCCCCAATACTGAAATTTGCCCCATTAGTGAGTCAGAAAATCACCCACCACGCTGCTGCCTGCTGCTTTAGAAGGTGTGCTTTTTGTTTAACACACTTTCTAATGAGTGTGCTGCAATCACCACATGTGTTTCTGTGATGTCCACTCCAAAGGTCCTCTGAACATTTGGGGACCCCACTACACCGGGCTCTGGGCACGGACTGTGCGGGTCAGGGCAGCAGAGAGGATTTCTAATCACTGGGACAGACGGGATGGTGTTAGAACACAGCAACTTCCTGAGAAGCCAGGTTCCCTGTGATACACCCCGCACAAGGCAGAGAAGATTCAGGCCTTGCGATCTCCAAAGCAGCTCCGTGCAGACACAATGGCTGTATTTTGGCAAGCAGGGCCCTTCTGCCCGAGGTGAGGGTGGCAGCGGCAGGCAGCTCAAGAAAGACGGCTGCAGTCAGTGCCTACAGAAAGCCCCGTTGCGGGCTGCCCCCTCCCTGGAACTGCCTGTGCAAGTTTTTGGGGGCCAAACCCAGCGTCGCTCCCTCGCCGCTCCTGGCTAATCGCTGTAACGCCGGTCAGAGCGCCCGCGCCGCCTCTCTCCCGGCCGCGGCTCATCCTCTGTTCAGGGGCTGAAGCCCCCGAGCGGCGTCCCGCTGGCCGTCACCCGGCGGGGGGCTGATGTGGGGCGGCTGGCCGGCCACCGAGAAGGGTGACATCATTTTGGTGTCGGGAGCCAGGCACGCGGGGCCGGGGGAAAGGCTTAGCCCACTTATCTTCCGATGTACACCTACAATTTTCCCTTTCAATCTCCTTCCAATCTGGCTACTCCCACGTGAGTTACTAATATAGGACACGCAACGGGGCTTCTCCCTGCCTGGCCTATCCTCATCTATTTGACTAATTAGCTTGGTTTCGCTGGCGGGGGCTGGGGGGGTAGAGAGGGGGAGAAGAGATGAAAGGGGAGGGGAAGTCTTGTCCAAAATCCACCCTTCTGCTCCATCTTCCCTAACCCCTACACTGGTCAAGCTGTGCACAGCTCTGCCAATACTGTCCATCAGGACCCACTGCAGCGCTCGGTAGCTCTAATGCCATATATCCAGTGGCCTGCAAAACTGGGCAGGTATATTGGTCCCTTTCCACCCACCCTGCCAAAATACCTGCCCGCAGCAGCCCTGCGGGTGCTGGGGTGATATTCCCTCTGCTCTGGGGAAATTACAGCCCCCAGCTGGCCATCAAGGCAGGATAGAAGGAGAGAGGGGCAAAGAACAGAGGCATATCAATTTGTTTTCCTTCTACCTCTCCTGCAGCTTGTCCCTGAAGCAGGTGTGGGACAAACAAGAGGTCTTGGAGACCTGTCCCCATAGTTGAGTGTCCCTGACCTCCCAGCACTGGGTCTCATCAGCACCAAAACTACCCGGAGCCGGACCTGTGGATCTGAGAAGCTTCATGAGTTGTTCGGCAGGAACAAGTGGTTAATTACCATGTGCCACTGCTGTTAACCTCTGCAAATAAGTCTAATTATCACAGATTAATGAACAGAGCGCAGGCACATCCGAGGAGCTGTCGCTGAGGGTCTTTCTGGGGTCGCATTTCATTATTTTTCTGAATGTTGCTATCCTGTCTCCCACACTGCCCCCCCAGCAGTGCATCCTATTGATGCTCCAGCTGGTCCCTGAGAGATGTGGCCCCACAACTCCTGCACCGCCACAGCAGTGGAGAGATCCCAGGGGATGTGCCAGCGGAGGCACAAAATCAGGGTCCGAGACAGCCGCCAGGGCTCAATCCCACAGACATCAGCGTGGCCCTATAAGGGTGCTTGCATATCAGGGCCATCTCCTTGCACAGAGCCCCTTGATGTTTGGGTTGTGTCTACCCCAGAGGCTCTAGCTTTTGTGGGTAAACAATCAGACAAGATCCGCCTGTCTCATCTGGGAAAGAAAAAAAAAAAATACAAAACCTAAAGCATATCATTAGCTCTTGTGGTTGCAGGGAAAAGCTCAAGTGAATCTCCCAGGCTGAGAAAGCAGACAAAGGGAAAACAGATCGTGGTTATTGATTTTTATTTCTAAAAGTCCACTCTTTCCCCACCGCTGCCTTACGAGAGCCTGTGGCTGGGAAGAGGGGGGTCCTGGCATCTGCTGTGGGGTGGGCAGCAGCGTGGGTAGACAGCAGGGCACAGCTGTGGGACCAGGCTGAAGACACTAGGAATGGCAGAAGGCTGGGGATGGTACATGACGTAGCCTCAAAGCAAGGAGCATTAATAAATGATCAGATTTTACGATCATGACAGGAAAGCTTACACTTCCAGCATTAAAATAAATATTGAAACTTTTTTTTTTTTTTTTTTTTTTAGCTATTCTGGCTTATTTTCAGCACTTGCTGAATGGCTGATGCTTTCTTATGGTTGCTTACCCAGCACTGAAGAGCATCCTTTCAGATTTGGACCAATTAGCCCACACTCACCTTGACAAGCACTGTTACAACACAGGCACACGACTGCTGTACTCAAGCTCCTGTGCCAGCAAATCAATGGAACCTTTTTTTGTTACCCTTAGGAAGCTGATAGCTCCATCTTTACATGTGTGACACCAGGAAGGGTTTGCCAGTGGAGAAAGGAGATCCACACCTGGGCACGTGCTGCCTTTGAAAGCAGCATCTTTCTGCCCCTGCAGAAGAACCCCTCTGGCCTTGACCATGTTGGGATTGGATGTGCTCCATCACATTCCTCGTGGCAGCTTTGCAGCTGAGCAGCACAAATGTGTCCCAGCTTCGACATACTGTCACGGGGAGGAAACCAGCAGATGCAAAGGAAGCTGAATGGGCAAATGAATGTTAAAATAATTGGAGCCACCATTTCAGACTTGATGAATATGTTGCTCAAATTACAGCTCTGCCTTGAAAACAAAACAAAACAAAAGCTCTGATGAATGTAACATTAATTTAATAATAGTGAAACTTGTAAATAATGTAACGCTCATTTAAATGGTTGCTCTTGCAATATCTCTTGAGAGGAGAGTAAGGGCCTCGATAATGTTGGGGCTGGGATGACACATGTTCTGTAAAACGTGATGTTTTATTCATCAGCTCCCCCAAGAGCTGGTGGGGCAGTGGGGTCAGGGCCGAGGCACTTGCAGGCAGCCCCCAGCCCTGCCACTGGCCACACTGGTGCCCCGGGTTTCCCCAGCACTGTCCTTCCTTATGCCTGAGCACTGGCAGCTCCTCTGGGGCTCCCTCATGCTGGTGCCTGTCTCCCCCATCCCGGGCACATCTGCAACACTCACACATCTCAGACTTCTCTCCTCCCTTTGCTGAAGCATTTATTTAAATATTTCTCTTATCCCTCACCTTCCACTATGAGGCAGAATTAAATTCACAGAAAAGAAAAAGGGCAGTCCACGGACAAGAAAATAAACACCATGAAACCCACAGAAAATCAGAGCAGAGATACCCAGTTCCACTCTTTGTCCCTTCCATTTTTTTTCTAGTTGCCCTTTTTATTTCTCTTTTACTGCTGTAAGAGCCTATTACCAGCATCTACAACTTCCTTTCACCAAGGACCTCTGGGTTTTTCCTTGCCTGCTTCCTCTGCTTTATTTATTGACATATTCAATAATTTAGAGAAATCTTATTTTAAATGCACAGGGCAGAACTCACCCCCAGGTTTAAAAAACAAATCCTGTCACATTTGGCAAACAGCTGCACACAGAAGGCAGACATCAAATATATATATATCCAAATATGTAAATTCAAAGAATCAATAAATATGGCGTATTCTTTATTTTAACTTTTCATCCAGAAATAAAAGCTTATTGCTCTATTGATTTCCTTGCGGTAAGAATCATCCTACGAGACGTGATAAGCTTTCCTCCTGGATTGAAGGTCAGCCTGCTGCCATGAGGACTGTTCTTACATGACCAAAAATGCTTGGTTTGCAAGGCTGGGTTCTAATCTAGTGTGACCACCCTTCTTCCTCCTCCTCAGTGCAGGAGGAACCTCAGTGCCAGATATAGGAAGCCTTTGGACATGGGGCTTTCAGTGTGAGTCCCATGGCACTTCAGTGCTCCCCCAGCAAACACCTGGGGTCTGAGCTGGTCTCACAGGGGCTGAGCCTGCAGATCAGCACCACCATTCTTGTGTCCCCCAGCCTATACTGATGCCGCACACTAAATTTATTCTGCTCCAGTATGCTACTTGGAAGGTTCCCTCTCCTGTTTTATAGCCTGTAGTATACTTATTTTTCACCTCTCTGGTGCCCACCAGGTTACACAACCTCACAGTTGATCAGTGCTCTCCAGCCAACACCTGCCATTGAACTGCCCAGGTTTGTTTGTACATAATTGAGAAATAAATGTAAATGTGTCAGGATGATTAAGATATACACGGGTGTCACCAGAAACAGGAAAAAAGAGTGAGCATTCAGTGTGTATGAGAGAGCAGCCTGTGCTGCTTCATACTGACTCAGCCGGGACCGTTAGGATCCAGATGATGCCAAAGGCAAAGAGGTTGCCTTGCAAAACCACTGGGCTGTGCCTCTGGGATTTCTTCATGCATTATCATTTTCATCTTGCTGCTGTTGGCCATAAAATAAATGTGTACATCAATACAGTAGTGGAAAGCAAGCGTCTGTTTTGAAGAGATGTTGGCATTGTTTTATAAATGTCAGCAGCTGAACAGCAGTGGGCTCTGTCACCTGCTACTGCTTCTATCACTTCCCTTCTATTAAAAATACATATTGACAATAAAAGCTCTGGCTAAAAAAAAAAAAAGCCCCTCCCTCCCCAGAAGAAAGACCTTGCTCTGCTCTTCTTGGAAAATCTTTAAACATGTGCTCTGTGAAATGACCTTACACATCTTCTCCCCTCCTGTGAATGCCACTGAAGTACCTCTTTTAAACCAGGCAGTAAAAAGTGAGGCTTCTGTAAGTGGTTTAATGGCCGTGTTTCGCACAGCCGCAGCAGCAGCAGCAAATGTCTGAGCTTTCTGAAATACTGTATTTTGTGCAGGCCAGGCCGTGCTGTGCCATGCCAGCCCATCATGCACACCTCTGCACAGCACACAGCCCCTGACCCCTCCCCGGTGCTCTGGGCACACACACAGGGCTTGTGCCACAGGCAGCAGGAATGGGCATGGCCTGGCTCCAGCGCCTGGTGCTTCTCACTGAAATGCCAGGACACTGAGCACAGAGGGCTTTGCTGTCCTTGGCAGACAGGAGCTGGGCTGGAGCTGCTCCTGAGGGCCTCTCCCACCTCTCGAGGTGCCAGTGGTGAGGAGAGGTCAGAATCTGGGCAGATGTAGAGGTGAATTATCACATCTGACCAAGGCACTGTGGATGGCACTGTTATTGTTTTACAATGATATCAGTTTAAATTATTGTTTCCTTTTTGGTAGGTAGATTAAGTTTTAATTAAAAATTATTTTTAAAAGCATTTCTTTCCTTTCTACTTAATACAAGAGAGAGAATTTAGAAAAGCATCCCATGAAAGCAAATGGGTTTCATTTCAGCACTGCCTGCATAAAACCTCACTATTTGAGTTTCTGTCCCTTCTTTACTGCTTTCCTTCACCTGGAGTCTCGAGGAAAGGCCAGTGATGTTTACAGCACACTGCCCACTGGGCAATCCAGACTGTCACACATCTCTCAGGTTTGCAGTGGACATGCTGTAAAACACAATGGTCATGCCTGCAGTTTGCATCCCTTTACATCTCTGCATCAGGGAACTGGAAAGCAGCAAGTCCCAATACCTTCACAGAAATCCCAAAGAAAGTACTTTGTTCAGGAACTCGAGCACATGAACAGTGCCACATAAATGTCAATCACTGTGAATCCTAAACATTGGCCATTTGTAAACTATCCGACTGCAAGTCAAATTGTTTTATGGTTAGAGGAGCATTTAATATACTATGAACAGTTTAAAGTTAGCATTTCATACTCAGAGTGATTAATGGCGCCATATTGTATTTCAATTACTATAAGATACTTCCCTGTAATAAACAATGACAATAATATTCACATTAAGTCAATAAAAAGCATCTCCGAAGTGTGATGTATACATGCCATTACCACAGCCCAATGTGAAAGCATCATACAACAAGTTAGCAACACTGATAACTGAAACCCCAGCACCCAAAGCCAGATGTCTGTGCCAGGCAGAGGCACTGCCCTCTACCTCAGGAATCTACACCACCTTCTCCATTGCTTCTGGGCACAACTTGATAAACTCCAGCCCTGGAGCTGATCAGAAGGTGACTGCGAGCACGGACATCCTACAGTCATTTCCTAAGCACTGCTACACAACAGGTCACACCAGAGCCTTTCATCCTCTCTTTCTTCTTCCATGTGAAGCCTCATTAACTGAAAAGGGAAATGATTTTTTTTCTCATACACTTTTTAACCTGCTTGCTTGCTTTTTAATTGCTAGCTCTGATTTGAGTGCCCAAGAGCACAGTGACTGAAAAGAGGCGATTTCCACAGCCTCACACCTGGAATATAGTTTCCCACCAGAAAGTGGAAAACTAAAAAAAACCTCTCAAAGTAAAACCAAAAAAACCCAAATGAACAAAAACCCCCAAAACCTACAAAACAACCCCCCTCTGAAGAAACCCAAGAACAACAACAAAAGGTGAGAAAAACTGACCCCTCCTCAAAACCTAAGAAAATATTTAGTTTCAAAAAACACTGAATTGTTTTGCCTTGGCATTTAACCTTAATTTTGTTTCATTTGACTAAAATAAAAAGACACTTGGCTTAGATGTCAAAACTTGACAGCACATATAAAAAAATAGATATAATACTAAATAATATTTAGGAAAAGATAACAATAAATTACTAACTGTTTTGAACAGTGTGTCTATAGTTAGCAGAAAACATAGTAAAATGAGAAGGTGGGAGTAAAACATTTTTTTCATCATGGAAATCAAAACAAGACATTTCACCATTATCAAAACAAGACAGAAACCCAAATAATTCACTTTGACTTTCCTGTGGAAAATCCAGATGGGCACATTCTCACAAAATGCTTCAATTAAAAAAAAACAACAACCCTGTATGTTCTTCAGATGAAAATTCCCTTCTGCTGTGGACCTTTGCAGCTGGAGAACAGGTATCTTTCCTCACACCTGGCACCTTTGTCCCTCCAGTTAAGGGTCTGCATCCCCATCCTGAGACCCATGCAGTCCCTCTGCTCAGTGGAGGCTCATCTCAACAGTCCTCCTGTTTCTAAGGTAAAATATCAGCAAGTTTGTCTCCCACTCTGTAAAAAGCAAAGCTCACCCTTTGATGCAACTCTAAGAAGCAATGAGCAATGCACCAATAACAGCAGTATTTCATAAAACCCTACAAGGGATTTTAAAAAATAATAAAAAAAGACAAAGGCGAGAGACAAAAACATTTTTCTTCATAGGTCAGCTTTAATGCACCTGGTATGAGGATTGCAGGAGTGAGAAAATCTCGGAGGGAGTCGTTATCTGTAGATCACTGCCCGGGCAGACCCTAATGGCCTCCCCCAAGCTGTTAGAGGCAATTATTTCAATAAGCATTTGTCCTGCAGTGAATGGCAAGACACATGGCCATGCCTGTCCAGCCTCCCTGCAGGTCTGGTGGAGAGGACATGGCCTCTGGGGCAGCGGGTTCTGAGGGGACAGGAGCCCCTGGCCCCTCAGGATGCTCTGGCCAGCGAGGACTGTGCCAGTGCCTGTTGCACAGGTGGGTCTCACCTTGCAGGGCTTTCCATGCAGCTGGACCCGTGGTGGCTGGTATCCTTATGAGACTGGGCAGCTGTAGCTGCTGGCCAAGGGAACGTCCCTTCTGCAGTCCTGCATGGACAGCCCTCCACCAACGTGCTCTGCAAAGCACTGCTGAGCTGCCCCACACCCTGCACACCCTGCACAGCCCCACACCACAGACTGTGCTGTTTTATAAATCCCTGGTGTTATGACCAGTGCCTTTTACTAAAACAATTTAGGTCTGGCTAGAGCTCCCAGCACTGCCTTCTGGTGCTGCAGCAGCCAAGGTCTGCCCAGCTCCTGCAAAGACACACGGGGTGATCATGTGGGCTAGGCTGGGGATCATAGTTGCACTGAAACCCTCCCACAGTGCCAGCTTCTCTGGGGGCATGGGGAGTCTTCACCCATTTCTCCGCAGCAAGCAAGAATTGAATCTGGGGACAAGCACCATGTCAGCCCTAAGGATCAACTCATCACAGCAACAGCAACGTAATTTTATTAACTGTTTACTCTGCTCTGTAGAAGAAAATAGCAGTGGCTTCAACAAGTCTCTATTAAGGGATTTCTTTCCAAAGACTTCTTTAATTTGTACTCTTAGGCTTTTCTACCAGCTTGTCAAAAGCAGGAACAAAACATGCATGACAAATACAGAGGCCATAAGCCCTGACACACACTCTGTCCAAGTCTAGTTAAAAGTGGAAATTACCGGTGGAAAACAAAGAAACCTCCATAGTTTATCAGTCCTAATCCCATTAATGCTAATAATACAGGTTACTAATAATAGCACATAGCTCTCTTTGACACAAATCAAACTTTTAATGCTTAATGTATTGCTGAGAGATGGAGGCAGACATAGCAGCAAAATACAAGTTAAGTCTCCAGGTCAAACCAGGCCATGTCTTGATCACACCACCCCTTGCTTTTCAAGTTTCACATTATTCATTTCTTGAAACACATGTTCCCACTTAAGCCAATGGGAAGTTTGCCATTGACTTCAAAGGGACCCAGAGCGAGCTCCTGCAGCAGTTGCCCTTCTTAAGGAGAAGGGCCGTGCATCCCCAGTTTTGGCAAGGCATGAGCGATCCTGCTGGCTTATAAAATCACACTTAACACCACAAGTGCTGGGTGAAAGTCATTTCAGGAATACTCTGCTAACCTTCATCATGGCAACTTAATGAAAACTACTCCTGAATTTGTGCAGATTTCAGCAAATAGGTTAATAAAAATTATTAAAAAGTGTATATATGTATGCTGTAATGACTTTGCCTAGAAAAGGATTTGTCATGGTTTCTCAGGACACCCTGTGCAGCAGAACTGCATGCTTGAAAAATGCAAGAGGGCAGTGGTTCAGCCCCTACAGTTGGTCTCCTTGGGTGGCCCCTGGTGAACTGGAGGGTAGAGGAGCCAAAGAGTGGAAAGTTAGTGGCCAGCCCTTTTCCTTCTTATCTGAATAGGAGAGGGGTCATTTGCCAACAGAGCGATACTAACAGCAAGGGCATGGTAGCATTGTATGTCACCCATCCAGGCCATGAAAGCGCTTGAGACACCCCTGTCAAAAACTCAGTGATGTCTTTGTGTGTTACCTCAGAGAAAAAGTGATGTCAGAGACTGAGGCAGCCACTGAGCCGGCTTGCCTGCTTCCAGGAATGTGTAAGAGTTTCTGGAGAGACATGTCTCCCTCAGCCTTTGCTCATCCAAAGCTCTGTATCTCTGTCTCTCAATTCCTGGATTTGGAAATCAGCAGGGATCCATCTGGCATGAAAGGCACCTGTCTTCTGCTTGGCAGGAATTATGAGACCCAGCATCCCTATGCTTGGCCACCCCCAAACCAGGCAGAGTATTGCAGAACAAGACTCAGAGCTTCTTGGCTACCACTTTATCACCTGTATAACCTCTTAATTTCTTTCCTCAGAACAACTTCTCAGCTCAGCTTCTGCAGGCAACTTCCGCTTTATAAAATTATTTCCCCCACTCCTTATAAAATAATCTCATAACATTCCCTGTGGCTTTACCAGTAATAACAGTTAGGCACTGGCAGCAGGAATTGCTATGGGTACAAAGGGCAGGGATGACAAACTGCTGGCTCCCTGCTGAGTACTGCCCCAGAAGAAAGGACAGGCCAACAAGCTTCCTCAACTACCAAATCAAGTGGGGCAGCCAGGAATCTTCTCCAGACAGAGAGAGCTCAGAGGGAATCAGGTATGATAGCTGCTGTGCATTAGTCTGCAATTTGAGAGGATATGAGTTTCTTTCTGGGTTCTGACGATTTGTCACTTTGGACTAAGCTTTGTCTTTCTCATGTTTAACCCACAAACTCTTGTGTTCTGGTACCAACAGCCTAGGAATAATGGAGTGCTCTTGGAGTTACTGCCTTTTTTCCAGCAGACAGGTATCTGTCTCACCCAGCAATGCAGTATGCCACAGGCTGAATGAGTATGAGATGATCTGCCAAGTGCTGCTCATGCTATAGACAGAACCATGTAGACCCTCAAGGGAAATCAAAGCCAAGAAACAAAGATTGTGGTGGGAGAGAAGCCCAAAGACTGGCTATCCTTCTTGAACAATATCTGTTTTCCTTTCAGCAGTTCACACCTGGCCAGCAGACAAGGACTGAGCCCTTAGAAGAGTTAATTTGTGAGGATTTTTTTTTTTTTTCCACAGGTTATGTGTTGCAAGGCCTTGTTCAAAGGTTCCTCTTAAAGCAGGATGGGAGTGCAGAGAGGGAGAAACCCTGATGATGCAGCTGCTGTTGGGATGGGAAAGGCTGCCCAAGGGAAAAGATGTTTCCATCTTTTTTCATAACAGGAGTCCCCAGTGAGATGCTCTTTAGGGGGGGAAATGTTGTGGTACCCAGGTGATGCTCCTGTGTCATGCCAGCAGAGCCAGCAAAGCCCAGCTCAAAAACCAGAGCACAGTTTGACTGCAGTATCTTTGTACGAATCCTGGCCACTGCTGTGCCAAGCCAGGTACTTTGCTCTTCATGCACCTGTTGGGGAACATGACAAGCTGGCCAGCAGGTGAGCAGCACAGGCTTGCTTCCCTGCACATCAGCATTTCCTTATTAATTCACACATCCGCACTTGACTGTGAGAGCCACACCTTCAGCAGCTTCTTGTAAGGAACATGACTAAAGGGAAACCCCAAGAGGATGTGAAAACAGAACCGTGAGTCTTGCAGCTTCCAGACAAAGACAGGCTTTGCTCTTAATTGCATTGCATCTTCCTCTGCAAAAAATCTAGGGAGAAACCCTGAGTGATGCTGCTCTAAGCTTGTTTCCAGAGAACCCTCTTCTTCCCACAAGCCTCTCTTGCTGTGTATGCTACCTCTGCTGTGATTTCAGCTCTTCTTAACAGGGCTCTTGCTGGCTAAAGTCAAGTCAAACCAACATTTGTCCAGAGTAATGTGTGTAATAACACAAGCCAGTCCCCAGTTACCATCCACTGAACCATGCCAATGTTCTCATATTTTATTGTAAGCATTTCAGCTCCTGTAAACTACCAAAGTGTGATGCGACCCATTCATTAAAAGGGCACCAGCTCAGAGATGCAGCACACAAGGGTGTCTGCTGACAGCTGCACAGCATCTCCCAAGGGTGCTGGGACCTCCAGCCCAGGCCACTCTTCAGCACCAGCACTGCACTGCAGCAGCAGCACTGCAGTGCAACAGCAGCCCAGAAGGTCTAGAGTGGACATCTCACGTGGAAGCTGTAGGAGTCCAGCCTGAACTTGAGACTCAGAGGGCTTCCTTGCAGCTCATTATTATTTATTATTTGTACTGTAGAAGCACCTGAGAGCTTACTAATATGATCAGAGACTGTTTATGTCAGATGCTGAACACCAATAGAATAGCAATGATAACTGCCCTTGCCAAGAGGTTCAGAAACATACAGATCACTTTGGGCAGAAGGGAGGACTTGAAAGACAGCAGTGAGAGTTGCTAGATCCAGATGGGTTCTGAGTTCTTATGGGACCCAAAGGAAATCACATTTCCCACTGGAGTTCCACCTCTCTACCTCTGAAATCTATGCCCCACCATCATACATACACAACCACAGTGCTCTTCTTCAGGATGACTTTGTGTCCTGGCTTCTAAAACTAGGAAACAGAGGCTGATTCTAATGGAAACAGCCACAGCCATAAGGTAAAAATTATTACAAGAAATACAAAAAGCCTAGAGCACGTGAACAAACCATAGCAGATGAAGACTCCTTCCCTACAGTGGAAACTCAATCCTGTTACATGCTGAGCATGCTCGTTGCCTTTTCAGGACAGGGGGCCAAAAAAATCCATGACAGATGTGGATCAGACCCATTCAATTATGATTTCTAAACTTCCCTTGAAGCATCAGGCTTTTTTGTTTTGTTTTGTTTTCCTCAGCCCAGAGAACTCAGCTGGATAATGTTTATGCTTCAGGATGGCATGTTGTGTTTTCCCATCAAGCATCTTCTGTGTCTGGCCAGTGATTAACTTGCAAAGTCCACTGAGACTTTTGGGTGCCCTAAGCTATGATTTTGGGTTAGACCCATTCCATCTCTAATCCTGGAGAGTGCTTATTATCTTCCCTGCAATTAAGCCAATTGCAATGTCCACAGGGCACTGATTTGAAAAGAGAAGGTGCATGTTTTCCAGAAGGAGGGGAGGCACAGGAACCTGCTGGGCCATACTCTTCTATCCCCTTTTGTTGCTGAAGATCTGAGGAACAGCTTGTGACTCACTGGAGGCCAGGAGGCACCAAGGCACCTCCACCCACTCATGCCCAGCACAGAGATGCCACCACCCTGCTTCAGTGTGTCCCGCCCAGAGGCACAGACTCAAGTGCCACTGATGCCTGCAAGCTACAGGCATACTGCTCCTCAGCATGGAGACGGGAAGGGAAACAACCTCTGTTCCCTGTGTCTTGGGCTGCATCTGCCAGAAGGAAGCATGAAATACTGAACAGTCCTCCATGTCACTGAAACGTTGCTGTGCAGGCATGGGACCAACAGCATTGACCTTTTTCCAGGAACATGAGGTCTGAGGGACATGAGAGGTTGGGAAGTGAGGTATCCAGCTGGAGGAGGAATGGGGAATTTCTGGGGCCTACAGAGAAGTGCTTCATTGCAGGACAGCAAATTATCTCTCTTTTTTGCTGCTTTGTGCTTGTTAGAATTTTGTTTCTCAACAGATGTGGACATGGATACAGATACACAGACATTGGAGTATTGGGAAGTGGCAATGCTGAACAGCAGGGTCACCTCTGAGCTCTTCCACTGTGCCTCTGACAGCCAACTGGCCATAAACCACCACCACAAACCCTCCACTTCCCTGGTAGCAGCTTTCTGCATCCACTTCTGGAGAGGCTGAACTACAAATCCAAGCATGCTCCCGTGCATTAATCAGTGCTTTCCCCCCTCTTTGATCTTTGCAAGGCTTTACAACTAATGGCAACCTTAAACCTACCAACCTGCAGGCACAACCTCTTGCCCTCCAGGAGGGACACAGCCTGAAGAATCAACACCTCTGAATGACCCTATCACAGGCTCTCAGCACAGCGAAGCTGTATTATCTCAGTCTAAAATGGAGGAGAGGAAGAGATGCAGCTGGCAGCCTAAATGCAAATGTGATGGTAGAAGAAAATGGTAGTCTGGACACTTGGACCAACCTGTCCTAGCTGGAGAAAGTGCTTTAGCACTTCTGTTGACTGTGCAGGAGGCCATAGGGCTTATAATTGCATCATGAGCTGTGGGTAATTCAGTGTAGCTGTTGAAACATCACTGATACCAAATGAGGTGTATTCAGTGAAATGCTTACAGTATGAATGGATATACTCCCCGATTGGTTTATGGCATCTTGTCTCTGCACAAGCCAAAGCAAAGAAACACAAAATCAACATCCAAAAGTCCCCTGAAAATCAGCCTTCCCTGGTGGGTCCCCACTAAGCATCCCTTGCCATTGCTTCTGGGGCAGGGGGGACAGAAATATCACAAGGGAAAGCAATCAGAGCAACCAAAATTGTGCTTCTGTGCACACCAGTGCCTTGCAGGGACCCAGCAAAGTGCTGGGAATGATTCTGCACTCCCTACTTGGAGAGGATAGAAAATGTTGTTGCCAGAGGACCTGTGGCAGACTGTGATAAATTCAAGCGTCTCAGTGAAAACAGTGAAGACACTTTTCCTCTGTCTCTTGAAGAGCAGAAGGAACAGGGAAATCTCTTCTCCTCTTCTCTTCTCTTCTCTTCTCTTCTCTTCTCTTCTCTTCTCTTCTCTTCTCTTCTCTTCTCTTCTCTTCTCTTCTCTTCTCTTCTCTTCTCTTCTCTTCTCTTCTCTTCTCTTCTCTTCTCTTCTCTTCTCTTCTCTTCTCTCTTCTCTTTCTTTTCTCTAGGACTAACTGCTCTCATTGCCCCTTAAAGTCAAGAATATAACCACTTCCCCTTTCCAGGTGCCAAAGAGCACTGGTGCTATAGTACAACCAGCCATACCACTTCCCTGCATCTTCATGACATTTTAGCAAGAAACAGGAATGATGAAGTCTTCTCCTCATGCAAGCTATTTTCTTTACCTGTTATGGGACAAATCTGTGCTCTGGCTGAAATGCCCATCCTTACTCCCTGCAGAACCAGCCTGCTTCCTTTGCCTGAATCTTTGTGTAGTCCTCTACGCCCTTGAGCCCAGCTGTGTAGCAGTGGGGAGATATTGCTCCTCCTCCACATCTGATTGCGTTGCTCTCCGTGATGGGTGGCGTGGTTGGGCCAGAGCAGGGAAAGCGGCAATCTGCCAGGAGAAAGGTCAGTACAGCCTGGGAAACAAGAGCTTGGCAGAAATAGCCCTCCATTACCTCTGGGTTAGCACAGGTAGATGCCACCTCTGCTGCTGGACTAACAGTTTTATACCAGTGTACCACCACATTCGTTTTTTATTTAGGCTTTTCTATTTCTGCCAAGTGACAACCCCATTCTGCTTTCTCGACTGACCTCCAAGGCAGAGTATCTGAGACAATAAAAATGCAATGTCTGCCTGGAAACCACCCAGGCAAGCGGCCAGATCTGTAGCCCAGCTCTTCACCTCAAGGCTCACAGCCAAAATCCTGCCCTCAGACACAATTCCTCCTGAAGCCAGCCAGAGAAACAGAGCAGCATCTGCTCATCAGATCTGCCCACCAGTTACAGTGCAGCCTGGGCACAGTCTGGGCTCTTCGCTGATGTAGAGCAGCTGAGCTCCACAACTGAGGACAACCTCTTCCATGAGGGTGGAAAGCTGGCAGTTCCTAGAGGACATGCTTTCAGGAGAAAGTTCAGGATAAGGTAGACAACTAGAAAGATTTTTAATTGATTCAAATGAGAGCTACTCAGTGGCAAGCAGAGGTGACTATCAGACAGGACTCCTGGTCTGCCTGTACATCAAGCTTTGCAGTAAACCACAGCATGAACGACCCATAGCTGGAAAGTGATTAACTTGCAAAGTCCACTCAACTATAGCTAGCACATGCCAGGCTAGAGGGGAGCTTGGACATCAGATTAACATTTCTACATATTAAAATGGTAGTTATGCTAAACAAGGTCAGAAATAAAGCACCAAAATGTTTTTCAGATATGGGAATTACAGAATTCAAAGACAAAAATCTTAAGACATTTAGATATTTAAGTAGCTGAGAGCATAAACCTTCACTGCTTTTGTCCTTTATTTCTCTGCCTAGGTCAGAAAAGCCTCTGCATATGCATTCAGCCTTGCTCTGACAAGCTGGTAAGGATAAATGCTTATAGACAGCTTTTTCTGAAACAGGTATTTCTTGTGTAACCCTCTCAGTACAGGAGTGTGTTATGGTACCTAAGTGCTGGTTCCTTGCACAGCCGACCACCTTTGTCATGTTCTCTCGTCTACAGTCTTTAAAAGTTTTCCCTTCCCAAGGTGTCCAGGAAAGGTGTTGCTTTGGCAGACTGAGGCATGCTTGGAATGGGTAACGATGGTCCGCAAGACCTCTCCAGCAGTGCTTGCTGCACTAACCTTCCTCTCATCTTCCCACTAACACATACATTTACACATTTATGGGTATATTTATGAGAAAGGGTAGTTTATTATTCATGTCCAGCCTCACACACAGCTTCTCTGCTAAGCTAAAGATGCCAGGAATGGTCCTGATGGAGACAACCTACGGCTCCCCAGGTGAAGGCTGGGCATGGCATAGTTTTCACAAGCAGCTCACAGGAGACATTCAACTTCAAGGAGCTGCCCCTGGACTGTCCAGACCTGCAACCTCAGGTTTGTTTCTTCATCACAACCAGATAGTGTTTTTGTAGTGGTGAGACCATTTATTTGAGAAAATTGCCTATGTCCAGTTCTTTCCTGATTATTGCAGTTCTTCACCAGCTTCATTTCCCCTTTTCCCTCTACATTTTGACTCCGCAGACTAGAGAGATGCTTACTCTGACTCATTCTTCTTCACAGCACCTACAAGAACTTGGGATTGGTGCAGCCATTATCTGGGCTTCCTGTAGACGTTTATTCTGACAAGTCTTCTTCAAATACAGTTTTCAAAACAGTTTTCAAAACCGTTAACATGGACCCAGTTTTGGAAAAGGCAATTTGTCTTCATTGCCAAGAAAGAAAACATACCATGAACAAATCAGCACTGATGAGTTCTGTGCCCTCATACTTTCACATCAGTCTGACTGGGACATCTGGGAAGAGATGTGTCTGTGCTAATGGCATTGCACCAATTAGGGTGCAATTGCACCAAGTGAGGCCTGGCTGTGTCAGTCTCATCCAGGTGCAAAAGGAAGAGAAAAGTGAGAAGAGACATCTTAGTCATGGCAAGGAAAGTGTGATGCAACTGCTCTACAAGGAGGTAGTTTAGCAATCCCTGGCAGCATCTGCTTGCCCTGGTATGCAGTCCAACTTACAGTGCCGACAACCCACCATCAAAGGGCACCAGAGGGACCTTCATCCCACAGCCTGGTGGCCATATACAACCTTGGCAATGGAACTGATGGGACCATAGGGCCCTCTGATTTCAGAGCAACAAAGAGAACATATTTCTTTTATTACTGGAAGCCCCTCCCCACCCCCATCATCTTCAAATGAGCACACTCAGTTCTGCAATCCTTCCAAAAGCAGAAACTGTGCAACCGTGCCCTGTGCCAGAGCGATTTTGGGGAAGCTCTGCACCACACTAACCATTTAAGGTCAAACAGCTCATTAGCCAAGCCAAACTAGCACTCAGAGAGGGCTCAGCCCACATCTCAGCCTGATTAGATGCCATGATAGATGCCTAAGCAAGCGCACGTGCATTTCTGGGGACGGCCAGCCTGGACCAGCACTCGGAAGCTGGGCTCATGTGCTCTGTCCACACAGGCATCGTGCACGTGCTACTGATGCCGGCGGCTCCTGCTCGGGCTGTATTCCTACTCCTACTCCTTCCAACAGCCTCATAAGCCGCACATCTTTCCCCGGCCTCCTGCGAACTGGTCTGGCCATCCTCAGTCCCGGGGACTCGAACGCTAGAGGATGGACAGAGGCAGAAGGGTACACGCAGTGCGGGAAGGCTGGGGGATCCAGCAGGCACCCGCCTGCGGGGCAACTCCAGGCCGGGCCGCAGCTCGCCCGGCTCCCACAGCCCGAGCGCGGCGGCCCCGCGCCGCCCCTCAGCGAACCGCTCTGTACCGCCGCCGCGCGCCTCGCCGCCCTCTTATATAGCGCCCTAAAAATAGCTCTCCGCGCACCGCCTCGAGAGCCTCGGGGAAGGGGGCGGGAGCAGCGCTGCCGGCCAATCGCCGCCGGCGCCGGCGCTCCGGCCCCGCCCCCCTCGCCCCGAGCTGCGCCGCCATTGGGTCACAGTATCTTCAGGCGCGCGGCGGGCCCGCCCCTCCCGCCCCGCCGTTTACCCTACATGGCCACGCGCTGCCTGAGCGCGGCCGCGCGGCTGCGCGCGCGGGGGGGCCGGGCCGGGCTGGCTGAGGGAGGGTGAGAGGGAAGCGGGGAGGGAAGCGGCGTGAGGGGGGGCGGGATGTGGGATGTGGTGTCCCGAAAATAAAGAGGGGAGGGGGGCGGCGGGGAGGGCGGTCGCGAGCGCGCATGGCCGCGGCGCGGGGCTGCGCGGAGCGCGGCGGGGACGTGCCCCGGTGCGGCGGCCCGCGGGGTGCTCGGTGCGCGCCGGCGCCGCTCGTCCTCCTCGGCCCGGCCCCGGAACCTCGCTGTCCCTCCGCGCTGATCCTCTTTCTCTCTCTCTCTCTCTCTTTTTTTAAAGTGTGACTGAAACAAAACAAAGCCAAAGGGACGCTGGATCTATCATTGGTTGATTTTCCTCCTCCTTTTTTTTTTTATGACCAAAAACAACCCCCCACCCGAGCAAACAAACACACACAAAAGCAGAAAGAAAGGGTCTTGCTCAGCAGCAGCATGGATGTCTTGGCTAGTTATAGTATATTCCAGGAACTCCAGCTTGTCCACGACACCGGCTACTTCTCAGCTTTGCCATCCTTGGAGGAAAACTGGCAGCAGGTGAATCATTTAAATTACTCCTGTAAATCTCTTAAGCGCAGACAGTAGATGCATTGAGGCTGCATTTCTGACTTTGTTTTATTTTTCTTCTTTAATTTAGGGTTGGGTGTTTTTGGTGTTTCTTTTTTATTTTTTTTTTTATTTCTTTTTTTCCGCGTGGGTAGACCTTTAAATCTCTGTATTTTTTACCGCGACGAACTGAGCAGTCCATTCAAATCTGTCTGCCCTCAGTCCCTTCTGAGCACACCCAACAGTACCTGAGATCCGGTGGCATTCTTTAGGGTTTTGTTTTTACGATGACTACTATTTATTTTATTTTTGAGCTTAGATTTTTTTTGGGGTGGGTTTGTTTTGTTCTTTTAAACAAGCCTGCTCACTTCTAGCCAGTACTGACAACTGGCAGCTGGTGGAAATGGAATAGATCATTCTTATTTTCAGGTAATTAGTATATGTCAATAAAAATCGTAGCTTAAGTCGGAGGTGGAGGGTGGGCAGGTGTGTGGAAGCACTAGCAAAAGCTTTAAGGCTAAGTTCAGTAACTAGGAATGTGACTTCTTTTTCTTTTTTTTTTTTCTTGGAAGATGAGTAGAACGCACACTTCTTGCTGTCTTGAAACAATGACGCCTTAGGCTGGTTCCAGTAAACCAGTGTGTTTTGAGGCACTGTAGGGTTAATATGCAGGCAGAATAAGGATAAAGATGGAAATCAAGTAGTATAAATGCATTAAAATGATGAATGGTAGCATGAATACAAGTAAGACCAAGGGGAAGAGTAGGTTGCAGAGAAGAGCTGTATAAAATACACTGTGGATCCAGTTGTTAACTATAAATAGTTATCAGCTGAGATATTGAGGGAATAGGAAAGACAGCATTTCTCTTTACGGCCAAATCTTGTGAGGTAGTCCTGCTTTTTGATGTGATTTTTTTGGTAGAGGTGATACACCAGGTGAAATTCTGGAAACTGGTGTCTCTTTAAAAGAAAAAAAATCTGCTGGTGGGTAGAAATAGTGGAGTGTGGCTGGGATGACATGTGGTGCTATTGCAGCGCACGGACCCGTGGCACTATCAGTGTGAGAATAATGAGCCACTGGATTTCATCTTGCCAGCCTTCACCTGAGTCTTGGCTGCTGTAAGGGTAGCCTGTGTTAGGTCTCCAGTAAGTGACCGTTTTGGGATGTTAATTTAAATTTTCCTTAGAAGTGTATATGGGTAGGAATGTGGATGGCAGAGCTGCTGGGGAGTACTCGGGCTGTAGCATTGTCAGCCAGCTGGACCAGGGCTGGATCTTCAAAGGTTTACCACAGTAAAATCATTTTGGCTTCAGCTTTGTATGTGTGTGCACACAAAGCAGAGGTTTATTGTTAGCTACAGGGTGAACACATTCACGGTTTATTTCGCAAAATGACCGAACCAACTTTGCTTTATCCTCCGAGGGGGAGGGGATGCTTTTTGTTATTAATATTCAGTGCACACATCCATCATGGTCACATCTGCTTTCCTTTTATATTTTTAACATGCTAATTAAAATGAAGAGGTTAATATAATTTAATTAAAAAAAAATATTTCATAGCGTCGTTGTTGCATCGGTTGCATATTACTAGCAGTCCAAACAGTCCAAAGCGACATGGTGTGTTGACACAGCCAGCATGCTTCAGGCAGTGCTGCGAGTGATACTCTGTCTCCTTCTGCCTTCTTTTATGTGCTGAGGAGCAGCAGTTTGTTTTATACAGTAGCATGTACCTACCCAATCTCACTGTTACCATTGCAGAATTTAAAGTCATGCTCCTGGTTAAAACCCATTGATTCTCCACGTATGCATAAACAGAGAAGCTGAAAATAATTTGCTACATTTTCCCTTATTTCCTCTCGAATCCTGCAACCGGTGCCCAATGTTTCATAATGCATCCTGTATTTACGGTTTGTTCCCCTGTTGCTTGCCTGGACTCTCCTTGCAAACAACAGGCAGCAAAACTGATGTGTCAGTGGTGGGAGCAGCTGAAGCTGGCTGTGCAGAGACCATGCTGTTACACAAGCTTGGCAGACCCACTGACACAGAGACCCCAATTTAGTTCTTCTAAATCACTTGCAATGTAATCAGGTCTTGGGGATTTACTTATTTTAGGCAAACTGTAGCAACTTTGAGACAAAAAAATGTGTGTGTTTCTAAAGTATCCTTTAAAACTAAAGGCTACAGTTGAGACTCCAGGAAGAGAGCTGACTTATCCCTGTGGGATGTGTCATAAGGGGGAAACAGCAGCTTTAATTTTTAGTAAAAACACTTGAACAAGTCTTACCTGTGCTCCAGTAGTGCTACACAGGCTCCAGGGCAATGCTTCTCCCAGCAGCAAAGCAGCGCCCCAGGAGATTACTTCAGTCTCTTAAAAAGGCAGGGTTTGAGGGGGAAAATAGATGTGTGGGTTAAGAGCAAGCTTCTTTATCACATTGTGAACTGCAGTTTTGTGATTAGCAGCTACTAGTGCATGATGTGCAGAGGTTAGTCAGTGCCAGGTCCTGCTCTGAGAAGTGGTGCTTACTGTGATACTGTGAAGGATGCACCTGCCCCACTGAAAATCAGAGCGTGCCTTGGGATGAAAGCATTGACACAGTCCTGCCTTCCTTTTCTTCTGAGTCTGGAAAACAGTCTGGTAGCTGCTGGCTGAGGAACATACAGCTGGGCCAGTTGCTCGTATTTCAGATTGTGAAACACCCATTACTCACACAGGGCACTGACAGCAAAGGCAGGTTGCTAAATGCTTGCACACAGTCAGCTGATCTCCCGTTTTTTCCTTCCCACTGCAAGAGGAATGTGAGCAAGTTTGTTATCTGTGCTTTTGACAATTAGTGTTGGAGTTGAATGAGTGCAACCCAGCAATATGTACAAAACAAACAGATTTTGTGTAGGAACAAATTGTCTCCTTTTGTGTAGGTTTCTGTTTTAGAAGGCAAAAATACAAAGAAACCCTTATTCCACCCTGGACATAGTTTGCATTGTGGAAGTGGAAATACCTGAAGTGGAAGCTGGAAATGAACCTGTGATATGTTTGATGGTTTTTTTAAAATGCATGTTGGGAAGGGAGAGTTTGATTTTTAGGTAACAAAAGCTGAACTCCTCTCTGTGTACTCCTTCATGCAAAACACTTTTGAGGTCAGGAGGATTTTTCTTGGAGTGGGAATGTCAGAATCTAACGAGTAATCAATAGCACAATTTCATCAGGAGCGAGAACTTCGTTTAGTTTTTCCAGCAGTGTTGAGCCTCCATGGCACTGAGCAGGGATTAAAGGAAGAGGTGGGCTGTGTGCATTGGGAAATGAGTCGTTTTCTCTAAGTCAGCTGGCTGGTACCTCGTGTTTCTGCCTGGTGCTTCATCCTGACTCTGAGTGAACCGTCCTAGTTCTCTCTGTCCCTGCGAGCTGACTCTGCAGTTCAGGGCCAGGGCGGGGGGAGATTTCAGCACCTGCGTGGCTGCTGTGCTGCTGCAGGAGCACCTCTGGCCACATGTGCCATTGCTCTGGGCTGGCTGTCTCATGTGGCATCCCCGAGATTGGAACCAGACTGCTGGGAGAGGCAGCACGAGGCTGAAGAGCGCCTCATTACTCTGCAGAGGAAGGAAGTGGGTAGGAGGCTGTTCTTGAGGGAGATAACTCTGAGGATCATAGCCTGTGCAGCTGCACATGGTCCCACTTTGTGTGCCAGGCTGCAGAGAGGGGGAGACTGGGGCTGAGAATTTGGAAGGGGTCGACATGGGGCTTCACTCTGTTCTTCCTGCTGGGCCTTCACAATGTCATTTAGGGGGTCATTGAAAGATCAGGGTGCAGAAGACGTCTTTTGTAATCAGATATGCCTCTTCCTAGGGGTGACATTTTAAACATCCCTGTTGTCCTTCTCCGTAGGCCCCTTGGCGGACTCAGAACTCACTGTCCTATTGTGAAACAAGGGTCTGATCAGGAGACATTTTGGGACTGTCATCATATTCATGGGGCGTGTAGGGCAGTCTCTAGCGTGGCAGTTCCCATAATGTCAGAATATGGGAGCACAAAGAGCAGGTGGATGCACAGAGTCACCATGTGTAGCTGATGCAGCTGTATAAAAACAGCAGGGTTTAGGTGCCAAACCTTGGTTTATTCTGGAGGAGATAGCATTTCCCACATGTGTCAGCAGGCAGCACAGGTCTAATTGGCTGGCAGAAGTGGAAATGGCATTATATTGTTTGCTGATAACCATTGCCTGATAACATTTCCTTTTGCCTTGGCTGACCCAGCTGCTCTCGGCTGCAGCAAACAATGATCCTTTCAAGAAAGATGCACATTTCCTGTAAAGCATAGGATCGAGGAAGCCTTTGTTTTTCTGTTGATCCTTCCATATAGCCTTCTCTGTCTGTTTTTAATCAATTCTTCCAGCCTCAGTTTCCCTCTCTCTGAAGTGACTGACAGCAGCAGTGCTAAGACCTAATGGTTTTTGTGGCACTCAGAAGGCTCAGTTTTGACTCATCCTGGAAG
Organism: Sylvia atricapilla; assembly: GCF_009819655.1. Taxonomy (NCBI): domain Eukaryota; kingdom Metazoa; phylum Chordata; class Aves; order Passeriformes; family Sylviidae; genus Sylvia; species Sylvia atricapilla. Next base: position 12,425,568 of record NC_089146.1, read on the forward strand.
AGAGCTTTGAGATCCCTGTGCTGTGTGAGAGCAGAGTATCCCAAGGTGACTAATCTAGCAGAATTCTTATATCTTAATGCTGACTTTTGCTTGGCAGACGGGGTCATTTTCAGGCCTATAGGAAAAATTTCCACTCCTACTGGAAAGGAATAAATCACACTGAAGAACATTCCTGCCTCCCCATCGTGTCCATTGTTCTAGTTTAATGGCATAGTTGGCCACTACATAAACTAAACCATCTCTTCTAATATTGCTATTTCATCTTGGTTCCAGTCACAGTGTAACACATTTCTTAAGTGCTTATAGTACATCATGCCTCTTGAGAATAACTTTCAGAAATGGTTGACTTCCAAGAACAGCCACATATGTAATGCAGTGTGTTTCAGACTCTGAACTCCACTCCATTTATACCTGCAGTCCCTCTGCTTGCTCCATGTGCTGAAAGCATGCTCCTGTCACCTTACAGAAAGAGATGGACAAAGAGAGGAAAGACAAACTTGAAACTGCTGTCTCTATTGTTAAATGATCTCTTAATTATAGAATCTATTGTTAAAAGTGATTATTTCTTGGCATTCTGAAAACATAGAGTCCCACAGTCCACGTTACAGGTCTTAAAATAGCAGATTATGTGAATGACTTTTATCAAGTGATTTTGAAATGGGATAAATACCTTTAAGTAATGCACAATCTTGATGTGGGTACTCAGCTAGAAAATATTTTTTCTTACTTGTTTGGGATGCTTAAATCTACCCTCTCCCAAGCCTGTACACTTCTGTATGTTCTCCTGAATAGGCAGTGCATAAATTACAATAGACTACATGAAAATCATGATACATAGCTAGTCTGCAGTGTGATACTTCCATGTAGAAATGGCAGAAGTTTTTCGATCCCAGATAGTAATTTAATACTCAAGCTCTCCAGGGTTGAGGCAAATGGTATCTTCTGGATATTATTGGGGGATTTTTTGAGGCTTTGTCAAATGATTCTCCACTTCAGAAACATCCAGTGTGTTGTTTCTCCATTATGAATTAGGAAACATTTTAGGGAAGCAAGAAGGAAGCTGCTTCTCTTTGATTGTAGCTGCATGTGAACGACCTTGATTGCAGTTATCCTAATGAAACAAAGGGATTTTGCTCACTGACTGAGCAATACTGCTGTTTTGTACATTAAGCAATGGGTTAGTAGTACACCTCATCTCCTATCAAGTTTGTCACATTCTGCAGAGGGGAAGAAAAATTGTAGACTTTTGATCATCATGCTCAAAACCTCACTAAAAGTTACACCCAGGCATTGTAATTGATGATGATTTTCTTTTGTGATACTAAACCTGAATTTTTTGAGACTTAATAAAGGTGTTTTCAAGAGTAGTGCTGAGTTCCTTTTTCTGCTTCCCTGGACTCTCAAGTGCCTCCTGTCCATTCCCTGCATCTACAGTGTCTCCACCACTTCCAAACTCCTGGCAGCGTTCAGAAGCTGGGAGTGCCATTTTTGTGGTGTCTTTTAGACTGACATTGTGGGAATCACTCACCTGAATTACCAAATTTATTCTCCCCACATGTCCTGTTTGTATTATGGGTGCTTCTGCCTTGGTAAAAATTACTGTGGATTCACTCGAACGACAGAGTTCAGCGAATTCTGTAGCAAGCAAACAAAACAAACCTGCCAGGAAAAGAGCCTCCTCCCAACATTGCCTCTGCAAGTTAAAAAATCATGCCTGGTTCCCAAGACACTGAGATTGTCTTTAAAGTCGCAGACCTTTTATTTTTTAATTTTCTATTTTTTATACTTTCTTTGCATTTGAGACACTGAAGATTCGTTTTGTTGTCTTTTATTATCAAAAACAAAGAAACGAACAAAACCCCTAAACAACTTGGGATTTCAAACTCTTAGTTGATTCCAGCAGCATTAAGAAAATGAAAGTACTGTGGTGTTTATAGGTGTGTACATCAGAAAAAGCTCATGTATTGCTTTGGTCACCAGGGTGTGTTTACCATTCCTGCTCTGGCAGCAGCTGGTGAGGAAGACTGCTTGGCTGCTCAGGTTGTTAGGCTGCCTGTGAGAGTAAGCTGCCTCTGAGTTCATGTTTCAGCCTTTATGCTCAAAGATAGTTAGACATCTTGGATTTAATCAGGACACCAAACCTTTGCTTCTCAGTTCTTCAGTTACAAGATGCGTTGGCAGCTCTTGTGTTCTGATCTGCTGCTGTGGGGATTCCTGCTGTAGGTTTGTGGTGCCTGGGCACAGTGGCTGGGGCAGAGGAGGGTTGTGTGAGGCCACGGGGACGTGGGCAGCCAGCCCCTTTGGAGCTGCAGGCCCAGATCCTGCCATACCAGCTGCCAGGACAGCAGAGAAGCCCTTGGTGGGGTGTGGTGTTGCCTCTGGGAAAAAAAATCAAAAGAAGATTCTTAAAGGTAAGCTTAAATGCCCCTTCCCAGAGGTCTGGGTTGTCTTTGTGACAGCCTATGCATGGCACTGATTTGACCCTTCTCAAGTTTTTGATAGGGGTTGGAGCTGAGTGTAGGAAGGTTGGGCAGAAAGCATTTAATTTTATTTTCTTTTAAAAGTGTAATCTATCAACTCTGATTTATTAAGTTGCTCTGATGCTGTTAATGCTTTTGAAGCAGGTACCCATCCACTCCCTGTTCTTGCATGTGGAGGATCCTTTTTAATCCAAAGCATTTCCAGTCAGTGCAACTGTGTATTCATTACATGAGTTACTTTTCAAAGAACTGTTAAGCAATGTGTAGTGTATTGTACAACACACAGCAGAGAGTCTTTTATGTAGACGTTTATGTCATTTATGCTTGCTGAAGGCTCACCAACCATACTTAAGTGTTGTACTGGTTTTGAACATTATGCTTACAGGCAGTGTGTCACATGTCCTAATCCTCTTGTTATTTCCCAACATTGTGGACCTTACTGCAAAGCTGGAGTTTAAATCATACATGGCGTCAATAGCTCCTCCTCTACGAGGGATACAGAAGTAGACAGTGACACAGGCAAGCTTGGGAGACAGTGTGATTTATGGGAAAGGATGCAAAGTAGATGGACACTTGCTTGTGAGAGGCTCTTCTGAGACATTCCAATTAGAGTCTTGATTTACAAAACCTGCCCTTTAAACCTGTAGCCTCAGAAGGTTGGTTTTAAAGGGATGCTGACATAGGGTTTATGTTTGACCATAAAGGATCTTTGTAAGGTAGCATATTCTGACAGAAACTGCAATCAGTGAAGTATTTCCACCTAGATAATCCAAAAAGCCCTGGAAACAGAGTTTGTGGTGTTTAGATCATCTGGATCATCTGGCCCACCTTCTGGCTTTGCAGTTCTGTCACTGCGGCGTTCTTCTGGTACAACTGAAGTGACTGGGAATTACAGTGAAAATAAGTGTTATTTAGATTGTGCAGTGAGGAAAAAGGCATGTGTCAGGGCAAGGAAATTAGATTTAAAAAATGTTTTCACTATTAATAGGCTACTATAGTGTTAGTAATTTGGTTTTAATCCGGACTCCCAAGTGGGCAAAGTCCACTTCCATACATAAGGAAAGTTCTTGGGTTTTGAACATTTGCAATTTCTGCTGACTTGCCTTCACTCCAGCCCAGGAGGGGAATCAGCATTGTGCTGAATTGCTTTGTGCTGGTGGGGGTGAGGTATGGGACTGCCTTTAATCGCCTGCCTTTGTTTTCTACTCAGGCTGGATGGAAAACAAAGGTTTTAATTATCAAAGGCCACGGTGAAAATTTTTCACTGGGTGGCAAGTAGAAGGGAGGTGAGAGGTGCTCCTGTCTGCTTGCTTTTTACACCCAAAATGCACGTGGCAGCACTTAGGTGTGAGACCCAGATTTCAGTCACTGCATCGCTTGATTCAAGTCTGCCCTTACAGATTACATTTTGGATGTGTGACATTTCAGTGGATAAGATATTGACTCCAAAATGAGTATATATAAAAGATTGGGCAAAATGTATTTCTTTTCCGAGAACATTTGTTAGAAATTTTTCAACGGGTTGTACTTCCTAGAATTTCCTGAGAGCCTGACACCCTTCAGTGTGAGAGACTTAGTTTGGCTGAGATCTTTCTCTTGTGCCCCTAAAAGTTGATTATTTTCCCAGCTATTAGCAATTTGGCTGGTCAAAGATATCCGGACTCTCTGCGCCCTGTGACTGTTGCATCTTTGGAGAACTGCATCCACAACACTACGTGATACCATTAGCAGTGTCTGGATACTTCGGATCTCTTAGCTGGGTGCCTGCTCTCCCTTCCTCAGGGAAGGGCCTGGCAAGGCCTGTTGGTACACAAAATGCACAGAAGCAGTGCAGTCCCACGTGATCCTTATCTCCTTGCAGCTGCTGGTCTCCTCTCTCCTTGGCTCAGCTGCTGCTGGTGAGGTGTGCTGGTTTGGAGTCTGTGCACTCGCCCTGCCTTGGCACCTCGGGCTTGCTGCTGGATTCTGGAGCTGAGGTGCCCCACATTCCTGGGTGTAGGGTGGGCTGAGTGGCTCAGGGGCTTTGTTCTTTTCCTGTGGCTGTACAGTGGTTTGAGGTGTGCCAGCCCTGCAGAGCTTGCTGCCTGCTTCAGGCTGGTGAGAAGTACTAAATAATTCTTGTTGGGGTTTTGTTTTTTCTTTTCATCGTTTTGGCCTTCCCAGTCTGCCTGGAAAATTTGTGCGGCTCCAAAGAAAATATTCCACTCATCTGTAACCTACTACAGCTGCTGAGTAATTAAGTATGGAAAGGAGGAAGGCAGAGAGGAGAAGAAAGATGGGATCTAGTGTCTCATATGGAAAGCATCAGGCCAGAAGTGGCTTTGTTTCTGACACGTGGACAGTGGAGAGGCTGCATTTGCTGCACAATGGAAGATCGGTGCCAGTGGAAAAAGCCTCCCTCATTAGTGTCTAGATCAAATGGGGATGAACTTCAGTGTCTCTTGTTTTTATTTTTAAATTTGTCTGCATTTTAAGGTAATAAGGCAGAAGCAAAGAGTACTGGGCTGATTTGAGAATACAGTCAGTTTGGGTAAAATAGCTCTTTTCTGGCTCCACTGATGCTGCTGACACACTGTCAGAATGCAGTGCATTCTGGTGGTGTCACCGTCCTCCCTCAATTGTTCATAACTATAATTGTTCATACTATGCCAGCACCTCAGAGTGGTTGTGATCATCTGAAGGTTGCTGTACATGAGAGTCTTACCAAGGTATGTGTTTCTTCTATTTGTTTTTGGGTTTTGATCTCTCAGGGTAGTGTTGGATTATGCTAGTAGGCTTTCCAGCAAAATTGAGGAAGCTGGGAGCTTGGGTTTAGTGCTGAGAAAGGTGGTTCTGATGTAAGCAGAAGTCTCTGTGAGCTGGGGTTCTAAGATACCTGTGGAAGAGCAGGGGGGTTGAAGTCAAATAGGAGGAGTAAGGCATGTTTGGTCAGACCAGAGGAAGAAAGCACTTAGAGTTTCAGTATCTTGGAGGACAAAGCAGATTGCTTTAAGTGATGAGACCCAGTGAAAGAACTTGTAAGGTGCTCTTCTTTCAGGGTTGAGAATTTCAGGGTAAGTGGATGTTACCTGGAGGAGTTTCCTACTTTCTACTGCAGGGAAACAGTAGACTCCTCTTATTGGTACTTCTCCTACCTCTCCTGTGTTTTTAAAGTGCAAAGAAGAGTTCTTGTAGTCAGTGTTTGAAAATGGAAGGACCTGGTTTCACCTGAGGGGCTTTTTTAGAGGGAATGAGTCAGTTAAGGTCAGTGGGAGCTTTGGTGTTTGTTACATTGATTAAAGGTTGAAACCTTCCAGACACAGTCTGAAATACCTGTCTCCAGTGCCTCCTGGGTGAAGTTGTTTGCTTGAATAAAACCTCCTCAGAATCTGTGGTGATTTGGGGGTTTAAAAGGTAATATTAGGACCTTGGCACCACAGTGTACTTCTGAGTTGGCTGCAAAGCTCATGCTTTCTCTTCAGGCACCCTTGATTTTCTCTTCCCTCAAGACAGTTTTGTTTTCTGTGAGTGATTCCTTTATTAATCTTTCTTGGATCCTGGCAAATAAATTTCAGGGTACCCAGTTTAAATACTCTTTACTGAGGGTGCCTAACATGTCTTGGGCTTTCTGAGTTCTGGGGGTTTGTTTAAAACATGAATAAAGCCCAGTAGTGTGAGGGTGAACAGAAGAACTCCAGTGTGGAGTTACTTTCTGGTGTGGGAGACTTGGTAGACAGGTGACTGTCTGGGTGACTTCCTAGCATTGTTTCTGAGTACTCAGGAGAATGCCAGTGGGTGCACAGAGCTTTACAAAGGCTGCACTGGGATTTCTTTTTCTCACATAATAAGTGCATTTCTTATAAGAATTCATTTGAGGGAGAGCAAGGGAAGGAAGGTGTTGGTGGTTTCTTACTCCCAAATACCTTTAGTGTGTGTGATTCCAGGTCCTGAGTGCCCTAGCTGTACACTGGTGGATGCTCTAGGTTGAAGGCTTCTCCTCACTGGGACTGTCTCGTGAATTCATGCAGCGAGAGCTATGCCATATACCATTCAGTCAGTTTTGTTTGAGCAAGCTGCATCTCTGGTCAAGTGATGTTCCAATATGGTGTAAGATGGGAATTTCTGTCTCATTTCCATTTCTTTAAGTAGAAAAGGTCAAGGAGACCTTTGGCATTCAGTTCTGAATGGTTTTGCTCTTTGTAAATGGAAAGAATAGTAGCCACATCACATTGGGGATTTCAGATCAGTCAGTGAGTGCAGATCTGCCAAAGTTACAGTGAATTTACCCTGGCCCAGTGTCCACGATGTCACTTGACATCTTTCAGGAGAATAGTCTATACATATCCCAGATCTTGTCAGGATGTGGACTAAATATCAGGATGTGGGCAGAAAACAGCACACCCATGTTAATGATTTGATTAAAACAATCTTGTTGCTCTATAGCTCTCATAAATGTATTTTCACTGGTGTTGGGGAGGAGATATTCTCAAGTACTATAAAGAGAGAGTACATTTTTTAAAATGTTGCACAACAGGCCACTAAGTTGTGCTGTAGCTATATCGACTTACTCTGTTTTATAGTGAGCATGGCCTTAGGCATCTTATAAATACCATTTCTCCCCTGACCTTCAGCTAATAAATAATGGAAACTATACAGAAAGAAATTTTCTTTCCATGAAGAAATGAGAGGTCCTGAGCTGCCCTCTGTAAAACTGAGGGAGAAGCATGATTTGTTTTCACTGGTTTTATAAATGAGGAAAATGTGGGTGTGGGAAGTAACTAGAGGATGTTTCTAAGAGCTAAATGTGGCCTCCCCAACAGTGCAAGGGTAGGATAGTGTCTGGTGTAGGCACAGCTTCCCCCAGGACAGTCATACCCATCTGTGAAATGATGACAGGTGAGAGGTCTCTTGAAAGTCTCAATGCATGGATAGAAGGGAGGTTCCCATTCTGATTTACCCTCAGACTTTCATATCTAACTGTGGAAACCAACCTGAAAGCGGTTATAAATGAGTGTTTAAGGGAGCTCTTTGTGCACTTCAGTATCATCCAGAGGTGAGACTAAATTATCAGAGTGGTCTTTTTTGACATTAAAACCCACTTCTGTACAGAAGTCCTTTTTGAGGCCTTTTTTCTCAGTTTTGATGGTATTGAAATGCTGGAGTATAGACGTGAGTCATGAAGGGTCCCTCTGTGTGCACACATGAATGGCCAAACACATTTCATTCTGAGAATCCGTCACATGTGTCCTGTGTGTCAGGTTGGAAACATGTCTCAGAGGAGAGACCAGGTTCATGGTAGTGGGGTCTTCCTCCTCCTCTGGCTGGAATCCAACCCGAGCCTGTGTTGTGCTGTGTCATGGGGGAAAAGGACGCATTTGCACTGCAGTTTAAGTGGTCTCTAAGGTTGGAGAAGGGTCAGAGAAGACCTTGTGTTCAGCAAGTGGGTTTTACTGGCTAATTTTGAAGGCAAATGAGATTCAAGAGCAGAGTGCACATGATGAAAAGCATTTTTGGTCTCTGTCTTATTCCAGCAGCAATAAACTGCATATAAGCAGATTTGGCCCAGCAACAAACAAGCAAATTCTGGAAACTGGCACTGTTAGATCATGAAATTCTGCCCAGGTATCATTTCTTAACGGATGCCTCAGTGGTGTTTTCCAGTGTCCTTTGAAATCCACCTGGTGTGAAGCCTTATATTCCTTGGAAGCCTGTGCTAAAACCTAATTTAGGGGAGAGATATCTAACAGACTGTTGTCTTTTGCTGCCCAAGTCTTCTCCCTCCCATATTCTCTCTGTTCTCCATGAGCAAGTCTGTTGCTTTGTTTGGATTCACCATGTTCATAGTTGCACAAAGCTGTGATGCTTTTCCCCATCTTCATCTATATTACCTGTTTCATGGATTTTTTATCTAAATGTGGAATGAGGCCCCTGCTCATTGACTGGAGATTACAACTCTGACTGCAGAGCAGATGCGATAAATAGTAATAAAGGTGCATGTCCTTTTGAGTTTTGTCATACTTTCCATCTCTCTGTTCCCTCCAGTTTTCCTGTGTATCAGATGCTTAGAATGTGTCCTCAAAGCTATATTGGTCTTCTATGTGTCTTATCTGTTCTGGGACTCTTGTCAGCCTTACTGGATCTCTGCTTTATGTTAGGTGTCCATGTCTTGTTGTTCTTTCTTCCATAAATGCATTAATTTGTGTTTTTCCAAATTCAGTCTCAAAGATTTATTTCCTGCCACTCTGTGGTTTTCTTTATAAACTGCCTTTTTCTGCTGGCATCACAGAAAAATGTAGCATTTCCTCCTTAAGTCCTTTTCCCTGCTTTTCTTCACAATCAGAGCTTTTTATGAGTTTCCTTAATTTTCCAATTTGTTTTTATTAAGCATGTTTTTATAACAAGGGCTGTGATCCTTCAGAGTAAAGGGAAACAAAAAAATGATGCCAAATTTGTGTTTGTTTGTTTGTTTAATGAAACAGACTTTAAATGGGATGAAGTCAAATTGGTGTTGATGACTTGACTTGATGGTAGCTGGTTCTAAGTGCTGGCTTTTGACAGTGAGTCATGAAATATCTCAGCATTTCAAGGAGCCTAAAAGCACAAGTATAACTGTGTGGTAGTATTACTATTGGGAAAAGATGTTAGGGGCTGCAGTGCATTGACCTTCGTTTGGGAAAAAGTATCTGTATGTTGATTAGTTAGTTAAACACCACTGGCTTTGTGGTTGATGGATTGAAACAGTGTTTAACCTGGACCATAGTTAAAGAGTAAAGGCCTCTTGAATTTGAGTGCCCACCTAGCACACCTCTACCCTTCTCTTCACAGAATCACAGAGTGGGTGAGGTCGGAAGGGACCGCAGTCTATCATCTGGTTTAATCCAGAGTCATCCTGGAGCACATAGCGCGGGATTGTGTCCAGGTGGTTCCTGAATATCTCCAGTGAAGGAGACCCCATAACCTTGAGCTCCCTCAGCCTTTCCTCATAACAGAGATGCTCCAGTTCCTTAATCATCATTGTTGCCACCCTCTGGACTCACTCCAGGAGCTCCATGTCTCTCTTGTGCTGAGGAGCCCAGACCTGGACACGGGACTCCAGATGTGCCTCACCAGGGCAGAGCAGTGGGGCAGGATCACCTCTCTCCAGCTGCTGGCAATGCTCTTCCTAATGCACCCCAGGATCCCATTGGCCTTCTCGGCCACAGGGGCTCCCTGATGGCTCAAGAGCAGCTTGTTGTCCATCAGGAGCCCCAGGTCCTTTCCACAGGGCTGCTCCAGCAGGTCAGTCCCAGTGCATGGGGTTGTTTCTTCCCAGGTGCCAGACCTGGCATTTGCCTTTGTTGAACTTCACATTGTTCTTTGCTGCTCACTTCTGCAGCCTGGCGAGGTCCTTCCAAGAGCCGCACAGCTCTTCAGAAAGGGAGTTGCTGCAATGTGGGCAATGAGCAGCCTGCCTGAGATGCTGTGTGGTCAGTAGTGGGGTCCCACTGTCGATCCTCTGGAGGGTCCCCCCACTCTGCCACTATTGACTGTAGTGGCCTTGAGCAGTGTGGCTCCTGGCACCCTGGCCATGCACCTTAAAAGAGGATTTGCCAAAGCCCCTCGCACAAGGCAGAGGAGCCTGCCAGAGCCAGGAGAGGAATAGAAGGGGAACACATGAACCTCAGCTGCTCTAGGCTGTGAGGCACTCTTCATTTGCTTGTTGGGACACCCTGGACTCTGGGCCTTCCTGCTGTCTTTGTCCACTGTGCTACTTAACAGTTCCTGCTCCTTTGAGTCAGCTTGGGCTGCTTGCATGACGAAGAAATATTTTCCTGGTGTTTCAGAAGATACGTGATTCCCTTTCCTTCCTGTGCGAAGGGAAGGTGCTGGCCCCATGCAGGGTCCACTGGGGTTATAACAAAACTTATCAAATAGCAGTGAGGCACACAGCTGGCTGCAGGCAGGAGGGCTCTCTGGGTTCTTGCTTCTTTCTGCCTCTGTGAAAACTCTTAGAAACTGTAATCTACCTCCCCTTTATTCAAAAAGCTCTTAAGCCGTGGGTATCTGTGAGAGTTTTTTGCATGGAACATGAGGACTGTAAAAAAACAGGTCCTAAACCATGTGCCATTGCTAATGATTCTGCAGACCAGGCATGTCAAAAGCCAAAGTTATAACAGAAATTGAGGAATGAAAACAAAGGACCAGCTACAATGAGATATCACGTGGCACCGTCCTTATGATTTGATCATGTGATTGCACTGGTCTACATCCTGGGAATATTTTTTCATCTAATGACTTCCTGAAAGAGTTGAATATGCAGAAAATTCACTATCCTCCCAGATGCTAATCAGACCAAAAGTTGAAGTTCAGAAATAAAATATGAATGACAAAATTGTGGAGAAGCAGTACTCTCTACCTAACTCTTACTTCAGTACCAGAACTGTGCTGGCAAGTTTGAGCACTCTGAAGCAGCAAAAATTCTTAGCAGTACCCCAATAAATCAGAGAACCTGACACCTACAGTCTTGGAAGCAAAACTTGCAAGTTGCCGTTTTGAAGATTAAATTTTCCAAGAGCAACGACAGGGCTGTTTCAGCAGAGAAAAATACAAGCCCTTTCATCCAAGACATGGAGGTTTAGAGCATTCAGATATCTGTTTGATTTGATGGTTGGGCTTTGAACAGATAGGATGCTTCACAGCCATTGTCCTCAGAAAGAAGAGAAGCTGTAGCATGCCGATTTTACAGGCTGGGAAACTGGGACACCCAAGCTCTCAGTTGTTGGAGAGAGGAGCTTGAAAAGGATACCAGCTCCCTGATCTCCATTTTAATTAAATTATTTCTGCAATTGTCTTCCCTGGCACTTTGACTGGTGGAATGTGGTCTAGCAGAGGAATTTTTGGCTGCAAAGTTTACAGGAATATTTTTCTGGGCCAGATACTTGCTCAGTGTAAATTAAGATGACTCCACTAGCTACGATTATGGCCCCAGCTATTTACCCCTCCCTCTGAGAATCTGGCCCTGCTGTGCAGACAGTGGGCAGTGTCATATAATTTGTTCTTTTTAATTTTAGTCTGTCTAGACACTTCTGCAGCACCCCTTTCTGGGAGAACTTTGTGGCAGCAGCTCTGAAGCAGCACCACACTTCTCTGGTGAGAAACACTTACCAGATACAATGTGGAGGTGGCCTGGTGTGCTTGAACTTAGCATTTTTAACCTTCTTGGTATAGGGTTTGGATTTGATGGTCTCAGTGTTTTCTGGTGGAGAGGTGGCAGAGTGAAAGGATGACAGGATTTCTTCCCAGTGAAGAGGGAGTGAGTCTGTCATTTTGACAATGTGTTGTCCCAGATGAGTGCTGGAGAAAGGTGGCTGGTGCAGATGCACCATTTCTATAGTAGAGTTTTGGTTTTTTTTCCCCAGCAGTGTGCGACAGTTCTCTTTGTGGGTAAGAAAGTTTTTTCATGGTTTTAAAGACCGGTTTATTTGCCGGTCTTTTGTTTATTATTAGTCAGTTCTTCCTCCCATGCCATTACTACCATTTAGCCTTTAGCTTCTCTGATATCTTTTCTCCCAGTCTGAGTCACCTGGCATAGGGGTGGTACCTCTGTAGCTTTCTGCAAACTTGTCACGAGGCACACACAGGACATAGTTTAACAAAATTCTCAGATTTGTTGGCTGTGGTTAACCAGGTGATAGGCTAGGACTGTTTTTCTTCGCCTTCCCATTCTCTTGCCATCCCCAAATTACCAACACTGTCTGTAAATGTGTTTGTCAAGAGCCAAATGCAGAAAGGCCATGACTGGCTGGGGCTCAGGAGCAGCAGCAAGATATATGTGTGTATCTATATATAGAGATATATGCCTTTTTCCTACTAATATTTCTGCTTGAATCCAAATGCACTAAATTGCTAATTCTCATAATAATTTAAAAAATTTTGCTAACCATTAAGTCCTGCCTTCTGTTGTTAACTGCCAACATTTGTGTGTCTATATCCAATCTCCGTAAGGGAGAATATTCATGGCTGCAGAAACAAAAGCCTGAAGGTAGAGATTGTAAGTTGTTAAAAGCAAAATTTATTTTTGAGAAAACCATAAAGCACATACTATTTCTAGGATTCCACCCAAGCTTGATCAATACTAGTGAAGCAGAAAAGCAAAAAAAGCAGCTCCCAAAAAAGCAGCTTCCATGAAAATGGGTGAGAGATTCTTTGTGCAGGCTTAATGATTTTGAGAGAGACGTTTCCCCTGTGAATTGTTGTAGGAGTTTTCACCCCTTCCCCCACTCTCAGCAGAGGCAAGAACATATGACTATCCTCATGTAAGGCAGTGCAGTGTTAATAATGCTGCTGTATTGATCAAATTGGGTTGCTTTGTCACCAGGGACATCTGGGAGGATTTATTCTGCCTCCTAAAGTGCATTTTCCAGGCCTTTCACTGGGCAAAGGGTGTGTTGTGGCTTGTTGTCTAAGCCTGAAGGAGCAACATTTTCAAAAGATTTCATGGTGTCCCATCCACTGCTTCTATCACTGCTTCTCACAGGGCTCTCACCTCACTCCCACTCACAGCTGGATGTGGCTCAAGTTCAAAATTGCATTGTGGCAAGACCCAGTTGTTTGTTTGCCCTTGGAGAGCACCTGGAGGAGCAGACACTGGTTGCTGGAATGTGGATAAACACGTGGAACAGGAGAGGCTTCCTCTTTGCTTAGAAAGTGAGCAAAACCTCAGTAAGAAAGCAGCACAGAAGGGAAAACATATGCAGGATGGTTTTATTTCTCCTCCTGTGCCCTCAGCTGATATTCATGACCTTGTTAAAAAGATCAGACTGCTTCAGAGACTGCACGTGGTCATTTTTAAGTGTAGGGAGAAACCGAATGTGGCTTTTATTTTTCCATCTGATAAATTGCCAATTGCAGGTTTTACTTACAGAACACTCTGAGTAGTCTGAGAAGAACACGATCACCTTGATATTATATTTATGAGTAAAAATGGTATGAGGCAAAGAATGCTCTTAGCTCACATGTAAAGAGGACTTTTAATGCAGTTTTTGCTTCCAGGAATGCATCATTACTCGTGGCAGAGAAGGGACACATTAGCAGGCTTGACAGGAGGACTGTAATGCCTAGGGGTACTCAGGGGCTTGGAGGAGCAATTTGATATCATGTTTCTTTGGGGTGTCAGGAGCTTGGTGCTGGGTAGTGATGGGGGGTGTGCAGAGCAGGGAAGGGTTAGAGACACTTGAAACTGAGGAAATCCCTTGAAGCTTGTTATGGTGATGGTCAGAGCACCTCCAAGGTGTTCTGAGCAGAGCCCACGTGTTCAGAATTGCTGCCATGTATCCTGCAGGGGCTCAGAGTGACAACCAGGTCACAAGTTATGCCTGGAAAATGATTCTGAATGCATAGGCTGTCAGTAGTGCTAGCTATAGCTAAAGAAACACAGTTTGAGTGTGTTTCTTTCTCTCTCTGAGTCCCTGTTCCTGGACTGCAGGATCTGATGCAGATCCCTCCAGCAGCCAAGGCCACCACAAGGCATTTGGGCTTTCCTTTGAGCTCTGATATCATGCAGCTGCTTGGGAAGTGCAACTGCTTGGGAAGCTAGGTGCTTGGGAAGCAGAGCTGGCTGGAGGTGAAGCAACAGAGTACTCCCAGGAATGTTCCTGCAAAGCAAAGACTCAGCCTGTGGTCTCACATGTGGCTACTCTCCCACCATAAAGCCTACCTTTGTATGTTTATAACCAAAATAAAATTGCAGTTCCTGAAATTTGTAATTTGTACTTGGAGGAACATACTGTTTATGTTTGCAATTGCAGGGCTTGTACCAAAGCACAGTGACAGAGGTCTGCAGTGTTTGGGATGACACAAGCTGGCTGCAGACTCCACCTTTGAGGGCTATTAAAAAACAGCTTTAGTAAACAGTGTTAATGATAAACAAAATGCCAGGAAGGATTGGCTGGACCATGAGAGGATCCCTCTCCTGCAGCTGGAGAGGCTGTCCTTCCTCAGTTCCCTCCCATCCTCTTCCTGCAAACCTTGCCAAGGAAGCTGACTGTAGCCTTCCAAGCCGTGACATTGGAGACTTCCATCACATCTCAGAAAGACAATAGAGGGAAAGAGTGATATAAAGCCAACCCACAAAGGCAGGCTTGTCTTGGGAGATGCTGTATGGACTTAAGTAGACTGGAAAAGGGAAACTGGGGAAAATAGGACATTTAATGTAAACTAGCTACATTTTTTGTGGAGTCCCTCGGACTTTCAATGTCTGAGTTGGAAATATGCCAGATAACAATGTCCACTGCTAGGCTTATAATGGCTACAATATGTTTCCTCTTTTCCTTGTTGGTCAGTGGGTTTTGTTTGTTTCCTTTTTGGAGTGTGGTGGGGGACTGCAGTTTCCTGCAACGCATTTTCAGTAGTGGGCTGGAGCTCTCTGTGGTGGTTTAGTGGGTAATGCTGTAGTGCTGTGAACATGACATCTTCCAATTCCATGGCATCATCATTTGGGCTTTTTCCTCTTAGAGAAAGATGCAGTGTTGAGTTTCATTTGGTTTGGTCAAGGAGGATACTTAAGGATGGGGCTGGAAAGCTAAAAGCCTCACAGAGAGCCTCTCAGCAGTGTAGGTGCAGGTAAAAGGGATGCCAAGAGCCTTGCCAGTGGAGAGATGCCTTCCTGTGGTATCATCTCTGAAAGGTGGTACTGAGTGTTATGCCTGGTGATGCACCTGGAATTAATTTGAGAGCCCTCCCAATTAATTTTATGGGGAAAGGTGCCAACACAAATGAGTCAGGGTCTGGTGTTTTCCGCAGTATTCTCCAATACATTCCAAGGATATTGTGCTAGGAGAAGCAGAAGGGTTAAAAGAGAACCTGAGAAGGGACAATGACTTGCCTTGACTATGCAGCTCCTGCCCAAGAGTGTTGCTGAGGAAATGCAGTGTGAATAAACAAGGGAAGGAGAGAGTGCTGACGGGAAGAGAGCCTCTCTGAGGTCCTGGAGGCAGACAGATTTCTGAGAAGGGCTTTAATAGGTTCTGTCCCATCCATCCTTGTCCTTCAGGAAGAGTAGAGCTTCTCCTAACCTGTTCCTACTGATGCTTTGTCACAGCACCCCACCTCTGCTTTTCACCACTACTTAGAGTACCACCTTTTGGGCCTTTCTGCATTGTAGTCTCTGTGGACTGCTACAGTGTGCAGGTCCTATGAAATTATGCTTATCATATAGTGACAAAAGACAGGCTTGTGCATAGAAACATCTTGAATTAACCCTGGTGGTTTCTTGGATGCTGAGAAGTCATCCTATCTTCCAGGAATGCCGAAACATTGCATTCCTTTTAGACTGTTTTCTGGCTGCTTTGCTATTAATAACTTTGTCCTGAAATAGCACTTTCATATTGCAGCATATTAAAATCATAACAACTGGGTGGGTGTCCACAGTCAACAGACTGAAGAAAGCGAGCCAGTGTGTGAGCTGTGGTTGTGTCAATTGGCTCACAGAGGTGTGCTGACTCTGAGCAGCTAGGGCCTGACCTGCTGAGCTTCCTCAAGTCAGCAAATGGCAGGGCTCTTCACGGGATCTCTCCAGACCCAGCCTTCCCTTGCCATGTGCAGCCAGTGCCATACGGCTGCTGGGAGCTGACATGAGGCTGATCTGTGATCCTTTCACGGGGGCTGAGCAGTGCCTCGTCCAGTTCTGACAGCGCACCTTGTGCTGCTAATGATATCCACAAAAGGCTGTGCCAGATCCCCTCTCTTTTTTTTGCTCTAATGCATTTTGGGGATACAGATCTCAGATGCCTGGGTTGCTGCTGAGTGTTTGAGCCAATACTGGCAGGCTTTTAACCAATGTGCTCTCACAGATTGCTGTTAAAGAGGACCATGCTGCTTTTTTCAGGGTGTGTGACAGCCTGAGTCCACTGCCCATGAGATTTTGAGGCTGATCAAAATCCCTAGTGGCTAAGGGGTTTGGAACAAGAGCCTTGGCAGAACAGTGTAGACTGGAAAAGCAATAACAAAACATCTTTGACTGTAATGTAGCATTCTTTGGAAGGCACCTGGCTTTAAAGTGAGTTGCACATTTACCTGCAGTAGGACATTCAAGCATGGAGTCTGTTGTTTCTGTGCATGGATGATGAAAACTTTGGCCAGGAAGTGGCAGAAACCAGTTTGTGAACACCTCATACAAACGACCCAAACGTAGAAAAAAGAGATAAAGAAAAGAGACAAATCCAAAGATCAGGATGTCTGACAGTTGTTTTTAAATCCTTCCTATTTTTCCATTTAGGTCACACTGTCCCTAATAAAGTAGACAAGATTTGTAATAGAAAATAACCATCTCCAGCCATCAAAAAACATGTCAAATTCTGTTTAATGTAAGCCACAGAGTTAAGTGGTGCTAATCAAGAGCAGCATTTCATGGATTTTGAGTGTTGGCAAGGTCCCCAGCTGATGTAAACAGGAACCATGAAATCAGGGCTGCTCTGTGCTGATTTACCCCAACTGAGAATCCGGTTGTGCTTCCCATCACTTTGTTTCTAGTCTGAATTTTTTTTTTTTTTTAGTGCAATAGCAAAACTCAAGTCTGTTGTCTTCTCTTTTCCTTGCCCAGATTGGCGTGTTTATCACAGTACCACACACATCTTCTTGCTCTTGTAAGATAACAAATTGCCCAAATGATTAAAAATAAATCAAAGAAAAAAGCAGCAAATGGCTTTTTGTGAATGCACTTGGACAGTTGCTCCCAATAAAGTCTAAACTTCAGCCAGGTAGCCCACTGCTCCCCACATGGCTGGAGGCAGGCTTTGGTCTATATGTTTATTATCATTTAGAAATGGTATAAATGCTCTTTTATTCTTTTTTGTTCCGCCCTTATTCTACAATGCATTCCCCTCCTGCTTCCTGTTTCCCAGACAGGTCCCCACCTCTTCCTCCCCACAGCCAAAAATAATACAAAAGGGAACACACAAAAGATTTTTTGAGCCCTGAGATGTGATAATGAATGGGCGTCATGTACAGGGTAGTCTCAGCACAAAAATGTTGATCACACAAAGTCAGTGTGAGGAATTGCACGTTTTGGGTTAGGAATTCAGTGTTACGCATCCTCTCGTTTAATATATTTTTAGGTCAGAGCAGACGAGATGACTCACAACCCAGGACTCATACGAAACGTTCCATATATTGAGTGTATTGATCACATCTCTTCTCCAGGTTTGGTTTAATAAGCTAATTGTGCCACACTGTGCTTATGAATATGCTGTTGCCTGAGAGTGCGCGAACACAACTGCTGTATACGTTTGTGTCAGCTGTTGAGTAAGAAGTGTTAAGATATCTCTGGGTGTTAATAAAAGGCCTCTAAAGAATACATTTTTTCATTCATGAACCTAACCAGAGTAATTATAAGGAATCCAATTCTGCTGTGTAGCACCCCTGCAATACTTTCTAGGGATGAATCTTAATTGTGGATTGAGACCTAAAATATTGCTCTGCTTTGTACATTCCACAGTCGTCAGCATTTGCTCTTGCGTATCCATTTCCTGTGAGAAGTTTACCACACTCTGGGGCATGCTTTGAACCTGATCCTTTGATTTCAGTGGGAGCTAGGACTGACAATTCAAGGAGCTAATTGTGCTTTTTTGCTGTTTATAATGCTAAACCAAAGCTGCTTCCAAACTGGATGACAACAGGTTAAATACAGGCTTGATGAACTTTGGAGAAAAGTTTGCAGTGAGGGCCCCTAGCCAGCTCACTCAAAGCCATCCAAGGTTGTTATATAAATAAATGCTCTCTTCAGAAACATTTTGAAACACTCTTACTTTATATATAATTTTTCAAATGGTCATTGTATGGCTACTTGCTGTCTTGACTGTATGGCAGCATTCAGGGTATGTGGTGGTGTACAAGCACACATGGCTTTTATCATATTTTGATACTAGTACAATGCGCTTGCTTGCACTTTTGAATTCTTGATTTGGCTATCCTTAATCCTTTGCTGACATTGATGCTATTTTTTCTTGTTGTGACTGGTCATAGATATTTTTTCTGCCTTTATTAAACGGTCAGAAAAAAACAACAAAAGCCCTCCAAAAGCCCTAGTTCAGTGCTTGCAGATTTCTTTCATCCTTTTTTTTTTTTTTTCCCTATCTAGATGCCTATCAAATTCAGCCACGCTTAGCTGCAGTCCTTTGTTCAGTATCTCATAACCAGTGCACTGACATTCTCTATGCTTAAGGCCCAAATACCACAGATTTTTAGTGAAAAAAATTGGCTTTCTGTTCAAAACAATATTTGTTAGATAAAGATGCATTTCATTAAAACCAAGTTAGGGAACAAAGCCTGATTTTGACTCCTTGGTTAGAGTTACAGGTTCAGACTTTTTTTCTACTTGAGACATCTGTTACTACCTATTTCTGCTGGTGAAAATTGGTAATTTATGGTAAAGTTGATTTTGATATTTTGATTTTTTAGAGTCTGATATTAAAATCTTTGATAATCTGGTGACATCATGCTCCAGAGCGACAGGAAAATGAATCATGTTTATATGAAAATAGTGATACTGTCCTTTATATCCTCATTTTTACTTTAAAATTATCTTTGCTGAATGCAGTTGAGGCTTCTGATTTTAGCATTTCTAACACTCTGAAGAAGTATAAGAGGAGAAGATCCAGGGAGAAAGCCATCTGAGTCATGGTGGGAGAGTTTATTGAGAGTGCTGTTGTGCATGAATAACAGTGAATGGGCTGATTTGACTAAATACACTTCCTTAACGGTTCATTCTTTGGGCTGAGACCAAGAGGGAGAATGGGCACAGGCCATTATTTTATTGAAGAAATTAGCAAACAGAGACTTTAGTCCTCTGTAGGGGAGTCAAGAATTAATAGACTTCTCCATTTCTGACTGGTGGCCAGTGTGGCCCATTCGGATGATGTTAGGGAGGCCTGGCTTGATGCCTCAGGCATATGGTGGAGTTACCACAGGAAAACAAGTCTTTACATGTCATATGATCTTTCTTTGCTGGCTGTGCCTGTGCCTGTTTTTTGCACTTGGCAAAAGCCTGTTTGTTGAGCATCCAGTTAAGTCGATTTCCTTTGTATATACAAGGAATTAGGAACATGCATACAGATATTTACCACAAGTTAGCTGTCAATAAGTATCTTATTGTTGTACCTGAAAAGTGGGTTTAGCTCTCATTTTTTCAATGAACTATATAACACATAGGCAAGATGTGCTGGCACATGACTAATTTTGTCTTAAAACCTTTGCAATAGAAATTATTTGCTATCAACTGAAACATTTTCTGATATACGTTCATTTCAGGCTGCAGTTTCCCATTTTTCCCAAGTATATTTTGCAAAACTACTTATTTTAATTCTAAAACTGTTTATTTTATTCTGTCCCAAATGTTAAGCTTCTGATGTGCTGCAGCTTTTTCATGACTAGCAACTGCCCATTAAAAGTTGCCAAGAGGAAAAGCTGGAGGTTTTGGCAGCTGGGTGGGAACAGATGACAGTCTTGGAATAGATGGGCAAGAGTATTGGGCTTTGTTGTTGTTGTTCAGGAAGTAATGAAGGCTTTTGGCAGTGGGAAGAAGATCCATCGTTCAAATCCAGTTGTAGGTTAAGGATAAAAAATAGCATAGCATTTCAGAGGAGGCAGGTAGGTTTTGAATCTCTTACTTCTCTTAACTTCAAGCTGTCCCACAACATCCAGCTCAGCTCTGCTTGTGGTGTCAGCAATGCAAGTGTCAGTGTCGCTCAGGGCTTTTGCTGTTCTGCTGCACAATGAAACACTGATACTGGGCACTGGACCTGGTGCCACTGTTGGCCCTGAGCGTGCATGAGTGGTGATGGCACTGACCTTACTGTTGCTCTTTTGGGTTGTCTTCAGTTGAAGATGGTTTCTCCTCCAATGCAGTCTTGAGCTTCTCACTGTTTTTAGAGATGTGGCCTGTTTTTCACATGCCAGTGGGAAGCAATGGGGTCGTGATGGAAGTTGAAATTTGACCTTCATTATTGTATGTGTAACTCTGCTTTGCTTGTGTAAATTACAAAGAGAATCCTTTCAAGTATTGTAAACAGGCCTGGTAGATCAGACCTACTTGTCAGCCACAATCAACATTTTCATTTTCTGTCACAGCCTGATCTAAGTATCCAACTTCCTAATTAGGTTTTGGACAGCTTCCAAGTTCAGTGCTTGATGTCCAATTATATCTGCAGTAAAATGGCACTTAGAAGTAACTAGCACTTCCAGATAAGAACTTCTGATGATCTGCTAGAAAAATTCAGTCAAGATATTATAAAATACTTCAGCATCAATAAAACAGAGGAAGCCAATGAACATATTGATAAAGTGCCTTCCCTGATGCTCTGTCCTCAAATTATTTTAAGTGTTTGGGCTTTTTTTTTAACCCTTGGCAGAATGTTACTGTTGCCATATTGACCTGTGTTTACCTGTGCAAGGCTGGAGAAGTTTGGGTGCTTTAAAGACTTACAGGAGCAGGTGCTTCTCACGCGACCTGTTATTTTTCCAAAGTCTGCATGTATGTGTGAGATTCCAATACATATCATGGCTGTCAACTAAGATTAGTTCTTTGCATTTCATTGAAGCAAGTTTAGATTTATACCCTGAGATCTGGGATTTTATTTTGGTTCATCAGGTGGAATTAGGTTTCCCAGAACTGTCTGGACACGAGCCTAGACACCAAACTTGTGTCCCTGCAAAGGCTCCTGGCCTTTGGGCATGTCTTTCCCCTATCATTCTCTAAAGGGAAGATACATTGCCTTGGGGCTTGGCACATTGATGATGGTGGTGGTCACAGCTAGAACCTTCCTCCTGGTTCCTCTCTGGGGGAGAGAGATGAAGTCAAACATCAGCATCATGAGTGGTGATGCCAGCTTCTTCATGTCTGAATTTTAAAGGTTCTGGGTCAACTTTAACCTGGATAGCTGATAGACACCTTAAAATACAGACTCTGAACCAAATCAAGTATCTGCAGTTCTGGGAGGGATTGCAGAGTCTGAGGTTTGTCTTGTTGCAGTTAGTGGCAAAACTGTCTTGATTTCTGTTGGCTGTAGAGTTAGGTGAGGACTAAGCTCTGCTGAAAATAGTACACATGTATCACATCTCTGCTGTCAGAGACACACGCTGGATTTCTCTTCTGTTGTATTTCATAGTGGTGAGCATACTCAATGTGTTTCATAAATAATCTTTACTTTTAGTAAATGAGCTTTAGAGGTAAGAATCCAACTAGATTAGAGGTCGTACCTTTCTCAATTGACAAATGTACTGAACACTGAATTTTTCTGGACCAGTGCTGCTGCAAACTCTGAAAAGACTAACAAGAAGTAGGTCCTTACCAGGACAGCTCTACAGTGGCTGTCTTGTACTGTCTGAAGGATCTGGTACTGCACATGGAAGTGTCATGGTGTGCAGTTCACATGTATTGGGCCGCTACATATGCCCCAGAGGGCCTGGATGATAGTGTAATATGGGGAGCAAAGAGATGTTTTGAGTTCCTGGAACACATAGCATTTCTTGCAGGTGATGGAAATGTTCCTCTGCTGGGGAAGTGAGACTTTTTGCAATTTTATGTGAAACTGAAAAATCAGAAGGCGGCCTTGACAGGATTGTCCACTTGCCAGACTGTTGTTTTCTATCTGGCTTACTTTAAGTATATGAGTGTCTCACAAAGCCACATCCTATTATTTGTCAGGCATGAATTGTCATTTCTTTTAACTGGTTAAATTGACGAGCAAGGTGCAAGGAGAATGACCCTCATTAGTCAGGGCAGATCGGTTGAATTAATGGATCACACTTTTTTATCCTTAGCCAGTGGAACTGGCTTGACAGCCAACAGCAGTCTTATGTATCTTCTTCTTTTGTTCCTGAAGGGAGCCATCTTCTTTTTCCCCTTCCAAATTTTTAAGACTTTATAGCTGTGTATTGTACAGGCACTGGATGAGAAAGTTTAATACCCACCATGTTGCCTGCAGTGTAGCAACTGAGGGGTAGTGGGACTTCATGTAATGTGTTAAGTACTCCATTTGTTACACAAAGCTCCCTCTCTTGCAGGAGTGGTGAGGAGAAGCTGGACGTCCAGCAGAACTTTGATAAGGGCATGACAAGAGCAGCTCACTCCTGTCTGAGATATTCTTGATTTTTTTTCTTACCAGGCTGGTAGTGGAAGTTGGAGATCTATAGAGATTCACCATCATCTGAATTCAGCAGTTTGAGTTTGTATCTCTGTAGATAGTGGTCAATATCCTGCTCCTCGCACAAAAAAACCCCCAAACAAAATAACAAAAAAACCCAGTAGTTTTTGATGTGCTCAGTGGCAAATAGGAAATGGAGACCAAAGAATTCTCCTGCCCCTCCTGGTGGTCCACCAGCCTGGAGTGGGAACCTTGGTGGTCTCAGGCTGACTTGTTTCTCCAGGCCAGAGCTCAAGACAAGGTGGTGGGCTTAGTTGGCCTAAAAATTGTCATGCCACGGCAAGGAGTAAAGAAAGCAGGCTGGTTTCTAAACCCTTCCTCACCACTGCCCGGGACATTTGGACCACAAGGAGAGAAGGTCGCATAAGGTACTTGGCATAAGCCTGGGAAGTGCATATGGGGAAAGATGCTTTGTTTTTGCCACCAAAAAAAAGTGCAGCAGCAGGTAGGGCCCTGGCGGGAGGTGAGGGAAGGGCTGTGGCCATAACCCCTCGGCAGGCTTTGTCTGCCATGCAGATTAGGTGCAGGGCTTTTCTGGCTCAGTGTTGCTAGGTTCTTCCCTGCTATTGACTTGGTGGAGAGGCTGAGGGGGGTGGGTGGGAGGGACTGCATTACATTGTTTCTTTGAGTTGTTTTTCTCCCCCCTTCTATGGGGAGATGGGCTTGATCCACTGGTTTTGGATTTCAGAGGCAGAAGGCAAGACATGACCAGCTGGTGTCTTGAAATGGCACAGGTGCAGTGGCTGCGGGAGGGGGGAGCCAGGAATAATTACAGGTTTGTGAAGCATCAGGCTTTGCCTGAAAAGGGCTCATCGAGAAACTGCTCTTTATGGAAAATTAATGGTGAAGCTGGAAAAACTGTCAGGCCCACTATTGTTGTCACGGGGTAGTGATGCCTTAAAGGAGCAGCACCTCCTGCTTGCCTCCCCTCTATGGGCAGCCCAGAGCTGGCATGCAGCTTTTTGATGCCACAGCAATTGAAATTTCGTGTCATTTTCATCAGATTTAATGGCCTTGAGTCCTTGTCTCTCCTCCCTGCTGCTGCCCTCCCCCTTTCCACCCCTAATTTGTGATTATGCTTCCTCTTTCCTTTGGAAGCCTTTCATTTATTGGGCCCCTAAACCTGTTTCTGCCCCATTGGATGAAGGTTAAGTGGACCAGAAAGCCCAAATTACATGATGTGGAGAACTCAAAAAGTATTACCTCACTTGGTGGTAGGGGTTATTACTGAAAGACTACATGGCATGTTGGAAAGCTTCTCCCAAAACCCATTAGGATTTATCTGGGGAGAGACCAGATTCTCACATAAAACTGTTTCTCATAGTCCCAGAAATGCACCTTATAAAGAAAATGAAAGGTTGCTTAAGGCAAGTACAATTGGTAAGTGTCCCACCCCTAGGCCTGTGTACAGACAGTCTCATACCTCTGAATATAACACACATGCTGAAGTGTAGCATGTCTCACCTGGATATATTCTGTTCTGTTGCTTTTTTTGTATCACTACAGTTCAGATCTATAATCAGCTATTATTTAAAAAAGAAACAACAGTGTGGCAGATTTTGTTGTGAACTTGAAAGTCATCCCACCACATTGTATCTGCAACCAACAGTGCTGGTTCCTGGGAGCTTTGAAAGTAATAATCTCCAATTACCTGGCAGTTCTTAGAGAGCCGTGAGTGGGGCCTCCTTACATTCCTGTTGATGGGACCTTCATATTCAGAAGGCAGAAGTCTCTGTCTCTCCTCTGGTCACATGAAGCTTTTATTTCTTGATCAGATGCTGAACTCTCCAGATTGAGAGGTAGTTGGGTCACCAACTCCCATAGATTAATAATTTTTGACTAAAACTCCTTTTTAATATTGGTAGAAGTGTTCTCTGAGGAGTAGTTTTTAGAGGTTTCTAAAATGTATTAGTGAGAATGTCTATTTCTCCAAGCCCTGTGAAATCACAGTGGTGGTATTAAACTAACTATCCTTTCAAGCTGCAAGAAATGAAAAACAGTGCTAATAAACTCCATTAAAAGCTCCTGAAACTACAGCATATGGTTCTCTATAAACAATAAAAATTTATAATATTGGCTGTGGAGGACACTGGGGCAGTGCTTTGGTGGCTGAAGGCTTTATTGAGGCAAGCTCAGGGCACTTGATAATAAGGCACATTCATGTAGGAGGCTTGTCCCATTCTTGTGCTGATGATCACTGCTGTGGAGGTGCAGGAGCACATTTTTATATGGCAGCCTCTTTGACTGCAACTTCACCTACTTTTTAATAAAGGAAGGTGTGTGTGTTTGTGTGCAAGTCTAGAGTCCTGTACACAGGAAGTTTTGTTTGACCAGATGTGCCAAAATTCCCTCTAAAACTGACAGTAGGTCCTTTTATTTCTGTCACCTTTCCTTCTTTCAGGCCCCTTAAACAAGTTGTGGTCTCGCTGGAAGCTTTCCTACCTCCTATCTTAAATGCCATGCTTCAGAATTTTGTTGTTTAAGGATGATTGGGCCCCAGCCAACTACACTGAGTTAAATTTGGAAAGTTAATGTTTCTGAAGGAAGAGGAAGCAGTTATTTGGAGAGGTGACTTTTTGTTTGTATGTGAGTCTGTTAGTATAGTTTCAGATGAAAGTGACTGTTGGACAGATTATACTTAAAGTTGGGAAGGCTCTGGTACCCCTGGAACAATGTACAGACTTTAATGAAAACGTAGTAGATGCTTTCTGGTTGTTGTATCTTCACTTCTAGTATAATACCTGCTGCCATTTGTGGGTATTCCCAGGCTATCTCTGATCAGCCTCAAACAAGTGCCAAATCTTCATGTCTCCCAATGTGTGACCATCTCACAAGAAGATGTTGGTGCTGATGAGTGCTGTGTTGAAATGCCTCTGGACCATGTTCTCCTGCCCTCGGTGGCAGCTCTGCTGTAATCTCGCTCTAACAGCGGTTTCTCTCCCTCCCCTCTCCCTTTCCCTTCTGCAGACGTGCCTGGAGTTGGAGCGATACCTTCAGACTGAACCACGGAAGATCTCTGAGACCTTTGGTGAGGATTTGGACTGCTTCCTTCATGCCTCCTCAGCCCCAGATGCAGAGGACAATATACGACGGCTGGACCCCATCCTTTTACCAGTGGAGACGAGTACATGTGACAAAAGCGCCAACATGGACATTATCCTGTCCCGTGACAAACTGCTGTCTGAGACGTGCCTCAGCTCGCAGTCCACCAGCTCTAACACAGAGGGCTACACAGCTGTCAACCAGGCCCAGCTCAATGCAGTGACCTCATTAACACCCCCTTCCTCTCCAGAGCTCAGCCGCCACCTCGTAAAAACCCCACAGACTCTCACAGCAGTGGATGGCACAGTGACGTTGAAACTGGTAGCCAAGAAAACTTCACTCAGCTCTGTGAAAGTGGGTGTAGCAACAGCGACTGCGGGGACAATAAAAAGTGGGCAAAGTGACAGTGAGCAAGGAGGTGCAGGGACAGAAGCATCCCCAGAAAACAAGAAGAGGGTTCATCGCTGTCAATTTAATGGGTGCCGGAAAGTTTATACAAAGAGCTCCCACTTAAAGGCTCACCAGAGGACTCATACAGGTACTTATGTAGGATGCTCCTCTCATCTTGTCCTCCTGCCACCTACCCGTAACCATCTCTTTTTATTCTCATTTAGACAAGAAAAAAAAATATCTCTTCTGAAAGTCCAAGCTTCTGTCTATGAAACGGGGCAGTGCAAAATATGGTAGGCCAGCAAATGTACCCATTATTCAGCAGAACAGAGAAGTTCACCATCTACCATTAAATACCTGTTGGGGTTTCATATATGTTGTGGGGTTTGATGCAGAGTAATTTTAGGATGCCTAAAGGATGTAGATGAATCATTCATGTTAAAACTATGTGCATGTCACTGGGTTTTTGGCACTCACTTCCCCAAGATAACTTAAAAAATGTAAAGTTTAGTCAAGTGTTATTTTCTTCAAATAGAAAATAGCGTGGGTAGGTTTTTGGTGCCTTTTGTATGGGAGAAAGAGAAATGTGTTTCAGATCTTAGATACACGGTTTAGGAATACTCTGTGCATGAGGCAGCATGTGTAAATGGAGATGTGTAGGCACACAGAGGCACATACCCTTCAGATACTCATGGTCTTGGACTTCTCCAGTGCTAAAATATAGTGGAAACAAATAAAAGAATGACATGGAATTTGAATTAAGTCGTGTAGGTAGAGAGGGACTAGGATCTATGGATAGATGTCAGGCTGTTGTTTTGGGTAAGTTTTACAAATGTTATATATATAAATGTGTGTAAGCTGGTTGAAGCATACTGAATTGGCTTAGGCTGGCTGTTCAGGTTCCCTCCTCTCATTTCTTCAGTCCCCAGCAGCTTTTCAGCTGGTATTCATTGGCATTAATAGCTATGCAGTTCACACACGTTGCTGCTTTGTTCTAAGCCTCACACGTGATGAGAGATGATAAATTCCCATTAGCACTGTCTTATCATGTGATTATTCTTGTTTCCAGAGGGATTGCTATAATCAGTTTTCTCAATTTTACTGTAAAATGTGTGGTCTCTTACAATAACTGCACACTTAATTCACGATCTTATCATGCAGGCAGATTCCTAGAAGCAGGGTTGTTCTTGCAAGGTAGAAAATAACACGTTGGACCAACGCAGTAAATCAGATAAATATGTGGGTTGTTAAGAGAGCTGCATCCATCACATACTAGGCAGCACTGTAAAAGTTACATGGTCTGAAGTATAAATCATAGTAAGACATAAAAGGCATTGATCTTTTTATATGGGCTTTCTAGTGCTTTTACTCGGGATAGCCACCTTGCCAGGAGTGACCTCACCTGTGATTCAGTGATTTGAAAGCCAGTGAAAGTAGTGCAATAATTGTAAAATCAGCATCAACATGGTCAGAATGTTGGTTCCTTGTAGCAGCTATGCTACTCTGAGGGCTTGCCCCTGCTGGGGCTGGCAGTGGGACATCCCAGCCAAGGCCTTCCAGCAGATGATGGAGCTTCCATGAAGGCATAAGTGAAGAGTATGAAAGCTGTTCACCCAGTGATCTTGTCTGTTCAGATACACGACCTCTGTGTTCATCCTCAAGCTGGAAGTGATGGGTTTTACTCAGCTTTTCCTGAAGTTAGTCAGTGATATGACATGATAGCCTGGAAAGGGTGAACTTGAGAAGTTTTCCTGGTGTTGTCACACAGATGAGGATATGGAGGAGTCATGAGGAGCACTTACAAAAACTACTAATCTCTCAGCACCTTTACCCTTTGGTGTCAAAATCTTACAAGAGTTTGCATGCTTTTGAACCCAACCTTAGGTCTGGTTGTATTTTCTCAGGCCAAAACCTTTCCCCTCTAATATTACCATGTGAAATCTTACATTTTACAGTTAATACACCATGAGAAACACTTCTCACTGGCCCTGTGATCTTTCTGTTGAATGGCCTTGGATTGTACGTGGTGCCATGACATGCTGAGCCTGCCCATCCACAGCAGTCTGGATGTGGTGGCATGTCTGCCTTTGCTGGGAGATAGGGAAGACCTTTATCAGATGATGCAACTGCAGCTGCCTGGGTGCACAGCCTAGACCTCCCATTCCCAGCACCTCACCTGGTGGCATCGGCTACCCTTCTGATCTTGCCAGTTAAACCGTCAGTGGTTTAAACAGCCCCAGATTATGGGAGTGTTTCTGTTTCCATTCACCATGTCCTGAGCAGATAGCACAGGTTGTTAGGGAAGCAGGAAGGCAAAAAACAAGAGGGAATACAAACCTGGAATGATGATCTCTTCTGTCTTAACAGCTGTAAAACCACCGTGTACATGTCCTAGCTGTGCATAGCTTTGTAGAAAGCATGGTTTTTCCCTTTGTGATCAGGACTGAATGCAGCCTTGTTGTTAAAACACATCTTTGATGCAGAACTTGGGAGCAGGAAACCTGTCTCTCCTTTTTGTCTGTAGAAAGCAGGTTGTCTTAATACCTGTGAACATTTACATCCTGTGAGCAACCTGAGTAAATCGAGGGGAGGAGTGTGATAGGCTTACCTAAACAGCTTATTTGAGTCTGGAGCACAAAATCATTCAGAGCCCTTCATACTGCTTACATGCTCTGCTCCCTAAAAACACTGACCATTGGATGCCTTAAATAGAGCTGGTAGAATCAAGACATTTAATGTGTTCACACTGACTTCTTCAGTGGGGTTCCCCACAGGGAGCCCCTGCCTCTGGTAAAAAAGTGGGACAGAGAGGAGTAGCTATGGATATTTGTGACTGAATTATAAATGTCAGGGCAGTGTCCTCTCCCATGCAGCCTTCAGGGCATGGGACAAGGAGCCCTTTTCTCCGTGGGTGCTTTGTTTTTTTCCGTGCCTGAACTGAATGTGCTGTGGGTTGCGAATGCACCCAGCAGTGCCAATGGCTAGTAGCCACTTGGCTTAGTCAGTGGCTGAGCCAGAGGGTCTGAAATGATTGCAAGATATTTTCCTTTGGCTGGTGGTTTGTTAGTGTGTCATGCGAGAGCAGTCTGCCAGTGTGGGCTCTGTAAACGGGTATGAGTGCCCCACACACAAAGAGCTCCCAGTGTGGGGTTCACAGGCAGAGAGGCAGATGTGGGCTGATCACTCGGCTTGCACGTGCAAAGTCCACTTGCTGGATCAAAGGGATTTACTGCAGTGCATGAAAACAAGAAACCATGGGCTGGGGAGCGGGTGGGGGGTGGAAGGCAGCGGAAGGAGGCTGCATTCCTTTCGTTCATATGTAAGGCTGACCAGACAGATGCTGGCTGCTGTTCCTCACTGCTGCGTGAGGAGCCAGGCTGGGCTGCAGGCAATGCAGGCTGATAGCAGCTTGCTACACTGGGAGCAATCCTCTCTTGGGGTTTTACTTTGCTGGGAAGCCCAGGGACCATCAGACCCCATGTTATACTTGGTGCATCTTCCACATTACTGTCCCACATCTCATCTGCAAGAGAATTAGGACACCACTACAAGGCCCATCAGTGGTTGAACTGGTTATGAAACCACCTTCTGGATGACCTTTGGAGAGGGAAAAACAATAATCTGTGTGGGAGAGAATTTAATCTGGAAGGGAAAGGGAAAAACACTGTCTGTATGGAAAGGGAAATGAAAATATTTGACTGAACTCAAAGCAAGCTGGGGCATCTAAAGTTAAGGGTGTGTAAAGGAGCTAAGAGCAGTGGTTGGACTGACTGTCAGAGTGCAGCAAAGAAGCCCCTCAGGAAAGAAATAGCAGCTGGGCCTGTAAACAGGAGGAAAAGGCAAGCTGTAGGTTTGGAAAAACCACACTGCCAGTGTGAAGGTGAGGTAGAAACATCTAAAGAAGAAGGAACCAGGACTGGCATGGTAATTCAACCCTAGCACATTCTCTCACGGTTGTTCATGGAGCAGACATCAGTGCAAACAATGGTATTTTCTCTCTTTTGAGAGAGGAAAATTTTCATTCTGCCTTCACACATGCATGGAGATGAATTGTCAATGTCATGGAGAGTGGAGAGGGAAGGAATTCCAATGAGCCAAACCCCATGTATAATCATCAGTACTTCCTAAATTAGAAAACAGGATATTGCTGGAGAGTGTCTGAATGCAAATAAGTGTAAGGGTGAGCTGGCCTGTGACCTGTGGAAAGATTAGTCATGGGATGTAACTGTGTCTCCCAGATCAAAGACTGCTGGAGATTTCTATCTCCTGACAAAACCATTCCTATCAGCCTTCCTTGCAGTAATGTGCAGGGGAAGGTATAAGATGGTGTGGATACTTTCTGATGGGGGATGATGCATCCCATAAAAACTGGCCAGGAAATCCTTAAGATTGGGACAGTAATAAAAAAATTACCCTTATGGGGTTCTGTTAGGATTTGCATTTTATGAGTATCAGAAGGTTTGCTTTTCTTTTCTTTATCCATCCAAAACAAGGATTGGATAAAACTGAAGCTCAAGTCTGAGAAACAAGAGTTAGGCATCTCACATCTATATTTAGGTTTCTAAGGGCTAAACAAGAGGGAAATACCCATGTAAATAGATGTTACTAGTCCACATGTGATTTTAAGATAGCATTTCTTCAAGTGGGGTTTGTTTCCCATTGTCAGGACATCTTATTTTAAATTATATAGTTCTTTGATTCAAAATGCTGGGTGAGAGTAACTAAAACAAACAAATCCACCCTGCAGGAAAACAAAGTACTACATCTGCAAGAAAAAGATGAGACACACGAGAGATTAGAAAGAGCATTAACCAACAGAAGGTTTTTGAGACGGCATATAAAATAATAGAGACGTTTCCCCAAGTATTGGAGGTGAAAGAGTAAATATCTGGAATCTGGAAATTATTAGAGTGGACAAGGTTGAGGAGAGTAGGCTGGATGACAGATAAAGAAGATTAATACAAAGTAAAGGAATAACAGAGAAAATAAAGACTCTGTGTCGGTAATAGTAATGGGAAGCTGCATTGCTGTATTGTTTTAGTGCGGTAGTATCTGGGAGCAGAAAGCCAATGAAGAGGAGGAAAAAGCAAGTAGCCAAGCACGGCACAAATTCTGCAGGATGCAAGACTGAATAATGACGTAGGGAAAAGCATTTGGGAGAACAGTATTGGTGGCATAGGAGAAATTACAGCAAAAGCCCAAGATGTTTTGTTGTACAGAGGCCCATAGCTTTGTGGCGAGTTCACAGCTCTGTGTGCAGGACTGAAACCTGCCAAGGGAACATGGAGGGACATGGAGGATCCTGAAGCTCCAATGGCAGCTGGTGAAGCAACAGATGAATACACTGCTGGAAATGAAAGCCAGAGAATTGAAGGAGGAAGGGTATGTGAAGGACCTTCATTCAAGGCTGCATTTTTGGGGGAGTACAGTTGCTTAGCCAGTTTGGAAAGATGTGTTTTCGTTTTGATGTTGGACTTATAAAAAGTTTTTTGTGTACAAACATAACAAGTCTTTATCAAGGCTGATTAAAATAGGCCCAGCTTGATCCTGAGCTCCTTATAACTTCCTGATCTTGAGGCCTTTTAGCCATTTGGCAAGTTTGGAGAGGAGTGTTGTGATTTCATTGTGGAGAGTCAGAGCCTCACTTCATTATTACAGCAAGAGCTTAGACTTAGGAAATGATCTTTGAGAACCACCCAGGCAGCAGGAGGATGGCCCCTGCCAAAAGCAGCCCTTGCCATTCAAAACACCAGTGGTATTCATCCATAGCTTAGTTGTCAATACCTGAATTTTCAGTCCTGTGTTTCTGTTCCATCATTTGCCAAATCAGTAGCATGGGATGGGACAATCTTATTGTTCGGGTTTGAAAATGTAAATTGGTGTTATTTGTTTGTTTGTTTGCCATGTGAGAAGGGTTTTGGCACAAGGTAGACCTAGAAATTGATGTTTTCTGTCTGTTCAGCAGCTGCAGGAGGGCAAGTGCAGGTGCCTCCAAGTGTTATGGCAGTCTGCCTTGGTAAGGCACAGAGGAACCTTCTTGAGTTTGTAATTTAGTGTTTTCTTTATACCCATCCATCCACTCCTGAGCCCCTGTGAAGCGCCCAGCCAGTGGGCAAATGATAGAGATCACAAAAAGAGACTCAAAGGAAAACCTGCCAATTTGTCTTCTGCCAAGTTCCCTTTGTGTTGCTGCTGTCCCACACTGGATAGAATTGCCAAGTTAACAGCAAGAAGCTATTATTTTCTTGTCCATTTGTCCAAAAGTGCTGGCATTTCTAAAGTATTTGAGGTCATGCCAGAGATGAATTGGAGATGTGTCCTCAGAAATGCTGTTTTAGGCTGAGGTGGGCATGACTGGGAGACCTGAAGTGCTCTGGGCAGGAAAAGCCAAGTGCATTACCTCTCATCTTAAAAGCAAGTGCTGGGTTAGAGGCTTTTCCTAAGCACAGTGTGGGTGTTTGAGTCTGAGTCAAATCTGGGCGGGTAGTAGCCAGCAGCCTGGATGGACCTCTCCTAACCTGGAGCCTGTCTTTCACACCCCATGTGGACACAGTCCCACATACCTATATACCAGCAGCAGTAACTTGAAAGCAGGAGCAGATGAACTACAAGGCTTCATGGAGGCTGACCTAAATACAGCAGAGGTTTCTATGCTTTTGCCAAGGGTGGTGGGGTCCCAAATAAATCCATGGGCACAATGGCATAAGTGGTGCCCACCTTATAGCAAAAACCAGCTACAGGTAGGGAGACTGGCTTGATAGGGATAGAGAATATGAGACACCCATTCAATCCCACACTCTCTGGCCCAGGTGTCTGTGAGGCTATTTTTGAAATAAGTTCCATTGTCTGACTCAGGTTCCAGGTCACCACAGGACTTGATTTTCGATGCCCAGGATGATGTTCTGGGCAGTGGTGTGAGGCACAGGGTACATCTCCAGCCATCCAGTGGTTGTGTCCACCATTGTCAGCGTGTAGTGCCTGGCTTGGTGAGTTTCTGGAAGTGTGATGCAATTGATCTGCCAGACCTCCCCAAACTTACATTTCAACCATTGTCTCCTTATCACAAGGGCTTTGCACTTGGCTTGCTTGATTGTAGCACATGTTTCACAGTTATGGATGACCTGGAAGGTACTGTCGGTGGTTAAGTGCACCCCTTGATCAGGAGCCCCTCGTGTTGCATCTCTTCTCTGATGACCTGAGCTGTTATGGACCTACTAAGCCAAAAATAATTCACCTTTATGTTGCCAGTCCAGATCCATCTTGACACTTTCATCTTGGCAGCCTGATCCACCTGTTCATTGTTGCAGTAGCCCAACTCTTGGTTATGTGGGCATCTACGTGGTGTACTTTTACAGCCAGCTTCTCTACCTGTGGCAATGTGTTGCCACAATTCAACAGCCTACATGGGTTTACCTCTGTGCTGCCAATTGATCTAGCCAGTCCCACAGAACATTTGACAGGAACAAAGGCATTAATATTCCTTGGCTACAAGTCATAGTACATATTATTAATTCATTAATAATTATTGAATCTTCTTTCGGTTAAATTATTTGCTCCTTTTGCTCAGTCTTCTTCTACTTTTGAGTTCTTGAATCAGTGCGCCGTGAGTCAATGTTCATAATCTCCCTCTGCCAAAATTACCCTTTCCGTAGTTTGATGAGTTGGCATTGTTTTTTCCTTGTAATCTGGTCTTATCTTGGTTGTTTTGTCAATTGTCTTTTGTTCCTTGATTTAGAAGAGCTCTTTCATGTGGAGGTGGTAGAAAAGCCTCCATGGCCCTGCAGGGCAAGCTGGTTTTGGCCTCCCCTTGTAGAACAATTTGGACCACATCAAGGTGCTCTTTCCCCAGCAGTCTGTTCCTACTGAAGATGAGGACATCCATCACCTTCCCTGTCCATGAGGTTTCTTCACATTTCTCCAGATGCAGAGGGCAATACAAGCCATGCTGAGCAGCCCCACAGGTTGCCAGGCCGTACAGAGCAACCAGGTCATGTCAAGGGCAAGGAGGTTCCAAAACTGGCACAAAGGATACGGCAGGCTAGAGGCTGCACGCTCTGGGATAATGGGCGATTGCTTCAGTCACTCAGGAGCAATGTCCAGCTTCTCCCTGACCTGGTCCTGGGAATTGCAAAGGCCGGTGGTGCTGGTCCTTTCAGCAGTCGTGCTCTTGGCTACAACAGGCGGTTTCTTTGGACCCTCAGGAATGACGTCCATCCTGAACCTTACCCAACCTTTGGGACTGCAAGGGTCAAGGCTGCTGGTCCATTCTTCAGCCATACATGTGGCGGCAACAAATGGCAGAGACAGCCTGTGGAGCACCACGGTCAGGAAGACCACCAGGATGAGCCTCCTTTTGGTCTTTTGCATGGGTGACATCTTGACACGTGAGCTGCCTCGGCCTGCCATGTTGGTCGGAGTTCCTGCTGTGATGTTCGGGCTGGGTGCCTGCCCAGGCTCTATGCGCTTGCACATGTTGGCAGTGTGACATCATGGGCTGCTGTCACCTGGGCTCTGTGATGTCACAGCTTTTGTCTGCCTGCCCAGCAGGCAGTGAAGGCCAAAATGCAGCTGGGAAGGACCTGGGTAGATGGGTTTTGAAGGCTGTCCCACTGCAATGCCTGCTGAAAGACACTGAGCCCAGCAGTGCAGTGGCACTGTGTCCCACAGGATTTGCACTGTGAGCTGTGCCCAGACTCCATCCAAGCTGCATTCAGTGCTGTGCCCCAGCTGGGCAGCCATGATGTGTTTCCACACAAAATCCTCTTGAGGGCAAAGTGGCAACCCATGTTAAGAGGAAAGCCAAAAATTCATGCATTTTGACTAAAAGTCTTAACCCCCCTTGAGCAGGGTCTTGGACAAACTCACCTGTAAGAGGAATAACAAATCATTCTCAACATACCATTACCTTTCAGATGTGTTTAATCATCTTTTACCACAACAATGTCAACTGGATACAGTTTGCCATATAAAATTTCAAAGGAGCTTACTCCTTTCATAACACGTGTGGTGATTCAGATTATCACTAAAGCAATAGGTAACACATCTACACCTTTGTGGATTTGCCACCCAGCACCCCTTACAGAACTGTAAATAAATACCTCAACTCTGTGTGTGGATCAACTTCTTGCACAGTGGGTGAGGCCACCTGTTTCCGGACAATGACTGCAGAACCAAAATCTTTCCACTGGTCAGCTTTAAACATGATAAGAAGGCTTAATAAGAATCAAAGTATTTAAAAAACTGCAGGCCAGTTTGCAATCCCAGAAGTCCCTATTTGCAGATAAGCACACAAATGTTGTGTTAGGTAGATTTGTTCCTGAAGATGTCTGGCTGTCAAAACTCAGAACTGAAAATTGTGGCTGCAAAAATTGAATGCTGAAAAAACATTTGCAGGCATGCTAGCTAAGCTATTGATGACAAACATGGGTTTCAAGATAAAAGCTGATGCCCAGCTGAGTTCTGAAAGGAAGGTGTACTCAACTGTATGGCCATGCACATTCAGAGGCTTAGCAGGGATTTATTCCTTCCTCCTGTACATCTGGACTCTCACCACACACAGAGAGGTCTTAATAGCTTAGTTAATATAAGCTTCCATTTGTATATCTTGTTGGTCACCTGTAAGGTTTGCAAAGCCTTTCCTTCTTCAGAGTGAAATTTTCCACATTTGGGGTTTTTTTCCAGTATGGTTGTTGTTTGTTATTTTAGAAATTGGAGCATGTGTGTTGGAGAGAGTCAGAGAGAAAAGAACTGTACACAGTGTAACAAGTTTAGCTAAAAGCTTGGCCCATGTAGTTGAAAATAATAGAAGATTTCTGTCTGTGAATATCTGGGTAAAAATTAACTTGAATGGATTAAGCTGTGATCCGTTGTAAACTGACTTCCATATGAGTGGTATTTTATCATTAATTCTTTGTAAGACCCATAGAATCCCAAAGGTGATTTTTTTCTTGGGCTTTGTTTGGCTTTGAATGTGTGTTAGTAAACCTGTTCCATACAGAAAACCTCTTTTATTTTTTGATTTTTCTCCCCGAGGACACAGTGTCACCCCGCAATGGAATGTTGTAATACTTTTGTGTTCTCCTTTGGT
Source organism: Sylvia atricapilla (assembly GCF_009819655.1). Taxonomy (NCBI): domain Eukaryota; kingdom Metazoa; phylum Chordata; class Aves; order Passeriformes; family Sylviidae; genus Sylvia; species Sylvia atricapilla. The sequence continues at coordinate 12,461,723 of NC_089146.1, forward strand.
TACTTACACTCACCTGGCAGCATGAATGATCTGGGTGGTTTCCAGCTGGTTGCATGTAACCCCCTTGGAGCTAAGGACAGGTAATCCTTTGTGCCTTTTCCAAAATCCAGATGGGGAAACTTCCTAGCTGGTAAAATTAATTATCTTTACTCACTGCCTTGTGCTCTTGAGATTAGTCTGCTTGGTTCACCAAGGGTTGCCCAGCAGCATTGCCAAGGCCTTTTTACTGAGCCCTGCTCAGTGAGGAGCAGCAAGGAGCTTGTGTGCTGCTGGATGCAGCCTACCAGCCGTGCCCAAGGACAGAAAGCACCAGGAAAGGAGAGATCTCCTTCAAACATGCCTGCCAGCGTGGAGGTAGCTCTGCCTTGGCACCAGGGCAGCCTTTAGTGAGAGAACTTGCCAGTGTGTTCTTTACGCCTAAGCACATGATTTCCCTTTTGCATCTATCCCCAAATCAAATCCAGTATCTGAATGATTGAGATCCTGGATCTTTTTCCATTTTTGTTGTTGACAAAAATGGGAAATCAGAAGGGATCTATGTTCTTTTTCCCTCATGTTTTATTCCTGTGCAGTGTCTGCCAGTCTGCTTTTTTTTTTTTCTCTTTTTTTTTTTTTCTTTTTTTTTTTTTTTTTTGGTTATCTTTTCTCTTATTTTCTAGTGACTTAAGAGAGAAGATGGTAAATGCTGAAAAACGTCAGCACTGCAATAGTTTGAATAAGCAAACCTCACATTCATTAGCAAAATTATGGAGCAAAACAATTTAAAATGTTAGTATCAGGAAAAGGGTAGTCTGTTCCTCTGAATTTTTTTGTAATTTCTGGACAGGGTCTGTGATATATGTATCTCATTCTTTTCCTGGCCTATTTGCCTTTATATATAGTCTGGATTTTCTCAGAAACTCTTGAGCTAAACCGTAGGTTTCCAAGGAACACATCTTCGATCCACTGCTCTGGATTATGTAAATATGCACCATGTCCCTTAAAGGCTATCTCATTGTCCACCCTCAAAGATACCTTACAAAAAACAAAGGGAAGAGAACATGTTTCAGAGTACTGGAAAAATCTGACCCAGTGAGCTGCTGAATCTTTTTCCTTTTTCATCTGCTCCTTCTGCCGCTGCTTCCTTTGCATCTTTGAGCTTGCAGAGCTCCACAGAATCTGAAACTAGAAGCCCTTATTAGAGGACATTTTTTTTTTTTTTTAATTTCTTGCTGCTCCTCTGGGGACCTAAGTAATGGCAGCTTGAAGCAACAGAGAATGTGTAATTAGGGCAAACAGCGATGCCTCTCGTGATCGGGAGAAACAGGAGGAGAGGAGGGGAAGCGCAACAGCCCGGCGTGCACAGGCTGTTACTAGGAGACCCCGGCACGAAATGCATGAGATGCGGGGTGCTAATGGGCCGGCCCCGCCGCCTGGGTACCAGCCCGACCTGCTGCACAGCTGCTTCTGCCCGCCCGTTGCCAAGCAACTCCTTTTCTCTCTTTTTTATCTCTCTTCTCTTCTCTTCTCTCTCTTCTCTTCTCTTCTCTTCTCTTCTCTTCTCTTCTCTTCTCTTCTCTTCTCTTCTCTTCTCTTCTCTTCTCTTCTCTTCTCTTCTCTTCTCTTCTCTTCTCTTCTCTTCTCTTCTCTTCTCTTCTCTTCTCTTCTCTTCTCTTCTCTTCTCTTCTCTTCTCTTCTCTTCTTCTTCCTCCCTCTCCCTCTCCTCCTTCCTTTTTTTTTCATTTTTCTCCCCTCTCCGCAGTCATTCGGAAGGCTTAATTGGGTAGTTTTGCTGCTGGTGTTGCTGCCGAGTGCTCGGCTGTCTCTACCGCTCGGCTGCTGTCCCCAGGGCCCGGCCCAGGGGAGGATGTGCCGGCAATTAATGGGGCAGAAGTTGGGCTTGTTGTGCTCAGGCTGGCACCAGCATCTGTCCCCCAGCCCTGCTCCCATCGTCCAGGAGCTTCCTTCAAAGAGGAGCTGTGGAGAGGGGTTTGAACGGGGAGCACGTTGCAAAGGCTTTATCACTCTCGATGGGAGTCTTGCACAGACCCAAAGAGATAAAGCCAGGCGTTCCTCCCCTCCTTCAGGGCTCAGTAAGGAGAGCAATGTGCGCTTGTTAAATGCAGCCTCTTGAGTAGAAAATGGAACATTTCCATTCCTTTGAATGTTGCTGCATGCTTTGCTTTCCTCAGCTTTTCAGCTAGGCAAGTGGGCTTTGTGGATGTGCGTTAGGTGCTTGTGTGTGCATAAGACATAATGCTGCAAAAATGGGTTTCTTTTTGTGTCCTGAATGGCTACATGCTGAAGACTGCTGCTTGGTAGACAAGCCTTAGCAAGGCCCTCAGGAACTAATCCGGAGCTTTGAAGTTTGTAGAAAGACTGATTGGACATTGGGTCTGCTTCTTAACCTCTTATCCCCCATCTCTAATATAGATATGATCAGAGACACCTCTCTATAAGGGCCCTGCTGACCTTTTTGGATGAAAGGAGCTGTACATCATTCATGGAAATATACTGCTTTTACACTTGATCATCCCTGCCCTTCTAAAAATAGGTACAACCTTCTCACAATGTGTATTTCACAATCCTGTCACATTCCTCTTCTGCCCCATACTGTCTTCTGCCAGCTTTTCTCTTTTGCTTTGTCACCCTTTCAAAGGCTTTTCCATTTTTCCAGCAGGTGGCAAAACTGAATAAAATGCCAATTTTAATTTTTTTTCGTCTTTTTTTTTGTGTAGAAAACATTTCTAGGCCAGTTAAGCACTGACCATTATCCCCTCCTTTGCATTCCTTTTAAATAATAAAAATATTAATTAGGCTTTCTATTCTCCAACAAAAATCAATTAAGAGTATATTGAGGAATGAAAGGCTCAGAAAAGTATCTGAAATTGATTTTTGTAATTAGTTTTACTGGTTGATGGGTTGCACGCACATATGCTTAGATATTAGCATTGATCTCCAGAGGATGTGTGTATTAAATAGCCTGCTCTTCCTTTTTGCTAAAGAAATGAACTTATTAATCTTAAAAAGAGGCTGATGCTGTTGTGCTCTGGACTGCAGCTGCTCACCAGCTTTTTTGTAACCTTAGCAGCAGAGCAGCTGCCTGAGCCATGTGATGGTAACATGCTGAATCTGGTGTGAAAGTGGGGAGCGGGTCTGGGACAGCTCCTCTTCTGTGTCTCATTTTTGACAAAGTGTGTATATGTAATGAGGGAAGACAGGCACTGGTGTTAAGGAGACCTGTCTGATTAGATTTCGTTTTTCAGGGATCCTTAAACTCAAATGTCCTTCTGAGACATGTTTCTATTAATCTCATATAGCACTTTACACAGGAAGAGAGGAGTGACCAGTAACATTTTCTGTTGTGATATGTGCTGTGTGCTGTGTTCAGCTAATTAAAAGAATTATGGCTTGGCTTCATTGGTATGCCATGTATGTAGCTTGTAAAGCTCTCAGGGACCCTTGGAGATGAAGAGTGCTACATAAACATAAAATATTGGTAATGTGAAGTTCCACATTAGGCATCTCATTGTGCTGAGGCAGACTTTCACCATAAACTGCAGAGCAGCTAGAGATGCCTGCCTGGCATTTCACTGTGAGGTACTCTGGGGGGCTGCTTCTCCCCAAAAACCACACCAGCTTCTGGCACTTCTGAGAGACTTGTGTCTGCAGCAGCAGCATCCCCACAGGCACTGGCCTCTGAAGGATGCCTGGGTTCATCCTGCAGTGACACTGCTGCTCCTGAAATGGCATGGTCCCACTCACCAGCACGGGAGCAGTGTCCGAAAAGGATTTCTCAGGAAAGGTAGCAAGAAAAATCATTAAAACACTTTTAGGGTAAAGGAAAGTTATTAAAACACTCTTAAAAATCACTACTTGATTCTTCATACATTTCTTCATACAGCTCAGACCCCCAGAACTTCCTTACAGGAAAAATACAAGAAATCTTGCATTTAATTTTTTTTTTTTTTTTTGTTGTAATTTTACAGTTTGTCTAGTTCTCTGGGAACATCAGTCTTGAAACAAGTGTAGCTGAAACTGTCTTTCAATAAATATTTTTAGATATTGAGACTTTTAGAACTACCTTAATTTTAAATGATTTTTAAATTACAGATTATAAAAAAGAAGAAAATACTTGTGTTTCTTTCAGACAATGTTTTCTTGGATTTTGAAACTATATGTAAAAAATTCTCAGTGGATTGGAACACATGCTGTTTTTTTCTGTTGTTCTCTGAAACACACTTTCAGATACTGGCTTTGTGTAGCTGTGTAATATTAAGGAGCTCTTCAAACATAGTGCAATGAATGTCTGCTTTGAATGGCCTTCAAAATATGCATATAGGTAGAATTTGGGGGTTTGGCCTCACTTTCTTTAAACATTTTTTGCTAAATCAGAAAGGAGTGTCAAGAGACTAAAGGAGTCCCATGTCACTACCACATTTTTAGCACAGAGAACTAGCAGCAACTATTTTGACTGTAATTCTCCTCTGAAGCTCACTGCAGGACTGGGAGCTTAAACTACTTGATTGTTTTACTAAGTGCCCTGCAGGAGAGTGCTGGGGAGGGGTAAGGAAATAGATATGGATGGATGGATAATCATAATATCTTTGCTTTCAATTCCATAAAGATACAGGGGGAAACTTGAGCCTAATGAACATTCTTCCAATAACTTGGATGGAGCCAGGGTTTTACCCTATCAGACTGGAACTCTGTGATCTCATTGTGCACATCCCAAAATCTAGAGAGTTTTCTTCTTAAAGTCCCTGCTGTTGAAATTCGGGGAATAAAGAGGCAATTTCTTCCTCTATATTTCAAAATAAATGTTACTAGCCTGCAGGGCTGCAAAGAGAGTTTTAAAACCATGGCCCTAGGTTATGTACAAAGCAGAAGGCAAATGATGTCTGAATATTATTGTTTTCTTCTTTAAAATCTCATTATTTCTGTAGAAGAGTGCACTTGTGACTTTTTAACCCTTGGGATTGGCAGTAAAGAGTGCAGCTATAAGAAATATAACGTGCCCATTGTGTGCTGTAGTTTTGCAGCCATGTCCTCAGCTGATCTGGAGTAGGTAGCTCTGTGTCCTGTAACCTGGTGTTTCTACTAATCACTCTGCTGAAACAGCCTCTCTGAGATGTCTTTGCAAACACTGCCTTACTTCTTGGACAAGGGAAATATGTCTGGGACCTAAAACATGGCTGTGGGACATAGGTGGCAAGGACAGGGGGTCTCTGGATCTTGAGAACAGACATCCCCATTGCTGTGTTTTTTGAGGAAATACTTGTTGTGAAGGTCTGTACAGGGTTTACAATTCAAATATGTGTTGGAGCAGAAACCTGATGTTCTCTGGTTTGTGCCTGGAGAGCAAAGATACAGATGCATGCAGCTGACCTGCTTGCCTGGCCCCCTGCACCATCAAAGTAGAGAAATTCACCTTCAATTCCAGTCTGCCTGGGTATGATGTGTTACAGTCCACCCTTGCTTTTGCCTCCCCCTTGACTTGAAAAAGAATGCCATAGGAGGAAGTGCCAGATGATGGCTTTCAATATCTAAAGCTGCATGCAATGAAGCTCACCAAGAATGCCTGAAGCTGGAAAATGGAGGGAGAAGTTCCAAAAACCAGTGTGGTGGTCATTACAGAACCAGCCCAGCTCTACCCATTATCTTTTGCTGGAAACCTAGTGTGTTTGCCACAGGAGTGTAAATGGGATTGTGTGCTTGGCTTTTTCATACTTTCAAATTATAAATTTTTGGCTGTCAAGAGAAAGCTGTACCAATCATTTGTTTATTTTTGTAACTAGATGCCTAATATTTAGTCTTGCATTCATCTTAGTCACAAAAGGAATCATGACATGATTTCAGGGTTGACAGTCTGATGAATTTTTTGTTATGACTTATAATTTTAGCTTCACTATTGCATGTTTCCCATAAATTTTAGTAGGTCTTTGTCCTCCAGTTACCAGATTGGACCAGGCTGGATGAAATAGAGGATGGAGGGCCAGACTGTACTGAAATGTGCTTTGGGGGTACTTTTAGAAGAAGAGCTCAGTTGGGTGGGGTGCCATAAACAGAAGTGGAACAGAGAGCCTACTCCCCAAGCATCCCAGTCTAAGGGTATAAAATGTGCTCCAGGAACATGAAAAGGTTAAAATGAGGTGTGGACCACAGGACACAGCCACAGTGAAGAGAGGCTGCTTTACAGAAGTGTGCAGTCATGATGGACTGAAAACCTAAAGCATATCTGAAGGGCTAATAACATTTCTGTAGGTCTGTTTCGGTGACACAGCCCTTCCAGACCAGTAGGTTTCAGCACACGGCTCTGTGCACAAGCAGGTGTGTGCAGGCTGCTTCTCCAGGATCCTCACCAGGCAACTCAGGATGTGTCTGATATGTTTCCTGGTGATCAAGTGACCTCTTGACATGAGGCTTTGGTTGCCCCCATTCACTGTGCCTTGGTTTAGCCTGGCCAGAGTGTAGGCATGTTTTTTTTCCTGTCCCAGGAGCTGCAGTGTGAGTGCACAGCTGGTGTGCTTCACCTATGAGTGAGGTTGAGGCCGCAGGCCGAGGCTGTGGCCGGCCAGAAATAACACCTTCCAATGCACACAGTGTGGATGTTGGGTCCTGTGCACCCACTGTCTCACTGCAGCTCTCCTTCACTGTGCTGCACTGCTCTCTCATGCACGTGCTGCCCACGGAAACTACAAGTCAGTAAGCTTGCAATCACTAGGTAGTGTCTCTGACTCCCAGGGGAAAAATAGAAGCAGCTGAAAGTCAGTGTTCTATGTTGCTTACAGATTTTCCATAACCAAATGATACATTTTTTTTTAACACAAGTGCTCATCTAGGAAAATTTCATCATTCACTGCTTGAATATATCTGCACTGCTTCCCAGGTGCATTTATGGATGTATGGAATCTGAACCAGCCCCATGGTGTGGAGTAAGTTCTGAACTGAAAGAACTGAGTATTTAACATGTTCCTAGGTATTGGCTTCTTTTGGGATGAGGACTGGCTCCTCCATTGAGTTTGTATAAATGTGGATTTATGGATTTGTTTAAGTACTGCACAGATCCTTGTGTTGAACAAATGTGACATAAGGAGTAGAGCCTCCTTCCTGGGACTGGCTTGCAGGCACAAGTTTTAAATGTGGTTTTTAATTTGAGAAATTAGGAAAAAAGTCAGTGTGGCACAACTCCGTGATGTTCCTATTTTTAATTGGATTTTGCAGCTCATAATTAATTTTGTAAAAAGAGGGAGATCCTGGCCCTGTAGAATTGAGTAGGAGTTTTGCCATTGCCTTCAGCAGAGGAAGATTTCATCATGTATCTTTTTAGTCTCACTAATCTTCCGAACAAGAGAAGAGCAGCCTAACACATGGAAAGGATCCTTCCCATTTTTTCTCCCTGCTATTTCCAGTAGTGAGGTAGGAGGATCCTCCCCCTTTTTTCGTTCTCATGCTTTCTACATATGTGCGCCTTGGCAAGATACACTTCATTTGTTCTTCGTGTAAGGTGAAAGCAGCTATTAAAGGAGCAGTTTGTTTGTAGTCTTCACATGCAGAGACAGGCAGGTCTCTCTCCTCCTTCCCTCCTGTGTTTCTGAGTAGCTACAGGAGGGCAGGAAATCTAACCTCTTTGAGGTCTCTGGGTCAAGGAGCCGTCTGACATGGCTTTAAAGGTCACCATGTTCCTTTGCATTTACCGTGTGCATGGGGAGGCACAGTATGGCAGCATGCAGTCTGGAGCACTGAGAAATACTGTCTGACATTTTGCTGAGCAGGGCTTGGGTTATGAAGGAAAAACAAAACTCAGCTCAGGGCTGTGCAAGGAGCCCCTGCAGCAAGTAACAGAGATATGTGTCATTCTGTGGGTTTACCAGTAATGGTGCTTGGCTTTTCTGTCTCTGGTAACCTATATATAGCACTGTATATTTGCAAAGCTCTTGACAAATTTTAACAAGCCAAACTCCACTTCAATCCTAGTAGCCTGTATAGTTTCACAGAAAGCTTGAGATGCTTTTCCTTCACCCTTCTGCTCTGTAGATGACTGTATCCTTCAGACTGGCTGTACCTGCCAGATTTGGCTGAGCAGTCGTCTTCTGAATTTGCTTTGCAGCGTGTGTGTGGCAAACTGCTGCAAGGCATTTTCTCTGCCTGGCTGTCTCCACTCTAAGGTAGGCACTAGAGAGCGTCAGAGAACCAAGGAACTACATTATCATCGAGGCTTGCTTACTGACAACTTTTTAAAATAATGCATGAACTGTTCAGACAAAAGTGGTGCTCCATCACAGGCACAGGACCAGGCCTGGGAAATCCCATTTTTCTGAGGAGAGAAGATGTTGTTTGTCAGGTAGGATGCAAAGGGCTGGGGGAAGACTGCTGCAACTGCAGCTCCAGTGTGTGAGGTCAGCACTGGTGACAGTGTTTGAGGTACAGTTGAGTAACTAGCCCAGAAACAAGACACCAGCACCTTGCTCACTAAGAAGATTCTAACTTCTTATTTTCCTGAAGAAATCTTGTTCAAAGGATAAAGGAACAAGAGGTAAGTCTGCAGAGATGACCAAGCAGGTGCATTCTAAGTGGGGTAGTGTTAATGTTGGCTCAGTCCATTGTCCTTTTGGGCATTTTCCCATGGAGGACTGATTCACAACAGGGACATCCAGGCTGGCATTTCTTCATTTAGGGACTGTGGTTTAAATGGATATTTTGGTGTAGTCTTGCCAAATGCTGCCCCCTCTTCACAACTTCATTCCAATGAATCCTTTAATTGAACTACTGAGCCGAAGAAGCTTCTCAGAAGCCAGTAAAATGGGGCAACTTCAGTTAAGGTCTCAGCCCATTCTGCTGTTCTGTCTGAGGCAGATGACCATTGTGCAGCAGAGCTGCCTGTGCAACAAGAAGTCTGCCAAAACTCACAAGCAAGAGGACAGCATTTTTTTTCATGTATTTTGCTGCAATTTTCTTTCCTTTTTCACTTTTCTTGCTCTTTTTGCCTTTCCAGTTCATCACATAATATACATAGGTCTCCCATAATCAGATCTCACTCTTCTACTTGCTGAATAGACACACTAAATATAGCAATCTGTGTCTCTGCATTGTCTGCTGTGGTCAAGTGACTGTTTTGTGTGACTGGCCTAGAGGGGTCTTACAGATTGCATTCTCAATGTGGCCCATTGTGGGGTTTTAAAGATTCCTTTCTTATCAATTTTGCGAAATAAATAAGTAATAATCCACTTAGAAGCTTGGTAGTGAAAATGATTTCTTGTCTGAATTTTATCTTAACTGACTGGATGGGGAAGAGTGACATGGAGTTTGTATAGGAGGAGATGCACTGGAGCGTTTGTTTTGGGAGGAGATGTTAAATATGAATGCACACCAATGCGTGTGCACTGAACAAGGAAAAGGGAGTCATGGCTTGGGATTCTTCATCAGAAGGTGTTAATGACTCCACAGATGTTACACCATGGCAGACTTTGATCTGCAGAGACTGACGTGTATTAGAAGATAGTTAGATACTAACACGGAATTGTAGAATATCCTGAGTTGGAAGAGACCCACAAGAATCATTGAGTCCAACTCCTAGCAGCAGACTAAAATCTCTCCTGTCTTACCACTACACCATTTCACAGCCTTCAGCGGTATTGTTAATATTTTGGGGCAGAATAACAACTGATGAAGGTGTAGTATAAGAAGCCTGAAGGACCAGCCCATTCAAAGAAGTGAAAATATATCTTCTCACACTCAATGACCTGACACATAATTTCTTGGTCCTAGGAGTAGATTTTGTTGTCAGAAGCAAGTAAAAAAGGTGCAATCCTTGGGGGCAGCAGGCATGAATGCTTGTGGGGAACAGATGTTAGGCTGGCCATGCAAAGGGTAAACAGAATCAGGGTAAAGCGTGTGATGCATAGTGGTGGTCACTCAGAAGAGGTGCACACTTGAGCTGTCACTCAGGTGTACCACGGTAATACATCTGGCAAGGTTAGAGTGAGCTGAAAAGCTGTTTGAAAATCAGCCGCCCAGCTGCTTAGGCATTTGAGGACATTCTTAGGGCTTCTTCAAACACCAGTTGGCTGGTTTTGTTAGAAACAAGATAAAAGCTTGTGCGAGAATTTTAGCTGTGGTAAAATCTGGACGGGAACTATCCTCGGAACAATACATCACAAGGCCTAAGTTATTTGCATCCCACACTGACCATGAATTGTGTGATGGGCTAATCTACTTCAATGGGTTAGAGGCAGGGTGGGAGGACACGGGGCTTTCACGTTGAGTGCTCAGAAATTCTGCTGCCACGCTGACTGTTCTCTCCTCCCCTCTGCAGGTGAGAAGCCTTACAAGTGCTCGTGGGAAGGGTGCGAGTGGCGTTTTGCACGGAGCGACGAGCTCACGAGGCATTACAGAAAGCACACGGGTGCAAAGCCCTTTAAATGCAACCATTGTGACAGGTAATGCAGCTCCTAACGTGGTGTTCAAGAAACTTGTGGACTTTTATGGCTGGCGTGGAGCTGCCGGCTCCCAGAGACAAGAGACCTGGCTCCCAGCAGAGGGGCCCCTGCTGTTCCATTGCCTGGATCTCTGGAGGGACCCTCTGCTTGGCCCTTGTCCTCTCTGCCGCAGTGGCTAGGCAGGCTGGCAGATGGGGAATTCATCCTAAGCAGTCTAAGCTGTTTCCATCCCACAGCACAGAACAAAATGTGGGACCAGGTGTAGGTCTGACCGAACGCTGCTGGTGTCTGTTGTGGGCACAGGATCCAGTTCATAGGGGAGTTCTTGTCAACATTCTTAAAGCAGAGAAGACCATCCAGAGGGCCTCAGACCATTTCAGTGATGGACCTCTCCACAAAGCATCTCTCCAGCTTTCTGTCTCCTGACCCTCTGTAAGCCTGCAGTGCTCACAAAGGCAGAGCTGCCTCTATTTGCTCTGCTTCAAGGACAACCCCAACCCCTGCTGGCTACCGGCTTTTGGCAGGGTGGGCCTCACAAAAACATTGGTGTATCGCAGGAGGAATGGAGAGTGTGTGGCTGTTGTACCACAACGTGGCCCAAATCTACAGGAAACCTTTAGAGGAAAAGCATTTAATTTCTGTATGATCATTGTCTTCTTTTAGCACTGAGTCCAGGGCTCCTAAAGAAAAGACAGCAGAGGGCATAATTTTCAAAAGCCCAAGTGTAACTTAGACACGTTTTACCGTTCATGTGCATGGGGTTGTTTGTGTAAGATCAGCGATCTCTGCACGTTCCTGCTAATGAATGAATCTTTTCCTACATTTTTAAATCTCACTGTTGACATCTGAAGTGGGAAATACCCTGCATGCACCTTCATTCCATGAGGGTCCAGATTTAAAAGGCTGACAGGTGCTCCGGGCCGAGGCTCCTGGGGAGCCCGTCGCTGCACAGTGCTCTGGGCAGCCAGCAGTGAGGTGTGCGCAGAGCACCCAGCAGCTCTGGGAGTGCCGCCCTTACGGCCGCTCACCGCCATTCGTTTTCACATCCTCGCTGCTTTAGCTGCTTCAGTAAAAACTGAGCTTCTCTGAAAGATCTGGTCATCCTTGCTCCGTGCTGAGCGTTTTTGAAAGCTGGGTTCTTTCAATTTAGAAACAAAACCAAATGAACACCCTTCCCCACATCCCCAATCCCAACTGATAAGAAATCAGGGTGGAGCAAAAGCAATTACCCCTGTAATGACTCTTGACAGCACTGACAGGATCGAACAATGAGCACTTCTCCTCCATTCAGCCCCCCAGCTGAAGATTGGCAGTGCCCTGGGTGAAACCTGGATCCACTATTGAGTAATCAAATAATGTGCTTGCATCTGAACATGTTATCCAGCTAATCCTATTTATATATATTTTTAAAAGAGGCTTAAGAAAATTACCCATCTTTTTAATGCAGCACTAAGGTTCTCGACTGTGATAAGGAAACGTTTTGTAATACAATAAAGCCTCTAGGAAGCCTCTGGGTACACCAGACCAACAGAGAATATGCGTGGAGAGAGGATGTGTGGGACATAAAGAAGGGGCACCATCCTTTTATGGGAAGGAAATTTGATCATTTTCACATCCTGCCTTTCCAAGAGCTTCATCTCCTTAAGTGCTCTTCTGCCCTTGTCTCCCCTCTTCCCGTCCCCCTTCCCCCACAGAGGGCTTCCTCTTGGATTATCTTTTGTTTTATCCCTGGATCATCTTTTGTTTGCTGAGAACGAGGGACAGGATAAACCAAGTAGGGACCTCTGCAGTTCTGCTTTTGTTCAAGCACTTCTGTGAATGAGAACAATTATGTTCTCTGTTTTAAATGTAAGGCATTGCCTTTCTCTTTTCATTCCTCAGAGTGGCCCCACAAACACACACACATATACACACAGCCCCAGGGTTCCTATGTCAGGACAAACAATATTTTTAGCAGAGATCTAAAGAAATACAGCCAGTATTTTCAACTCCTTGGTCTCTCTCTTTCAGCCCTTTGTTAAGTGTTCATTATTTTCCCTCTACATATTATCCCTGTCCACCTAGCTTTTCTCTTTGGCAGCAAACTCAGTCACTGCAGTCAAGAGATATATTCCTGTAATCATCTAATGCATTTTCTGCTCTTCTGCTGAATCTGTAAATGAAGGAAAAACATTATTAATAAAATTCAGAGTGCTGAGGATTGTGCATTTGCACTCTATGCCCATACTATCTGTATGTGGTGATAGGAGGCAGATTTGTCTTTATTCCCCCAGTTTTATTGTTGCAAGCTTTTAGAGTGACAGTGCCTTTTCTTTTGCCCCTCTGCCATACTAGTGTTTTTCATTCTTTTCTCATTTTCAGGTCTCTTTGCTACCACCTACTGCAGAGGTCATCTCAAGCAAGCACTGAAACATGAGCCTAAAACTGCCTTTAGCCACTTAGGCAGACTTTTAAAGATGTGCCTTCCTGAGCCAGGGTTCCAGCTGGAGAGCAATTTCTCTGTATTTGAACTGCTACCCTTTATTGCACTCCCCATTATTGACAGAAGCTGTGGCCACTCTCTCAGACATGCCGGCTTGTTAGGTTTTAAGGAACTGATTGGAACTGTTTTAACAACACTGATGTAGTACAAATCCTGTGCCTGTTGTTGTTCAGAGCTGAAGGCTGTATCTTGGCAAACACAGCATGGAAGGGGTGATTCAGATAGCAGAGGGGGATGTTCCACAGTCTGGCTGCAGTTCCCTTCCAAGACTGTTTCTAGATGTGCTTGTGTCTCACCTTCTGACCAATGTCAAGGGAGTATTAATGTCCTGTGTGTGTAAGTCAATTTTGTAACAAAAGAGATAAGGAGATTCTCTTCTCCTGCTGTCCCAGCCTTATCCTAGCACCATGCAGCCCACAGATCACATTGTTAGTCGTAGCTGGCAAACGACCACTGCTTTGAGTAACATTGTATGTAGTGCAAATGGTGCGCGGCTCTGTGGCAGCAGGCGGGAAAGGAGAATCGGCTAAAGCGTTATGGAAAGCACTCCAGGAAAGTCCTTAGTGCCTTCCAGATGCCAGAGTTATGCTGGTTATTAGCATTCCCCAGGCATTTTGCTCTTCAGAAATGCAGGCTGGGGTTGTTCCTCACACAGTGCAAGCCCTCAGCACTTCAAGGGAAAGAATTTGACAGGGTAGTGGCACTTGCTGATTCTACATAAATAGGTGTTTAGGAGACAGCAGCTTAGTGTCAGACTGTTGGGATGCATTTTCCCCTCTGCGTATGTGCACATGGTTTCCTTGTTGATAGCAAGCTAAAAGTGCACTTAGCTGGAATGAGCACATCCCACAGTGGAAAATCCACAGCTGGTAGGAAAGATGGCTGAGCAATGTATTCTCTCTCACTGTACTTACCTTCCCTTTTTCTCCTTCTGAGGCTTCAGTGTTAAGCAGTATTGTGTTGCTAAGGAGATACTGCAAAAAGAGAAAGGAAGGAATCATGTTTGGGAGCAGGGAATTCGTGTATCACACATCCCTGTATGACTTATAATTAGAGTGTCTTATTCTAGCATAAACTGTTCTTTCTAGGAAGAGCTAGACTGGGGGAAGGATGACAGAGAAGGCTGTGATGGGCCCATGTGTGATGTGCAGAGCTGGTCTGGAAATGAAAGTTGTAGAGCCAGAGGTGCAGAGCAAAGTCTCATGTCATGGGCAGGACTGGAGAAAAGCCTGTTCATTGGTTTTTGAAGAGAGTATTTTCCTTTGACAGCTTATCCTGTGTAGCCTCTTCCATTGCTGCCTCTAGTACCAGAAAAAAAAAAAAAAAAAACAAAAAACAAACCAAAACAAAAAAGTGTGTCCAGTAGTCAATAGGCTTTTTGACAGTATGATTTAGCTGCAAAAATTATGTACAGAATGTTTTATAGTTGAAAATAAATATCCACATCCACCAGCCTTACCAAGAGAGAATTAACCAAATTAGTCAGCAGGAGAATGTGAAGAATTAGTATTGTACCATTTTATTAGCTATAAACTAGCAAATATGGCACCATTTTATTACCTATAAAAATATTATAGATGCTAATATGGTAGTAATTGATGTGAAACAATGTACTGAATCTATAATTTTAACAGATCTGGCTATGGTGTGACTCAGCATACACTTTCCTGAGTTGCATCTATAAAAGAGACAATTGGAGAGGAAAAGCTGTGCTTGGGTGGGGGTCTTATGACTAGTCCTAGACTGAAGTGCCAGCTGGTGCATGTCTTTTTGGCAGCCACTCAAGCTGTTGTTTTGTTTTGGCAGCCCTTGTAGCCAGAGCATGCTGCTTTCTCAGTTTAAGACTGATGAGAGAGACACTGGTCCAAGGGTGTATTTTGTCACTCTAGGGCTAGAAAATTCTAGCTGTGCAGAGCCTGCTCTGTTGAAAGCCCTGTGTCTCTTGTCAGATTCATCTGTGTCTTGCTGTGCCTCGTGCAGGACTTTGGAGGAATGCCTCCTCCAACCTATTTTGAAGTCTTTAATTTTTGCCATTCTGAAGGTATTAACTCCCTTGTAAACCCTGCAAGCAGAGAAGAGATGACTTGAGAAGAGCTATACTTATTGCTCATTCACAGAAGATGAGTAAATGACTTTTCTTGTGGAAGTTGTCTTTTTTAAAGGTTTCTTTGTCTTAAAGATGTATGTCTTGGTCACTCATCTCTGTGTGTAGTTGCAGACCAATTACATGTGCAGTGGAATACTTCAGCCGGACAGTAAAGATCCCCAAACTGTTTAAAATAGCTTCATTTTTATAGTTCTTCTCTTTCTCAGCCTTTCTCTGCTTAGTGTGTTTATCTTTTGGGCATTTAGATTGACTGTTCTTTTTTTATCTATCTGTATTGGCTTTTTTGGGGGGTTGTTCAGTTTGTTCTTCTGCTTCTCCTTTCTGAAAACTACAAAACATTCAACTACTGCTTTTTTAAAAATACACTTGGTGCCCATATATAAGCTATCTTGATTCTCACAATAAGCCATTTGGATATTCTTCAGACCATTATTGGTGGCTGCATTATATTCTGGTTCTGTGGAGCACTGAAAAGACATGACAGGAAAATCAGTTCTGTAAGCAGCTTTTCCTAGTGTTCTTGGAGCCTACAGAACCAGTTTACTCAAAAGCCACAGTTGTGTGGGGGTTGGTGTGATATTTGTAGTAAATGTTTTTAAAATAAGTAAGCCAGTATCTTGTGGCTTAAGGTGGAAAGAAGGTAAGCCAGAATTTGCAGGGAGCTTGAAAACCTCTTGTTTTTAAGTGCTCAACTGAAGTTTCAAGTAAAAGTTTAATTTCTGGGTGTGTCTGAGTCCTACCACTGTGACAGGCTCCATTTTAGGCCTGCTTCTCCTGTGGTTTGCTTTCCAGTGCCATACGTATCTTAAATGACATTGTGGTGCTGGGTGTAATGGATTGGTACTTTGAACCCCATATCTAATGGGTATGGAGTCCATCTCATCAGGATCCAATTACATGTTCAGAATGACAAAACATTGTGTTTTTTTAATAAATGGAAAAGTCTTTGTGGATAAAGAACAGAAGCTGAAAGCTCAAGTCCTTGCTTTCTTGCTTTTTTTTTTTTTTTTTTTCCTCCTTGGTTTTACCACACCTGTGTGATTTACAGCTTCCTTGCCTTCTCTGTCTTTCAATTGTCACTCTTACAAAACAGGCATAATATCTTCTGTCAACATCCTTCAGGGAGATAATATTCATCAGAGTCCACATATTACCACCCCAATTCCCAGCTGAGAGGAAGAGAGATATGAAGCCTGATGGATTGTCAGCATCCAAACTCTGAGCCAGTTTTCCTTCCAGTTTGGAGTTAGAAATGAGAATTCAGCTTTCAAAACTAGCATCATTCTTTGGTGCTTTTTGCAAGGAGTGGGCACTTGAGAAAGCTGGTATTTTTAAAAATGGTGTTGCTGAGTACTTGAATAATACTGATTTATTTGTTTTTTTAATATGCAAACATGTGCATACTAAATATATGGTTTTATTGTACAGGTGCACAGATGAGCACACTTCCCTGATGCCTGACTCAGTGAAAGAAGCGAGAGGGAGAGGGGCAGGGAAAGGATAAAAGTCATCTCTTTAGCTGCTGAAGAGCCAGGGTAGTTGCCTATCTGTGGTCACAGAGGTCAATCACACAGGCTTTGCTGGTGTTCCATGGATAAGCCAAGGAATGTCTCTAAACTGGGATATGTATTTTCTCCTGTGCATAACAAGGGAGGAGCAGAAACCCTGTTTTCCAAAATCCTATACTTATTTCATTTCCTTCTTGCTTTATGTTGCAGGTGTTTTTCCAGGTCGGATCACCTCGCCCTCCACATGAAGAGACACATCTAAGTATCAGTCAGCTTGGCGTGGATGTCATCTGGGCTAAGTGTTGTGAGATGAAAGTGGAACTGAAGTTACAACGTGCTACCTTACAGGAGAAGAGAACTTGATCCTGTGTAATCCTCTGTACAGGGACCACATGCTCACAGTGTCATGCACCCAGTTACACTTCAATACCTACATTGATTCTTTTATGCCTTGCCCCAGCTGGATGGGAGAAGATGCAGGCGAGGAAATGGTATAGAGGTGAAGTCAGTGAAAAAGAACAATTACTTACAGTACTTCATCACTCCTGGATTTGTTTCCTGTTTTTGCCAATGGAAATCAAAGAAAACAGAGGAGGCTTCCCTGCAGGTGGACGGCAGTAGGAGGGGCTTATCTAACTTGCTTCTCAGTGCAACTCAGTAGAAGAATATGATGTCTTGAAGTTGCATATTTGTAGCACTAACTTTCTTTTTAAATAGATGGGGGGAAAACAATGACCTAGAAAACCAAATCCCAATTTGGTAGCCAAAATTAACCTCTTGGGTTTTTTTGTTTTTTCTCTGAGAATTCCTAATGTTCAGTGCATCAGACTTCTCACAGACACTTTGACCTGTCTTGGTTTTGGTTCTTCTTCCTAGAACTGAGCTATTGAGATCCTTTTAAGTCAATACCAGTGGCCTTAATGGCAGTAGACTGTGGAGTGACACTTGTGACACAAACATCCTCTTTTTGGCCTGAGTTTATGTAGACTTCACAGAGGATTATATCTTTTGTTGGTTGTTTTAATTTTAATTTTTTTTTTGTTTTTTTTTTTTTTTTTAGCTATTGCACAACATATGCACTAGGGACTCTGGAAGCTGCTGCCATGATGGCTAAGTAGCCAAGGGATAAACCCCTGAGATACAGCACCTAATATCTCTGTAAGCCTCACCTTATTGCCATAGCTAGGACTTCTTGTTTATTTTTTGAACAAAAAACTTTAAAAGCTTGTTTGGAAGCTTAAACCTTTTTTCTCTTTTCTCCACAAACAAGTGATCTTCAGAACTCCTTGTCTTCACCTGGATATCAGTCTGGGACTGGCCACACAGGCATGACTACAGGATTCCTTCCACATCATGTGAGCATATTAGCCACAACCCACGGTGATTTAGTGGTGAATTATGTTGCTTTTTCTTGCAGTTCTTCTATTAACCAATTTAAAACATTAGCCTTTTTTTTCTGTAAAGAGCACCTGCAGACGTTTTAATTTAAACCTGTTTGTTGAGCATCTTACACACAAAAAAAAACCCCAAGCCAAAAATCCTACTCCAGTCTCTGAGTAGGAAATCAAGAACCTCTTCCAAGTACAATGGCTTCATTCAGCATTAGCCCATTAAAGAAATTATCAATGTCCTGCTTTTCTGTTCATCAAGTTGATGCTGTAGCCCACTCCTATATGAAAAATGTAACCGTGTGAGCGGTGAAGGAAGGGATTTTATATACAGCAGTGAGGCATTTCCAAATGATTGGTCTAAAGTATTACTAACCTAGAGGTCCATTTTGGCCTACGGTGTGAATCATCAAGGAGAAGTGGAGGTCTCATGCTCACCCTTCCGTCATACTGATAATTTGATTTCTTTGGCTCAAAGTGGATTAAAGTCTTCATTTCAAAAGGAAAAAAAAAAAAAACAAAACAAAACCCTAAAAAATGTATTGCCATAACTTGTATTTGAACGTATTTGGCACTGGCCCTGACTCCAAAGACTGCATTTAGGACCATAAAAATGGCCTATGCAAGCAGGCAGGTGGTCATTAGGTTGTATATTTTGTATATTCTTGGACCATGCCTACAAGATGTGTCTAGAAAAGAAACAAAATAGTGTGTGGTCCACAAATGGTTGCTGCTCTTTTATAATGTATTAGCCAACTGCCCTTCTTTGACTGTTTTGACTCATTGACTGTTAAATATTTCCCTTAATTTATGTTTTGGGAGGTAAAATTGTACTCTAAGGGGAAAAAAGAGCAAACAAGAAACTCAATAGATGTTTTTATGAGCTGTCACCGGGATCCTTGGCACTTGAATTCTCAGCATTTTGCAACCTTTGGTTCCAGTGAGAGATTGAATTTATTCAAAAGATGCTGGTTTTCCTCACAGTTTTCACAAAACACTGTGACTGTCAACTGAACACTTTGGGGACAGGGGGGAAATACGATGTCTGGCCCATATGGCATGAAATATGGACCAAAATCTAACCATCTTTTAGGGACAATGATGTAATATTCGCGATAAGAGCATGAGAGAGAGTGAAAGTCAGAAAGAGAGAGAGAAGAAAAATTGAATTTATTCCAAAGATTTAAAACTAACTATACTCTATATGTGTATATATATATGCTTATATATATATATATATGTATACATTTAAAAATTGCAGAGCACTGCTTGCTGACAATCTCGTATTTCTCTACTTCTGTATTTGCATACTTTTTATGGCCATTCCACCCAGCTGTTTCACTGGGACTGAGGGCCCTAGAATCCAATTTGTGTTGGAATTTATAGAGCATCCTGTCAGATCACAGAATCACAGAGTATCCTGAGTTGTAAAGGACCCACAAGGATCATCAAATCTAACTTCTGGCCCTGCGCAGGACACCCCAAGAATCCCACCATGTGCCTGAGAGTGTTGTCCAAATGCTCCTTGAGCTTTGGCAGGCTTGGGGCTGTGACCACTTCCCTGGGGAGCCTTTTCCAGTGCCCGACCACCTTCTGGGTGAAGAAATTTTTCCTGATGTCCAGCCTGAACCTCCCCTGACACAGCTCCATCCCATTCCCTTGGATCCTATCACTGGTCACCAGACAGCAGAGATTGGTGCTGCCCCTCTGCTGCCCCTCAGGAAGATGTCTAATGGGAACTGAAACCTCAGCTGTGTGAAACTGTAGAGCATCCAGTGAATGCATTAGATTAAAAAAGTATAGGAGAATTCTAGAATTTCCTTACTGTAGTGTCCTAAAATTTATGCTCTGAAATTCTCCACTACAACATTCACTGGCTGTGAACCTGCATAAATATCTTCCTTTGCCATCTGGACACACCTGCCTTTAGACGTGCTACCAGTAGTATACAAACCTCAATTATTAAGTGATGGTTTAAACTTCAGACTGTTTAAATTGGAAAAAGTCAAGCTAGACTGTTTTTTAGTTCCAGTTGTCATTTATGGTCTTGTTGGCATCTTATTTAAATATGCCAGAACAAGGGCCCCGGGGGAAAAATGCTGAATGATCTCTTTACTTTGTTCAAAAGGCAGGCCTACATCTAAATCCTGGATCCAAATAGCCTAAAAAGGAGGGTAAAAGGCAGATTTCAAATTTCTCAGGCTTTGTAGCAGATCTTGAACTCTGAAGCCAAAATTTGAGCTTTGGAACCACCTCTTGTATTTGAAAAGGGAGATATTTTTCATCTGTATATATGGTGTACCCAGTCAATCTCTTAACTTCAGTTTTTGGGTGCTCAGATGCAAGTGTCTTAGTCATTACTAAAATTTTCAACAATAATTTTGGTGTTTTATAGCAGGAATCTCCATTTTGGAAAGGCATAATTAGTGACACATTCCAGGATTGGATTTTTTACAATGACAAGTTTTGTTTCTTGGTGGATATTTTAAGCTGTACACTTCAAACTTGTGTGGTCTGTTTTAGTTAGTTTCTTTTTGGGCCTGTGTCTCCTTGCTAAAGTTGTACAGTTGTCCTCTCTCTGTAAATTATGAGTAGAATCAGACTAAAGAAGAAAGTTTCTGTGTAAGGCTTCTTGAAAGCAAACCCTTAAATTTGGTGACAGTTGAGGACTGAGTTATCCAGCTGTAGAAAGGAGAAGTTTTGCCTTGTTTCTTTCAAAGCAACATTCATGCCTATTTGCAAAAGAGAAGCCATGTTAAAAAAGTAAGATGGTGGTTTCCAAGGCCATAGAACTATAGGATGAAAACAAATTGAGCTAACAGTCTCACAAAATAGTGTACACAGAGGAAGCAATTAAAACAAATGTGAGTTTTTGTGATTAGCTGAATAATATTTTGGATCAGAACAGTTGATCATAGAATCATGCATGTGGAAAGGGGCCTCCAGAGGCCATCTTAGCCAACCTCCAACTAGAGTTGGTTGTTCATGGCCATATCCAGCTGAGTTTTAAATATCCTCAAGAATGGAAATTCTGCAACCTCTCTGTGCAAGCTGTTCCAATATTTAACCACTTTCATTGTAAAAAAAAATAAAAAAATCAAAAATCTGCGTGTCAAGTAGGAATTTTCCACGTTCAAACCTGTTTTCAGTGCCTCTTCCACTGTGCACCTCCAAGAAGAGTCTGGCTTCTTCTCTACAGTCTTGGTTAGATATTTGGAGATAGCAATAAGATCTACACTTACCCTTCTCTTCCTAAGGCTGAATCATGTCTCTCAGCCTCTTTTCATCCATCATATGTTCCACCACCTTCCTGGTGACTCTAGATTGCCCCCATATGTCAATTATTTTCTTGTAATGAGGAGACCAAGATAGAATACTCCAGGTTAAGATGTGCTTCGTATGTGACAGTGTTGATAAAATTTATTTATTCTGGATTTTTCCATTGTCTGAGATAACTTAAAGTCAAGATTCTATTTTGAAAACTGACTAATAAAAAATAACTTAGGAAGCACTGTTATAAATAGTTTTCTAATCAAATTTGCCAAATCTGTGCATAAAAATATGCTTATAGAAATATACTTACGTACTGCCAGCTTGAGGCCCGGCTAGCAAAATTGTCTTTTTCTCAGCATGATCATTGATGATTCTCTTTGAATTAAAAAATGTATTGTTTCATTTGTACTGTATCAAATATGAAGACACATGATGCTGTATTTTAGTAAGTTCTGACACTAAAACTACACTTCAGTGCATCTTTGTTCTGTTTGGTTTTCCCCTTAGGAGATAAGGAGCAACATAAAATATCAGATGTATTTTATAGAAATTGATCTAAAAGTGCATGGCAGAATCTGGAGTATTTTTCATTATCTCTGAGTTTTTCTTTTTCAGTAGCTAGTACTCAGGCTAAACAATTACATTGCCTGGATAAACTGGCAACTGAAGTGAAATTCTAGATTATTTCAATGTCTTGGATGAGGCTCTGAGCAGTGTGATCTCACTAATCTTTCTTTAAATAAAGGGTTGAATGTTGGACTAGGCGACCTCCAGAAGTACCTTCCAATATTAATTTCTCAGTGTTTCTATGATTCATTTCACAGCTCTCACTGATTAAATGTGTAGTGATTCTATTTCTGCATGGTCTTGTGCTGATGATACAGACTGTAGGGCAGATCTATAGGTTTTTTCCTCAAATTCTGAGAGTTTCATCCTTGTTAAACTTTATAAGGTTTCTTCATGAGGGAGACCTATGTTTAAAAAAACATAAACCCTTAGCAGACCAGTTTGAAGCAATATCATATCTTGATATACAGCTGCAGGGATCAGCCAGATATTATGGAAACAAGTTTCTAGCCTGGAAGATCCATGCTATGTCTCAGAAAAGGTTTCCTGGACCTGAAATCTAAGCAAACATATTTCTACAAAGGTGAACTTGTTTTATTCATTCATTCTTTTTTCCTCAGAGTTTTTAGAATTGCTATTTTTCTTGGGGTAGCATTTTCACTTAATGCGTGGGAAGCACTGACCAAACACAGATATGAAAGAAGAACCTGAATGCAGGAGATTCCCTCAGTCCTTGCTTTCGGAATTCTTTAAACTTCAGGCATAAAAAATTAACTAATCACTAGGGTGAGTAGCTAAAATGGAATTGATCAATATGATTGTTGCAGTGATTGAGTGTATCTTAGGTGTGATCTTTCTGATATCCACAGAATCAGGCTTTCTCCTTCATTTTTATCTGACCCTAGACAATTTGTGGTTTGTGTCTAGTATAAAGGTTGCTCCTCCTATTTAACACACTTTATTTGTCTGTATACAAAAGAGGTGGTAATTGGTACTTTTGACAAAGCTGATGAAGTTCAACTTCCTTAAGTGTTTCCCTTCTTCTTCTCTTAATGTATGTCAAAATCTTTAAATTTAAAAAAATAAAAAAGAGAAAAATTTTGTAAATAATTTAATGTTACAAGGCCAGCACTCAGTGGATCAATGGATTTTACTCTTGATTTCATTCAGGACTTGGCACATTCTGTCATTCCATCCAGTAAGACTGTTTTTGAGCTTTGATTCCTGGGCGATGCTCTAACCCAGAACTGCAAAAGTACTTTTTGCTGATTTCAGATAGAATTGCACTTGTAAAGATATCTACATACCAAGAAAAAAAACGATGCTTGACAATAACTATTTAACTCTGCCTTGAATAAATAGAAATATTTTCCTCCCAAGATATTACAACTACTCATTGACAAGTCTTGCCTGTCTTTTATTGGCTTTTAAGCTACACTTTCATGAATGATCTTTTCCAGATCAAACTTGGATATTTTTCTTCCTTTTGTCACACTTGTGTTTCCTTTTATTAATATTTTAGGGATGACTACTGCAGTCTTTCTCCTCCACAACTCTGCACAGGCTTCAGTGGCAGGATTTAGCATTGTAAAGATTGTAGGATCTGGCCTATCAGGTACTAAGATCTGTGTTGTAAAGCTGAGAATTTCCTCCTCTCTTAGAGGAGGAAGTCTTGAGAATACTTGTGCTATATAAGTTATATATATAATGTAGTTGTATATATAAATTATATACATAAAAATGTCGAGATGGAGAGTAGACTGCCTTTATCACCTCAAGAATGGGTTTCCCTACCTGAAAACTTTCAAATGCAGGTGTCATTTATAAACAGGGTTTTATAGTTTTCCTTAATGCTTGTTGATGGCATTTTTGGTGTAATAATTGAAGTTGGAACTCTGTGATTTTCAAAAGGAAAGCTTTGATGATTTTTTTTTAAGTGCTTTGGTCCTAACTTCTATATACTGCCAGAAAACAGGTTCTCCACCCTGTCTCTGTGTGGATGTGGATGTACAACAGTATACTGTATATACCTACACAGAAGAGCAAACTGAGCTACTGACTTACAGTTTGTAGTAGCCAACCGTGCCTATTGCTTTCATTTAGGGAGGGCACTTGCTATTGCCACTGCATTTTAGGAATCACATCAGCTTCTGTAGAAAAGTTTTCAACAGTGCTGGGAAATACATGTTGCTGTGTACTGTGAATGAGTAGGCTGCAAATTTGGGGATTGGGAGGGGAGGTGGGAAGGGAGGGGAATGAGGGCTTCGCATGTACACACTAAAGGGAACTAGAATGGACAGAAACATGGCAATTTTAGCCTTTATTGTTGGGCTCTCGGGAAATGAAAAGCTAACATGCAGTCCCTGGAAGGCCTTATGGCTGAAGGGCTGATCTTTATGTTTTGCAGCATATGTTTTACCCATCACTCTGTATTTAAATCCCCAGACCTGTCAGATTCTGGAAGTAGATCAAAACGCTGGTTTAAACACTACTTTGTTACCAAGGCCATGTCTCTACCGGGGAAGCTGCCCTACATTAAAGTCAGTCTAGCTAAATCACTTTGTAGCTGCACCTGTTTGTGATTGCCTGGATCAAGTTTGCATTGGCATCGTATGCAGTTAAGCTGATGTGTAAGAAATGCTTCAACTAATTAAGATACCTCTACAGGAAGGTTCTGGCACCAGTTTAAGTACCTGATTTTGAAATCACTGCATATAAACCATAACAGCTTTCCTCTTAGAAACAAGGCCTTAGATTGGCATGTTTGCTCATCTAGTTGAAAAAATAATAATGCAAGCTGAGATTATTTTTTTCTTTGCGAAGTGACCTGTTTTCCCTCTTGTTCTTTGAAACTTTTCTTGCTCTCTACCACACATTATTTTTTTTTGTTTTGTTTGGGGAATTTTTCTTTAACAACAACAACAAAATGTATGAATGCTCCCTATTAAAAAATCAACAAAAAAACAAAAAAAAAAACCAAACAAAAAACAAACAAACAAAAAAACAAACAACATTGCTTGAAGGACTTTCATTTTGCACTATAATTTTTCTTTTACCAGATGTGTCTGACAAGTGCATTTCGGAGATGCCCTCGGTCACATTCTCTCAGGCCTACTCTGGTATTTCTAATATATCACAGAAGTACCCAATCTTGTAGCCCTCAGTTCTGCCTTTTTTTGACATTTTATTTTTTTTAAGCTTTTTATATATATATATATATATAAATATATTACTTTGTCAGTTTTTTTGCTGTACAAAAAGTCTTAAGATTTAAAAATATTATTTGTATTATATGATGGTGGTATGTTAATGTTACAAAATTATTAATGAAGAAAAAATTTATTTTTGTTACTGGTCTGTTTCATAATTCTTTTTTAAATTGGTATATTGTAAGATATCTATGCAAAAATGTTATGTGACGCATTTTTATTTAAGAATGTAATATGTGTAATAAACAGTAGAATGTGTTTGGCCTGACAGTGTTTAGTGTGCCTTGTACATTATTTCTTTATGAAAACTTCTGTGAAAACTGAAATGGCTTTTGGAGTATCAGTTAAGGCTATGGTTCTGTAAACAGTTATTGACAAAAAAATACAATTTCTAAGTGTGCTTTAGTCCCATTAGAATAATTTTTCTGGACTTAAGTAATTTATTTTTATTGTATTTTGTAATAGTTTAAGTGTTGCTTATATTCGTGCTGTGTCACATGCTGCTTTTGGAAAAGATGCTCAGGAAGGATGTTCTTATTCTTAAAAGCTGACTGAATTTGGCTTGTAATCCAGCGTCTTTTGGAGTCAGTGATTTCTGTTATTTGATAGTTTACACTTGTTGAAGATTTCAGCCAGTATTATTTTTGTAAAAGACACAGAGAATAGTTGTTTTTTATTTTCCTTGCTTAGCTTTACAACATTTGTCAGTCAGTGGTCAAAACAGGACTAGACTTTGAGGCTCCTGAGAGCTTGTGCTGTGCTCTAGTCTCTGTGTCGGGCTGTCTCACAGGAGTGCAGCTTTGTTCTCTTTCCCCGCCTCAGTCATTTAGTCTCCCTCATTAATGTCTGCAAAATTGCAAGCACAATTGAATCCACCTGGATGCTCAAGTACTAAAAACGTATTTAGGCAGTAAAACCAGTTATTTTGAGCACAATTACTTTGCAGTGTCATGACATAAAATGAAATTACTTTCTCAAGACAGGCCAATATCCCTTTGGGTTTTTCTTGCCTTGTGCCCACACACTGCAGCAACCTCAGTGGGCATTGCAGCAGGACATTCTGAAGGGCCCATCTGATGCCTGCTGTCTGGGTTTCATTTCTGGGACAACATGCCTCACTTGCCCTGTTGGAGAACCTGCTAGGATTGTTTATGACAGACAGACAGGGGGTAGGATTCCCCTCCTGACATCTGCATCTAGAAGTCAGATGATCGTTCTAGCCTGCCCATTTATACTCCCTCTGTAGCTAATGAAGGGAGACATGTCCAGAGGTAGCTCACACCAGGGGATAAGTTGAAGGCAAAAGGAATTGAGATGTTGTTAAGCATTTCTGAAAAACCATGTGGGGTCAAGTTGGAAGACAATGAAGAAGTGATGCTCATGGCTGCTTTGGTTGCTCAGGTTGTACCAGGTGTTTAATGATGGATGTAATTAGTCGTGTTTGAGTGTATGTTAACAAACAACTCTTGAGCACTGAAAAACGGCTCAGCACAGGTCCACATTTTGGGCTTGTGTTTCAAATGGTCTAAACTGGACCATGTTCTGTCTGCTTCAGTGTGACAGTGGTATCCTGGTGTCACAGAGTTTGAGTGATTGAGACAGATGTCATAGCTGAAAAAAAATAGTCTCTTTGTTGTGGGTTGATTTGTATGATGTAGGTATGAATGGAGTCATGTTCGACAGAATTATTTCTGCAAATCAAATTTTCACATGATGGCTTTTTCCCTCCTAAAGACAAGGTCCAGGCTCCTTTACTTTGTCTCTTCCTTGAAAACTTCTGGAAGCTTTTAGCATCTCACCTACCTTGATCTGTCTGACAGTTGCATATTATGTGTCTGCACATCTAGACAAAGATACTTCTAGTGTAATTTAGTCTTTTGCTCTCCACCTGTGAGAGGGACTTCCAAAGACTTCTGGAAGAACCATTTGAAGGGCAGCACAGCATGAAATCCAACCCTGGAGGGATGATTATCTATTACAGGTAAGCATATAACCTGGATGTTTTCCAGGAAGTTTCAGAAAATACAATGCTTTGCTATCAAACATGTCCTCTTAGAAACATGTAGGTTATTAGTCTGCAGGAGTAGCTGTCAGACACTTCCCTGGTGTGGAGGCCAGGGAAAAGGACATAAAGTGAATTAACTCCTCCTCTTCGAAATTTTTCAGTAGCACACAGCCACACACCTTGGGCAACTCCTGCTTTTGGATACAGAGTTTCTGAGGAAAGAAAAATTTGTTTACTTCCAGGGTTAAACTGTATATGAGTCTCCTCTTGAGCTCATCTGATGCAAACTCACCATGTGCAAACTGAGCATGACTTTTCAGACATAGAGTCATAGAATAGGTTGGGTTGAAAGGGACCTTAAAGATCATCTGGTTCCAATCTCCCTGCCAGGGGGAAGTATGTCATCTACTAGGTCAGGTTACTCAGAGTCCCATCCAGCCTGGTCTTGAACGCTGCCAGGGATAGGGCATCCAGACCTCCCAGGGCAACCTGTTCCACTGCTTCACCACCCTCTGAGTAAAGAATCTCTTCCTAATACCTAATCTAAGCCTGCCCAATTTTAGTTTAAAATCATTACCACTTGTCCTGTCACTATCTGCCTATATGAAAACTCTCACCGTGCTTTTTATGAACCCTGTTAAGGCACTAGAAGGCTTCAGTGAGGTCTCCCTCAAAGCCTTCTCTTTTCCAGGCTGAACAACGCCAGCACTCTCAGGTTTTTCTCCCCTCTTCTTAAAGAAAAAAAAAAAATCTTCTTTTTAATTATGATTTTTATTTTTGGCTTTACTCACCTTTTTCTAAAGAGAGTAAACAAGGTGAAAAACATCAAATGTCAATGAAAGCAAAAGTTTGCCACCAGAACCATGTTATTTTACTGCCTTTTACAAATAGTTGTAGTACTTCTGGGTTTAATTGTTTTTTTTAAGATGCCAGTTTTGATATGAAATAAACAATTTTTCATTCACAGTTTCTGACTGCCTGGCTGGAAATCTTTCCAAAGACCTAGTCACTAGCCATATCTGCTGACTGAGATCTCGAGTGCCTCATCATGTGCCTCTGTGATACTGGGAGCTAATGAAGGTTTTTGGAACAATTACTTCCAGGGCCTTCTGTGTCCATGGCTTGTCCATTGACTTCACTTTTTGGAAAATCTCTTGTCTGAAATCTTAATAGCTACATCCTATTTTCATAGAGCCTTCCTCATGCACCCCTGTGCATCGTTTCAGATCCATTGTCTGCTTCTGTTCTGTCAGTTTAATGTTCACTGATGAGAGTCAATAAAACTGAACAAGACAAAGATGCTGCAGCTAATTAGTCTTGAGGTTAAAATTTTTCAGGGCTTTGAATACTCTTCCAAACTCAGTCAAATTTATCTTTATCTGCTGAATTTCTGCTGGGCTTTTTGGAGGTGCAGACTGAACAAAAGTATCTCAAACAGGTAGAACAAGAATTCGACTTGAGATCTCCAAGTAACATAGAGTGTGGAAACTGAAAGTCCCACTCCAAGCAAATATTTGCCTTCTGGTTTGAAGATCTTTACTAGTATTTCTAATTTAATGAGGTAATCATGAGGCCCTTCTCCTCTCAGGATTCAGTCTAGCTGGTGTCATGAAACCTAGGACTAGTACTAAGCTTGCAGGTAAGGAGAAATGTAGTTGAGTTATGATACAGTTTTAAAAGCATTTTGGAATATTCAGGAAGGATCTTTGAGAAACAGGAACTTTCCTGCCCTTCAACAAAACTTCTTATCCTTGCAAAATAAATACAAGTACCTAAAATTCAGCAGTGAGAGCCTTGGCCTTCTCAGGTGAATATTTTGGTCCCAAAAATAAATGTTACTTCCCACCTCTTTCCTGTGACCCTGAAATAGTGTGGCTGCCTTATGGTACAGAAGGAGCTGCTAGAAAAAAGATAATTTGGAATAGGAAGGAGGGCACAGTCCTCATGATCAAAGCACACCACCTGATGCTCTGGGAAACAGTGAGAGCTGCCAGTGTGTAACCTAAATACAGTTCCTGAGCTGTGGCACAGAAGGAAAGGACTCAGCTTCAGATCTTTGTCTCCAGGTAAAGTCACATAAGGAGCTCCAAGGGATCACCTCAAACACTCTGCAATCCCAAGTCATGGTGATTAATAAACCTTAACTGTTTGCATTCTGCCTTTATTTTCTGATCCTTATCTTGCAAGCGTTTCCCCGAGTCATGTCAGCCCACTCCTCGTTTCTCTCCTTTTCCCTGTTTTTGTGCTGCGGGATGACAGTTTCCCTCCCTAGCCCTGTGGAGAGCAGGCCCCACCGGGGCCCCTCGGCGCCTCCAGCCGGGGCCTGGGGAGAGCCCAGCGCCCTTGGAATGGCGCCTTCCCCCCTCAGGCACAGGTCTGCCTGACGTCTGGCCTGCCCCGCACCTTTCGGCATCGGCTGCAGGAGCCAGCCCTGCTCAGGCCTCAGAACTGGACGTGGTGCCATCAGCAGCAGGGGCATAAAGGCTGAAGGGAAGCCCAGGATGACGTGTTGTCCCGTCAGGTGGGTTCGTTCCTGGTATGTGGAAGCAATGCTGCCCTCTCCCTGTACAGTGATTCTGTCACCCCTCTTCTGCCACCTCACGCTTTTGGTGTGCCTCATTGCAAAGCGGTCCAGGCTTTCTGTAGAGCCAGGAGGGGGGTTATTTTCCCTAAAGAATTATAAAATGTAACCAAAGAACTGTAAAATGTTGCCATGATCTTTGTGGGTGGACATTACTATTACCGCATCTGCTTTTCGATCAGCATTCCTGATGCTGAGTGGCCTGCCCCCCGTGAGCCATGGTATGGACTGAACTCAGCCACCTAGGCATCTGCAAGTCACATTTTTATTAGTAAACTCAACACAGCCACGGTCTGGTTGTCCCTGCTGTTCAATTTTTGGTATGGCCCTGTCAGCCCCCGCGGCCCTGCCTGGGTGGGACCTAGAGGCAGTGGGTGCTCAAAGGCAGACACATGGGTGCTGTTTCAGGAGATTGTGTGGGGAAAGAGAAGAGATTTCAGTGGTGTGAGTAGGAAGCTGTGCTGAGCAGGCTGCCCCAGGAGGCTCCAGGTGCCTTTCTGTGTCCACATGAGCACTGCCAACTCTGCCACACGGTGCCATTCTCTCCAGCAGCTGCTCTCGGGCTCCCCGATAACAACGGATGTCTGTGAGAGGAGCACCAGGAGATCACAGGAGCTGTGTCACTGTGACCAGGTATTGACCAAAATTAACTGATCTGCAGTGTGAGAAGTAGCTGCCCTGCTTTCTGAATGCAGCCTCCGAGAGCTGGGCCACCTCAGCTTGGTGGCTCAGATGTCCAGCATGGTGCCTCCAGGTGTCAGCAGCCCGGATGGCTGCCAGGCTGGGCAGGCCTCCTCCTTCCCTGCCGCTGCCTGCACTGGGTGTCACTGGCAGCAAGAGCCACCCACAGCAGTGGGCAGGTGAAAAAAAACATCCAGAGGCTGAGCAATTCTGTTCAGCCCCTGAGCAAAAGACCAGCAAAAGACCCCTGGGTAGGTGCTGCCTGACAAACTTGAGGAGGGCAGCTTTCTCTTTGATGTTAGTGGAGTTATGTTGTATACAGATCAAGAGGAGAATGTGCCCCTAATTAATCAGAAATCATTGTCAGTGAGTCACTGTGTCAAAAGGGTTTTGGCCAATTATTCTTCACTATTCAGAAATGCCCTATTTCCACATAGGGAAGGACTTGCTTGGGAGCTGCTTAAACAGATGAAAAGTGGTCAACAACTTTGAGAAAATTGCTTGTATGTTTGTGTCAATTTAATAGAGAAATGTTCACTCAGATTTAAATGCCTTATTGATTTTTTTTAACAGAAGAGAGAGGTAGGAAGAGGACAATGAAGACAAAACATTCAAAGAAAACCTCAACTCAAGTTTGATTTTGAATAGAGCAAGATGTTATGAGGAGCTGTATGGTCAGGGACTGTATGAGGATGTGGAAGGGCCAGATTGTACCTACACCACTGAAGACATTTGAGGTAAATGTAAAGAGCTTAAGGACACAATGGCCGTGGAATTCACTTGCTCCATGGCTCTAGCAAATACAAAAAAAGTTGTTGATATCTATGTAGACATTTTGCCTGGGTGATTCTGCTGTGAAAGCCTAATGCTGGTTTCCTCTTTCCATGGGGAGAATACAGATGGTACACTTAACAGAAGTACAAATATTAATGGTAAGCAGTGGGGAAAGGGTTTCTACTGACAGTAGCCAAGCTCAAGAGGATGGTTTAAACTATCATTTTTTATTTCTGAATTCTATGCTGTATCAAATTTCTAGGAATTTACAGCCTAGTCTGCAGGGAACTTGAGTTGACTTTGATGCCAAGTCGGGAACAGCATCTCTCCTTGACCAAAACCAACTCCATGTAACTCTAGCCATTGGTACAATACCCTTTGTTATAAGTACATCAATTTTGCAGTAAGACAAAGAGTAAATTATTTTTTCCTTGTGTTGATTTTTCTGAAAAGAATTTGTGAATAGTTTTAGAAAAATCTATGGTTCCAGTAAAAAGACGTGACCCTCAGACTGTGCCAGAATTTTTATTCATCTGATTATGGTGCCAGTTGTCTTACAATGTGATTGGATTGAAAACACAGAGAGTCTGATGCCAAAATCACTTTATACTTAGGAAGTTTTTTGTTTTGCTGTGTTTGGTGAAAAATTGTGGCTGGTGAAAACACTTGATAGGTCAAGGATATTTATGATTCTTCCTTCACATGCCTTATGCCCCACAGCTTACCCAGAATAACTATTTGAAGTGGAGGACTAAACCACTTTCTACACTACTTAAATTTAAGGGTTGGTGAATGTAGTCGCTCTTACCTGTGCCAAGCATCTCCAGGTGTGCAAGGGGATACACACCTATCAGGAACCAGACATGTATTTTGTGTGCTGGCAACTGTCAGAGTGAACAGCCATCAGAACCCATCAGGCCCCATCAGAACCATCACTGCTTTCTGTGTGAACCCACAGATGTGCATATGTATTTATACATGTGTATACACACAGGTACTTAGCAATAGGAAAGGTTTTGTGTTCCCTCCTTCCCTTTCTGGCGGCACCACAATCCTTAAGGACACTCTCCTACCCCACCCCTGTAGTTAAGCAATGTCAGAGAGGAGAGGAACAAAGCTCTTCTGAGTGTAATACAAGTGTAGTGTTAAGAAACCTTGTGTGTCAAGCCAGATACTCCTGTGCCTATGTAAACCTATCACTTTGATCCAAATTCACAGTAGAATTCAATACCTAAATATCTTTATTGATATTTGGAGTGTTTATCCTCCCATTAACTTCCCAAACCAGGGATGATAACGATCTTCTACCAGACAGGGTTACCTGCATTAAAGAAATTATCAGATTCCAAAGACAGAGGCTACAGACTAATTTCCCTCGTCTTACCTGTCTGCTAGTCTGTTTACAACACCATGTCATTCCTAGTTTGTATTGCCTTCAATCAAGTTATATCCTGTTAATCACCAGCTTCTCCTTTGTTGACTGCCAAGGTGTCAAAGTCATACCTTCATTGGCAGCACCAGGTAGGTGCTTGCCATGGTTCTCCCCCCTCCCTGCCTTGTCTTCTCTGCTGTGTTCTTTGTTGGAATTGTGTGATGCATCACTCAGGGGCTGTGTGTAATCTGGTAAGGACTTAGCATGTGCTTGTGAACTGGATGAGCTCTCTGTCTCAGTAGGGCTTACTTCTCATCACACAAAGACACAAAAATATCAGGGGGTGTATGTATTCAGTCTTGGCTGAAGCCATGCTGATGTGATACTGATAGATATTTTGTGATGCCAGTGCACCTATGCTTAATCATCTGGAAAAGAAGCATTTCTGAGAATTCTCTGTCAAATGTGGCTATGCAGATCAAATATTTTGAGGACAGGGCAAGTAATAACATTTTTTTTAAAATAAAGCAGATGTTTTTGCTGTATCCTTGAATCTCTATTAAAATCTCTAATAAAAGACAAACAAGCACCATGGTTATGTAACACACTGTGGGTTGATCCACTATGACCAACTTAAGAAAAAAAAAGAGGATATGTATGGATGAGATTGTATGTGATATATCTTTGAGGGTGCTTAAGTGCATCAGTGCAAACTCCAGTCTCTTCCTTGTTGAAGAATTGTGAGGGTGCAGGTGTTAAAGTTTGTGGTCTATATGTATTTAAGAAAAGAAAAACACTTCAGGGTATTTAGGTAGCAGTTATCCAATCTGATGTTTATGGAAAGAGAGATCGTTTCCAAAGAGAGGAACACGTTAACTTCTAATGTGGCTGAGCACATAGATTTTTATGGATCACTCTTCAGGGCTGAATACAGAAATTAATTTCCTTTTCTGACAAGTCATCTCTAGTCTGGTGTCTGAGCTAAAGACCACTAGAGATACTAGGTAGGTTTTCAACTTAAGTAGCACTTAGACTGCAACCTTGATTCTCAGTCCTGAGTATGGATGTCTTTTGATTTGTACAAAACTTCTTGGATTTTGCCATACAACAAAAGAAGGATTTTTTTTTTTAAAGACACCAACAGAAGTGCTAAAAGACAACCAACATAGTTTTAATACTTCTGCTGGCACCCATTCTTTTTGCACCGTAAGTAGCAGGCTCCTGCTGTAGTTCTGCTCTTCCACATAGTTTTGATTTTAATAACAGAAGGAGGTATATAAAGAACATGATACTTTCTGAAGGGGACCACTCCACGCCTCAGCATTACAAACTAAGAGCCTTCTCCAAGAACTGCTCCCTTGTCTGATGGGAGCCCAAAGTGCTTTATTTCCTACAAAACTATAGTTTATGAGCAATGTGCTTGTCAGATGTTACATGTACATTCATTTTCAGTGATGGCAATAGCAATGGAGACATTTTCCAAGCTTCACACAAACTTTTTCTTTCCATTTCGGTGTTTTTAAAAATGAATTATCAGTTCATCTTGAGTACTTATTTTTTCCTCATCTAACTGTCCCCATCCCTCTCCACACCCGTTAGGCTGTGTGAAGCCTTACCAACAAGACCTAAAAGCATGTGATATCTCTTGGATTCGTGTTTCATGAGGAATCTCAAGCTGAGAGAGGCCTCAGTATAGAGCCCTTACTGACAGGGGAATGGCAAGGCAGTCAGGATTGTGTAGGCGTGCAGAACTGAGGAACCAGTCCTGCTCAATATGTTTTTAATGAAACTAATAAATACAGCCATTGAATGAATAGAGCTGATTGACATGGGGAGTTCCTGGTTCTCCCCTTCCATCTGCAGCCTTTTCAGTAGCAGAACAGAATAAAGAAGTTTAAAAGGAAACTGGGACATGTATTTTCAAAGAAATGTTATACAAAATTGAAGCAAAATCCTGGATAAAAGAAAAATTGTTCTTTTGCTACAAAAAGCCTAGTAAAGTTTTTTTCCATGTTCTTTCCACAGAAAAGAATCAAACCCTTTCTCACAGTTTCCAGTGAGCCAATGGAAGATTCAGTAATGGAATAGCTGAAAGAATTCAAAATAGAATTGTTTTTCATTATCATTTTCCTGACAGGGAAAAAATTGCTAGGAAAAATCAGCTGTCCTATTGCTTAAAAAAAAAAAATTAAAAAAGAAAAGTGAGCTTT
Source organism: Sylvia atricapilla (assembly GCF_009819655.1). Classification (NCBI taxonomy): domain Eukaryota; kingdom Metazoa; phylum Chordata; class Aves; order Passeriformes; family Sylviidae; genus Sylvia; species Sylvia atricapilla. Next base: position 12,496,298 of record NC_089146.1, read on the forward strand.
GAAATATCTTGATGATAAAGAGGGGCATTTCCAAGGGAAAATGCAGCCCTTATCTAATTATGGAAAGGGGTTTGTGGCCACACAGCTCTGATCTCATTGCAGCATGCAGGATCAGGCAGCAAATTGTCTGCACTGGGTAGGATGTGAGTGGTCGTGTCTTTGGGTAAAAGAATGCCTCCATTTCCTCATATCTTGCCCCCATTAGCATCTTAACTCTGTATCCAGTTCTAAAAGGTGGGAGGAAAAGGGGTGATGGATGACATTAAGGATAACTAAACTGAAATCACAGTGGTATATTCTGAAGCAGGGAGCTAAGCAGAGGAGTTGTTTAAAAATAGGTAGATGGCCAAAACTAAGTAATATCAATGTCTCCATACCACAAGCTTAAAAATAATAACAGATGAAGGCAGAGTGTAAGACCATGGAAGGAGAACTTGATGTAATAGGTGTTCCTGAAGAATGAGGGAGTGTTAAAATACAAGGGAATATTGTAAGACTTACTGTAATCTCTGGAGTGAGGATATGTAAGGTTATGGAGTGAAGGGTAGGAAGAGGACTCTGCAGCTGCCAGACTCTTCTATGTAGAAAAGATTTTAGTAGATGAAGAAAACCAGATAGTAAAATATTTATCTATTAATGGCTGACAAGACACAACTGGAGTTAGAAGTAAATAAAAGGGACCATAGCATTACTGAGCAACCTATGTAAGCAGCATGCCAAGGAGTAACTTGAAAATTCACAAAGGAAGAATTTTCTAACAAAAATTACAAAATCAAATGGAGAAGCTAGTGAACAAGCTATAGAACTGCAAAACTATGGTGACAATAATCCACCTGTTTTCTTGCTGATGTGGATATCTGCAGACTCCCACACCACTGTGCAGATAATAGACCAGAATGCCCCAAAGCATCCTTGAGCTGCTTAATCTTATACCTTGCACATGCTGAAATGAAGGAATTAAATTTGGGAGGTGTAGAAGGCTGCTCCACAAAGTTTAAGGTCAAATATTGGAACAGTTCTTTGTAGGAACAGATATCCAAATGTCATGTAAAAGTTAAACAAAAAACAAACAAAACAAAACAAAAGGAAGGTAAACCAAACCCCAACCCTGTTTCTTCATAGTCACAACAGAGATTATTTGTATTTGAAAAATTATGTGGCCAAGGCCTGATGGACAATGGCTAACATTTCATAACTGGGTTAGTCTTTCTGGCTCTCCACTGAATCCCACAAATATCCAAATTAAACTACAGTAGTACAGAACAGATTTTCTGTAACTCTCACTTCTCATTCTGGATCCTAAATAAATAGATCTGTGGTCTGCATTACATGAAGTGGACAGCAAAGCTGAGCTCTGACCAGGAAGTGAGAAAAGTGTATTTCAGGGTCAAACTCATTGGTGTCCATGGAAGATCTGTCTTAACAGTGAAAGTGGATCAGAGTCCACTCTGTTGTGAATGCCTGTGCTATCGATAGACTATTCTAGGATGGTGAAGTTTTTCTAAAGTGCAGGAAAAGGAGTCAGGGGAGCCACTCTGTTCTAGTGAGCCATCTATTTAATCAGGGAGTGTTCATGAGATGAGCAGTTTTTGCATAGGCAGGTACTTAGTTCCCTGCTTGACAGAAATTTGGCAATCAAATCTTGATAGTCTTCAAGATTTATTCCTCCTATGGACAAACAAGCTGGAAACCTTGTGAAAAAATGCATCTTCATAAGTAATCCTTGTAAAAACATGAGATTATCTTGAAGGAAGTGACTAGATTCCTTTCAAGTACTGCAAATGAAATACACCCAACTGAATCCTCCAGTCCATTAATTATATTTCTAGAATTTTGTTCACTGGAACTCAGATCCAAAAAGCATAACTTCAGCCAATGCTAGGGCTGGATCACATTTTTGTGAAGATCAGAATAATTGCCTTGGCTGTACAGGCAACACATCCAGACTCTAAATGTCTGATTAAAATATGAGAGTTTTCTATTCAAATATTTTTAAAATATTGGCAGTATTTTCCACATTTGCAACATGTGGCAGCATTTTTTGCCATGATCACAAACATTTAAAATTAGATGGCTATTCAAAAAATATCCCAGAGACTTGGGAAGGATAAAGGTTTTGTTTCTTCTTTTCTTTTGTTTTACTTGCAATTTGTGCAGCTTCTTGGAGCTAATTTGTGGTTTTCAGAAAGTTATGAAAATAATTTATAGAAGATAAACAATTAATTAAAAAGCCAGGTTCAATCTTATGTGTACTTAGTCCTCTGGCCTCCAGGGAATTTTTAATGTTTAAAAAATTCCTGGTAAAAAGTTAGGAATATACTGCTATTTTTATAACTTATTCCCCCACCATATGATTTAAATAATTCTCTCCCTGCCCACCCACCATGTTTAGGAAAGAGAAGAACTTTGCACAGTTGTATTACATATGACAGTGAAAAAGGAAGAGAGGAAATGTTAATCTGAAAAAGAAAAAGAAAGAGAAAATGAAAAGGAAAAAGAAAGCACAACCACGCAAGTATGGAACTGCAGAAGAGAAGATGTAATCTCCAGTTCCAGAAAAAAACTTCCTGTTACTAAAAAGGTGATTAATTGTGCTTGAAGATAAACACGCACTTATGTGCTTTACAAAGTTGGGTTATGGGAGGAAACTGTGTGGGGTAACACATCCTGATCTTAATTCTTGAAATGTCTTCTTGTTTTTGAGATCATCTGTTTCTGTCTGATGGGAGAATTGATAATCACAGGGCAAAATCGATCTAGGCTTTGGAGTAATTGTTTACCAGCAGGTCAGCTGAAGCATATCCTGCACTGAGGACTAATTGATGGAGTTTTCCAGTTGCTAAGGGAGCTGTTGGAGAAGACTGAAACCCAGCATGTGTATTTCAGATTTTACTAGTACTGAGACAGAAACTGGGAACAGATCCTCATTCTTTATGTCCATTCACGTTTGCAAATGTTGGGCCGCTAAAAAAATTATTTGTGGGCAGATTCTTATTTACACTCTGGTACGTTTGTATTGCTGGGTAGAAGAGCTTTTATGTAGAATTAAGAAAAAAAATGAGACTGAATTATAAAGTGGTATAAATAGCTATTCTGTGAGTGTGGATCAAGTGTTAGGAGCTCTAGAGTGAAAGAATCGCATTTCTAAAAGATAACAGGGCAAAGAGGCTTAAATTCAGATACCTAATTGCCTTGTAGACATTAAACTTGCAAAAGTACAAGGCAAAAACTTGTTAGGAAGGGTAAGACAGTCTGATACATGAAGGCATTTACCTCCGGGTAAATCACTAGTTCTCCTGTAATCAACACATTGGTGTAAATTGATCCTGGAGCAAGATAGGACTCTGAGATAACGCTTCTCAAATAACTTCCCTTAATATTGGAAGGATTGTCAGCTGCACCACTGCAGCACCAGAGGATAAAAGGAGAATGCTTGGGAACTAATTAACAAGTTACCAGCTGAGTGGGTCTCGTTATTTTGAAATGTAAATACTTTTGTTGATTAAATCTGGATCATTAACTCTGGTCTTTGATAGAGGAAGTTTCATCAGAAGTGAAAAATGAGGAAGCAAGGAACTTTGTGGTGTTACTGAAATATCTGATCCTTTGGGAAATGTCCCAAGAATGTACAGAGAGCTGAATACACAGGCTTTAATATTTGAACTATCCTGTGTAACTGGAGCTGCGAGAGGCTCTTGCTCTCTTCAGACTATGCACAAAGAAAAACATGATTTACACTGACCAGCAGTTACCAAACAGTGTAATGACAAGACAAATTCCTGTTTAGCAGGATCTTGGTAATGTTTCATATAAATGTAAGCTCTAGCATAGAACACAAAATTTCTTGTCAGATCCTTACCACAGATTTCTGGCTTCTTCAGATGCTTGAAATTCTTGTTCATGAAACCAAATTTCTGCACAGGTAAAAAGACATATCGTGGATTTAAACACCTTCCCAACTGACTTTCATAAGATAATCATTAATTTAAACAGCTACTGAAAGGCACATTTTTTATATACAAGGCTAAACTGTAACCTGATTATAGAGCAGGGTAGAGGAAAAACATTGAAGTGAGCAAAACAACCATGGGTAACAAAGCTGTCCTTTCAAAACTTCTGATGCTGTGCCATGGATTTCTAGATCTGAGATATGTGTTCAACTTCCAAACAGCATATTCTTGACCTATGTCAGGGAGCCAAGACCATAGTATTTTGATTTTGCAATCCACTTGTCTTCTGTCTTCTTTCCAAGCACAGCAGGAGACTCCCCGGGCATTTTGTTCCCAAAAATCTTGGGGAACTTCCATCTACCTTGGGGGGCTGTTATATAAAATATAGTTACCTATATATTGAACAGCTGTGTTACTGCACAGCTCTATAGCTCAGTCACTCTGTCAAATTACCATACTGTGGGTACTACAACTTCATGCAAATAGGGAGCAGTGTTTTTCATAAAGTTTGTGGTGAAGGCTTTGGGTAAGCTGACCAAACTTGCAATTATGGGTTTACCTCCAGGTCCATTATCGCTAATTATTACTCAGGTTCTGGATTTATCAGATGACTAGCAGTTGTTTTCACTGTAAGTAAGATGCAATGAATATAGCACAGAGTAGGCATACAGGATGATTTTTGTCTGTGAATTAGTTGATACATCTCAAGCAGAGCATTATCCAAAACGACTTATACCCTCTCAAACAATGATGGCTCTAGAAAAAAAAGCAAATACTGACACTGATAATGTTTGCCCAGCAATCAGTGAGTGGTATATACATCATTCAGAGCATATTTGTTGCAGGTATTTATTAGGAAAGTGAAGACCTGAGGTCCTCCAATGAGGAGCACATACTAAATACTGACATAGAGGATGTCCACTCTGTGACTCCCTCTTAAGTCATGCATTTGTCTTATTCTCAGTCAGCACTACTCCTACTTCAGTTGACTTCCTCCTAGTATCCATACCTTCCATCTTAATGTTACCTCCCACATATGAAAACAGATTTTTTCACCCTAGGTCCACAAAGCATCTGCTGGTTCTGCCTCCAGAAATGATCAGTACCAGCTTTATCACAGGACATAATCCTGCATCTGGGGAGATATTGCAAATATGCTGCCATGGAATGTTTCCTCCTATTCCTTTTAATTTCATGGTGTCCTGATATTGATTTAATATACTTTATTACATTACGTCCATCTTCTTCCTGAAAACATTTGTTTCATTCTCTCTGCTTGACTGATAGTAAGATTTGTCTTCCCATGTACCAAAATGTTGAAATTTGAAAATAAAAGGGTGGAGTCTTGAGTAAATTCTCCTTCATCACTTTATACTGTTGGGGAGGCAAGGGAATCAGCAGTACTCTTCAGACAGTGAGGGCTGGGCTTCCATCTGCTTTGTGTCACTGGAGCACTCAAAGCAGTTATAGATTAGGGCTGTGAACCCCTCATGTTCAGTGAATAAATGCTGGTTCCAGTTGTTTGTGTCTGCAGTGCATGGGGTTTAGACTCTCTTGCAGGAGAGATTCAGCAACCACTCTAAGCAACTCTGTCAAGGACAGTCTATTTCCTGTATGTTAGTTTCTGATTCTGTTAGCATCCTTAAGTGTCTCAATATCCAGCATTTTTCCATTACAACCTTTATATTTTTTTCCCACTGCTTCTCCCAGGAAAATAGTTGCTGTGGAAAGATGAATCTGACTGGCTTTTCTTTTTTTAAGATTGTGGCCTTTTCCTTTCCTTTTTTTTTGATAGCTTCATTATCGTTTTTGGTATCTGAATCACAAAAGGATGTGACACAGAGGGTATGTACAGTATAAATGAGGTTCAATGGTGTTGAAAGCTTAAGTTCATTAGCCTCACATTTAAGACTATTAGAGCAGAGAGGCTGTAGCGAAGCATTGTGTTTGTCATTTGCACAATGTTTCTGAAAAGCAAACAGCACAGATTCTCCGGACACTTACTGGCTTCCTTTCTTTCCTTGGAGCTCATCCTGATTGGCAATAGCGTCCAATATTGCAGAAGGGAGATTGATGGAACCGTTCAGCACAGTGTCAGCGAGTGCACGTCACCTCTGCTCCGACCATCGCCAAAGTTACCGGGAGAATGAGTCAGAAAGGATTTGAGCAAAAGATGTTGTCGGTGCCATAGTGACCATGCAGTTGCTAAGGATGTGATTAGCACTCCGATTGCAGGAACGGGAGAGTTAATTGTTGTGTCCTCATTCCATTTCTCTAGGGGAATACCTGTTTGCCAGTTCTACAAGACAAAAAACCCTCTTCCTCTTGATTTTACAGCATCTGAAGCCAGCACCTTGTTGACCCTGAACATCTCCATTATGAAACTGGAACATATAACTGTTATCCTCTAAGTGTAGCACATGCAATGCTGAAAATTGCCCTTTTACTCCGTTTTTATTTGCTGTATTTCCCCTTTCATGCACAACATTCATTTACACTCATTCCCCTCTGGAAGTTTGATAGCTTTTTTTTCCCTGTAAGTCTGAAATGCAGCTATTAAGCTGAAGAAGGCTCAGGGAAATGAACTAAAATGTCTAGTGGGAAGAAAAATGGCACTGTAAGGAAGGGATAAAAAAAAAAGCTCAGAGTAATAGAGACTGATCATTCAATCTGTCCATGCCCTCAAATAAAACCGATTGAATTTAACATGTTAGGTTACCGTTAAGAAACTGAGTTGTTTATGTGGATAAAATATAGTTTCAGATTATCATGGGAAGCCATTTATTTATTTTTTGCATATGTGAGTCACTTAGGCAGTCCCTTTATGTGAGTGAAAATATGTTTATTTTCCCACTCCCTGCTGCTGTGTGTTCTATTAATATCACACTAGTTGCAAGAGATGGATACACTAGAAACTATTTGGTGTTGAATTTGTTTTTCATGTTTCTTTTTCTCTTCTTTTTTTCCTTCATGCAGCTATTTTTATAAACCAGTCCAAAAGCCTCCAGGCTCTTTCCATGCAAGTTTTCCTCCATTTTTAAAACAGGGCTTAACCCTGCAACAACAATCCACAAGGAAGCAGTAACCTGTGTAGGGTCAGATGTTTTTTATACCTTTCAGACAAGGTGGAAGTGACCCTGTATTTCCCCAGATTTCTAAACCAAAGCATTAGGCACTCAGAAATGGCCCCTCTTCCAACTGCTTCTATTTGATTAAAATAAAGTGGAAAAAAGGTAGAAGCTGTCAAAAGAGATGCTAAAATGAATTTAAAAAGGAAAGATGGTGTGAGATACACAGGTGCCTGTTGTTTACCACCAACCACAACTACCGTGTCCCCCGCCCTTACTAAGGACATTCCTGGTAGCTGCTGGCACAACTGTTTCCCTTTTCCTCATGGCAGAAGGTAATGGAACACTCATAATTTTTTTTTCCTTTTTTTGCTCCCCATAACTTCTTGGAGTTGTTTTTTGTCCTCTGCCCTTCCTATAGCTCTGTTTGAATTTTAGTAAATTATAGATGTTTCAAAAAGGGATCTGGTGCCATGTCATGCTTGATGCTGTACATACAGACTACAGTGAGGATACTGGAGAAATTATCATCTAAAGAAGGTTTACAAAGGAAATCAGCAAAGAAAATGGATGAGAAGCATTCCCAGCTGAACTGAGCAGTTCCTAGCTGAGAGAGGTAACAGACAGATGAGAGCTCAAAGTCTAGGAGCTGGAGCCAGAAGACCTTGCTAAATCTGATTCAGTTGTTCTTGTTTACATTAAAAATGAGGGGGAATTAAAGCAACCATACTTGAGGAAAGTTCTCTCCCTGTGATGGGGGCAAGTGGATTGTACTGTCAGTTCCAGGCAGTTATCTGTGGGCTCCTGAAGTCACATTGTGCTTTTCCTGCTGCCTGTAGCAAAACAGGATGGCAATGGAAATGAAATCTGCTTCACACCCTCAGCCAGCATGACCCAGTTAGTTTGCAGCAGACATCAATCAGGATGTTTGCTTCTGCCTGTGACTGAGCAACAAGCCTGCTCTAGTGCCCCTGGCTTGGCTCTTGCTTTGCCCTCCATATGTTTCCCTTTTGCAATGTGTCACTCTCCTTGCGCTGCAGACTGTCTAGGTTGCAAGGTATGTGCTATCTATGGGGAAGAGCAACTGCCTTTGTTTTAGATGTCACTATACCTTTTATAGCATGGCCCTGACCTCTTGGTATTGGTCTTAAGAGCTACAGAAATGGAAATTAATACATAAATTCTCCTAACTTAAGAATAAAGGAAGGGTGGGCTGGTCATGACCCTGTCTTCAACCATAGGTTGCTGCTTCACGATAGAACATATATTTTGAATGTAACCTCATCTGCTTTCTTCTTTTGGGAAAGTGCTTTTGTCTCTTTGTCCTTTCTTGATCATAGATTTTGGTTCACATACAACCCATCTATGTCCTTGCCCCTGCCAGTGGGAGGACAGTAATTTTGTAAGGGTATTAGCAGTCTTATCATTTTGTCCATGCTTCAGATAGATCGTTGAAAGTACCAGCTCTTCTAGAGATACCACTGGCTCATAAGCAAATGTAATATAAAGGAAAAGAGCTACACTGGCTTAGGCAGACAGATAGGAAGACATGAACAAGCTTCCTAGGGAGGGAATCTAAAAAGACAAGTCACAGGGAACTACAGATAGGAAGAATGCATTGGAAAAGAAAGCAGGAAATTAAGAACTGCTATATTGCTGTCAGTCCTACTTTCCTGAAGTCCAAGGGAGATGTGTCAGCATCTACAAATAAGAACAAGATCAAGACATAACAACTTAGCCCCTCATTGCCTGCTGCTTGCATTGAATATGCTGATATTATCTGCTTTCTCAGTCACTTCATTCAGCTGAGGACATAATCATGGTAAAATGTGTCATATGCTTTCCCCAGGAACAAGTTCACAACATCTGAGCATTTTTGATCTAGGACATAATTTTCCTCTGGTGTTACTAGCAAAATCGGTGGTATAACCTTATGAGTCATCTTGTACAGCAGAAGTTTTTGAATGTGTTCTGCTTCCTAATGCTGCATAACTTTTAATAAGTCTTTTTTTCCAAAGTCCTCAGGCCCTAGGAAGCCAATTTATAACACATCCGTTTTTAAATGCATGTGCCAGAAACCCACACTTTCAGCTTGTCAAGAATAGGAGCCTGACGTTAATTTCTTAAACCTGTAGCTATGATCCTAAAATTAGAAGCAGAATTTTCAAGAGATTTGAAATCTAAAGAGCTTCAACTCATTATCAAGATATTACATATTTGGATGTTTTAAAAAATGAGAAAATGACAAAAGACAGGGCTTGCAACGCAGGGTTCATTTTCTACCATGTGTGAAGTGTTGAACAACATTTTACACTGGTTTCTCTTTAGAGTGATAGTCATGACTCTAGTCATTAGAAGACTGGACCAGAATCTAGGAATTTTCAGCATCTCTTATTGTTGACCAGAGCTCTTGGCTGCAGTTTCACCTTCTATAAAGTGAGAGGTGGGAAGGGAGGATAAAAAATGTAGGGGGAAGAGAAGAAATTATGATGATCAGTCTTAGAAAGCAGATCTTCTGATGAAAACATGGCAGAAAAGTTATTGTGGAGCTTCATAATCATACTGAGCTAGAATGTATGCTAAACAACCTCCCTGGGAAAAGAATTTGTTCTTATTTTTACATAGGGAAGTAGGTATAATTATTATAGAACTGCACAGTCCTAATGTATTGACAGGGAAATTGCTGCTCTGTTTTGTGACTCTGTCTTCCAACCAACCCTCTGCCACAGAAGTCATTGCCCAGTTACATGATTCAGCTGGCAAACTTCTGTTACCGTACCAAATACACAAAGAATAAATCTATACTACCTGGCTTTTGGAGAGCAAACTGTGTCAGTGCCTGAAAAATTACTCCCTTGGCAACTATTTATACTAATACAGCATGTTCCTTCTGTGCAGGCAGATATCCCAGGAGGCAAGAGCATTTAGCATTCTATAACTTGGTGTAGCAGTGGCAGGAATGGGCCTTGGTTTTTTTTTGGGGGGGGGGGGGGGTTTGGGGTTGGGGGTTGGGGTGTGGGGTTTTGTTTGTTTGTTTGTTTGTTTGTTGGGTTGTTGTGTTGTGTGGTGGGGGTTTTTTTTTGTTTTGTTTTTTTTTGTGAAGTTTTTTTGTGACTAGCAGTTTCCTAAGCAACAAAATGGATAGGAGGAAAAACAGCAACTAGGCTAATAACAAAACTAAGGGAAATCCTTGCCTGAGTCATTGCAGGAAAGGGAATTAGTAGTTCCCTTGCGCCTTGTGACACTTACACAACAGAAAAAGTTGTTCAAATTATCATCCTGTCATCTGATGAAGAAATGGAGTATGTGTTTATCAGATCTTATTGTAGAGAAAAACTCCCTCCTTGCTTTGCCTTCTGTTTGCTTTTTAAAAAGCAGTAGTTTAACAATTGAGGAGTGAGACAGTCTTTTCAGCAGGAGCTAAATTTATAGAAACCGGGTTTTATTCCCAGATTGCCTTTAAATTGGAAAAAAGCCCATCATTTCTACAGGCTTACTCTCTTTTCAAGCCACAAATAGGAGCAGAATCTGACTCTTCAGTCACTTCCATAAGGGCAGCTCCTGCGTAGCTTATAGCTTCCTCATTTCCCACAGGCCTCATCTCAGATCTGTCTGAAGGATGTGGTTTCTTAGGGCTGATGCTTGCTTTGTCTCTAAGCATTTATCCTGATGCTCTAAGCATATTCCTACAAAACTGAAACTTGTTAAAGTGTGTTTCTAGAGCGTGCGATGGTCAGCTCTGAGTTAACACTTCCACAGGAAGCCACAGTGCAATGCATAAGGTCTTTCAGTTTGTCCAGCTTCCCAAGGGATCAAAGAACTCTCTGAACCACCATTGGCTGAACTCTGGTATGTCCAAAAACATACACCAATTTATGAAAGTGCCACCCTTACTCTAAATGCCCTGCAGGCTCTTTCCTATTTCTGAGGGCTTTCATATACATTACTTTAGTCAACATGCAGTGTCAGTTATATGTTGATCTTGGCTTTTCTTCTGTATGACATTTTGCACGGTTTCTCAGTATTGGAGCTTCTTTTCTCATCATCCCCTTGTGTTTTGTTAAGGCCTTTTCATGTTGGTAATGCAATTACCAACTATGTCTAATAATCCTCATCATTTTTACAGAAAACAATAATACAACCAAGCAGCAGAATTAATGAAGTCTAGTTTTCTCAGAAACTGTGTCCCTGCCCACACACAGTCTGCAACCCACTTCTCTTCAATTTCCATCATAAGTGTGCCAAAAGGCACCCGCAATTTCCTCTGCTCTTCTCTTGAAGAGCCTTCCCCCACCAGCGCTTTTCAAACAAGTCCTAATTACTGACCTCAACGTGCACCCCTTTCCCTCTTAAAGGCACAAACATCGGCTTTGTGCTCCATGCAGCCACCTTTTCTTACAGGGCTTGCAAGTACTTCTTGCTTTTGTGACCTCTTTCACATTGCCAGTTTGGCTGAAGGCAGCCAGCTGGTTCACAAGTTATTAAGGAAAGGCTGAGAGATAGACAGTATGATCTCTCAGGCCTTATTTCTTGAGGAAAAGAGGATAAAAACAGAAGGTGATTAGAGCCTAAGTGTTTATGTCTATGGCCCTGGGCTTTTAGAGGCATCTTTATACCACAGACCTGGTGATTTTGTTGAGGAGTTACTATGTGTACTCCTGCATATTATCTAATCATTACATTTTATCATCATCCACAAAGGACAGCATAAATGTTTTAGTATAACGGTTTGATTTGTCTAGTTGACTGTGAGAGACTGGGAATTGCATTAACCAAGGAAACAATTCGCTTCTCTTTAAAACAGCTTGCAAGTTTCCAGGGACCTTGTCTGACTCCTGATTCCCCTCCCTTACTGTTCCCTGTCCTCTAAATTGGCTCATGTTGCCAAAAGTGCCTGCTGCCCAAGGAGTAGATGGCATGGCTTCCTGTAGGGCTGTCAACATAGTTCTTTTAATCAGTCAGGGATTTGTTGCTGAATGAAAGAAATCTCCCCCGGACATCTTTGAAGTGAATGGCTTCCACAGAATTCCCTACCCAATTTGCCGTGGGAAAGTGGGTAAAAAGGGTTTTAGAAATCAAGCTGTGGGCTCAAGTATGTTAGGATTTACAGGGTCAGATCCAGCATTGCTAAGGCCAGGAGAAGTCTGACTGTGGACTCAATGTGTGCAGGATTAAGCCCATTGCCACTTAGCTACCATGGTGACAGAAACCTTAGAAATTTCTTAGACACTGTTGATGTGCTTAGACTGTGTTGATGTGGACTAATTTCAAGCTTAAATTTGAAATAGTCATTACAGGAAGTTTAACATTGCCTTTTAAATTGTAGTCAGCTATCTTTTCTTCTTGAACATATTAAACAATACTTACTTACATCTTGGAGGCACATTGTGGTTTTACAAATTCTCTTCCTTTTCATCTAGAAAAAATGACTACTCAACAAAGAGGATGATTTCTCCTTAAGCAGCTTCTGTTTCCACTCTTGGGATAGAAAATGCTGTTGTTCTTTAGTGAAGAGTCCTCTGAGACACTCCAGCTTTCTGTGAGGTCAGACTTCACCAGCTCACTGCAGCCTCCTCCTGACATAGCATCACAGTAATGCTCCTGATGGGTTTCTTTCAAGTATTTTTGTGTTTTAAGCTGAGAAAGAGGTGGAGTCAGTAATTTCAAAGAATATTATGGCACCATGTCCACGTTTGGGTTTATTCCTTTAGGTAAGACCTGCTGCACTGCATATAGAAATCTAAGGTCTCTCCAAAAAAAAGTGACCTTTGAATACGGTGTATTTCACTGGAATGCCTGTTAGACATTCTATCAAATGCTCTTCCTGTTTTTTCTTTAGAAAAGCAGAATGAGAAATTTGCACTACATTACTAAAAATGCTTTGTGGAAGAAATGTGATAGGCAGAAAATATCAATTAGCTCTAGGATGCTATGTATTTTCAGACTAGACCTGAGCTTGGAAACAATTTCTTTTCCTTTGAAACCCTTTTTTGTTTTAAAGCTCTGTGTCTCTGTTTGAATACAGGGCTGTGAGTAGGGCCCATTCTGTGTCTGTGGTCCATCTTCTCAGGTACCTGAAGTAAGTGGGCTCTCTTTCCTTTCATGTGTTCACATGTGCTTTGCTGGGTAGTCTCTCTAGTAAGAGTAACACTTTCAGTAGCCATGAGGGTTTCACTGTGTTGGCCTCACTGGAGGTACTGAAGTCCCATAAAAATATTTTTTGCTGTTCAAATAGCACCCCAAATAATTTTGCAGTAGATGTTGTTGCATTTGATGTATAGGGAGGTAAAATAAATGGTGTCTGTCCCTGAAAGTTTACAGCATAGGAAAGTGCCATGTTAGCTGATTCAAAAATGAATAACTTGTTCTTTTCTGGTCATTTTTGCATCAACATAGATCCTCTAAGAAGACCTTCGCCTGGACTGAAGAATAATATCAGTGGGACTGACCAGACCACCCAATTTGAGTGATCCTACATGACTGGGTATAGGGTTTGAACAAGCATTGTCTCAACAGCTAGCTTAGCTAGAGAATTCCAATGGAGTTCCTGGTTTTCCTTGGCTGATAGTTGAAGAACTAAATCTCTTCTCTTGAGTTGAAGAACTCAATCTTCAGATATTATAAAGAAAGCATACAGTAGATAAATATCAGGTTGCTAGTAGCCTGGACAAAATCCTATGTATTACTACTGGAAAAACCCTTTATGATCCATCTTATCCATACAGTCTAATGGAAGTGACAGTTTCTGGAACTTACTCTTTTTTAATCCATGGGACACTGTGTCACAAGATAATCAATAGGTGAAGCCAGTGGCTGTCCTGAATCTTTGGAAGTCCATGAGACCCACAGGAGTAGCTAAGACAAGTAAACCTGGCTGAATGAAACAAGTATATGTGTGAAAACTGTATCTGCTGAATGGAGTCATACACATTGGGAAAGGAAAGCTAAAGGGCAAACGTACAACTCTACGGTTTGAAGGAGAACACAGAAGAGGAAAGCTTGAGACTTTATTGACTCAAGTAGACAATCACCCAGAATGCACCCCAGAGAGCAACCCTAAGAGACAGATAGTCTTCCATTTCTAACTTCTTTGATTCCACACATTTCTGTGTCATTTAAATAGAACAGGACTCCTATCAATATCTGGATCTGTTCTGCTGGCACACACAATGACAGTCCTATGTGCAGATGAAGCCATAAGGGTTTTACTGACTTTTTTCCCTAAAAATGTGTCCAAACTGCTTTTGGATTCACTGCTTCTCCACCTTATCATTCTGCTACTTCTTCCCATTTCTTTGCTGATTACCTTGCATGACTTCTCTCTCACTTGCAAGATATATGCTTTACTTTATAACATTTCTTATGCACTGAAAAAATACTAAGTCAAGCAGTTACCAGAGCTGGAAGGTCTAGCCTTCCTCCAACTGGCATAGCCATCATGGACTAGCCATCATGTTAACTTTAAATATAGATTATTGTTATGGAGCTTGTATTACCTTGGCTGTTTGCCCAGCATGTCCTTGATAACTCAGGGTCACAAAAAGTGAGTTATACCCTGGTCCTACTCAATAAGACACAGGATCATCATGATGGAGATGGCCTTAGCACTCAAGAATCCTTTAATTTTGGCACTCCAAATTATATGAAAAAATGATTTCGATTGTTTTCCATGACTAACTGCTATTAAACTTTATTTTTCATCTTGCTCTTCAAGACTGGTATTGATTCCCAGTTGCTTGGGTGCTAAGAACATCCTTGCATAATATTTTGGGAATTTAAGATACTAACAAGTTTTTGAAATGAATGGGATTTTTTGCATAGCAGATGAAATACATCAGGATAGATTTGCCCATGCACAAGTAGCTTAATACCTGTCTCTGAGATGGGAGCAATGCCAAGTAATGCATTTTGGCTGTGCAGTCTTGTGCAGTCATGTCCCCAATAGAATTATAGTCTTCTGATGTGGGATGGTTTGTTATCCCTGTGCATGACCCTTTTGTAATATTTCCTAGTTAACTGTTCAACACCAAGCTGGCTTTCCCAGATTTCTACGTCTAGATAATGATCTCTTTAAATGTTTTCACAATCATACTGTGATTGGCTCAGACCAATGTCACAGGTAACTGGTGAAGCAAACGTCAACAAATTCGTGAGCAATTCCAGTATCACAAGTAGTCAACCACAAGGGACATTGTTCATCCAAGTGAAGACTCATTTTTCAAGTGGAAGCTGAAGCATAAGCCCCCACAAAACCTGAGTTAAAAAATCTCTTTCATTTGTTTTAACTGAGTAGTTTGGGGGGGAAAAAGAGTCCCAAGAGGCAAATCAAGACTTTGCAAAAACAGTGACTGAAGTGAAAAGATAAAATTTGGAGTAAAGTGGCCTTTTCATAGGTTCATGCGTTTTTCTTTTGTGTTTAGAAACTAGGAACACAGACACAAAATACAAACATACATTTTTTTGTGTGTTAGGCAGTGGATGGGGAGTGCTTACTGCAGTCAGTTGATAGACTTGCCCTGGCACAAGCAGTAAATGACTTAAAGGCCTGAACTGCAGTCTCAGGATGGGAACTTCAGTTATGTGTCTCTGGCAAATAGACTTTCACATCTAATTACCACAGAGTTTGTTGCCTACTTGTATGTTGCTTGCTGGCTGGTTATTGGTGTACTCTATCTCCCTCATTAATTTTATCCTTCTTCCGCCCTGTGCCTCGCTAATCAGAGATAAGTAACATTCATCAGTAATCCTTTTCCTCCACAGAACCCTCCCAGGTAAAGCTGTATGGGTGTTTGAGAACAGGAAGAGTTTGCATTTTAAAAGCAAGGCCTGTCTTTCTAGACACTCATGCAGAAGAGGCTAAAGTTAGGAAAATGGCATGATTAGTCTGTCTGTGACCTATCCATTTCCTCATTCTCACTGCTGGATCCAGGGTACTTACATCTTTGTCAGCACAATAAATATCCAGCATTTCCACAAATGCTATCCCTCCTCTAGAGATTTTCCATTCCAGTTGATACTGTACAATCTTAACCACCTCTCCCTAAATTACATTGCCTTCATTTGAGGCATTCCCACACAACAGAATGCAGCTGTGATGGGATGTGCTTTAAGTTTGGGTACTGAGGTGAATGAAAAGGTGTGGTGATGACATGGCACTTATTCTTTCCGTTTGCCACTTCTGAATAGTGCACTCATATTATTTGCCAGCTTGCAGAAAAGAAGTGAGTTTTATGAATGCCTACCATGCGCATAAACAGACCACATGAGATTTGGCAGGCAGGAGCAAGTGATGACAGGTTGTTATCAAATTATTCTGTTATATTTTATACCAACAGGGATCATACAGATTTGTTGAAAGACAGATACAAGAAATATAAAATGCATTCTAGACAAGATTAAGAGTACCCAAGTTTACTAATCCCGATGCCCAGTCATAACCCCTGGTAATTTTGTTTTATTATTTGTCCCCACTCAGATTAGTGGTAATGAAAACAAAGTAGCTTGGCCAGCCATCTACAAGGAAGGAAAGGGTTAGAACAGCATGTCTCAATAAAGCAATGGGTTTTGCTGGTTTTTTTGTGTATGATACATAATTTTGTGACTGGACATCCCAGATATTCCCAATCAAGGAAACCTCACTCTAGATGAAGCCAGAAGAATACATGGGCAATGAGATAAGAGATAAAGGTTATCAGGACCACGTGTACCTACAGCTTTTTGGCTAAAGGGAGCTGAAAACCAGCTCAGGATACTTTGATTTTCAATCAGAGCCTGATCTTTCTGTCTGAAGTAGGCCCCCAGACTATGTTTGGAAAATTGTCTGGAACACACTGAGAACATTCTGTGTTTCTGAGCAGGTTTGTTCTGGTTAAGACTCCGCCCAATTTTCATAGGCAGTGTAAGATATTTAAGTCTGAGAGTTTTTTACTTGGAATAGAATCTTCACAAAAGAAGGATATTTGGAACTTAAGCAGCTTATCAGGAAGTAACAACTTGAATTGCAAATGCTTCCCCAGAAGGTAATCTGCAAGAGATGTTTTCTACTGCCCTCTCAAAACTGTAGGTTTTTGCTTTTTTATTATGTGATGCTCTAAGAAATGAGGCTACACACAGTCATTTAATAATATAGTTCCCTTGTGATATGTTCACTTTCCTTAATGAGGGCAGTGTTGCTAACTTGTTAGAGCCTGAGGACTGTATCAAATTAACATAGCATGGAGGAAAAATTAGCAGAGAGAGAAGCTCCTTGTGTGAAATGGAATGAGATCACTGATGGTCCTTTTATCAATCTTTATTTTTGTACTACAAACACATTGTTAAGAAGGATAATATAGAACACTCTTACTTGTAACTGGGATGCCCTTGTTTTTTTCAATAACCTGAATGACCAGAAGTAATTAAACCTTCACAGTAGTGGTTATATAATAAAGCAGGCACAATACTGGTGTTTAACTGGGAGAAAGAAAGGGAAGGAGCATGGATCTTGGTAAAATCACTCGGGAGAAATGACAATGAATGGAGGAATTTTCTAGTTTTTCATGACAATTTTTGTTTAGCATGTGTTTACATGAGTGAATCTAAAGTCTCACTATAATTTAAGTAGGATAATGAAACATGATCAGGAAATCAGAATGCAGCTCTTTCCATACTTCATCATAAAGCAAAACTGTCAAGGGCCAGAGAAGGCAACAAAGCAATGCTGGAGAGAGAAAGCCAGGATTTGTGAAGTAAGGGGAGTTTCAGCAGACAGCCATACTACATTTTTCTTTAAAATTTTCCTTTGCAAAACACAATTGATAAAATACACCATCTCTGGAGTGATTTTTGTCGGCCATACATGTCACTCTTGTACAGGCACAACAGATACACAGAGAGCTCAGCAAACTGGGAGGGTATGTGAAATATAGAGCCCAGGTGAAATTGTAAACAACAATTTGCTGCAGCTTTGGCCTTTTAATGATTGTGCCTTGCTTGTGCAATGATAGTTCCTAAGAGGGGCTGTAAGCACTCCTTGCAGGATGTCTGTTCTGCAGTAAGGGCAAGGTGCTGCTTCCACACAATGTTCATTTGTGGTTTCCCTGCACAAAGGAGTGAGCCATTGCTAACAGATCCAAGGAGCTGTACACACAGGCATAATCAGTAGACATTCTTTTAGGTAATGATTATTGCCATATATATATGTATATACATATATATATATATATATTTTTTTTTTTTTTCTGCAAAGGCTTCCTCTCCACTTCTATGATTATTGAATGCTGGCAGTGCTGGGGTAAAATCTCCCCATATCCTCTTGCCTCAGTGCCCTGTTCAGGAGTATCTTCCCATGCCTGATGGATGTTATTACAACAAGAGGAGCTAGTGAGGGACTGAGCCATTCCACAGAAGCCTGCTAATTAGCTTTAGGACACACCTGGTTGTATCTTTTAGTGATAAATCTTTCTACCAGAAGATACCCACAATCAGCAAAACCAGTTCACTTCCTCTCTGGCTCCGGGCATAGAAGCTGTGCAATGTCTCTGAATCCAGAAAGGAAGCCCTGACTGGCAGCATTTTCCTACCAACATAGTCGTGAGTTAGGTTTGGAAAGTGTTTGGTGGCAGCCCAGGCTTGGGTTGGCTTTGGCCAGGTCAGCATGTGGGCATCGTTTCCCAGAGGGTGCTGCCATCTGCTGCTGGTGGCACTGGGGAGCACCAGCAAATGGCTACAGAACACTTGTGGTCAAACCTCACTTGCTTAAAGATAGCTCACAGTCATGGGCCAGATGGACTTGTCTAGTTTCTCACAGCTCCAAAGACAGAATATACAAATACAAATATAAAGATTTGAAAGTCACATCCTAAATTAAACAGCAGTTTAGGGAATGCAGCTTCTGTGGGGAGAGGTGCTAATTAGTGACACCTGCTCCAGCACCTAACAACAGACGGGTCTTACTGTAAATGAGTGGTTGGTCTGGAAAGACAATGCCCTGGGGAACCTGCAGGAGTTAGGCAGATTTAGTTACACCAATTGGTAATAATCTGTGGACAATGAACACAGGAGCTAAGATTTGTCAACTAATAATACAGACAAAATGACAACAGGATGTGCTTTGGAAAAATCACAGTAAGGTTGTATCTTATCTTTTTTAAATGATACCATGGTGAAGTGATACACATCTTTCTCTTGGCAACATTGGAAGATAATTGGACAGCATTCTCTTCCCCAAAGCTGGAAATATTTTGTTGAAAAATCTCTGATTAGTACTCTTCAATTCTCAAGCACAATCTTGACATTTGTTAAGAAAATCAGACATTTCATACTTTTTATTTTCTTATTCCCTGGATTCTTAATTTTCTATCATGACAAAACCCCCATCTGTTACCTGTAGGAGCCAAACCTGGTGGACATATTTCTGAGATGAGGACTCCTGGATTCAAAAGCAGAGTACAGGTTAAAATAGGCTTTCCTTATTTCAGTGAATGCCCTGCACCCTCTGGTGTTGGCTGTAACAACACAGAAGCTCTTACCTTGGCATTCCCTTTTGAGTGGATCAACTGGAGAGTCCCTGCTCAATGGGCTGAAATATTTTCTTTCTCTGGCACTCCACTTCCCTTTTAGTTTTGCATAAGATCCCAGACAAATCTCTGAAGGTTGCAGGCTCTCCCAAATGATAGAGAGCAGACAACTGGACCCCCTTCTGTACAGACAGCTCCAAAGGGTTAAGGTGGTTGGTAAGAAAGAAACCTCTTTGCAAATAGATTTTTTTTTAAATGTACAATCTTCAATGAAATCCCTCAGGAGTCTAAATTAAGGAGGATAAATGTCACCACTAGTCGGTTTTGGAAGTTGACAATGCAAGAAAATAATTTTCTGGTCTGTTTGTAGGAATAGCACCCCATCCTTCTCTTTCTTTTCGCTTTTGCTTTCAAACTTTTGGAGGATTTGGGCACCTTCTATCTTCTTCTATCTTCTGTAATCTGACTGCATCCAACTGACAGGGCCACACCTCCCTATATGCTGGCACCAGTTCAGCTTTTCACCTTGTTTCAGGCTGTTGTAGATGGTTTCCTGATCATGACCTTTCACCAGCTTTTGAGGGCCTGAATTTTCTAACAAATTCCAGGAAATTAGGGAAGGAAAGTGGAGGACAAGGAAGCCATCCAATTTTCTGTAGTGGGATTTGAAGACTTTTAAGTCACAGGCATCCTGCTAAGGCCAGCAACACAGAGCAGTCAGCACACTCAGGCAGTAGGGAAGATTGTGACAGGTTAGGACTGTGCCTGACAGAAGGGCTGCACAGGCCCAGGTGAATCCCTGAAAACATGCTCCAAAGAACCAGGGAGAAACGGTGCTCTGTCCCCATGGGTGCTTGTCATGAATGAATGTTTTAAGGTCACTTAAAGAATAAGCAGAGCCATCAAGTGAAGCTTGGGAAATTGCCACAGCTCTTTATCTTTTCCCTCTTCCCAAAAACATAGCTATCAAACCACACATCCTTTTATTTTATGAGATGAGTCTTTATTGAAATACTTGACATTAAATTCCTTTGCTGATATAACCTTTTATTTTTGAGGGGACATTGTATTTTTCATGTGAGTCTCTTGCTGGGCTAAGCTGTTCTTAAAGAGCAGTCCATGTAAGTACAATACTCAGGCAAAGGCTCAGGCCCAAGCTGCTGGAGGTCAGCATCACGTCTCCATTGGGGAAGTACTTCTTATCAACATAGTCTATGATAGTTGTCACAGCCAACATAGTCTCCTCACACGTGGGCTGGATTTGGTTAGTGGGGAGAAGAAATCCATAGTCACCTGTGTCTCGCAGTTCAAATGTGTAGGAGAGTGGAATGCCAATCGTGTGGACCCAGTCCCGTGAGGAGCCTGAGTTATTGTCTGTGAATTTAAAAATAGAGAGGAGATATTTCTATTAAGCATGCTTCTTTGAAAATACTTCTTGTTATAGTTAATACAAGGTTATACCGGAATCCCTGAACTAAGCAGTAACCATGTATCACTGTGACACAGAGAACAGTTTCTAGGTGCTGTAATTCTTACCTATACTAAGTCTTCCATGGAGTTTCCTAAGTGACACGATTCTTTATAAAATGATATTGTACAATAATAAGAGATGAGTTTCAGGGATTCTGTGTTTTTAGCTTTTTACTGTGATTAGTGTGGGGTACAAGTTGGATTGGACGTTTATCTGTTTTTGTACTTCATTTCCTACATGGATACTGACTAGAATTATTTTTAAAACATAATTTTGGTCAAATCTGAAAAATTTCTGGCTTCTCCTGTATCTCTGTTCCTCTTCCTTGTGGATTGTTTTTCTTACCTATTCAGTGTAAGTACAAACCCTGGCAAAATGCAGCCCTAGGCACAGGCAGGTTGCATTGCACTTACACTGCATTGCTCATGCAGTCTGTGACTCAGGGGCTGTCACTCAGGGACTGGCAGAGACAGCCACTGGAATATGCAAACTGCATGGGTTCTGGAGCCAGCTACTTACTGTTCTCACTGACTAGCGTGACTTATTGCTTACTGGGAAAATATTGGGTTTACTAGGCAGTCTCTAGGGCCTTCAATCCTCTTTGTAAAGGCTGTCAACTTGTATTAGCTATGATGTGTTCGTGATGTGGCCATCCAGTCTATTAGGAACAGGGCTGAAACCGATACACTTCACACAGAATTGCAAGCAGCTGCCTTGTGATAATGTCTGCTGGAGTAAATGTGGACCTGAGTGGGATTTTAATTTTTGCTTGATTTCAGTGAAGACAAATAGGACTTTAGCTGCTGACTTCAGCAAGGTCAGGATGATCTATCACCAATCTCCTTCTGTCCCCTGTGATGGATCTGTGAGGAATCCATGTAGGAACTAGCTTCTGACCAATGCTTCGTTTGTTCCTGCAGTCAGCTTTATAACTTACAGAGTTATCTTGTATTCAAATGTCTGCTGCTGCCATGTTGCACCAAAACAGCCTTTAAATATTACTCAAAGTAGAAACTCAGCAAAACAGTACTTGCTGATGCATGTGACACAAAAATTCTTTGAAACACAGAGCAGTCAAAGGGAAACATTAAAAAACTTACATAAAATTAAAGCAGTTGATCCTACTTTGTAGCTGGTCCCATACTTTCCTTTCAATGCAGCAGCTGCTTCCTTTGCAACTTGCATCTGCAAATTCAAAATAGGAACAGCATTGGCATCAGTGGCAGTATCTTTGGCAATTATTTTGAGTGGACCAAAATTTTTGTCTCTTTCAGCTTTACATTTACATATGATCAGCTTTAGGTTTTGATATTACTTCAAGTCTTTAGAGGAACCCATTAGAAAATTTGGACAATTTTTTTCTTGATTCTTTGTAATGCAAATTGTTTTAAAATTTTAAAGATTACTCTGCTACTAGGTAGAGATGCTATTTGCTTTACTGTAAAGCTAGAGCCTGTATTTTGGAGAATTTAGAGTCTATGCTGTATAAGACACTGGTACTGACTACAGCAGTGATTGACCTCTTAGTTTAATTGCCACAGGCCCACCATCCTCAGAAACTGATCCATAGACAAAATAAATGACTTCTCCAATGACTCATATGAAGTCCAAACCCAAATCCCTCATGCTCTTGACTAGTGCTTCAGCTACTTGAATCTTCATAAATACACATGTAAATGAACTGAAATCAGAACACTCAGAAACTGAGGGAAGAAGAAACCAAGAAATAGGTACTTAATTTGCTCTCATTTTTCTGAGAGCATGTTTGGAATACCCTTTCTGGATACAATCATAACTATATATACAAATTCATTCTTTTATGCAATAAAAGTTGGTGCTCTTCTCCAGTTACCTTGCTTTGCATTAACCCTATCTGTAATAGTTCGGTTTTTCCTGATTTAAGATGAAGAATTAGGATTTCTGAGGCAAATAAACCTTACTGATACTGAACAGAGGAGCAGTAACTCTGGAAGCCAAGTCCCTGAACAAGCCCAGCTCCTCTGAAGGAAAGGCAAGAGTTCAAGTAAAGTTACACCACATACTACTGCCTCTACTTGCTCTCTATAAAGGTAGAAGATGAATGTTCTGCCTTACCAGTTCTTCATTGTTACTTGGAGGTTTGGTTGTGGAGCCATATGGAGTGAGGATGAGCTGTCCATAGGAGTGCATTGTTAAATAGCACAAAATGTCACTTTTCTTGCTTTTGATAAACTGAGCCACGGCTTTTGTCTCAGGCTCTGATTCTGGTCCAGATCCACAGAAGATATCACTGCTGCAGTTAAAAGATATACCAACACCTGGGCAGGAACAGAAACACTGAATCAATGGAGAAATGTAGAACACCAGTTCAGAGGGAACTGGGAAATTTATCTTGGAGTATTAAGGCATGTGTTTATGTGGGCAGGGGACTAGACAGCTCAGTGGGACTTGAGCATTACACTCAGTAGGTAGCAACTAAAATTTGCTACAGGACTGAAATATTTATTGTGCATTTACAGGATGGCTGCAACAAAAACACTCTGACACCACCACAGTGTACCACATGCCAGGGAAGCTTCGGAGGCTCCTTGAAATTCATAGTAAATGTAAATGCTGGCTGTTAAGTGACTAACTCCTAACATTCCTTCCTAGAGCTGATGCTTGCTCCTGCAGAGAGTTAGAGGTATAGTTACGTAAGAGCAATTTTCTGCTCACAAAAATGAGTGCTGGTTGAAAGTCAGTGAGTTAATATTTTGACAAATCAGGATTTTATTTTAACATAGGCCTTGATGACAACAAGATGAATATTCCTTTCTTATAGGACTACATTTTATTTCAGAAACTAGTTATTACTCTTGCTTTACATTTGTGTTCACCATCCAAAATACTTCAAACTTACTGCCCCAGGATGAATTGAAGTTTCGGTTCAGATCTGTGCCATAGCAAGTGCCATTCTCATATGGAGAACGGCTTTTCCTCCACAAACGATCCTGAAGAAAAGTAACCTCTGTTACATAATAATAACTCAATGATCCATATGGTCCAGTGAATATGTGTTGTAAATACTCCTTAATTTTTGACCTCTGCATTCTTACTAACCCAGGTATTGTAAGAGTACAACTCTGTGTGCAAATATGATAAAGCTCAGTGACAGAGCAATTCACCTACTACAGCCACACTCATCTGCTACAAACCTGCATGCACCCTAAAATAAGACTCCTGACCTTTTTTTTAGAGTATACTTTTTTCTGGGGTATTCAACTGCTTCTGTGCAGTATGGCACTCCTAAGCAAGACCTGGCATTGTGAGGGATAAGAGATGGAAGTATGCTTCCAATTCAGGAAAATTAATTCTTTTTTGTCAGCTAATCTTCCTACTGCTCCTTGGTTCCCTGCTATACTCACGGCTATACTTGGTTCTGTGCAGACCTCACTGCACTGCCTGTATGAGCTTCCCAGCTGAATTACCTGTGGATCCGAGTGCAAGGTTTGGTATAACCTACACCTGCCAGGGAGCAAGCAGGGAGACAGCCACATGATGGTAGCCATGGGCCAGCCAAAGGTTCTGCATTAAAGGATGCTTCAGCTGGGCACAGGGACCTGAAAGCATGGTGTGAGTGGCTAAAGACCAACACTTTGCATTATTCTCTGTATCAGAAGAACAAGATTATTTGGGAGGGCACACCTATTTCATAACAAAATAGCCTGATATTTGACCAATTCTCCTCCTGTCCCGTGCAAAGGTGCTAAGACCCATCTGCTGCTAGATATCTTTTATGAAGAATTAATGACTCTTCCAGACATAGTTAAGTCCAACAACCAGGCCTTGAGCTGTTATCAAAGAAATAATCCCATCCCCAGAAACCCAAAAACAATTGGTCTTGTGTTTTGTCTTCTCAAGTCTCATGATGTTTGCAATCACAAGTGATCACTGATTTGCCAGGAGAAACAAAATCTCTCTCTCATGAGAGGATTTATGTGAGTATTGCTGTTTTCTGTTTAATTTCAATGACCCTATCTAAAAGTAACAAAACATTCTAGGCCCATCTGACTTTCAATCTAGTTCCTGGATTTTCACTACTTACTATTTCCCAGGAGTAGATGTAGCCATCAATATTGAGAACTGGCAAGACATAGAGGTCCAAATTCTGTAGAAACCTGCTTATCTTTGGGTCAGTTTTGTAATTTTGAAGAATCTGAAAAGAAAAAATACAGAGCACTGAGCAGAGGATTTAAAGATACTTACTGAAAAAGCAAGTTTAGAGCTATCATCAGGTAATCACTCACTCCTGGATATCACCATGATACTCAACATCTACTTGATCTCCAGTGGGCCAGGTACTTTCTGTACACATGGAACATTGCTATATCATAGATTAGGCTTTCTTTATTTCAAGAGGACTGTGACTTTTTGATACAGGGAGGCTTGACCCAACAGCACTGTGGGTAAAGGAGAGGTTGATATGAGTTTCAGAAGACTTTGGAAATACTCAGGTGGAGAAACTGGCGCATTAATACTATCTCATATCTCAAACTGTGATTTGGACTTTGGTCTCCACAGATATCTCTAATATACACTAATTTTGCAAATCACATTTTAACAGAAAAGCATAATTTTTGGTACCACAACAGAAAAGAGAACTGAAGTGTCTAAAGTGATATGGTTTTCTTATTATCTAAATGGAAGAGTAAGGACTCACTTCTTTCACAAACCACTGACAGAAGGCTGGAGAGATCCATTCTCTGGCATGAATTCCACAGTCCATCCAAATTATCTTTTTGGGTTTATTTGAGGGTTGGCTGATCTGAGAGAATGTAAATGTGATAATTTAAAAACTGTTACATCACAATAAAATAGTTTAATGTAATACAAAAAAACATAAAATATGTGCCTTGATATGCCATCGAGCCATCTGAGATTATTATTATTATTATTACAGATATCTTTATGACAAGCTCTTTTTCATAATAACCCAATCTCTATAGTATCACGAGGCATGAGATTTGAAGTGTCTGTTGAGCAGGAGTGTCAGTAGAACAGTTAATTGAACAGTTCATTTTTTTCCTTTTTCACTTGTATTTGTCATTCACAGGAGTGCTTGCTCTTAGTTGAAGGCTTTTAATGTTTGTATTTTTTTTAGAAGAGGAATAACAAAAAGGCAGGTAATCTAATACTACTCGGTGATAGTAAGAGATTAGGCAATAACTAACCCAAATAGTAAGACTATGGTTTTTGCCAGTGTGTCCAAAAAAAAAGTCATGGAATACTGCTAGCAGAAAGGCTATCTGCTGTAAAAAGTAATAAAAATAACAAACCAAAAGTCTTTATCTTCACACACAGCTGTTGCCAAGCTAGTTTCATCTTGATTTGTATTTCTAAACAAGGCTTCAGTTAAATTTGTTGTTTTCAGTACATAATAGCAATAGAAAGCTCATAATGATAGTGTCCGTGAAAGTTGGCAAATCTTACTGTAATGTAGAGGAGTAAAACCATCTCCTGTTCAGTGAGTTGGGGTGAACACCGTCTTAGGAAACATCTGAATCCTGTCTTCTCCTAAGTACTTTTATTGTTAAGATATATTTTACTATTAAGGAAAATTTCCTCCCTTACCTGTAGATAATACATTGTTTGATTCTCAAATGTCTTCCCCAGGAAGTGCTGAGTCACCAGCTCACTGTTGTTCTTCTGAATCTGAGTCATCCATTGATAAATCTGAAATAATTGCAAAGAATTCTTACTCCAAAGTGGGAGTTTCCTTCTCTTTCCCACTTGCATTTCCACCTTAAAGCATTTTCTTTTGTTTAGAGAAGCAACATTTTTCTCAATTTATTTCAGTCTGTGATGCCACTTACAGGCATGGAAGGTGTTTCACGTGCCCTTGGGCAAAGGCATGGCCATGTCTCACTAGGTGTTGAAAGAGAATATTGCTGCAATACAATATGGATACTCCATTCTGGATTTCATTCAACATGCCCATCCTGTTGGGCATCTTCTTGTTGAGTGCCCAAGGTAAGAAGTCATACCATCAACTCTTCAAAACAGTATTACAGTCTCTTCCCTCTCAGCACTGATTTTCCACATCTGAGTCAGCAGCAGTCATCCTCAAAGGGTAGCTCAAGCAAAATATACGTGAGGGTTGACTCTGTTCTCTCACTTTTATTATGCAGCTAGGAGAAAGAATTA
The DNA here is from genome assembly GCF_009819655.1 of Sylvia atricapilla. Taxonomy (NCBI): domain Eukaryota; kingdom Metazoa; phylum Chordata; class Aves; order Passeriformes; family Sylviidae; genus Sylvia; species Sylvia atricapilla. The sequence continues at coordinate 12,523,446 of NC_089146.1, forward strand.
CCACCATGCTCTGATTTTCTCCAGGTTTGCCAACTGCTGTGTGAAACATGGCACCAAGAAGTCATCACTGCCCATCCCTATGACAGTGTTTTCTCCTAAAGTGTCAAAACCCTGCCCTTAAATTACTTCTTTCTACAGATATCCCACTGTTCACCTCTTCTTCCTCACTGGGATTCCAGACACCACAATAGTCATTGTACTTCACATTTGACCCAGCACCAAACTGAGACTTAATAAAAACTAGAGATAAAGATTGACAGGGTAGAAACGTAGCATACCAACCAAACGAACCACAGAATATTATCTACAAAACTGTGCAGCTACTTTGCACAAAGCATTTTATGTTTTGTTCAGTGAAGAATTGAGGATTTAATCAAAGCCAATGGCAAATCCATATTCAATTCAAAGAGGCTAGAATTTTAGTCAAAAAGTAAGGACTGATTTTTTAAAGAGGAAAGTCAGAAAGAGGTCCACTGACTTTAGCTGAGCTTTCTGCAAACACAGAGTTGCCTGCTGTGGCATTTACAGAACAGAAAACAGCAAAACACACAAGCAGAGTTCGGTTCTTCTTTACCTCTTCCATTGGATGATACTCGGTGTAGGCATAACCTCCTGAGACCTCTCTGGCGCTGCTCCTCTCCCTTGGCATGCTCTGATCCACAAGTTTCTGTACATCAGGTATTAGGACCCTGAAGGATGGAGAAAGGGAAGATAGAAAACAATCCTGAACAGTTACTGCAGAACTGCCATGGTGGGTACATTGCTTATGTCAGCAAATGAAAGGATTTAACCTCTTCTGTTGTGATTTGCCAGGGTTACTTTTATGTAAAATGAAGTTCAAAGTACTGAGATTTTCACAGGATTTTAACAATAATAATTTTTACCAGGTTTTTTAAGCTGCCAAATTTCTACCAAGAAAAAAATTTCAAGATTTTCTTTTCTTCACCACTTCTATTTTTAAGCAAAATTCCGAAAATACCACATTTGAGAAAAGGAAGCAAAAGAGAAAAATTTAAGATTAGGGTTTCATTGTATTTTATTGAGACATTTTCAATTGGCAAAGATTTCACAGAAATATTCATTGCAATTCGCAAAACTCGGAACAAACCCCTTATTTCCTTCAAAAAGGTCTTTTTGCTTTTTAGCTATAAAAATAGCTCAGAAACTAGTATAACAGAGGCATGATTCCATGATCCAGGGAGTCAATAAAACCTTTTCCTTGCTTTAGTGGACTTTGGATCAGAGGCTGTTCTTGTCACTGCAATCAGTAACTTGTAACTGCTGCAAATCTGTGCTCATTGTAAATGCTTGCGATAAGACAATTGCAAAGGTAGCTCCAACACTGTTGATCTCAAATGCTGGAAGCACTAACAGGCTTTTCTGCTGACAGTGGCACTTCTCAGCATTTCTGGAAACTGCACATAAGAAACTTTTAACAGTAGTTACAGCTGACTTTAACTCTGAGCTTTGATGTTTTTTCACATCTAAACTTCAAACTAAAATTCAGGCAATGAAAATTCCCATGAAGTGAAACCACACGCACAAAATACGTTATCAGTGCTCTGGAGAATTGAAACCACAGGGTCTGACACAGTTGGAATATTGATGTCCTTATTATAATTTGTCATTTATGTCTCTATCATTATTTACCTAACTGTCATGTTACCTTCCCTGCACGTCAAGTGCCTTCTAAAGGGTGGTTCCTGCTTTGAATCTGTTATAGGAACTTTGACTCTATTATTGTTGTACTCATCTCAGCCTTTTTGCAATTCAAACCCAAAATTTTCATCTTGACTAATAATTACTCCTCTCTTTCTTTAGAACCCTATGTAAGGTAGATTCAGTACTGGCCGAGGGAAAACAAAGTTGAGCTGCTAATTTCGGGTTAGTATTTAAATTTCCACTAGAATCAGTCGAAACCATTAGAAAATGAAGAGTCTTGACATAAAAAAGAGGTTAAATATCCTCTGGAATGTTGTCCAAGTACTGAATATCTAAACCTCATGCTAGATAATTTGTACTGGCTTCAACCTCGTATCTCTTCATCTCTGGTTGTCAGGGCATCACACTTACTAAAGGAACATGTCAGGCAAGATGCAGGATGTCAAGATCAGCTTTAACTCAAAACAGCTTTGAAGTGACACCAATCCTCCTTAAACTCATCTTTGATTTGTAAATGTCAGTGTATGTCCATAGGCCATTTGTCATCAGCCCTGAATGACTACAGGGTTATTTACATTAAATAAAGCTAAATTAAACTAGCTACTGGTTACCTGAAAAAGTCAATTCCAAATGTGAACAGGACTGTGTGAGGAACAGAACTTATTTAATCCCATTTGCCTTTATAAACACTCTTTGTATCTGGATTAGATATTCTGGTTGTAAGTTAGGGAAGACGTGGCTGCATAGGTGTGATAAAACATTGTGGGACATTTGCAGGTTGTGGCTCCAGTTGTGAGCACAGTGCCCACCTGCCACTGGGATCTTTGTCCCAAGCTGGGATGTCTCTCTTTGGCTGGATGTTGCCAGGAAATTCTCACCAGCCTGGTGAAGGGAGTGGGGTAGAAAAATTAAGCTTTTAAAGAATGTGGCTGGATATTCACTTAGAAAGATCTCTTCTCCAAACCAGAGGAGTAACAAGAGACGGGGAAAGGAAAAGGAGAGGTAGAGACTGCTTCCCTGCAGTGACACCAATTAAAACTCCAGAAGTGGAAGGACCCTCCATTCAGATATCCATGTGTTCCAAGAGCAAAGCATGCTCCTAGAAGTAGTGATTACACCGAGTTTGGCCTCTTGAGTTTAGACTAAAAAACTGAGTCTTATATCCAAGTGCCATCTTCTCAGTGACCACTGAGAAGGCCACAGCAGGAAACAAGACAGATTGGGCTGTCTCAGGTTCCAGCTCCAAAGTCACAGCCCAGGACAGGTGGAAAGTAGATACATAGGGCAGAGGCAAATGGGCTTTTAAAGGTTCATAGCATCTCTGGGTTTGGCTGGTCAAGGTAAGTTGGAGGCATTTGTAACAAAGGTTGGGTCCTATTGCTGGTACTAGCTGACTGTTTATCAGATACTTGGTCCTTTTCTGATAGCAAGGGAGATTATTAGAGCCACACTGATAGCCTTGGTCCTTTTCTGATAGCAAGGGAGATTATTAGAGCCACACTGATAGCCTTGGTCCTTTTCTGATAGCAAGGGAGATTATTAGAGCCACACTCCCCCATCAAGGTATTAGAGATGGTACCTGTAAGAGATCATATGCTGATCTAAGGTGTCTTTCACCTCCTGCACCAGAGGGGCTGGGACCCTAATGTGCAGGTCTTCCCCAGCCCTGATGTCTTCAGGCAGCAGGGGCTTCCACAAATCCAGCTGTGCAGAGAAGAAAGAAATGCACAAATGAAACTCTGTTTTCAGAATGAGAAATACATTAGAGTAGTTGCATATCAACAAATGAAAGAAGTTTTCCTTCAAATTGTCCCAGTAACTCTCCAGTCATCTGTTCATAGAGCACACAGCACAAGCTTAGTGTTTTTACTGACTCAGGCACCACTGATAAGGAACAGCACTTTCACAGAGCCATGCAAAGGAACTAACTTCTTCACATAAATTCCTTCAGGTAGTAGAAGGGTAATTCCATACTACACTAACAAGAAAAATCAATAGTTCAATAAAGCTTTTTCAAGTTTGCTTTGACCTTCATTCCTTTCATAAGCTACATGCATATCTGTTTTACAGCCCAAGACCCCACTCTGCTCGTTGGGAACATGTGGTTGTTTTAACTTACTGTGAAAGTACTGCAAAGGAGCTGAAGATGCTGGACTTGCTGAAGTGTTTCTGGCACAATATGCAAAACCTGGTCCCTGGAAATTCGGTAGAGAAACAAGATCAGTTTTAACATCTGTTAAAGTATCCATGATTTCATAAATCAAAAGGACATTTTTTGTTATGTAGAAGGAAGACAGAGCTGTTCCAACAAAGACATGAACTATGAATTTGTGGAATGTTTTGGCTGCAAATGGGACTAAGTGATGTGACTTTTCTGTTGCTAAAGCATTAGCCACTTTGCTTCCTTGCCAGTGGCAGTGCTTTATTCACCATACCAGCTTCACAGAAGCCAACTGCTTGCATGAGCCCTGGTGTGTGTTTCTGCCTTTTCAGGACCAGGACCAAAATGAGGACATTGGTAATACATGATAAACTGCTTATTTGATAAGATGTCACTTTTTTTCCTCATATTTGGAATTTATTCAATAATTCCAGATTAACTTTGTGCTTGGCTGGTCTATTTCAGCATGCAGAAACTTTTGATAGTCATGATAAATGAGCATTGCTAGGAACTTGAGTTGTCCACAAACTGCTTGTCATGAGAATAGCCAGTTTATTCCAAAATAGTGAATATTGCAGTGTCTAGAACTGCATATTCTTACTCAATTCACATGAAATAAAAATTTATAGTACAGAATCTATCATTTTATATTTCTAGAGAAAACATACAGAATCCAGTGTCTTAGTATATGTTTTCATGAGATCCCAAGAAATTTTCCTCTACTACAGGCTTATCTGATGAAAATATTTAAAGTTTACAAAGAACAAAATAAAATGTATGGAAATGCAGAAAAAGCAAATCAATATGTTCCGTTAAAAAGGCCTTTGGAGGCTTTTTGTGTTTTTCAATGTTCATTCAGATCAGCTTTCCAGGATTGACAGCAATTGGAATGTTTCCAGTGAAAGAGTTTCAGAGTGAGGAGTGGATGTTGAAACTGCATTGCATTACTCAGAGGTGGGAGACCAGTTATCCACTCCTGATGAGAACAGAATAGAATGGGGAATGCTAGAAACTTTCCTATTTGCTGGCAACCAAAAACTGTTTCACAGTCTCTTTCAGTGACTTCAGTGGAGTCTTTCTCAGACAACTATAAAAAATGAACATTTTACATTTTAAAGCTTTCGTAACAGAAATTCTTGTTGCAAAAGCAAGCCATGGTCATTTTGGGCATCAACATAATATGCTCTCATCATCTGAACTGCAACTGCCGTCTTTTGTGCTTCCATGCAGGAATGTACAATTATCAGCTTAATATGAATACAAGTAGAATTCACTATTCATTTACTTTATCCCCAGAGGAATAGGGGAATTGGTGGGGTTTTTACATCTCTCTTGAAAATATCAACTTTGTTGAGTGAGAACTTGATAGTTAAAACAAGCAGTTTACTACTGGTTTATGAGATGCTGATAGCCCCATATCTGTGGGGCAAAATGATTATATTTGTATTGCTGACAGCAATGGTACGACAGTCATGTTGTACAGATTGGTACAACAGTCATGATGTCTTTGTAATAAACCTTGTAGATGCAGGATAAACATCTTTGCTAGCAGAATAAACATCTCAGCTGCAGTTCAGAGTTTATTCTCTCTAAATGCCTAGGCTAGCTTTGTTCTTTGTCTATCAGGAAGGGAAACAATATCCTGTAATATCTTTCTATCCTCATTGACATTATGTCTTAATTACACCAAATCAGAGAAATTCCAGACAGTCAGATTGCTGCCAGATGGCCAGCTCTTATTTACTGATAAACCTTTCACAATAGCCAGTGTGGAGACAAACCATTTTTAATAGTAAACTGAGATTAAAAAACATACATTTGTTTATGATTATGGACTAAATCTCTCAGTGCAGAAGTGCAAAGTCAACCCATGTGACCCCATGAGAATTACAGTTTTTAAAATTCTACAGTTTAGCTTTCTTAACAAATTAAAGGACTGTTCTCAGCGTAAGTTGTGTGTCCTTGGATGGTCATAGATTTGATATGTCATTTCATTTTTAAACAGAGAAGAGGACAATGAAAATGGGCTTTACTAATGACTTGGTCTTTGTGTAGGTGCTGCCCACCCAATGTCAGACTGGCCATCCAATACCTGTTTTTAAATTCCATGCAAGTACTCAAAAGGTTCAAGTCTGGACAATAATTAGAAATAAAAATGAAAAATACATTAGCAAGGGCCTGCTGAATTCTATTTACTGAAATCTCTAGCTGCATCTCTACAAATTTGTATCTCTTTAGATACAAATCTAAAGACTGAATATTATCCAAGGAAATAACACTTTTGAAGTAGTGACTCTGTATGCTCTGCTAGGAGATTTTCCAGGAGAGCTGCTGAATGGGTACATTATGAGGGAACTTACTTGCTGAAGGTAATGCTTGGTTTTCTGTGCTTTTTATGACTATATTCCAGGGGATATAATTTGTCTAGAGGCATTCAGCACCGGACTACTTTCTCCATTTACTTTAGAAAATTCCATGTATAAACTTATATGTGGATAGGTGACCTCCACACTGTGGTCATGCCCACCCTGCAAATCCCAGCTGCCACAATGGCAGTTACCTACCATTCCTTGAAGGCTGAGGGTGAATGGAACAAAAATAGTTTAGACAGGCAAACAGAATAATTTTACATCAGTCATTTTCCGAAGTGGAACTGAGAATGGAAAATAAAGCATAACTAGAGATTTCATGCTTTTCAAAACATTAATCACTAATAAAAAAATGTAATAATCTCATTCTCTGAACACCTTGGAATGAAGATTGTCTAGAATAACCCCCCTGGCTTTTTTTTTTTTTTTTTTTTTTTTTTTTTTTTTTTTTTGTAATTGTTACAGATTTCCAACAGGTCTTCACTATCTTTTTCACACAACCTAAGCTGTCTTTTATTAATAGATGTAATTTTGCTCAGTCATACCCCTTGCTTTATAATCAGAAAAAGCATTTTACTCCTGCAGCATCTGGTTTCAAAGTTCATTATGAAAGAGGCTAAGTGAAATGAATTTCAACTAATGGAAACAGAACATCCTGAGGTGCATTTGAGGGCCATTCTCTGGCTCCTACAGCTCTAGCTATGTCTTTGTTGGCTTGGATTTGATTCTCTCATTCTTCATTTCCCATCTTCATGTTTTCTTTCCCAATCTTACAAAACTTACAGCTTAGTAACCCTGTGTCCAGTTTTCAGCTCAAAATTGTTATTATTCTTACACAGTTTCTAGAACTTCACTGCATGCACAATTCTTTATGAAACCCTGTTCACACTCACCTGTCATATTGCAATTTCAAGCTGAATTTTCCAGGAATTAGTATCCCCAGAGAAAAGATGATCCGAAGAGAAAGCCACATCTTTGCACAAAGAGCCCACCACTGACAGTGAAGAACTAAAGAGGAAGAGGAAAGATCTGGATTATACAATTATTATATATATACTAGACTCATCCTAGAGGGCAGCCTGCCCGTGGAGAATCATTAACTTCACTTGTAAATAGTTCTAGATAAATCATAATTTACTTTTTCTTAATCCTTAAAGGTCTCTTCTGCACCCCAAGCACAATTGGCAACATTCTTACTGAAACACTTTTTCTAAGAATTAAGAACATTTTTCTTCATGTCACCCTTCTGCCTTTGAAGAGGTTTTGTGACAAAATTGGTAGTATTTAGAGAAAGTGTTACCTGCAAGATCTATGGCAAATCATAATGGTTTGCTCATAAAAGTCTTAGAGATAGGGAAGAACAGAAAAACAATAGTAAAATATGCTCTATCCTTACTCTTTTTGTGTTTGTGCCTTTATGGAACACTTCTGTGACCTCTTAAGTGCAGTTCTATCACTTACCTAACCTAAAGAGGACATGAAAGAACAACCAGTATTTCCATAAAAGGGATATATTGGGACTTCAGAGTCTCATCTAAACACCTCTTATCTGGCCCAGATCTGGACACAGATTCTGGCCACAGACTTACAACTCTACACTGTCATAAAGAGTGTTTGTGTTATATATTTTAAAAAAAAGTGGGCTGGTTACTATCTGAAATATTTTATTTCTTGTTTAGTTCACATAGCAAGAGTAAACATCTGTAGACTGTAGTTAGATGTATAGCATAGTCCTTCAGAAAGAAATTGCTTCCCTCATGCTCTCTCTTGGATTAAAACTATCTTGTGGTGATTTGATGAAGAAAACTGCATGGATTTGGGGTGCAGAGACTCCGGTAAGTCAGTTTGTGTACATATGTAATGGACATGATACTGTGCTGTAACCGTGGGATATTTATAGATTCTTCTCATCAGCATATGGGGTCCTCTTACATTTTTACGAGGGCTGTTATCAAGGAAATAGACTGCAGAACTGTCCCAGTATAAAAGAGGAACAGCTTAGCTCAAAAGTGTGTTCTCACAAAACCAGGCTGCAGGCAAGAGAAGAACATGCTCTTCTTCATAAATCACACCAGACCTTTCTTTTTTATTGCAATCTTCTTGAGAGCCTGGACCTGAAAATTCTGAGTATTTCTCCCATGTAGATATCCAACCCACAATGACTTCCAGAAGAGCTGAAAGAAGTCAAGTTTACAGGATTAGATGCAGCTTCATTTGTGAAGAATCAGCAAAACTAATTCATGTTGGAAGTTCATATTTACACTCAAGACATTTGCTCTGATAACCTTTGCTTTTGTTTCCTTTGTCTCCACCACTGCTATGAGGCAGACTAATGTTTTTAAAACTTATGCAGTGTTGTCTGTGCCCTTTTAAAAGACCTGGCTTTGAACTGGGGTTCAGTCCCTTAAGAAGGACTCAGAATCTAGGAACAAAAATATATGGAGGCATAAAGAGAAATGGAACAAATTATGGTAAGCGCTAAAATTCTACTCCAGCCGAGGGCTTTCACCTTCATGTTGAAAGCAGAAGCTGTTTATTCTGTGGTGAAAACATCATTCCTATGATACCAAGTAGTTATGAAGGTAGATAGATAGAGTAATTTTGCTTAATGAATATAGAATTCAGAAGAAATGAAAGTTGCTTGCTAGGTCTTTGATTTGGATTCTTTTAAAGTCTAGTTGATTTTACTGGGCTTTAGATGCAAGTCCTGTGGAAATAATTATGGACATCTCTCTGATTTAAGAAATGGACTTATTTTGGGGATTTCAGCAGGTTTGTTCCTGAAAGACAATACTTCATTTTCTACTTATGTTCAGCTTGCAAGCAGCACTTCTGAATTCAGAATAAAGGCTATTAGAGACATCATTCCTCTACCAATGCAAAAAATATCTTGGGATGAGCAGTTAACTTCAACAAGCCTATTGCCTTTTTGGGCATAAATAATGTGTCTCTCAGTAATAAAGTCTGTTCTTTGGTCAGGTTCTTACTGGCAGCTGCTTATCTTTCTAGCAAACATGGAAGGCAGCTTAACCCATTTATTACCTCCTTGAAAATAGTGGGCAAAAAGGCATGGAACTTTCTGGGAGGAGAAAAGGTCATAAATTCGTGGCACAAACATGCAACATGAAACCACGTGGTGCTCTTTTCTCCAGAAAAGCTCACTTTGCATGTCTTCCATACATTCTTCTCAGAGCTTCAGAGCATTTGTTTCAGCATCAGTTTAGCCTCTCAACTGCCCTGTTAGACAAGCAAATGTTATTTCCACTACTTAAAAGATTAAGAAAAAAGGGGGAAAAAAGTGACTCCCCAAGGTGACATAGGAACATTGCTGCAGAGCCAGGAATAGAATTCAGATCTCCTGACTCTGTGTCTGGTGCTTCCTTAAATATATGACCATCTGCTCTACTGCTGGAAGTATAGATACTATATGCTGACTCCAACAAGCTGGCTGCTAAGCCTGTTAGTTTATCCACTTTTTATCCCATACTGATATCATCTCCAGCTAAGCTTTTGGCCTGGAGTCAAAGTGATTTCCAGTGTTTGAATGATTCGACCTGCTTGTTATTGTTTTAACCTTGCACCACACATATGCTCAGCTATTTGTGACTTATCTGCATAGAGTCTGTGTAACAACAGCCACAAGCTAGAGCTGTTTTGTTTAAAGATTGCACACTGAAGCATACCACATATTTTAAACAACTATCATATAGCAGTGAGTTTGATCCAGGTAGCTGCCTGCACCCGGATTCTCTACTGAACTGCATGTTACTTTCAAGGACAAAGAGCTTGTTAAAAAGACAACAAAATGTATACATTTGTGTGTCTCCACAAACACCAGTTCATCATGTTAAGCTTTCCCATTTCACAGCTAAATCCGACACTGAAACTAAAACCTAACTAAACTAGATGGAATTCAACAATCAACATTTTTTTAATCATCATTTGGATTCAGAGAAAATCATCCTCCATTAAATTTTCTTCTCTCTCTCTCACTGCTGCAGAAAGCTCACCATATGTGTCCAAAAAAGAATCATCACTCAGTAGGGTCAAAACAGTAGCAGAGTAATGTGTCTTAAATCCTAGACTTGTGCTCCACTGAAGAGGGGGGTAGATAATTCAGCTGTTTTACTAAAATATCCTCTGGTTATCACTGTAATTTTACTTGGGGGAAGCACACAATGAATTGACAATTCCGTTTCCCATTGTCTAGTCAGAGGAATGTTCTATAGGTATTGTCTTTTTCTATGAGTGCTAAAAGATTTCTGGTTTTATGTAAGTAGTGTTCAAAAACATTCCAATTCATTCTACAAGATTAAATATATATATTCACACACACACACACACACACACACACATATATATGTAATTCTGTAGCATTTGTGTATTCAGCAATATGTTGTGTGGTCTGCACTGTGAATCATTGTTCCCCTCAGTATTCCAAGCCTTCAGCTTCCACAATTCTGTTATAGAAAGGTTTTATGAAAGTCTCTGGACTCCATTGTGATTTGACAGTACTAAGTGTCCTCAAACCTCATTAGTTCCAGCAACAATCTTAGGATAAATGGGAATATACTGGAAACTACTCTGAATTACAACAATTTTGTCCTAGGGTCATCTTGCTGACATTTCCTTGTTCTCTCTCTGTCTCTGATATTACAATGAAAACACCCCATTAACCTTACATTTGGGACTTTTAAATAATCGCAAACCAGGAAGAATTCCAGCCAACATACACTAGATTAGAATGACATTACTAGCAAACCTTAAATTAGCTCCATTAAGCCAACCTTAAATGTCCTGCAGATCATCAAGCGACACAGGATACATTAGCTTTATCTTAGTGGAACTAATTTGACTATTGGCACATGATCTAGCAATTTCAAGAAATACACATTTACAGACACTTTCAAGGATGTCTCAATAGATTTTACTGCATTTATGTACATGCATACCCACATATTTGAGAGCAACTGTAAAAACCAGTGTGTTGTGTCAGTGTGGGAAACAACACCTGCCTTTTCTGCCCAAGTCCTGTGATGCAGCTTTTAGACAGCTTTTCTATCAGAGAGGAGCTTCAAGTACCATTCAGCAAGCAGCTCCTTATGGAAGTGGATGAAACCAAACTGACAAAACCCTGTATTGGTCTAACTAGCCTGGCAGAGCAGTTTCCTCAGACACCATTTTCTTTAACCAAGAAAGAAAAACGTTAGTACTGAACTGTCTTTCCTTAACAGTAGGTGGCCTGAATGGTTGTTTTTACTTCATCCTTTAGACAGCAAAATATCACTGCTTAAGGATCATGCAGTCTGAATTCAAGATGATATTTACCATGTGTTACTCAAAGGTAAAACACACTTTTGGTTCTGTTCTAGGGGTCAAGGGTGATCATGTTTACAAGGAATTGCACACAACATCCTACAATCCCTATGTAAACACAATTCCTATGGGAAATTATTCTGCATAAGAATTGTGCAATTGAACTTTAAAAAGTATGAGCAGTGTTTTGCAGGTACAATGGTAAATTGCTGAAGCCCAAGCCCACACACACAAGGCTGACTGCACAATATTGTACTTGAAGTCTGATCAAAGATTCAATTTGCTCAAAGATTTTAATGTGCTTGAATCAACTGTCAGAAAAAGAAGGTTTTATTTAAACTCACCTTCTCCAGTCCTAAAAAATTTCTTTTATAAGAATGCCTTCTGATAACATTATTAGAACTCATGATTTCAAAGGTATTGCTCTAGGGGGAAAAATATGCAGAAGTGTTTGATCCTGTGTTATTGTTCTGAGTGGACAAGAATTAGGCAAAAATCCTCTATTTTGAGAAGAAACAAAACTTCCTGTAAAGCTTTAGCTGTCATAGTAATGCACTGTTTGTTTTAATTAGGCCTTTTTACAGAAGACGTCATGTAACATTAAAAACCTGGCTTGCATTTTTAAATGAAATAATTACCTTTGCATGTAAATAAATTAGTATTATATTATTCCTACCAGCAGAACTGTAAAGGACAGCACATAAATCTCCATTATTGCCTAATGGTTACAAAACAATCTTATTGCACTGTGTCCTAGAATAGGCAAGATAATTTTAATGAGTTCTGTTACAAGTGCTAAAATACTTCATGATTGGATGCGAATATGCTTGCATATGATTTCTTAAACACAAACAATACAGACTGTATAGTAAGTAATTAGCTTTTGTAGCTATAAAACATGTTAATATTAACCTTTGTCTTTCATTCTATCAACAATGACAGACACACAGAGCTTTCTGTGCAATGCCAGCACACTGAATGTAAATGTATTGTTTGCATGCATGTAGTTATGTATGTGTGGCCATGCGAGGGAGTAATTCTCCAGCCCCCTCAACTACCATGAAAAATTGTTAAACATGCTTATGATGTCCTTGAGGAATCTCAGAAATCATTAATGAGGTCAATAGTACCTGACAGAAGATCTCAGAGCGGACCATGCCTGAGTCAAATGAGTCTATCCTGCGTAACTTACAGGCAGTAGAATTTCCAGCATATTTTTGCAAATGAGCCTTAAAGAATTTGTAAGCCAGGTTTGAAGTGTGATGTGTATCTATGGGTATGACATGCAGCAGAAAGAGTTCGTATTTTGGTGTGTGATTTTGTTAAAAATAATTGCTGCTAATAGTATCTGAGTAAGGGACTGGGTTTAGGTAACTTTGAAGTGCTTGTTGTGTGACATGGTTTGCAGGTTTGCAGGTTTGCATGGTTTGTAGATTTGCAGTAAGGCTGCTGACATGGCTTGCATTGGTCACAGACTTTGGAGTTCCTCAGCAAAGGCAGCCAAGACTTTCTCCATTCTCATATCTGAACTGTTCCTACTCTTTGCTCAGTGGATCTGAAACATCAGCCAGCTCTGCCTGGGAGAGTTTATAAATGCAAGCAACTCAACATGGGGGCATCCCCAAGGTACAGACAGGGAACACAGACACCTGGCTGTGCTGGAACTGTGCCACTGCTGCCAAACAAGGCATTTCTTGGAGTCATGCACTAATGAGATGGGTGCAGAACACCAGGAATCTGGGTGCACCCCAAGGACCTTCTCAATGCCTTTCCTGTCAGAAGACAGGATACCAGTGGCAAAGCAGGAAGCTGAAGTCAAATTCCTCATGTCTCTGACTACTACCTTAGAGTCAGGTCATTTTATGTCTGTTCAGAGAGGGTGGTTTTCATACCTTCATTGTTCTCTTTTTCCTCCTTCAAATGCTGAGTTATTAGGTTCAGCAAATGAGTATCAAACCTACAGCGGAAATTTTGGAAAGTTCTTTTTTTTTTATTCTGCATCAGCAGAAATTGAAACCACCTTCAGTCTCCTCAATACTACCTTTTCAGGGGATTATTGCCTTCTAAAAGTCTTCTTGCTGACATCAGTGAGGCATTCACCATTTTGTACTGTTCCTTGAGCATAGACTTATACAGAGCAAATCTCCAAACACACATGAACACACAGTTTTTCTGTCTGCTTGACTTTTCAGCTCTCTGTCACGTTCCTTACACTTACACAGAAGTGACCCAGATTGAAGATTCATTTAGAAGTTAGCACGTCCTTGGAACAAATCATTCATTGGCAAAATGAAGCATATTCTGAACCAAGAAATACAAATGCATCATCTTTGCCCTCTTTCTGCCCCATACAGAACAGTGTTCAAGGGGTCTAGGTTTCCTTTGTCTTTTCTAGAGAATTCTGTGTGTCAAGGAACTGCTGTTCTTATAAAGCTCATATCTAACTGCTGAGCCATCACAAGGGCAAATGACAATCCAGTATTGGTCTTCAATACACATATTTTTAAAGATTAAATAGTCTTTTATTATTTGAATGACATTTCAAATGTGGGCTCCTCCACAACAGGTCATTATATATTTCCTGAATCATATCTCATCTATGTTAGCACAAATCAAGGCTTCAGTGACAACTGTTGCTATTTACACCAGCCTCTGTGCAGAGGTCAATTCACCAGCTGCTCCCTACTGCAGAAGGAGAAAACTGGGCTCACTTAACACTTGAAGTTTTTTGAAGCTGTAGGGCCACTGTCTCAGCTGGTGTATATTTGCTGCAGTGCCCTGACTTTAATCTAAACCAGCTGAGGAGCCACTCCCCCTTTCCCCACCGTCCCCACATACTTCCCCACCTTTCTAAATCGTGATCAAGTACAGGTGACACCTTATGTGCAGCAGAATCTGTACCATGAAAATCAAACAGGGAAATACAGAAAATTTTGGAAGTGCCCTTTGTGAATTAGACTGGTAAGAATAAACCGTGGAGCCCACTCAAGAATCAGGAGTGTTCAGTAAAAAATGCCCTTGTCTGTAGGCATGGATAGAGTCCCTTACCTATGGCAGTGAGAAAAGTGAGAAGAAATTCTTCTGTTTATATATATATATAAAAAAAATCATCTTGCCTCATAAAGCAGGAGTTTATCTAGGCTTTAATAGGTGCCATGGCAACAATGTTACTGGAGTACTCATATGAGCATTTTTGGAGGGAGGAAATACGATGAAACAAAAAGCTCACTGATTATCTGTGGGACTTTTGCTGCAGACAGATACAAATTCTCCTTCTTATTATTTCTGGGTAGCTATTTACAATAGCCATCACATTCATATATTTTCACTTTATACTGTTGTTGCCCAGAAATACTGAAAAAGGGAAGGGAAACCTGTTACAACTAGAAGGACTGATTTTAAACATAGCGCAGAATTATATTATATTTGCATCAGTTAAAAGAGATGAAGAACTACTAAAACTGCTGTGGTTACTACAGCAAAAAACTCAATACCACAAGGTTTACATGTTCAGTAAAATCTACACTTAAGTATCATACTTCTTTAAAACTATTCATGTCACAACCATCAGATAACTATGGCTCTGATTTTGTTCTGAAATAACTAATTTCAGCACGTTTCATTTATTTTGAGCTTTGCAAAACACCTGCAGTTCTATTTTAATTCCAATATTCTAGCGTCAGTAAAGAGATATTGAAACTGTAACCTCGTTCATGCAAGCTTACATGCACTGATATTTGTGTGCAAAGAGAATAGCTCAATATTAACAAATGCAATATACAATAATACTTACTGCAATGACCAGAGGTGGGGGGAAGCCAATTAGAGGGAAAACAGTATTTTCTTCACTTTACCAATGAACCAGAGCCAGATCTCTAGGTCTCTGCATACAAAGCATTACTCAACCTCTTGTCCATGCAGAAACTGTTGCAATACCTGACAAACAGTCTTTAAATCAAGATGCAGTTTATTTAGATTCTGATTTCTTAACAAAAATCACACTCTAGCAATGGACTTTTAGTCCCTCTTTCACAGTCACTTGTGAATATCTATATCATTTTGAGACCAAGGTAGAAATTTCAAAGAGAGTTCTTGCTTGTGAAATGAATGGCCAGAATATTTCATACCTTGAGAAGGCTGGAGTTAGGGTTCAAAAATAGTTTTAAACATAAGAAAATCCAAGCAGGAGAGAACTTAAATCATCAGGGTCTGCAAATCCAGCTGTTTATGGAGAAAATTGGAAATATGGAATATATGGAAAATATGGAAAAACACTGGAGTGTTTTTTTCCAAACACTCACTGTTCTCATTTTGCATTACTTCACAAAGCTTGTTTCATTTTTGCTCAGATGATACCAGTTAATTTTTTGTTAATGCAATGCAGAACCTTCCTGACCTTTGCACCCCACATCTTCTGCCCGTTTCTTGCTTTCATTTTAGATCTGTTCACACATCCTGCAATGCTTAACATGGATCTTTGGGCCTGTGAAATTTGCCATATAACTTACATTTGTAAACCCTTCTCTCAGTGTTTTCTTTTTGATTGTGTGATACATGACAATGATCTAACCTTGTCACCCTTTTGTACGTATAGCTTTCTGAGGATGTGGAGATTTTGAAAGATGAACAGTATATGCATTATTCTTCAAGAAAACATTACCAGATAATCGAGCTTTATCGTGGCATTTTACTGTTTTATAAAAAGACAAGATTTATGAATAAAATAATGTCTTACAGCAAGGAGCATGTAAAAACAGGTATCATGAAAGGCAGCATTTGTTTCTTTGAGATTGGCAGGACAAGTACTGAAGTCCAGTATTTCATCACTCAGAATGAAGGAAAGATATGCTTCTACTTTCCCAACTTCTTTGTGGCCCAGGAACAAAAAGTATAGTGCCTTCCTATGTGTGTCTGGTCAAATAGATGATTGCTTTGTGCAGCTGAGTCCCCTGTTTTTAAGTCATATATATATATAAGTACTCTAAGACCTATACTTTCTTTAACAAGCCTTTATTTCACTGAAAATCCTCTCTTTCTTCAGCAATTTAGTTTACTTCATGAATTACCTATTTTCATTTCACATGGAGTTGAGAACCTTGGCTTGCTACAGATTCAATACGCCCTTGAAGTACCTTTAGTCAGTCAAACATCACAGCAAATGTCTGGGTCCCATCCATTAGTAAAATACCTCCATGGGCTGTATGAAATAAAGCCATGCACAGTTTCCTTGTTTCTCACTCCTCACTGAGAAAAAAATTCCAGCCATTGCACTTACAAAGTGTTCCAAGTGTGAACAAAGGCTAGAAACACATCTTCCTGAATCTGGAGGCAGACTGTGAAGATGGTAGAAAAAGGTGCAGCTTACATCTCCAGTTAGCCTCATTGGCAGGTCAGCTAACATAATTCATTTTGTACCTGTTTGCCTTAAAAAGGGGGATTTGCACCTTTCACACCAAGCACTCTATGCAGTGACAAACTTCATAATTAAAAACACAAAATAATTATTGGTGATTTTCATTGTGACTCTCCCACTAATTTTAATAATGATTCAGGAGAGGAGAATGGTATTCTAAATATAGATTGTAATGCACAGAAAAGGGGATTAGATCTTCCTTACTACATAAGTTAGACACCTGAAAAATGTGTGTTTATTTTCAGCAGACTAGCTTTTGGTATATGTAAAGATCCAAGAAACTCACAGCTCTGAAGTGTCTGGCAGCAGCTACATACCGCTTGGAACTCTGAATCAGTGTAGATGACATAGAAATGACACAAATTATTGAGAGAGCACAGAGCAAGAAACTTTAGTAAGCAAGGTGATCCTTACAGCAGACTACTACACTTCCACCCTGCTTGTATACCTACTCACAAGGTGTTTGAAAGAATATATAGTGATTAGCTTGTTTATTAACATGCTGTGCCATTTTGTACCCACTGGTGGTTAGTTCTGTCCAGGCTGTTGACACCCCTGCCAAAGTTCTGTCCCTGAATTTACATACCTACAACTGAAGACATGACTGAAAAGCTTGAAGCAGCTGGAGGAAGCAGCTCCCCAGCCCAGACAAGAGCCACGGCTGACACAGCAAGTATTGGTTTGCAGGTTTCCAACTTGAACAGCACCAAATACTTTCTCAAACACAGCTCTGTGTGCTACCTGGCCCTGCAGCACAGAATATTTCATCCTCCAGTGCAGGCTGGTACCATGAGTCCTGCTCAGAACAACAGAATGGCACTGACCAGCCTGCTTCACAGACAGTGCTTCCTTAAAGTAGAACATCCAAAAAGGGAGTGTAGCAAACTTTTCATCAAGTCAAGCAGATGATCTCTGCTCTGGCTGTTAAGTTTTACAATTTCCTCAAATCTGTTTTTCTGCATGTGCTGCATTTCAGAGACTGAAATGCTGAACAGCTCTCTGCTACAGAGAGATGGCCATGCTGCTTTGGTTGTATTGCTTCCTTTGTAAATATTCACCATATTCTATCTACATGTTCCACAAAAAGTTGGACTGTGAATTTTTCCAAGCGTATTGTTTTTTTCCACCTTATCTCATTACTGTAATACCTTTTTTTATATCATCATTGTAGTACCTTAACCATGTGTCCATGCTACTTCAGAAAGACAAAGAACACAGTGCTTGTAGCTTAGCAAGTGAAGCAAGGGCACCACAGTTAGGTAGCACACAGTCACTGTAGAAAGTATTGCTGTTTCCCTGCTTCCCTTACATACTCATGGGCCTGTGACTGTGCTACAGCAAAATTGTGAGTGAAGATCTCATTACACCACAGAAACAAGCCAGCTGCTAGCAACTTGAGCAACTCCAGCAGATCAAAATTCCTTTTATCAGGTACACGTTACCAAGAATAGAAAAGACGTATCAGTTCTCTCTGCTCCTTCCTATCAAAGGTCCAAAGCTGCTTTGCAGTTCTAGAGCTCTGCCAACATCATCAATTGCACCACTACATAACAGGTCAGTGGAGATGCATCACGGGGTGTAATGAACAAATCTGAGTGTTGTAACACCTCTTTGAATAGTTGTGGAGCTTCTAATATCAGAAACAGAGAGGAGTCAGCCTATAAAGACACAGCAGATCTGTATTCTCGCAGTGAGAAGCATCAAAATCTATTACAGTAGCAGTGAAGCAAAGGGTTCAAAAGACAAAGCACACAGCAAACAGGACCATTATTGGCCCTAAACTTTCTGAAAACTGAGCGAGATTGATTTTTTCAGAAAGTTTCCCCATGACTTGGCTTTTTTAATATACACTAGGCTTAGCTTAGTTATTTACTGATTTACCATATATAGTTCTCATAAAGAACTATATATTGAAAGGAAATCCTTCTAGTGTCTAGTTGTAGGCCAGGTTCCAACAGCACTTGAAACAGATATCTTTTCCCTGGCTTAGTTCAAGAGAAATCTGACTAAGGGCATGCAGGAAGGGAAGCAAAGTAGAGATTAAATTAAGACATTTGAAACAGCAATAGAGTGCTTTTTGGATCAATTATTTCCTTCCACTAAGATAATCTGCTCCACTCATTCATAAAAAGAAAGCCCCACTCAGCAGGCAGTGTTCATTCAAACTTTTCTTAGTAATATGGTGGAGAGGCATGTTATTATAAAATTCTCTCTTCTGTTAAAATCCTTACAGTAATTACACAAGAAAAAGAGAATCAGGAGACCCAAAACTCAGTTTATTTTAATTATTATCCTGCAAAGTTGCTTCAGGAAAAGAGGAAGCATCTTCTGAATAAATTTTTCTTTTCAAAAACTGAACTGCATCTTCATTTCTCATTTCCTGAAACTTCTTGTTCTGGATCTGAAAAAAGTAAAAGGACAGGGTACATTACTTCTATTGCCCAAACTACCCTGTCCTACAAACCAAGCACTCAGCAATGAGAAGGCCACAGGAAGTTATATGCTGAAAACAAGTTCACTTGTAGAGTCTCATAGAGTCTAAAAAATCAGGGAAAATTTTTTATAAAAACACAGGTTTTCTCAGGTACAAGCAATTTGTGGCTTGATTTTTTTTCCCCTCAACTGTTTATTTACTGATAATGGTAAGTGCTTCATAGCTTGTCTTTCATAGTTACTCTTGTCTTTCTCCCTAGTGAAGGCACCACTACCCTCTAACTAGAAGGATACACAATTACCACTCTCGAGAAAGCCTACCACTCCTGGTGGACCTTCATGCTTTGAAGAACAAAACGTGATCTACCAAACATTCTCAGCACTGTGCTGCTAACAGCACTGAAACAGAGACAGAAGCAGGGCTCTTCTCACCAGAATCACATGATAGCCCAGTTTACTGAGATGCCGTCTTCTTGCCAGTTCCCCTGGGGATGTTGTTTACCCAGACAGAAGGCAGACACAGGAGCAAACAGAAAAGCCAACCTGCAACCAAGGAAGCAGGGAATACTTCACTGTACAAATGCAGAATAATCATTTATAAGACAATGATTCGATGATGTTGATTAGCACTGCAGAATATACATGTGTCTTTCCGGTAGGCAAAAATATCGGGACTGCACAAATTTCATTATCCTCTTCCTTCTTCAGGTTTAAGTGATTAGACTCTTTTCTTCCATGAGCTTCACAGCATCTACCAAATACCTACAGCAGATTAGGTACTTAGATCTCCACTTCTCCCACAATAAGAGGAAAGATCATTCAACATTCTCCATTAATTGACAGATTCTGCATTTACTCTGATCCTTTGCTAATTCAGAATCAGTCACTTCCTGCCACCTAATAACCTATTTGGAAGGGTGAAGAAAGCTGAATGTCTTGGAACAGTGAATTTCTGTTACACAATCCACTTGCTCTCCTTTCATCACATGCTGTGGCAGTGATCAGCACATAAATGTTAAGTGTTACCAGTTCTGCTTAAGCAGTACTTAAATGATATATGTCCTGCTGCAGTTACTGAGAGGTCAGTCTTCTACACAAGATTAAATTAATCACCTAAATGTGGATATGATGATCCTTTTTATTCAAATTATACTTCAGCAGCTGAATTAAACTACCATAACACATCACTGAGATGCAAATTTTTGAGACTTGAGAGAATAACTGAATGTTCAATGGGACAAATACTTTTTTTAAAATTGCTACTGCATTCATTACAAGAGTATCACATCACTGTGATGTTTCCTGCCTCTTTCTCTGAAATTTAGTGTTAGCGTCTGCTAGAAGAAGGTATTGAAACTGGGAATTGTTGCTCTGCACTGGCATGGCAACTTTTGGACAGACCAGTGAGCACAAATAACAACTTGAGTTATCTCCTTTGCTCCTGCAAATCACTGAACCGAAGAGAAGAGTAATGGATGGGTACGTGCAAATAAACTAGCATGCTAGAAAAAATATGTAGTCAAAAAAGACACCTCTGAACATGGGAGTCCGGATGATCATCTGTTGCAGCTATGGGGGAGCACTTTCTTTCTGTCTGAATCCATTCTGATTTCAAAATCTGAAAACAAAACAACAGAAGATTTAACTTGGCAAGAGGTTTAAAATTAATGTTGTCATTTGAACCCATTAATCGTTCAAATTGCTTTCAAATTAACAACTCATTTGAAAAAAGTTAATAGACACCATCAGGACTGTTTCTACTTGCTGTTCTTTATAATTGAATTATTACTGATAGATTTTCCCTTCCTGCAAAGATATAAAGAAAATAAAATTATAGCTCTCCCATCTCAAGAAAAAAAAATGTTTCGGGAAAGTGCAGATTTAAGTTTATGGAGTGAAATCATATCATTTAAAGAAACTACTCTTGATCACAGTCTGCCTACTGGATTTTCTCACAATCCAATTCCTCATTAGAAATATTTAGGAATAAAATTATTACTAGTACAGAAAAACTGGTAAGCTGAATGGCTGGAACAAAAAAAAAAAGGCAATATCAAAATGTAAGAGAAACACAAGAAGTCATATCCCATCTCATAAAGTAGAGCCTAAATCTTAGCCAGAACTTCAAGAAGGAACAAGAGAAAGGAGAGAAAAAGAGAGAAAAAAAAGAACGAGAGAAAAGAAAAGAAAAAAAAAAAAAAAGAGAAGCGAAAAAAAAAAAAAAAAGAGAGAAAAAAGAGAGGAAAAAGAAAAAAAAGAGAAAAAAAAAAAAAGGAAGAGAGAAAAAAGAGAGAAAAAAGGAAAGAGAGAAAAAAGATGAGAAAAAAGAGAGAAAAAACAGAAGAGAAAAAAGAAGGGAGAAAAAAGATGAGAAAAAGAGGGAAAAAAGAGAGAAAAAAGAAGAGGAAAAAAAGAGAGAGAAAAAAAAAAGAGAGAAAAAAGAGAGAAAAAAAGAAAAAAGAGAGAAAAAAGAGAAAAAGAGAGAAAAAAGAACAAGGAGCAAGAGAAAAAGAGAAAAAAGAGAGAAAAAAGAGAAAAAAAGAGAGAAAAAAAGAGAGAAAAAAAGATGAGAAAAAAGAGAGAAAAAAAAGAGAGAAAAGAGAAAAAAAAATAAAAGAAAGGGGAGAAGCAGAGAGAAAAAAGAGGAGGAAAAAAAGAGGAGAAAAAAGATGGAGAAAAAAAGAGAGAAAAGGGCAGCTGCTGTTTGGCTTTGTTTTTAACATGATTTGGTACTAACAGGTCAAGTCTCTCAAAGTTGGCCACACTGGATTTATGTACAATTAGCATCTGCTTATTGACACCTGAAAAAAGTCCAAAGCAGTTTTGTAAACAAGAGGAATCATAGAAGTTTAGTAAGAAGACTTAAAAACTTTAACAGAAGCATCATTAAAAGTAGATTCACCAATCAATGACATCATAGTTAAAAGACTGTATCTTCAAGGTGAAATTTTTAATCATTTGCACCACATGCAAATTTATTGCCATCTTTTTATTTTGGGGATTATACTCCACATTAAACTAATAGGACAGTAATACTGCTTCATACCCAGTGATATCCGTATGGCAGCTGAACATTTTGCCGAAACAGTTCTCATCTCCCAGCAGTTCTATCAGTGCCTCCTGAGCCTTTCTGAGGATAAGAGATCTAATGAGGACAAATTCTCAGTCAGCACAAATGCAGGCTTTGTGAAAGAAGGGCTGTCAAGTCATACATGTTTTCACAGAGTGAAGCATCACTGTATTGTTCTTTAGGATCATCTGAAAAAGGATACAAAAAATATTACATACAATATATTATCCCACAGAATTTTTCGTTTTACTATCATTTTTAGTCTGTTCTAGCATTGAAAATTCACTGACTATGTCTACTAGCTGTACAAAATCGTAATGTGGAAACCACACTCTTCTACAAAGCATTCCAAGGACCTTATTGTAACTCAGAGGAATCCAAATCCCACTTTTACTCATGACTCCAGGTACAAAAGTTAGTTTGTAAAGGTTAAGACTTCCTATGTTTAAGTGCAACTTACTGCTAAACTGCTGCCACCATGGGGCCCAAGACAATAAGCCTGATTCCCTAGTGCAGATCACTCAGATCACCATCACCAATTAGCTTTGTCTTGAGGTTTTCAAAATTAATTTTAATCATGCTTGTGTTCTTTAATTTCTAATCTTCTAACACAATTACAACAAATTACATACACAGGGAGACATCCTGTTTAAAACAAGAACATGACAAAGTAAGGTCTGACCTGACAGAAAAAGTTCATTCTTGCCCTCCTTTTGCAGCAGCTCATCAAGTGCACGATGGGGAAGATATCCTAAGATGCCAAGTGAATACACTGCCTTCAGCAGTTCTGTGTCGGAAATCTGAGGCAGGCACTTATTCAAGCAGCTATGAAGAGTCTCAAAAAACCTTTTCCAAAAGAATCTTAGAATCACAATCTAAGTACACGAATAAGGCTACATAAAACACATATTTCAAACAAAAATACAACTTAGAAATCTTTATTATCTTTATTGTATTTTGTGTTATCTAACATTAGTGTTTGATTCTTACTTTGAGGATACAGCTACCTATCAACTGATTTAGTAGCCTGGTCAGTCTAGAACCTGGTTGGTCTTTCATTTAGAGAAAAAAAATCATATTTAGAAAAAATATGAAAAGACACAGCAATTTACTTTACAGATGAATGAAACAGGACTATGAGCTCTTTCACAAATAAAATTAAATACTAGTTACCTTACATTACTCTGTAATGACTATGTAACATATTATCAGGCACTCTAAATGAAAACCTACAGATGCTTTTGGACTCTGGGAACATGGTTGAGTCGTGAATACACTCGAAGAGCAGTCAGAAGGTTTTTCAAGTTGAGGAAATCAGGGTCCTCTGTCACCTTCTCAGCAAAAAAATCCAGCAACTCAGTAGGCTGATAGCCAAGTGTCTCACAGGCAGAGAGAAAAGGATAATCTAAAAGAAAAGATAGTTTTGTAAGTCAAGAAACCAGTGAATTGATCCTACCTGTGATTTCATAGAAGACATTTTAATGAAAGCAAATTCTTCAAAACTTTTGTTTCTTTACTTATCAATACATAGAACAGCATTTTAAAAATCTATCAGCTTCATCAGATTGGTATTCATAAACATTTGTTCTCCCAAGATCATGCACAAACATGAGGAAAGGTAAGATGAAAGCAGCAAATACTCTAATAGTACCACTATAAATTATTTGGTCTCAAAAAATTTACCTGTCTTTTGTCCCAAAGGTAGGCAGTAGAATTAACATAGTCTGCTAATGCTGAAAACAGTTTTACATTACGGTACAGGAGAGTGTGACAAGCTTCCAGAATGAGAATTAACTGCCGAAATGGAACATCATGGACATTTTCTGTAAAAAAGGTCAGAGATGGAAGAATGATACAAAGCAATGGGAGCTGTAGATTGGAGACATTTAGACATTGTGAGAACAGTTTGGTTAAGGTGTGAAGGAGGGGAAAAATATGGCAAGAAACTGCAGAAGACTGTGACTAGCTATGCAAAGCTCAACTGAGCTAAAACACATTAAGAAACCAAGAGACAGAAGAAACCAAACTGAGCCAGAATCAAGCTACAATACATTAATCAGCAAAAGGGGACAAATCAACAGAATAAGTAAGTAGCTTGTGTTCCCAGGATGTCTTTTGCTCTGGGATTTTTGATTTTCAGCATGCACTAAAAAAAATGCTGAAGAAAGTCACTACTCCTTCTGTGTCTGCCACCTGGCCTCTGTGCTGAGTGTGGTGAAAGTCCTATGGGAGAAACTAGGATGTGCAATTAAACATTGTGTCCTAACATATATGAACGACCAGGACAAACAAAGACTATACAAGCAGCCTCAACATGGGTATTTCTATTAAAATGATATTTTGCTACCCTAATGCTTTTTGAGACACAAATTCTTACGTATTTTAAGCACGAATCAACACACACTGACCACATATACTTAAGCAATGTATTGAAAAGATACAGAGAGAGGTGAAAGCATTAGCTTTCATTTAATATTTTTATGGGCTACAGCATGAGGTTAATTATTAAGCAGTACTCAATAATTAAATCCAGTAATCAAGGAAATGCTGTTTTCCCTTTAGTTTACCAACTAATCACACAAAGTCACCAATCCATCCTGTAAGTTGTCAACTTCCAATTCAGATTTGTTATAAAATTTTATTTGAAATCTCTTTTCCTTGCTAAAATTAAATTATTTTTCTTAAATCCTGTGTACAGAAAAACGTAAAGAAAAATATATAATTCAGATAAATGTTAAGAAGGGCAGAGATGACAAGAGCTATTTGCTTTTATTATTGATCAGTAATTTTCTGTCCTGCTGCTTGTCAAATGGCTCCACATAACTATAATATCCTGTAAAATAAAGATGTTTCCTGAGTTTTAAAGGAAATCAGAAAAGGGAGATGAGACAATAATTAGGAAGAATTTGGTATAAGGAAGGGAAATTTAATTAACATATTTTTTCTTACCCTGGATCTTTTTACTGCAGGGATTCAGGATTGGAAGGGAACAATAATTCATTGCAGCAAGAGCCAAAAACATACGCAGAGCGTTCGGAAAAGTCAAATCGTCTATTTCTCTCACAACTGCCATCTAAAGTGAACCAGAGTTTATTAAATCCTTCATTCTTCAGGTATGTTATCACAGCTTTCTGGTGAAGACATTATCACCAAAACTTTCCCAAAGTCCTTAGTTCAGATTTATATGAAAGAAAAAGAAGCAAAAAACCAGTAAAAGCATGTAATAACTACTGCCAATTTCTTAATATACAATTATAGCAGGTCAAGTGCTCTAGAAATGTGTTACTACACAAGTTTCTAGCAATTTGCCTTCATATTGTTATTTTAAAAGAAAAAAGTCACAGTAAAGGTCATTTCCAAATACTGTGAATACACATCTTCTACCAACCCTCAAGAAAGTAGCAGAAATAAAACAGACAAAGTCAACTTAAAAGTTCATAGTAGTCCAATTGTGGTTCTACATGTGCATGAAAGCTGTAAGCCTCCAAAGTGATTCAACAGTATGTGAGAGGCCTATATTTTATACAAACACACAGCTACAAATGTGGACTGAGGCAGAGAAGGTCAGCTCAGATGCCAGAAGGGAGATTTCATTTATCAAAACCGTCATTAGATTGATATAAATGACAGTTAACAAACCCTACAAACTGTATTGGCTGTTAAAATACAGTATTTTTACTGTACACGTATCAGAGGTTAAATACAAAATGTATCTATGATAAGAAATTGCCCTGTAAAAAAATAGCACTCTGTGGGCTCAGAAAATTAAGTGCTCCCTTAAGTTAACAAGCGCAAATGTTATTTTCCTCTCAGTTTTATGATGTTTCATGAATGCTATTAAAACCTCTGACTTCAGAGCCCTTCAGTTATGTGATGAAAACACCGGCAGGCCTTGTTTGAAAGAAAGTTTCCAAATGGGGTTTTAAATCAGGGGACAAAACCCAGTACACCCTGTCATAAAACCTACAGCCTGCTGCCAGCCATTGTACTTCCCAGGGGACCTATCACCCACACAGAAAAACAAGACCAGGGGCTTGGGGAGTTCTGCCATCTCACTCTCACCAGTCCTCCTGCCCTGTACAGTTACTGAACACAGCCCCATCACAGACCAGTTTTCTGTCATCTCATCTTCAGTCAAAGGCTGGGCAAGGGAATCAGGAAACAGCCTGTAATCACTTCTGTGAAGCACCATGTGACCAACCCAAAGAGGTGAGGGCACTGCTGTTTTACTGCACCAATTCCTTTTGTTACCAGCTTCCAAATACAAGTTCTTTCTACAGATATAGCTGCACTATGATGCATATAGCAAATACAGTGCCTTTCTATTCCATTTTCTCTTTCAGTGTCTGCAAAGAACCATACACAATTTATAAATGATGCAAGAGCACAGGCTTTGTGGCAGTAAAAATGAGCCTCTAACTACTTTACCTCTATTTTCTTCTTCAGAAAAAATGGAGTATCTTTTCCCAGGCATTTCATCAGGTTTTGCAAAACAAAGATGTCTCTGATACTTGAAATGCGCTGTTCCACTAGCAACCTGATGGAGAAACACACACAAGAGCTCTCCTCATTTCAGCAGAAACAGTCAAGTACCCCCATTCTTCCTCACTGATGTATCCCCCACGTTAAAGCTGTAATTCCCTGCTCCTCTCTCATCTTCCTTTTTTGAAATGCTGCCTTAATTCTACATGACATAGTTGCACATGGAAACAATTACAAATGCCTTCTTAATGTTAATCCTGATAGATGAATGTTGCTGCTGATACACTTAACAGCAGGGGCACCTGACCAGGCTGCACATGTGACAGTCAAATATGAGTGCTGTTAAGCCTCAAGGAATTAACACCCTTCTGCAGAAAAAGAAAATTGCACACTTTTATCTTTAAATAATCGATGTGCAGGCAAGTTCTGAAACAGACAGGAAACTCAGAAATGGACACAGACAACAACTGGATGTGAGTGAGGAATAAAACAAAACAGTGCTGTGGGCTGAACAGACAGAGGTTAACATGGAGATCATATGCACAAGATGAAGGGGCACTCCTAGCACTCCTCTGGCTCAGTGGGTCGTACTGTAATTGTTATGTCTGAACTAACCTTAAATATACTGGCACAGGTAAGCACAACTACAAAAATATGAAGTGTCACTTTCTAAGGCAGTGCACTGGTCTGAAATAAATCCCTGCAAATGGGCCAGAGCTCCAGATGTCAGGACAGAATACTGCAGATGGGACTCCTGCTTTCCACTAACTTTCAAGAACTGTGTACCCATGCTTCCAGGAGAACCTGGTTTTTGGGTATCACATCCACTTTCTCAAAGCAGAATGTAATACAGGGTCAAAAGTACTAATCCATGGCAAGTTTTGTGATAGCCTCAATAAAATTCAGCTCATGGGAGTGAGAAGATTGGTTACACACATAAATCACAGGGGCCCAGAAAAAAAGCCAAAGAAGTTATTCTGATAAATCACTACACAGAGGGATTCGCTGGACAGGACTAGTCTTCACCTGAATTTTCACTTACTAAACTGTAAGAAAATATTCCCAGGCTATTAAGCAATGTTTTTAATAATGAAAAATCAGACAGGTCCCTAATGAAGGCAGTCTCATTACCTCCTGTGTGCATACAGATGAAAAAGGGATAGATAATGTGAAGAGACTTTATCAACATCACAAAAAAACTACACTGGTGAAGCTGCAGTCAGAACACAATCCCCTGTGGATCAGTCTAGCACCCTTTATCACTGGAAGCCTTCCTCCTTGAAACTGCAAAGACAGTGCCAGTGCCAAAATTCACTGTCTAACACAGCTCCTATCTCATGTGATTATTTAAATGCTAAAACCACAGAACGCATTCTATGTGCAGACATAGCCTCAATGATTCCTAACAGACATGCATTCTAACAACATTTCAATACAAAAGACACGTGAAAGATATCTTTTTCTCACTGTAATCCAGCTTGAAGAGCGCTCACATTCTTGTCTTTATCCATCCCTGCTAAAGTAGTTGCCAAAACTGAGATACATCGGTTATCAAGTTGATTGAGCTTCTCCTGTTAAAAGTTTTGACAATGTCAGATTACTTCAAACCAGTAAAAGTTTCAGAAAACAAAAACTGACCCCTCTTAATCTGTACCTGCCACTTTGTTTTTCCCCTCAAAAGTCAATTTAGAAGCTTTAATTCTGCAGAGCCCACAAGGTCTCACATCAGTCAAACTTAGCTGATTTGGAAGGGGTAATGATTTTTGAGATGTCTCCCTTTTAAATCTGAAATCAAGCAGTGGTTTCTAAATTTAAGGAAATTAGAAGCACACACAAATTGTGGGAACTGTTTCCATGGAACATCAGACTAAACCAGGGATGTATTCCAACTCTCTCTGATGCTGCTCAGCTTCCAAGATTTACCCACTGGTGAATCAGCCCAGATCTAGGAGAAGGATTTTCATACTTACTTGGCACACTCTCACCAAGGTCTGGACGAGGAGCGTGTTCTGTGGCACCCCCAGGTGCACCAGGGCATGCAGGCTGAACACCAGGTCCCCGCGCGTCATCCTGCGTGCGCTGCGCAGCAGCTGCTGGCACAGCTTCGCGAAAGCCGGGTGCTCAAACATCAGCTGCTTCTCGTAGCGCTGCTGCTCTTCTGACAGCGCTTTGAAGAGCCTCCAAGCCATGGTTAAAGCGTTTGTGTAGTGCTTAATGGAAACAGCCGCCTCTGAAGCCAAGTCCAGCGCATCGCAAGGACAGGTGCATTTCTGGAGACTGGTAAAGAACGGGTCACTGTTGTCCGCTACATGCTTTGGTTTGAAGCTCACGGAATCATCCAACTTCTCAACTTCCGAGGATCTCTGGGAAGCCTTCTCACTCACTAACACCTCTGCACCTGTGCTATAAACATCTGTCTTTTGAGATAAAAATCTAAGAGATGATCCATGCAGAGAAGGCAAAATATTTAAAAGTAATTTCCTGAAGTTCACATTTCTTAAGGGATCCCTGTATCTGCCAATCCATAAAATGCATTCTCTTGTTGTGGCTGAAGATTTGGGAGTGAGCACAGAACTGTACCTGTGCATACATCTAACAGTATTTAACAAGTAACTTATTTTATTATTCATTTCTGCTAATGCCTCATGAATAGATTTGAAAAGCCAACTCAAAGTAAGGGATGCAATGACATTCTACCAGTGGAAACAGTTCTGAAGAAACTGCACAGGATCGCTCATCTGTAAAAACAATTGAAAGTTATGGATTAGCTACTATTCATTTCTTTGAATATTCAATTCCCAATATTCAGTCTTTCAATTCCCACAGTTTCAATTGCCAAATCTGCACATTTTTACAAAAAGGGAGAAGATGTGGTAAAAGATCCCCGGAAAATGGTTCGCAGAGAGGCTTTTATTCGGTCTCCTACATTTCAGTCAAACATCTCAGCACAAGGACAGCCCGGACATCCACTCTTGCTTCCTCGTTGCTGCTCTACCTGAGAGTTCTGCCAGGAAGCAGAGTCCTTTCCTAAAGGACGTTACTCCCGACAGGGCTCTGGAGGGTCTCTGCAGACCTTCAGCAGCGGGTAACGGGATCCCACCCGCCAGCCTGTCCCAGCCTGCCTGCCATTCCACGGGAAAGCCGCCTTCAACGGCACCCACGGGCGCTCGCTCTCCCGGCGCCGGGAAGAAGCCGCTGGGCTTCGGAATCACTTCCCGCTGGCTCCGGGAGCGCTATCCAGCAGGGCGGGAGAGAGTACACGGGGACAGAGGTCTTTAGGCGGCTCCGCAGCGGCTCGGAGCACGCGGGACGGACAGGGCGCTGTCGGAAGGCGCCGGCCGGGCAGGGCCGGGGCTGCGGCGGCCGCGATTACCTCGCACGCGGCACCGCCGTGACACCGGGCCCGCTGCCCCGCGAGCTCCCGGCGGGCCGCGCGAGACGGACGGTGCGTGCCGAGGAACAAACTGCCTCAGAGCGCGGTGCGTTGCTGAGCAACGCCAAAGCGGCCGTTGGAGGGCAGTGCGCGCATGGCCAAGTTCGTGGTGGCGGGTGAGGGGGGACCCGGGCAGGGCAGCCCCGGCGGCGGAGACACCTTGTACCGGGACCCGGGACCCGGGCACGGCAGCCCCGGCGGCGGCGACACCTTGTACCGGGACCCGGGCAGGGCAGGGCAGCCCCGGCGGCGGAGACACCTCTACCGGGGGCTGGGCAGGGCAGCTCGCAGTGCTTGCAGCAGTCGCCCCTCTCTGCGGGCTCATCCCCGTGCCCATCCCTGCGGCTCTCAGGGAGCCGGGTCCGCACGGCGGACATGTGCAGCCTCAGGCGGTCCCGGGTCACAGTTCCCCTCATCCCGTCGGTGAGGCGTCAGTCTCTCTGCTGGCGTCAGTCCCCCCAGGAGTGGCCTCCTCGGCCCTTTGGACGCTGGCTCGGGAGCGTGTTTCACCTGCAGAATTCCCTTCCTTAGCTGGCTCACATTAAACAAGGTTTGGTCTTTAAGCCCTTATCAGTGAATGACAAAATCATCCAATTTTGCTGCTGTTGCTATGTTCACAGGTAAGGCAAACTGCCCTTACTATGCCAAAGCTGAACTCCTGGCTGACTATCTCCAGACTAACTTGCCCAGCTTCAGGGTTCACAAGATTACTCAGCACCCTGACAAGTGGGAGGTAAGGGATAGTAAATCAAGTCGCTGGTAGGTGCCCCAGTGCTCTACAAACCAAGAAATGTGCTTTTCTGTAGTATGTTTCTTCTTCTCTTCTATTAGTGGTTTGTTATGTGGATAGAGGTGCTGCAGAAGCAGCTTTGGCTTTGAGAGCGAGCCAGAGGGAAGGTTACAAGGTTTTGAGCAACTGATATCTCTGAGTTTTACCGGAGAAGATGAGCACAGAGTGTGGACTAACCTAAAGCCGCGTTATGTAAAGAAAAATTCAAGGTGGTTTTGCTTGCTTGGTTGGTTTTCTGGGGGGTTTTGGTTTTGTTGTTTTGTTATTGTTGTTTTGGTTTTTTTTAAAGTATAAATGGCTGTTCAGCCTGTAAATCTTTTGTTCACTGTGATTACATATACTTTCTGAGTTGTTACTTGTCAAGAGCCTTTGTGGCACTCAAGGGCTTTAAATTACAGTGGAAATATGAAGTTAATATGGAAGTTAAATATCACATATTTACAGTGTGGATGGGCCTGTCTGAGTACTTATGCTGTAGATGTGCTGCCTGTAAGGCTCTGAAAAAAACTGCAGGCTTACTCCATGAGATAGAAGTACTATGGTGTTTATTACCTCGTGTATTTTGCTTGGCACCTTCACCAAGTAACTCAAACAGTTAAGTGAAAAGCAATTAACCTCTTTACCTCACTAACCTTCTGTGGATGAATAAGAATACTCAGATAACTTGCTTCTTCACAACATTGTTGTCTTCTGTACCACTAAGACCACTAAGTGAAATCAAGACCTTGAGGTGAGCTATCCCAGTTTATCACTGTACCTTGCTTTGTGTTATTCCCCCATTTTGTACCCACTGGTACATAAATTCTGAAGCACCTTGTAATTATATATTGAGAGGAAATAGTAAGAATGCTTGTAGCTGTAATGTTTAAATGTTATCAAATGTGATGTATTAAAATATCTGGTGGGGATATTTACATCAGCAGTGGCTTCATGACATTTGTGAAACAAATGGATGGGAACACAGACAATGTCCTATCATTTGGAGAGAGCTGTTGGATCGTGGAGGGAAGGGTCAGCTTCTGGGAGGACTTAATGATTTTCTGGAATATGTTCAGGTAATAAGCTGCCTGTAATACTGTAACGTTTTACAACATTGTTGTTCCTTTTTCCTCCTTCAAATGTAAAATAAAAATAAAGCTATTTTTAAAGTTACCTTGATGGGTTTGGGATGCCATTTGATTAGAGATAAGCCTTTTCGTTCTTAGCAGTATTATGGCATCACTTCAATGATGCTGAGTGAGGAAATGTTAGCCATTGCTGAGGAGAACCTGCAGACACACGCTGAAATTGAAAAAGAAGATGAAGAGATTAAAAGTCTTATCAAGCCTATGCAGATCTGGATCACCAGGTGAGAGTAAAGAGAGTATCTGTGAACTTTTGCACTGTTCAGAAAAGTGTACTTTTCCCTATCACATATAACAGCTGTAATCATCTGAAGTTAAACACAAATCCCTGTAATTTGATGATTTCACTTGGGTTCTGCACCCCTCACTATGAGCAATGAGTATATATCTTAGAAATAATTTATTCTTTTGTTACATTTTACACCAGTTCAATGAGGGATGTGAACAGGCATCACCTCAGATCAGTTTAGGGAAAAGCACGTATTTACAAAATAAGCTAGAAATTTTATGGTGCAACCATCTTGCATTAAATGTTGTTGGAAATATTAGAGTAAGTAAAAGTCCCTTGCAGCTTTACCTTTAGAAGTTCCTGTGTTTCTAGTAGTCCTCATAGAGCACCTTAAAAAATTGTGGTTCTATAAAGATCAATTTTTAAGTGACAGCATCAACTGAAATGCACAGCATGCAGAAGCCTTCAGATGAAAGGAGGACCCAACTGTTTTAGTTCTTAACATGTTAAAATAATGAAAAGAGCAGTAAAGGATCCAGGCTAATGGTATCTTTAAATGTAATCAAATACAAAATGAACACCTTTGTGTTTATGTAATACTTCCAAACAAGCAGTGGTTCGTTGTTAACTGCAAATTTTCTATATGCTCTCTTACCAGTGCATCAGTTCCAATCTGTTATCATCTGATCCCTCTGTTGGCAAATGGAGAAGTGTTTGGGATAACCACAGAAATCAGTATCCACTTGCTTGACACTGACCAGTTTAAGGAAATTCTTCATGGTATTGTAATGGAAGCTGAAGACATGGCATTCCCACTTCTCCGCAGTATTTCAGAGCACACAAACATAGATCAGGCTTTTATTGATGCTGATATTATCATTGTTCTTGATGATGTCCTCTTAAACCTTGAAGTCCAATCCCGTGAGAACTACATCAGAGAAGTGAGTGAGATCTGCCAAGTGTATGCTCCCTTGATTGAGAAGAATGCCAAGAGTGAGGTCAAAGTCATTTCATCAGGAAAAACCTTTGCAAACCTTAAGGCAACACTGTTAAGGACATATGGCCCATCCATTAGGCCTGAAAATATCATTGCCATCTCAACATCCTGGGAAAGTGCAGCTAAAGCCATGCTGGCCAGGAAGCTGAATATGAGTACAGCAGGTGAATGTTACTGTAGCTTTTGGGGAATTCAGCACACCTTTGGGAGTACATATTTCTTTCCAGAACACTATTGATGTACATGCATGTGCAGTGAATTTCTTGGCTGTACAGGAAGCCAGTGTCACTTGGTTGCTCTGAGATGTAGCCCTGCCACTCTGGTGTGTATTTCCTGCTGGAAGTATGCTAAGGAAGGCAATTGTTTTGCAGATTGGGAACTAGGACTTCAAGATTGCATTTGCACTATATAGTGCATTGTTATTTTGGAGCTGTGAATAAACATGACAACATACTGCTGTGCAGATTATGAGAGTAAAGTAGAACTGTGTTGTAGTATTTTGAGGTTAATTAACTTTCATTTTCAGGTCAATTTTTATAGCTTCATTATATTTGCACAGTTCTGCACTGGGTAGCAAAGGTGTGCTCTGACAGTCTGCTCAGCATCAGTATTCTGTAAGTGTTGCTTAGCTAGAACTGGTCATTGATGACAAATCTAGATATTTTGGAGCCTAATAAAATAGAAAAGCAAGTTAATAGGCTAAATAGACTATCAGAGGGTTATTTGAGAAAAACCTTTTGCAACAAAGCAGATAGTTTTAATTTTTTTTTTTATTGTTTATACATTTGTTTTTACAAGATTTTAAAAGGAATGTTGCAGTATGTTTGTAATATGATTTGTTACTGGTTTAAGAGTTAAATAGATGCTAGATTTTTGACTATTATTTACAGTGACATGATATAAATTAAAGCTCATTTTTCAGCTTGTGATGAGGTTTCATATGTTACAGAGAACTTGGTTGCATTTTTCAGATCAAATAATTTCTGCTAGCAGGGCAGGGCACAGATTTGAATAATTCATTTTGTAAAGGATTTCTGAAGCCCATTTTTCTGAAAGTATTTGTCTCTTCACTTTCCTTTGTTACAGGAGTTAAAGATGTGATTGTTTGGGGCAATATTTCTGGGTCTAACTACATTGATTTGTCACATGCAAAACTTTATGGATATGACTGTGCTATTTGGGGCCCTCCTAATTTTCAACGTCCTGTGTTGAATATGATTTATGATAGGTACAGTACAGATTTATTTCTTTCAGTAAAATTAAATAACTGCTTTTAATCCATGTTTATCTCAATTGTGTAATAAAACCAAGAAAGGTTTTTGTTTTCAAGATGTGTCTTTACTGAGTGGCATTGTACATAAAGGAAAACACAAGTTGTGGTATTCCATCTGCAAAAGAAGTTGGGTAGTTCCTAGTGCTGTGCATAGTTCTGACTCTTCTGCCAACTCTTTTAATAACTATACTTTTCCTACATTTTAAGTGAGTTTCTCTTATAGCATGAGCAATTTATAAGAAGTAATGGAAGTCCAGGTAGTGACTTAGATGCCTAATTTGCATGAAGGAACTTTGAAATTGTATTAAACAGATATTTGTACCTGAGTTACATGGAATAGGCTTGAGCAGACTAATGTTGTCAGTTTCCCAAAACAGATTATTAATATATGTGAAAAGGATATCTGGCAGCTAGAGAGCTTTCTGTGGAAAGAACAGTAGCAGAGAAAGTGTGGGTGCAGTGAGAGGACAGCAGATGTGACATACACTCAAGCCTGGCTATCTTGAACTCCCACTCTGGTCTAGACTTGGAATTTATTATTGGAGAGCAGATATTTCTATGTTCTAAGTTTGTATTGAGCCTCACACAGGCAGACTGGTTCATGGCTGGGTTCTCACATAAGACAGTAATATATGTATCACTTACAAAATATTAAATTACATATAAAATATGAATTACAATAATAATAGGTGTTATGGCTTGAGTAAATGAGCTAACTTTCATAGGCAAGTAAGGCTTGTTACTTTTTAAGCTAGTTTTTGTTACACCTTTTTTTCTCTGTCTGTAAAAACACCTTGCTTTCACCAGTGAAATTTGAGTAAATTTGGACTATTTTCTTTCCTCAGGTTTAGTTCTTTTTTCCTCTAGGAAACTACTCTTCCTGCAGTCATCTTAGTTTGTCATCCCTTTTTATCTCCTTTTTTTGTTGGTAGTGAATGGATCCATTCCGAACTGCAGTCTGCACAGTGTACACTGAGTTCCCGGGTGTCCCGTTGTGCAGGAATGTTACCTGCTCACGCGGTAGCCACGGTACTGCGATACTGGTACCATGGCTCTCCTTCTGAGGAGATCATTTCTGTGGGAATACTTAGTGAAGGTAAAGCTGGTTTTGCTTCACATATTCTCTTGTAGCTTTGTCCTGCATATAATAACTTTCCCCTATCTATAATGTTATTTTTAATCAACATTTTTCATTTAATATGAACTTGTAAAACAAATCATGTGAGGCTAAGAGTTTGTTTCATCGTAACAACTTCCAAATCTAACAGAGCTTGTGATTATGCTCACTTTTTACAGGCATCTCTTAGGTTAATATTGTCTTTTTGCAGATGATCTCTTAGTCTTTTAGTTTAAATGCATTTCTGATGTATGTGTTTTGTGCAAGAACTCTTTATGGTTCTTAGAGGTTAGGCTATGAAAGTGTGTTCTTCTTGTGTAGTTAAGTATACCAATAAATGGAATATGTCACAGCAGCCATTTAACCCTTAAGAAATAAATAATTTCCCCCCCTTTTTTAAGATGTACAACCAATACAGCAACTGTATTATTACAGCACAGGAAAGACAGCTGTTGGAGGTGGTCCAGAGGAGGGCCACAAAATGATCACAGGGCTGAAGGCCTCTCATATGAAAACAGGCTGAGAGAGTTGAGGCTGTTCAGCCTGGAGAAGAAAAGGCTCTGGAGAGATGCAGCACCTTCCAGTGCTTAAAAGTTCTTATAAGAAAGATGGGGACAAATGTTTTAGCAGGACTTGCTGCAATAGGACAAGGGTAATGGATTTAAAGTGAAGGAGGGTCAATTTAGATTAGATATAATGAAGTTTTTTACAATGAATGTGGTAAGACACTGGAACAGGCTGCCCAGAGAGGTGGGAGACTTCTCAACCATGGAAACATTCAAGGTCAAGTTGGATGGGGCTCAGACGCATTTGAAGATGTCCTTGCCCATGGCAGGAGGGTTGAACTAGAGACCTTTAAAGATCCCTTGCAGCCCAAACCCATCCGATGCTCAGATTCATGCACATCTAACTATAAGTACAAAGTTACAGTAAAAGGGACATTCTTTTTTGAAATTTAGATTGAAAAAGGCAGTCTCCATTTATAATCAGATCTTACAGTTGTAGACTTTTGCAAGTTTGTAGGACTTACTGTTGACACTGGTGAGGATGTAATCAGAAATAACATGTTTTATCATTGTTCCCTCTCTTCTTCAGGTCAGTTTTGCATTCCTGAAGAAATTATCTTCTCTATGCCAGTGAGGTTCCAGAATGGTAACTGGGAAGTCATGACAGAATTAGAAATTAACGAAACGACCCAAGAAGTTCTGGGACGCTTATCCCATGAGCTGGTTCAGGTGAGGATTTCTTGCGTCTCGTGTGTGCCCATTCTGCCACCTATGGGCCCATTGTGATACAGCTTTGAACGCTGAGACCTTTAGGTGTTAGATGTACAAACTGCTCACGTGCACTTATGCATGATAAAGATTGGTATTTATAAGTGTAAGGTAGTATTCGTGTACTGAAAGGAACAGATAACTGTTCTTCTGCCCAAAAAAGAGATGGTAAAATAAGTTTATCTATGTAAGTGTAGAATTCATACTCCAAAGTTCTGCAGGCTCTGTGCAAAACAGAAATATTGCCTTTTGTTTGATGTTTCTACTTTCTATGTTGATTTTGCTTATATGGTATTCAGAGTATTTCTATGCTAGAAGACATATCTTTTGGCATTTTTATGGCTGGGGCTCCTCAAGAATGAAGGCCAGACCTTACTAAAATTAGGTATTTTTCAGAAAATAGAAAATCATTGAACACTATTTTCATCATGAACTTCTTGTCACTTAGTAAGACAAAAAGAATTTATTTGTACTATTGAAATATTTTAAAAGACTGCTCCCAAACTCTATATTCTAGCTTTAATCAGATTTTGTGATCTTCAGTCATACTAGTAATGTGTAAGAATTATTTTCTTTTAACACATTTTAGGTTTGTGCTAGAAATTAGAGCAGATTAAAAGAAGGATAGTATTAAAAGTGCTTTTTCTCCCATTTAGGAAAAGCTCGTTGCACTAAAGGAAATAAATGAAATGCATCCATATGAAGCAGAAGAAAACTCCACATCTTCTCCCAAGTGTTTCTCTGATGCTTCTCCTATTTAATTTGCTTTTCAAATTCAAAAGTCTTTTTCTCTGTCCTCATTCATCAAAACAAGAACAGATGAACACTGAAGCATGTTTTTGTTTTGTTTTTTCACTTTTTTCTCTGTTTTCAGTTTGTGAAATTCCTACACTTTTCCAATGTTCTTGTCATTTCTTTCTAATTTTCATTGCTACAGACCTTTCCCCTAGTTTGTTTTCTTTCTCCCTTCCTTCAGATTCTTTCCAGTACTTTTATATCAGCCCTTTGTGTACTAAGAGCTGTTCTTCTCCATTAAGGGCAGGCTGAAGAATGGGGGAACTATTTGAAATTAGATGCCCAGAGCCTCTACTGAAGCACAAAACCTTTTGGTTATCCATGATTTTTTCTTGGGAAAGGGCTACAGACACAATCGAATATTCTTGATGAATGCAGAATTTAATTATTTGGCTAATCATGACCTTTAACCCAGACAGGGAATTCCCAATTAGATAAGAGTGTCCTTCCCTGTCTGCTCTCTTCTTGTATGGCACTGCTGTTCTGTAGAGCTGTGCTGTTCCTCTTGTGTCAGCATTAAGTGCTAAGCAGAGGCTTTCCCATTGCTAGCAGCAATGGGCTTAGTTATGGTCTTATCTTGTGATACCATATCAAGTGTTCAAGTATTCCCAAAGTGTCCTCCTTTATCTCCTTGCATGTGGAAATATTTTAAGAGGCTAGCAAAAATAGCTCATGTTTTTTGCTTTTTTTTTACAGAAATGGAAACCTTGCCTACTGGGTCACTTTAGCTAGAGTTGTCTGGAGGAAAAAATGCTGGAAATTCGTATATTAAAATAAGGTTTCCATTGCTCAAAAAAGCAAATCAGAAAGAAGGTCTAAGCATTGCTGTAGCTTTTGCAGTATTTTCCTCATTAAACCTCCCCCAGTAAATCTCTAGGTGGAAAAATATTTCAAATATTTCAGTGTGAAAGTAGCAGTTTTAACCTGTAGACCAAAGTAAAGTTCCTACTGATTTTAATAAGTCTAGGATCTAATTTACATCTAACCACGTGTTTCTTCAGACCAATAAACTATTGCAAAAACATAGTTTAATGCCTAAAATGTTCATATGAAAATTTTAGGCAGGACTGTCACATACAGAGTGGAAGTTTTATAATTCCAAATATTTTTTTCCAGAGGTACTGGAACACAGTACTTTTATAATAAAATATCTTCTTAGGCAAAATTGATTTTTAACATAAAAATATGTGTTTATACATCTCCTTCGTGGCAAGTTTATCTTTGTTTCCATGATTTTCCTATTTATTTTATGAGTTTCAAGAGAATACTCACGTGTTTTAAGTCAAACATAATTAAATTCTTGTTTAAATAGAATTGTTGAGGAACCACTTTTACTTGCATCTTTGGTGTCTTAAATGATGGAGACTATGTTAATGAAATGTTACTGTACTTGCACATTTTTTATCAGATATCTTTAAAACAAAATAGAAAGCTTCCTGGTTTTTTGAATCAGCTACATATAGTTGCAATAAACTAATTATTTCTGTTCAAATGGAGGTTCAAGCTTTGAATAAGGGAAGACTTCTTATATGAGGAAACCAAGGGAAGTTACTGGCTGATTAGGACAGGACTGGGAGGGATGTCTCACTGGTCTTAGAAGGAAGAGCTCAGAAAGCTGGGATATCACAAGGGATCTGGAAGAATGTGGGGTTCTATGTAAAGTGTATATGGGAGAAGCAACGTTTAGAGGAACTGAGATATTATTGTAAGTATCTTCGTGGAGGAGTTCACATGGAAATTGTGGAGGTGGGTGTTGGAAAAAGTCTTGAAGAGAGGGGTTAGGAACCATTCAATTCATGAGGAAGTGGTCTCCAGGGAATTAGTTTCCAGCAGTGTATGCACAAAAGATTGGCTGAGTTTCTGAGGAGCATCTGGAGGCAGATGTCTCAAGACAAAATAGCAGGGAGGGATGCTACAAGTAGTCTCTACAAACTACCTGTTTTTTCTATAATTCCTTCTCCAAGATAATGTGCGTTTATGTTTAGGCTTTTGCCATATGACTAGGCTTTAGCAATCTTACTCCTTGAATTCTTTTATTCTGCCCATGGAGATAGTTCAAACAAACTGCAGTTCAAGCACCAACACTGCACAGCTGTTAAGGTGAGGGAAATAACTCTTCCTGTAATATATAAGTAGGCTTATCCTACTTCTGAGTCACCTGCTGAAAACGTTTCTTCTCGGAGGATGGGTGCAGAAAGCAAAAGCTCTTTGGGATGTCTTGTGTATCCTAAATTATTCTAACTGGATTTGTCTAGTGGTCTGCAGGGAAATTCATGTCTTTCCTCATGGAAGCATAAGTGAATGGAAGAGCTTTTTTTCCTAGCTAGAAGAAAAAGAAAGAAAAATAATAATAGGAAAGCTAAAATATGGTAACATATTCAAAGTTGGTTACAGTTGTAAAACAGCAATTGACTTAATCATCAGCAAGTTTGGGTTTTCTGCAAGTAACAAGCAATTTCTGGGACACATTTTTTCACAAGTCTCTAAGTCATCTTATGTATGCAGGATTTTTATGGTATTGAGGACTCCTACTACCTGGATGTTATGGTAACTGTTGAAATATTTATGAAAAAGGGCTTTAAGTTGTATCTTACAAATGTTATATATAGGTTCCTCATAAACCCTAGCATTTGGGTGTACTGAAGGGCTTTGTGATTGGTCCTGAACAACTCTTGTTCCGGGACATTACCACTAGGGCTTACTATTTTTCTTCTTTCTGTAGCTGCCCCAACTCTTTGTTACAGCCCACTGTGCTTTCTGCATTACTATGTCAGCTTCTACCTCATTTTCAATCTCTATAGCAACAGTTTCTCAGCAACTGGGAGATGCTTAGTAAAGGCCTCTCAATTTAGAAATACTGCACTCCAACCATAAAAAAAAAAAAAGGCACTTTGAAACAAAGATCAAAGAAGTTGTATCTTTAATAATTCAGGATATTTATTACTAATTAATTAGTGTTCTCTGTTTGGACTGCTTAGACAATTACCTGGTACTTTGATCTGGGCCTTTGCTAGGCATTTGTTTTGAGCAGCTTTAATTTAAAAGCAAAACCTTTAGAACTGTGTCTTGAAGTCAACTTTTAAGTGCTGTAAAACTACTGGACTTCTCTACCAGTGTCGTCTGACTTCTGGACCTTTAGTAAGTAATGAGAGGAAGGTAAGCACAGTGACTTTATTTAAGAAGAGACAATAATTTTGGCCTTTGAACAAAACATATTTTCACCCGTCATAGGAAACAAAAGTAATTGTAGGTTCTTTTATGCATATTTAAGAGGTTGATCAAATGTTGTCTGATTTCAAAAGAAGAAAAGTCTCTGTGATCAAGTCAATTGATCTGCTGGGAGGTTTCTGTCTTGCTTCATGTGGCTTGTCTTTCTCTGTACTTTAATTATGTAGCATGCTTCAAAATGCATTTTCTTTGCTAAAGTACTTATTCTGAGAACTTGTAAGGCAAGCAAAGTACATATACATAATCAAGTGTTACTTTTCTTTCATGTTTCACTTAAGAGTCATGAAAAAGGCTATCCTTGTTCTGCACATAAGAGTATTTATGTTAATAGGACCAGGATTGTTAACTGTAACAACTTATTTCCTGCACATTTGTATATTGTTTTAATTTTTTTGTTTGTTTTCTTAAGTGTTTCTCACTATTAAACCAATAAGTAACTGAAATATAACACATGGGCTGAAATAGTGTATCAATGGGCAAACTTCAGATTTCATGGGCAGCAGGTACTGCTTCTGCTTTCATATTGTGTTCATGTGCTAACACTAAAGTAGATTCTCCTCATTTCACCCAGGCACTCCTACTGCAGGCAAGATCTGGACTGTCTGCAGAGTTTTGTATATGACAATGTAGACTGTACATACGTTAATAATGTCTTTTGCAACTTTTTGGAGGGAGGGTTTATAGATATGATGCTGTACAATGATGGCCAGTTTGGTAAAACACATAAGCACATGGTTAACTTTGAGACCATGAATACCCTAGTACAAGACTGTAGAGTGTTTTTCCATATGGGTAATTTAAATGCTAGATATTGTGCTGTACTGGATCTGGTCATCTTACAGTAAGTATCAAGCACTCATTGATTATGCATGCTTTATAACTCAGTAAGTCAGTGGATCTGTTCTTATTTAAGTGAGCAAATTCTAATGAGTTCTAATTTAAGTGAGTTTAACCTGGATAATATTACGTTCATCCCATCCACTTTTTTTATTTTCTGTACCTCTTGTACAGAGAAAAAAATAAAGGAGGTAAGGTGTGTGTTTGTAAATCTACCTTCTACATGTAGCTTTCATCAAACACTTATGTTTAATTCATTGCTCTGTGTCTTCTGATT
The DNA here is from genome assembly GCF_009819655.1 of Sylvia atricapilla. Lineage (NCBI taxonomy): Eukaryota > Metazoa > Chordata > Aves > Passeriformes > Sylviidae > Sylvia > Sylvia atricapilla. The sequence continues at coordinate 12,565,726 of NC_089146.1, forward strand.
TCATTGATTTCTGTACATGAACTTTTCTGTCAAGCTATGCAGAGGCTCCTACTACTGCAGCTATTTTAGGAACAGTTGTATCATATTTTCATATAAATTGTGTATGAATATATATCTGTAGGCAAACTTATGTGCCTGTGCAAATGCTGGGCAGAGCTGTAGTTTTGCAGAACCCTTAATAAGAAAGAAAATAGAATAGTGGAAAAGAAACACAGTGGTATTTCTTTCAAAGAAGGACTACAGTAAAAACTGTGGCATTATAGTCTTGAATGAAAAAGACTTAAAGCAAATCAGCATTTCAGTATTTTAAGTATCTAAATTTAAGTTATGACTAAAATTTAGGGCTAGAAACACAAAGTTTCAGCTTTCACCAATTAAAATTATGAGAAGCATGTTTATGGTAGACTCAATAATTTTTGATCATTGAATATTTATGCTTCATAACTGGCCAGTGTTCTCTTATGTTTATGACAAATGATCAATGATTCTCACCGAAAAAATGAAAAAAAAGAACATTTGTTGTTTAAGTTCAGAATTAACACCAAATTTATTATTTAAGTTTTAGATAATTTCCAACTAGTTTATTTTTATTTATGTTAGCAAACTTTCCCTTTGTTCTGCACAATAAGCCATATAGATGGCCTTTGGAATCTTGTGTGGCTTAGATCCATTTTACTTACTGTTTTGCAACTGCAGTGTTAGCTGAAAGATAGTTACTACAGTTAATTCATATTTATATTTCTGTGGTTGGAAATATAGTGTACTTTAGAGCTTTAGTGAAATAAATCCTGGGGGGAAACATTCAATTTCCATTATTACAGGGACATAACTACTTTTGCTTTCACGGTTGTTTAAATAAGTAGATTCATGGTTAAGCTTCTTTTGCCTTTCCATATCAGCTCAATAAAAATAATGTCAGCTCAGTCTAAAATTTTAGTTCTCCTTGAAAATTTTAGAAAATATTTTTGACTAATAGCGATCAATGAATCTTGGGAAGAGTCTGGTGTAGATATGCCCTCTATAGTGACGTGATATTGTACACTATGGACGGTGTAGTAATCCTGCATGTAAACATTGAGCTCTTAATAGTGAAGGATCTCATTTCCTGTACTTAAAACTGTTTTGAGGATTGGTTTTGCCCTGCCACGATTTTGCAGTTACTTGAATTACTCCTATTTTATGCTGAGCAGAGAGCTTGCAATTTGCTGGCATTTCTCTGCACGTGGCACCAAAACTCTTTTGTTTAATGTAATTCTGTTTAATTTAATTTCTGAAATGCATCCAGTGAATTGTTCAGATTAAAAGGTTTAATTTGAATGATTCGATACGTCTCTGTCAAGAATATGTGGTTTTACACTTTGGTTTGTTTTGTTATAGAATACCTAATGCCATCTGTTAATTTCAAATGGATCCAGACTTGCAGGGTAAGGATTTTTCTTATTTTTTCCCAACTTTTCTCAAAAGGCATTTCTGTGTCTTTTTGAGCAGAAACTGCTGAATTTTAATGAAATCATGCCACCTTCAGAATCTCGGTGCTGTAGCATGTAAATTACAAATTACACAGTGTGATGTCCTGCTTTTATTGTTGGATCTGTCCTGGCACCTTCCTTTCCATTATCACATTGGCGTGTGGAATGATCAGGCACACAGGGCCATGATCCCTAAATTATAATAGATGCTGGGGTTTTTTTTTCCCATACTTTGGAATAGGCATGAAGGGTGGCCATACACTCCCTTTTTGGGTGCAAAGTCTCAGTCGATGCCTCATCTGCCGCAGAGCAAATAGCTCAAAATACTGAATAGCAGGTAACCAGCTGAAGATGTCAGGAGCCAGCACACTTCTATGTGTGTAGGAGCTCCTTTGTCAGCTGCTCAGCAAAGGGCATATATACTTCTTGAGATGATATTTGACCCACAGCAGAATGAATGCAGAAAACATGCTGGTTTTCTGTCCAGAGGGGAAGTTCCCTTCCTATGAGAAATGAAAGATTTTAATGTCCCTAATAGCCTCTCATCAATAATAATTCTAAAATGCTTTGCTATTTTACTTATGTGTCCTCACAAGTTAATTCTGGAACTGTGCTTGACAGGCACAGAATGCCCTACTTTGAGGCCACATTTTGTCTGTAAGGGGTGACTTGAATTAAGTAGCAGATGGCTACTAAAACAGATTCCCTTCACTTTGAAAATCATCTTGTATATGGAAGGTGTTTGAGTCGAATCGTATATATTTCTAGCATTTGTATTTGAAAAGAAGCATTTGGAACTTAATCCATGTCCTACTGAAAACTGTGGGAGTTGTTCTATTGCTTTCAAAAGGGCTTTGGATCAGCTTATCAAGGAAAGAGAACTGATGATGCGTGGAAGTCAAAACTCATTTTTCCCGTTGTATGACATGCTACACTACATCTCCAAATAATATCACAAAACATAGTATGACAAGAGCAGGACTAAACAGATGGTATAGCAGTTATTGGCATCTTCCTATAGCTTAGACAGCATCTGGGAACCAGCAGAGCCCATAATTTGCTGACTATTAATATTAATCTGGTGCATTTCTTGGAAACCATTGCACACAGATTGGCTCCTTTCCACACTGAACAGGTGAAGTATTTTGTGAGTTATTTCTACTAGTTTATATATATTTACTGCTTATCTTTAACCTCAGTCAACTGTGTATAACTCTCTGAAGTACAGGGAGAAAAGAATCTCTGAGGACAGAGGTACAACTGATTAATCCCTTTCTAGTTTCTGAAGTTTAGTGAACAAGCCTTGTTTTTTGGTCTTGAAGTTCTAGGAATGTGTGTAAAGTATCTGATATAGGTCACGGTCAGCATTTCTTACTTTCCACTCAGAAAAACATCCTTTAGTGAGGAATAAGCTGCAATCACTTAAGGGTGTGTGATTTAGTCAAGCAGATTGAGTGGGTTTCCTAAACAGAGATGTCAAAAGTAATTTGCTCTAGTTTGTCTTCTTCAAGAATCCCACATGTTGATCTTGACGGAAGATTTTTTTACTGCTTGAAACAATATGCATTCAAAACAATAACCCTGCTGTGCAGGCTGATAAACTGTTTTTTGTAAAAAGACATCTCTGATCAAAAAGCCTATTTGCCTGAAAAAATGTTTTTTCATTATGATCTTGGCTAAAAGTATGTGCTGTGCGTAACCCTCATAGGCCTTATCCTGATCTAGGAATAAACTTGATTCCCAAAGAAGCAGCTGTGCTCTCTATGTTAAATTGTCACTGTTTACAAGAAGACTGTTCACCCCACAAAGTTATTTGAAAAAGAAGAAAATGTTTTCTTTTTGTTTTCTTTTCCCCCCACCAAGTTTTTCTTCTGAGTGTTGATCAGCTCAAAACTCCAGATTTGGTTGTTTTGATTTTTAGTTAGTTTTGAATGAACCACTCTATTCTAATGTGTGTTTGTTTTCTTTCACAGGGGCCTTCAATGATGTTCAGAGCTCCGTATACAGAACAGCCCTAAAACTACGCTCAGTACAAAGTCTTTGCCAGTGTTAGTAGCCAAAGACAACCCTGTACTTTTACAGGGAGGAGAATCTGTATAAAATTTGCATTGCTGTCACCATGAGTTATTATGCTAACTTGCTCTCTCATTTTCCACCTTAGAGTTTCAGAATGGATTATGAACACCTAGAAGATCTAGGCAGTGCTGCATATACAAATTGATTTTTTTTCCCTATTGAATGTCAATGGAAATACATTAGTGAAATTCTGAAGTTATGAGAAAATAAAATTATTTTTACAATCTGCAACATTGCTATGTAGACACCAATGACAATTATTAATTTATATCTAGGTATTATTATGCTCATGAAAAGTCAAATTTTAATGTGTTTCTTAGGAGCTGATTTATTGGAAATAATCATGGCTTACTGAAAATGCATTGACTGACTATAAAAAAAGATGAGAGCAAAATAGAATATGATAGACCAGAAAACTCCTGGTTAATATTCATTCTCCCTGTCTGAAGTGAGAGAGAATTCAGTGCAAGCAGAGGGTTGTGCAACATAGTCCTGGTCACCTAGCTCACTTTGAAATTACTGCATATAAATTCTATATTGAGCTAAATTTAGTGGAAATCTTGAATTTTCCATTTGAAACAGTCTATTACTAAAAATGCACAATATTGCAAGTGAGGTCTTCAGGGTAGCACAGAGAAGGTGACTAGTTTGTTGGCCTTGGACATATTTCTTCCATTTGGGGATACTCTTCTCTATTCAGTCTGGTCTCAGCCCTGACATGGTTTATCTGCCTGATGCTCTGTGTCATTGTGGAAGTACCAATTCACACAGGTACTGGTTTCCTTTTATGTGGTGTACTGTTCTAGGCTTCATTTAACAGACTTCTCCTAGCTAGGCATTTCTGATAAAAAATAGTCGTGTTTCCATTCATGAAAAGCAAGGGATCCTCATTCATTTCTTCCTTAATTTTCCCACAGTGGATTTGATTGATGTTTCTCTAATTCAGCACATCTTATTAAGTGAACAAAGCCAGAGGGAAGAGCAGATTTCTCTGAACATGCAGCAAATCTCTACAATGCTGATGAAACTGTTCCAAAGGGCAAGATTAGAAAAACCAGGCCAGATAGATCCAAGAGCTGTTGAATTCACATTGAGCCTGCTGATTGCCATGTATGACAGGTGAGAAGAAGAATAAATGTAGATCCATTGTGAAGTACCAGAGAACCAAAGAATGATTTTTGTACAGGATCTTAAAGATCATATAGCTACCACTCCAAGTATTGCTAAACTAAGTCTGTTTCTACCACTCACAAACCATTTCTGTGTGAAACTCTCACATTTTGATTGGTTTTGCTTTATATAAAAACTAGGAATAGTTCAGTTGTAGGAATATGAGGCATAAAACTGCATCAGAAAAACAGTGGTCAAATGTTCCCAAAATTATCTGTAAATCCAGACTTTTGCCAATCTATGCTGACATTTTCTCTGAATGACTTTAAAGAGTAGCTCTTCTAACTTCCAAGATTTTGATACACCCGTAAAAAAGAATCCATATTTGCCTCTGGAGAGCAGTACCCATGCACAGGTCAGGAATTTGCCAGTCGCTTTTTGTTATTCATTTTTCTCAAGCTTAAAAAGTTCATCTACCAATTGTGAAACAAAATAGATGTCTCATAACTAAGCTGAACAGCTTAGTGAATAGAAATGTTTCTGAAAACAGTAAGGAAATGGGTCACAGAGTGTATATTCTTACGTATTGTTTGTGAATAGTGAGTTAATTCACTAAAGGCAGGATTGCTTTATGATTGTATCTGATTTGAAAGACAAAGACTAAGTTCATTGTACAAGTTATTTACCACAGGTGAAATTTTTCCCTTCTACATCACAGCAACATTTTTACTGAAAGTAAATGAGATGTAAGTGGTCTGCAGGACTTTTTCTTGAATCATTATTCATTGCTCATATGATTACTACTGCTTAAGGTCTCATTTTATCTTGGTCTTTTAGTCTATTTTCTTAGGACTGTAATATTTTTTTGCTGTTATTTCTTGAAAAAAAATCACAGATTTCTTGACATATATATAAGATAGAAAAAGCTTCTTATAATTTTCTAATCATATTTTTCATCTAATCATGTTTTCTCTGTAGAGTGCTATTCTCCACTATTAACACTGGGAAGTATTTCATAGGAGGAGCACATAGGAATTTTCCATGTTTGTGTGGTAGTTTACTTGATAAGCTTACATAAACATCTTAAGGGAGTTTGATTGCGTACTTTAGCTTTAGTCTTGGAGTTTTTACTCTGAAATTTCTGGAAAAACAACAATTTCCCATGCAGTTCATACTTTAGAGACTATATTGCAGCTTTACAGTGTGGGTTTATCTAAAGACTCTTGTAAATTACATTACAACTTTATGTAATGATATTTTGAAGTTTTGCAAAAATAATATTTTAAATATATATTTCCAGATTTTGTGTTTTTTTGATTGTTAGTAAGTACTAAGGATGGTAATTTTTTGCGCCCCCCGATATTTACAGTTCAGACTCTGTGTCAGAAATAAACAGATCAACTCCTACCAAAATACCTTTTTTGTTCATTTATATGTATATGGTGGCTCACAGCATACCCTACTACACAAGAGTCAAATCAGACATCTGTTTCCTAAACAAGCATTAATTAATGCTTGGCGATTAATGCATGATTAATGTCTGCATTGTCTTCACAAAAAAATTAGTGTTTTCATTAGGTGCCTATGCCACAAAATTGGGTTCTAAATTAATCTACATTATTTGTTATCTAACCATCAAAACTAAATGTCCTGCTCCTGCATATATCTTTTTGATTAAATTGAGTTTCAGTGAAATTAAACATAATCACCCCAAGAGAAGCTCAGTGCAGGTCTAGACTCAGATTGTATCCCTTTTTCACTATTGTATTTGGGAAGGCTTTCCACAAAAAAAAAAAAAAAAAAAATTAGGAAATACATTGTAAATGTAAAATTGTATTTTACTTGGAATGTGAAGTCTTTGAAGGAGATGTTGTCTTTTTGTCTTTTTGCTTTATGATTGCATGGTATCTTGGAACAGTTAACTCTGCAGTTATGTTCATTGACAAAGACATAAATTATCACTGAAATAATACTTTGGTTACATTTATACATATAAAAGGATACTTGTTTTTGAGTTTTCTTCCTACATAGTTCCTCCCATTCTATTCTTTAAAGTTTGTCTTTATATTCTCAGTGGATGTAGTGTAACTTATTTAATTTTCCTAGATCTGGAACAGGGTATGTCAAAACTAGATCTGCTGCAGCTGCCTTAATTTCCCTTTCAGGAGACACTCTACTGGCTAAATACAGAGGTGGGGAATGTGTGATTTTCTACATTGTCTGAAATACTGAACATTGAGGAAAATTTCCATTGTAATTTTTTTTTATTTTAAAAGAAAATTCAACTCTGCCATGAAAAAGTCAATTATGTCAAGTGCTTAGTTATAGAGAAAGGCTGATGCAGAATAATGCTTTTCAATCAATATCTGTAGCCATCTTTGCAATAAAGAGCCTCAGAAGAGGTCATAGTAAAGTTTAAATAGAGCTTCTATTGGCCTAACAGAAAAGAACAGAAACCCCACAGTTTTAAACTAGCAATTCACAATTTAAACAGAGCACTTCTTGTGTAAACATATTTAAATATTTCTCCTATTGTTGTAAGAATGAGTTCATTGCTTTCTTCCTTGCTTGCCTTCTCTTTCCCTCACTGTAAGGGAGAATTATGGTCACAGCAGTCACTGAGAGCCTGTTAGGTACATAATAAAGTGAAACTTTCTTGAGGGGTTTATTTGTTGGACTGCAGTTATCATAGCAGCTTGAAGATAGCTTGAAGCCAAGCTGGCTTTGCCAGATTCCAAGGTTTTTTTCTTGTGTTCAGCCTTGTTCCAGTTTTATGCTGTCCCTGATGGGAAGGAGACCTTGATTACCCGTAGTGCCCTGAGAAGCCTGCTAACAGACTTAAATCAGGTAATGCCATTGCAGTGCTGTTAGACAACAGATTTTGTAGGAGTTTTCTAACCTAGGAGAAAAAAAAAAAAAAAAAAAAAAAAAAAAAGCCTTCCTGATTGATACCTTTCACATTTGATTACCTTATGGGACTGAAGTTAATAGGATACTGTGGACATTGGAACCTATCATGCAAAGTAGGTAAAAGAAACAAATTCTGTCCCTTCTCTCAAAATAACCACTTGCATTACTGAATGCCTCTGTGCATTTGTGTTGCCTGAGCTTACAGGTCCTGCAAGCAGCTGGATACAACTGTTCCTAAAGCAACTCCAAAATTCAGATGTCTGTACTCATAGAACAGCTTGCAGGTGCAGCAAGTTGCCTTAGCATACAGGTATTTCCAGCTGAACTAGTGCTGAAAATGGGATCTGAAAATGACCTCTGAGATTTAAACTCAGTGTCCTTCAGTGTTATAGTATGGATACATAATATGTAGATCCATTACAGTAAGTGAGTTGGAAACAAATCATTCTGACACACCCTGAACTGTGAAACTGCATACTGATGGTATGAATATGAACGGGTTTTCTTCAGAGCAGTGTGTAAAATGACATTGCTATAGATACTCCACCATCTGTGTGCTGTCACTATTGCAGCAGAGCATGATGGGAACATCTGTTTTTTATTGAGGTGTTTCTGAGCCTTTCTTCTTGATGTAGATCCCAGCCATTGTGGGAGAAGGCTGCACTCTGTCTTGTGTGGAAATTGCGATTCATGACTGTTTCCATGGGGTGAGTGAAATTCTGATGTCCTGGGAAATTATTCTGAATGTTCCTGATTGATTAAAACTTCAACTGTATCACCACATAACATTCCCAAGTATCTACTTTTCAGAAGCAGGGCTGATGATCAGTCTCACAGAATGGGAGGATTTGTATCTATAGAAAAGATGCTCAGTAAGATACTATTGAGGACTCTTGCATTTATTCCAAAACCTTTGGAACCCAGTAACATATTACAGGAATGGAAAATGTATGCCAGCAAAATCCAATATCAGATCTTTTATTAGAGATTTTAGATAAACCACCAGCGTTTTTCAAGTGAATGTATGGATTTGAGACATATTTTTTCTAGGTTCTGAGTGCAGCTGTTGTTGAAGAAAAATTCCTGTCTTGGCTGAGATCAGAGCCTGCTGTTCTCCTGTGGCTCCCTACATGTTACAGATTATCAGCCACGGAAATGGTTTCTCACCAAGCTAGATGCAGAGTCTGCAGAGTTTTCCCCATTACAGGCATCAGGTGTGTCAATGGTTTTTAGCATCCACATAATTAGTTCTTACCATTGTTTGCATACCTTATAGGTTGTAACTGATGTACTAAGTAACAAACTTTGGATGTAATCTAATATAACCAGGAAAAGAGGATAGAGAGAACCACTGCAGTCTAATGTTCAAGCCTTCATCCTACTTCTCTTTAGCTCACTAGCACAGACATGACTATGAAAACTTGCCAAAGGTAAACTGGCAGTCCAAAGGTAAAGCAAATTAAACCTGTGTATCTCATTTCTTAGTTATTTTTCCTGTAACCAATTGTATTAACTGGCACATTTAATTTTCCATCTTAGCATCTTGGTCATCTAAATAATGTTATAAAGGCTCACCCCATGTTCTGCAGCAGTCACCTGGGGCAGAATTTGTTTTTGTCCTCCAGTAATACAGCATAGTGGTATAAAAAGAACACTATCCATTACATTGTGACCAGAATGCTCAGAAAAGCATTTTACTGTTACTATATTCTCACTGATTGCAAGCTTGCAGGTTTAGTTTGTTGCATTTTTAGGTTTTTGTTTACAAATCCTATATCAATACTACAGTTCCATGGGAGCACCAAATAGAGGTAAGCTGGTGCATAAGTAGCATATGAAGTTGCAACTGCATTCTGAAAAATGGGAAATTATGCTAGAATAATGGTTTCTTCCATGGACTGCATTTCAGTGCAGCAAATAAATAAGATCAAAGCCACTGGTGGGTTCAGAGAAAAGTCCACAATCATTTGGATAAAAGAACTTGAATTTAGAGAATGCTGAGGAAAGTCATTATTCTAAGATGTTTCTTTGCACTTCAGAGCCCAGGGGTCTGGATTTCCAGTAATCAAGCTTACTTACACCAAGTTCTGTCTTGTGGAAGGTAAATAAATCCTTTTGTTTTCCCTCACAGGTATCGCTGTTTAAAGTGCCTCAATTTTGACCTTTGCCAAGCCTGCTTTTTCACTGGCCGTCTCTGCAAACCACATAAGAGATCACATCCTGTTGTGGAACACTGTGTGCAGGTACAGTCCTATTGTCCTGATTCATTTCCCTGTTGAGGTTCTTTGTGTAGACAAGTAGACAGCAGATTCTTGGACTACATGTATTAGAAAGTTATGTGTATATTAGCCATAATGGCCATGACACATTAGTATTATTAGTCTGGGAACAGGTAGTCAGGAAAAGGACAAAACAGGCTTCTAACTTTAGGATGAGTGTTTTGTCCTAAAGTAACGGAATAGAGCTATGAAATACCCCAGTGCAAGTCTTCTTCTTAAGGAATTTTATGGTAAGTTTTCTCTTAGCAGATAATCCTTAAACCTGTGAAAAGTCCCCTCAATGTCCCAATGTTCCTTCATCCCAATCCCAACACAGACTCATCCAGAAATTAATTAATCCTAAAGTTATACAAACTCCTGCATGTCTTGCTATTTCTCTCTTTTCTGAATGTCTTCAGTCTTTCCACTTTATTGTAAACCTTTCTGACTCATTTGTCTCTGTCAGTCAGGGGTACAGCACAAAGAGGCGGCTTGTGCCCAACTAAGATCACATACCTGGACTCTGTTACAGGGGCAGTTTGTGCTATTATCACACTAGTAGCAAAGTACAACACTGGGAATTTGTGTTTGGAAGACCTGATTCTCCTTTGAGCAGGAGATTCCAGATCTTGCATGCAGCAGCAGATGAGTTTTTTTTTGTGGATCCGTATAACAGTATCCTTCTGTTAAAGTAAATGAGCTGAAAAGCGCTTAAGAAAATTTCCCTAGAAATCTGTACCTCCTGGTCTCCCTCCCAGTCCTCTGCAGTTAATGTGCAAGATACCTGGGCAGCCAGAGTCTGCACTAAAACTAAAGACTGTTAGTTCTTACCAAGGGGTGCTTTTGTAGTCACCCTTTGTTTGGGGTAGCATTAAAATCTTGCCACTTCATTGCTCTCTTCCTGAAAACAAAACCCTATTGCTAACATTGTGGAAAACTATATCTGGATACTCAATATCTGTGTCAAAAAATAACAGTTCAGTCCTCCAAATATTCTTCCTCATATTCCATCTGTTAGGAAGTAAGAAAATCAAATGTTAACTGTTCTCCTCATGAAGATATTTATAAGTAGAGACATTAAAATTAGTGTGAATGGAGAGTGAATGGGAGTGTGTGTTTGTGGAAGCACCAGAAGGAAGGGCAAGAGAGATAAAGCAAGGCAGGAGATGTTGCAGCCTGGATTGCAGCGACATTGTTGCTGCGGAACTGCAATTGAGTCACTGAACTTAGGTTTTCTTTATGAAGCCCTACTCTAACACAAACCCTGTAAATATTACTTTATAGGCCAAATATTACAATGCAGGCTAAAATCTATACGAAAATATAAAAGATAAGCTGCTCACTATGACAGATACCATTTTTGTATCTGTTGTGTGGGACATAAAATAATCAGCAGTCAGTTGCTATCCCCATACCTTCCATTCTTTGCAGGTGCTGTTCTTGTCTGGGTAGGTTTCCACACTGTCTTTATCAGGAGTTGAGCTGCTGACTGAGGGTTTAAAATATCAGCAGAGTTTTTCCTTACCATGCTGACACCTTGTGGTAATGTTACTACCACGGTGATAAGCACTAGGAGGCATGTGGTATGTTTTCCTTGGTTTCCCATTCAGTCAGTCAGGGCTCACCACGTGTTCTGCAGGAGTCACCTGAGGCAGAGGTTTTTGTCCTCTAATAATACAGCTGCTAAGCTTAGTTGTTGTACATGAGCCTGACACTCCTATGATAAATGGATGTGTATTTTACTGTATTCTGTGAGAGGAGGATGTGAGCCATAGAAGACTGTACCTACAAATGCTTTATACAAGTATAAAAGTATTTCTTCCTTAGATACTAGTCAGCAGAATTATTGTGACTGTGAGCTTAATCACTGTAACTACCAAAATCCTGTGCTAGGCATTTCCAGGCTGCCTGACTTTGATCCAGGCAGTATTTTGCCTAAAAGAATTGGAGCTGCTCTTGTCTGTAGTCCTGCAACATTTCCCACCTCAGCTCCCCTTTTAGGGTTCAGATAGCAGCCGTGAGCCTCATCAGATGGTGAACAGGTGGACCTTTGCTTTGGAATATGTCTGTTTCTGGGCAGTACCTGTTTGAAAAGTCACTTTCTTCTTTATTATCCCTCATTCCAATAGATGACAGCAAAGGCGAATGCAAAACACTTTATCTGCACCATCAGGAACAACCTGTTTCAAGAGCGCTGTAGAAGAAAAGAGGCTCAGAGAAGGACAGCTCTGGAGTCAGTGGAGGATAGGCACTTCCTTCCTGACAAAAAGACTTTGTGAGTTTCAGATGAATTTATAATCTCTGAATGTCAGGCTGTGGAATATTGCTTGATTATATCCTTTGAGTAAGGAATTTTGTTATGACAGATGCCATGTCATGAGTTTTCTATTAAAAAGAGAAAGAATTGCTGAGAAGTTGCTGCACATTTTTCTGTAGCTTAACTATGATTGCCATGCTGATAAACCTAATGATCAGTTGTCTTATAAAATATAACAAGCTTGTGTCTTGCTTCTGTCCTTCCTTATATTGTCTCTTCCACTCTGTTCCATTTCTTATACTAGCATCAAGCATTGCAAATATTTACTACCTTTACAGCTGCATGGGTTTTTAAGCACCTCTGTGAAAAATCCAGTGGAAATTAACTGTGAATACTTTCCACATGTGATCCACAGTGCATTCAATGGTAGGCATCCTACTCAAGTCCCATTAAATTGCAGGCCTGTGGAATTACTCACAATAGCAAGTAGATGATCTCACCATTCCTCTTCTTTCAGACCAGTTGTTTTGTTTGCTTTGGTTAATATTTAAAGTCATTACTGTATTTCCAGTGATCACAGTGGTTAATAATGACAATTGGAGGTTACGTTGAGATTTTTCTCGATAGCTTCTCCTTCCTTGCTATGAGATTTTGGTTGATATTTAAGTATGGAAACTGAGGGGAATGATTACAGGCGATTAGTGCTAGAAACATACAAAGAGTGAGATTCCTTCCTATTTGTATAAAGATTTAGCAACTATCTTGCATCTCACATATGTTCTCCAAATGAGGCTTCAGTGAGGCTGAAATAGGAAAAAGATGGTCAGTCCTCTCTAAAATAATTAATTTTATCTTTATGTGAAGGAGGAGAAAAATCTGTTTATAAAACTGGATTGTGCTTCTCTGGTAAGTTTTCAAAAAAATTACATACTATAAGACCAATGGATGATAGTTACAGTGATACTCATGGAGAATATTATTTCAGTGTTTGTTTTTTAGAATGTAGTGAAATGCAAAATGCCTTTCATTGCTAATATTTCATCTCTTGTTTTTCGCAACAAAATAATATTTAATCATTTTGAATGTAATCAAATCTTTCTGGAAGCAATTGAGATTTCTCTTTAATCCTGTGGGGGTTTGCTTACCTACTGCTTGGGTAGCAATAAGACAAAGAATTTGAAGTTGCTGTTACAGTTGTCACTGTGGGTCTGATAAATATCTAGGCTTTTCCTAGGATATAATGGACAGAACAGCAGGAAACCTTGCTATTTTTTGTAGTTGAATTTCCGAATATACTTAACTCTTGGCTAAAGGAAGCAAGAAAGAGAAACAGCAAATTGCATTGAGAATAAATGAGTGGAAAGAAGAACCTCTTGCTGAGATTCTGTTGGGAGAGTGGAATTTGTTTTCAGGAATTTCATTTTTTCAACCAGAATATGCCAGCAGGCATAGTAAGTTTTACTTCTTGCTTAGTCAATAGCACATCTGTCTGTCTATTTACACTGCATTGTTCTCTGCATTTGGATCTTCCTGGGCAGCAAAATTGTATGAGTCCTGATCCTTTCCCTACTCATTACTTCCCTGTTGGTATACAGTCCTCCCATGGAATTCAGTGCTTCATCACTGCCTGGTCCTGAAAATATGTCTTTCCCAGTGGACAGTTGTGTCCCAGAGTCACCCAGGTTCATACTTGAAAACAGGACTGTAATGAAGAAGAGTGAGAATAACAAGAAGACATCAGAGCAAGACAAGACAATAGCTCAGGTGAGCAAAACACAAAGCAGTAATAGTTCTAAAGCTGTGAAGAAGACCTAGCAAGTTAATTATCTAATTGCCTTCTAATTCCAATGAAAATGTAATGGGCAGCTTCGCCTTTCTGTTAATTCCTCACTTACAGTGAAAAATGTGGAATCTGAAAACTTAGTGAGGTTTGGATTTGTTATCTTCCCAAGATCAGTGACTAACTCCTCGACTTCCATGACCTTCAGAAGCACCTGGAAGAATATTTGCTTTGGGGTTTTTTGGTTTGTTGTAGAGTAGCACACTAAAGTCTAAATGAGTCTAGAGTCCTCTTGCTATTCTGACAGTAAAATAGGCCATCATGTCTTCCTACTGCAAGCAAATGTCAAAGAGGAATGTCTGAATTCTTACTAGACTCAGGCCATTTTCGTTACCATGGAAATAGCAAGAGGACAGAATGGGCCCTCTTAGGATAAACCCAGAGCAGTGTCCACTCCAACTGAAATAGCTAATTCACAAAAGGCCTCCATTAATCTGTTCCCAGCTTCCCTCCAAAGAAACAATGCTGAAAGAGTGGGTAGGACAGTGTAGATAAAAATAAGTACATAGCAATTTTTTGTTTCTAAATTTTTTGAGAGGTTGGTAGCTCTGAACTTACTCAGAATACAGGGAACACTGGGTTGTGTTCAAACCAGTTTGGTCATCCACTCATCTTGCTCTTCCCAGGAGCCAAGGGGGTGCAGTAACACAGAACTAGCCTCTGTGTGTCAGGTCACTCCTTTGGCTGCTACTCCTGTGCTGCCCTTTGGAAGACCTGTCTTTTAGAACTCTGCTGCCCAGCTCAAGGCATAATGCCAGCTAGCAGATATCTGCAGGAGAAGTTGTGGGCAGACATTGCTTAAATATAGAATTTTGATGGCTGGCATTTGTCATTTTAGAAAACAGCAGGACAGAACTTGCATCACTGTGCTGGGATTCCGGCATTGCTATCTTGTTTATTTTTTTCTCTGGACTGAGAATTCCTTTTGAGCAGTTTTATACTATTTTCTAAAATCTTATAGTGCAGATTATTTCCACTTAGTGAAAAGATGTGGACAGTAAGTCCAACGATTGCTTTTAATAGAATCCATTAATATGGAGGTCGTGGGCAATCAGCTGTTAGTCATAATTTCCTGGCAGCTCTTATTCCTGCCCAACTTATATCATAGCTTAGCTGGAAAGTGTTTGACTCCCTGACTTCTGGGCTACTGTTCTCTGCATGGTTAAAAGAATGCTACTTCCATCTAAAGACTGGGAGTTTCTCTTCTCTCTTATACATACAGTCTCCATCTCCTTGTCTCAAAGCAATTGTGGGACTTGGGAGAGGTTGTTCGCAAATCAGAATATTCAATTTTGAAGAAATTTTTGGGAATGTGGATTTTGTTCTAATTTCCGACAAATTCTTATACACTAAAATTTGTCATAGATCAAAGAATTTGTTCTATAGAATAAATTTTCCGGCCATTATAAATACTTCAATGCACCAGTTGATTGTAATACATTAAATTAAAAATTAACTAGTAAATCTGTAAAACAGACCGAGTCCAAAATTTGACATGCACACCTATAATAAAACTTGCATAGAAGAATGATAATAAAACTTGCATATAAAAACGAAATGCTATTGCTAATAAAGTTATGAACAGATACTTCTTTTTCTTTTAGGCAATAGCCTCTTTTGAAATGGAGGTGTTAAAAATGCAGAAATCCATTAAAAGCATTCACAGTGACAGCAGGTAGGTAAATGCAGTAGTACACAGACTGAAGACTGGCAGGCAGTGCTGCTCCAGCTGGAGGGCTAGAAGACAGATGATTTTTCCATACTTTGGAAATTTTGAGATCTAAAAAAATCCTATCAAATGAGGATGAACAATGAAAACTCAGCAACAAGAATTTTAGATGGAGATCACTGGAAAAACAATGGCAAAGGAAAACATTTTGGTTTGCTTTCATCAGCATTTCTGCAATTGCTAGTTTACATTTCTAAAACTAATTTTTAGCCAAAAAGATGTTCATCCACGTAAAAATGTCAGAATAGCATACTTTTTCAAAATTTTCTCTGATTAAGACTTAATGAAAACAAATTTCATAATTTGCATGAAGCTTTTAAATCAAAGTAGAATTTTTTTCTAAAAAATATACTGTACATCAAATAGAGATTAATAGGCTGATTATAATAACTGTTGGTATAACAGTTTATCACAGAAGTTCCTTCCGATAGTCAAATCTTTGACACTGTAATATATTAATTCCTAAATTAAAAATCTTTCGGGAGGCTTGTTTGCTTGGGTGACATGGTAAGGGGGAAGTTGATGTTTGAACAACAATGCTTACCTTTTACTTGCATTTTTGCCTTCCTCTCCTTCATTTTTGTAGTTGTATATAAATGTATTCTCAATATAACCATGCCTATGATCTCTGGAAGTGATGGAATTACAGTGAAGTATAGAATTTGATTCTGAATCTACTCTCTTTATTTCCCTCAGTGTGTTCAGTTCCTTCTGTTCCTATTCTGTTTCATTCCAAGTACAATTGCTGCTCCAAGTTCACACAAGGGCACTCCAAGATTAGAGCTAAACAATTGCAGTTTCATTCTAAGTCTGTTCTCACTTGGGAAAATAAAGAGATATGGCAAAGATCTTCAGCTTTCTTTTAGATTAGCACTCGTTGAGAGGATATTTGGTATGCCTGCTTCTATAATGCTGCTCTGACCCAGAGCTTATCATAGAACTGGGTGAATGAATCACATTACTCATGGGAAACGCTTTATCCTTTTTTGTGGACAAGCATTCACCTGTCTGTTCAGAGAACTGGGCTCTGAGTTAGCTGAAGGAGGACAGCATTTTACAGTAAAGTGCCATTAAATGTTAGAAGGGTGCATTGTAGTATTAATTTTAATTTTGAATGGTCTGACTTGCTGTCTCATTCAGAGAAATCTTGCATAATTCAAGTGAAACTGATGGGGCTGTTGTCTCTAAGCCAAAGCATAACCAAGAGAAAGTGAATCAGGTGAACTTCTGAATGTAACTAAGCAAGGCTGATAACTATCTCAGATCTGTGATTTGAAGCAGTTGGTTTATTACTGTTGTGTTAACAAATTTTACCGTCTGCACCTCACCTATGAGGAAAGCAAAACTATTGCTACCCTGACTTCTTAGAAAAATCACAACTAGAACAGAATTATGAATAGTATTTCTGTCATACTGTGCTCTGAGTAGGTAATTTCTAAATCTCTGATGTGCATGAGAGGGTGGCACTTCTGATTGCAAAAAACAGAGTGTTTTTTCAAAGACAAGTGGCCTGTGCAGAAGCCATTGATTAAAGAAGCTGCAGAGAATACCACGAGAAAGAAGAAACTCTGTCAAAGGGGTAGAAGCTGCTTTTACTTAGTTGTTTCCCAGGCATATAATGGGAAACATGCATGTTTTGCAGATCAGGGAGGTGCTATAAGTAGTTTGCTTCTATACAGAGGGATTGCTATTGTCTTTCCTGTTGCAGCCACCTTTGTGGGAAAGGTAAAACCCCAGGTGCAAGGTCCAGTCCTGGCCACAGTTCTACTCAGCTCTTGTATTTCCTCATCTGGAATACTCGTGTTCTTGCTAATTCCATGGATACAGTCCAGCTTCTGAAATACTAGCCTCTAACCCCAAAGCTGACAAACATTTCCTGAACTGGTAAAGGGGATAAAGTTTGTGCTAAAGTGTTTGCTCATTTCCATGACTGCGTATATTTGTGTATGTCTGGTCTGGCAAAAATCCCAACCTCCTGTATCTCTGGTAGGTACATGAAGAAGCAGCTCAACAAATGGAAGGACGAAATGCAATTTCTTCATAATTGCCAGGAAGAAAAAAGCTGTAAAATAGAGGCAGAACTCCAGAAACTGAGAGTAAGCCATGAAAACCTGCAAATGACACTGCAGCACATGAAGGAAGATGTAAAGGTATAGTGATATATATATCAAGGGTTGTCACAGCTATGAGGCATTACTGAACACTAACAACTGCTTTTCTGATAGACCAGCACTCTTAATACCATTTCATGCACCTTCCATTTTTATTTTCAGCCACCTTAGGTTATTATCTTCAGAGAAAGCAGATAAGGTCTTTCCAGCAGGGATTTTCTTGTCATTCTGTGTATATCTGGCATCTAGAACAGATATCCATGTTAGCATTTAAATACTACTGCAATGAAAATAATGAATATTCCAATAAGAGTTTCCAACAAAAGTGTTAGATACTTCATTGCAGTCTGTTCTTCTGAAAAGAGTCAAAGGGCTGGCATTGAATAAAAAAAATGTTGTTCCTAATTGCTGTATTTTACTGGGATGTAATACAGACATCTTGTGCAAAATATTTTATTTGTTTTCAATTGCAGTGATTCTTATCATTACAATTATTCCTGAGATTCTTAAAAGGTCCTTTTTTCACAGAAAATGCTTACATATTTTCCCCTACAGCATTTTTGTAGCATTTTCTGCAATGCTGTTTTAGTATTACTGGCAAACTGAAATATCAATTACTTTTACAATGTATTTTCTGTTTTTTCTATTGTAGAACATGCTGCAGTCATCAGAGGATCCTTTTGCACAGTGTCATAATACAATGCCAAGAAATCCACATGTTCTGCCTGAAAGGAGAATGCAGAGTGAATTAAATCCTGCCCAAATAAGGCCTACTTCCAGAGAATATGCAGAATGGAAACCTTTGAATCCCCCGAAGTCTGTAAATAGAATGCAGCTTTTACAGACACCTGAGGATCCCACTGCAGTGGACTTTGTGTTCTCAGACGACCCACTGGAGTCAGTGTTCTTGCAGAGTGACAAACCCTTTATGGGGCAGCATAACAAAGCAAAAGAGAAACAAACATATCCACCTAAACTGACAGAAAACTCTCTTGGTGGAATGGGGAATACTGCTCTTATTCCCACTGCAATGCAGATACCACCTGATGAGAAGGAATTCAGAGAGGAATTGGAACTGCTAATGATGAAACTGAAGGATACACTGTCTCTCCAAACCCAATCAGGTATAAATTCTCCCATCATCTTGACAGTGTCTTCTTACCTTCATTGTGTTTATTCCACAATATTGTTCATATCATGTAACCCTCAAAGGAAATTCAGAATCTTGCTTTAGCCTTTGTAGTATTATTCTATATTGTAAGGTAGAGCATATTCCAAATATAGCCCCTACCATTGGACTGATTTGGAACTGGATGAGTCAAAGCTCCTAAGAGGTAGTCAGTCTTGGCAGTCAATTAAGGAGCAAATTTAAACTGATGAGGGCATGAGAGGTTTTTGCTCTTGCCACTTCTGTGACACTGTAACTATAACTCTAGTCCAAGAAGACTTCCAGCAGTACAAAATCCCACTGTAATCTATGGTCTTACACAGTAGAGGTTTAACACTCAGGATGCCTGACTTTTGGTAATGAGGATGTAATAAGGAATATGAGAGAAAAGGCTGATGTTTCTACAGAGTTATCTTAGAGATTTATAAAGTTTTCTAGTGCTCTGGCAGCATCCAAAAGCTTGGAAAGACTTAAAATCTGTCCTGCTTTTCAGCCCAACAAACTGCTTTGCACCAGGAGTTCTTCTCTGCAGCTGAGCATGTTTGCAGCTCCTTTTCTGACCTCATCAACCATGTAATTTTACCATCTTGTAAATGATGGAAACTACATTCACCTTACAATGTCACTGAACTATTAAGGTAACTAATGCCATGTCTCTTAAAAGAGCTTCTTTAAAGTGTCTCAGATGTTGCCTGTAATAACACAGCATGACAGATTTCTGCATTTACTGACTTCACTAGGAACATTTTGTAGAACTGTGTTCTTTATCTGTTGGTGATTTCCAGCTCCCGTGCTGTGACTTCCTCAGCAGTGCAAAAGATTGCTCATTTCTCTCTCTTTAGCTGTTGATATCCCATGCTCAAGTTACTTCCTTGGAATGGTTCTGTATTTCTTGTTGATGCCAGCAACAAGGAAAAGTTTTTTTTCCTGTAATGTACTGAAGAATTTTAAAGACCTAAGAAATGGAAATTATTCAGTACCACTTCAGAGAGAAAAAAACATACAGTCAGTTATTTACTATCACTCTTTATACAGTCAGTTATTTACTATCACTCTTTAGCAGGAAGTGCTAAATAAGTATGTTCGTATATGCTCAAAACCAGTAATGGTTCAAGAAAATTTGCATACTTTTAAGGATTTTAGTTATGTCACTGAAATGATACCAGCTTTCCAAGAAAGAAAATAGTCTTAGTTTTTACAGATTTTTTTCTGTGATTACAAATAAAATAAATATCACTCATGTGAAAACAAGATATTTTTTTGGAAACTCTGGAAGAAAGGTTAGGTAAATTTTATATTCTGAAGCTTTGTTTCATACATAATCAAACAGTGTTTAAGCTGATGTGATTCAAAAGGCTAATGAAGAGCATACAGATTAAGAAAAGCTTCATAGCAGAACTCTGCATGGATTTTCCATGTAGATTTTCCTTGTGTTGTATTTTCCAGAATGAGTTATAATCATCGAGATAAAGGAATTGGCTGACTCATTAAAGAGGCTAGAAATCTTATTTTTTATTGGCAGCACCCCAGCCATCTACTTGAAAGACCTTACACTGTGGTAGTGAGATTAATGAACATTCTTCATTCTTTCTGCTGGTTTTGGTCAAAGGAGGCCTGAATTACACATACTGCAAACACTCAAGAATTTACAGCAAGAAATAATGGTATGCTACTGGAAGCTAACAAGTGATCAAGTGGTTTGTCTCTAGCAAAGGAAGTGTTAAAAGGGTGAAAATTAAGAAAAGTAACTTATTGAGGGAGGACCCTAGAGAACAAATAATGATGACGTAATTGGAAAGTGGATACACCCATATCATAACACAAATAAATATACTGTGAGATAGAAGCTTAGTAGGTTTTGCAATACGCCAGTACCAAGAGACACACACAACAATCCAAGGATTCTTGATTATGGGAAGATACCCATCAGTTTCTGATGAGGCTTCAAACCTCCTTCTAGTGCATGAGTCTGAATTAAACTTGGTTGGAAACAGAAGCAACTGACAAATGCTGGTTTGGTCTGAAGCAACATTGAACAGACCTGGAGCACAAATTCTTACAGATAGATATTCCTGAACTACCATGAATTCTTCTTTTATGTCAGTATGTAAAGAATAAAGAAACTTTAGGAATTGTTTTTCCATGCTAAGAAGCAGTAGTTTAGTTCACAGATCCCTGTAAGATGAAAGGGACAAAATCACAAGATCTTTATTTTGTTATTCAGTTCAGCTGACAGTGAAGGAACTTCAGTCAGACATGTTCATCCCATCCTTCTTCTGACACACTCTGAAAAACAGTAAGCCAGGAACAGTATCTCAAAAATAATCCTAGCTCACTCAAAGACCTGCCATGAAGTTTATAAGGAACAGTGCTAGGAGGCAATATCCTGTCTTTGAACACAGTGACAGTTTTAAATGTTCCTGTATAGCAGATCTACTTTCATCTCATACTGAGAGCCCATGCTTTTTTTTTAATATAGACACTCTTTTATCACTTGCACTCTATCACTTGCAGGTTTACATGTAGTTAGTTGTATTCCCTTTTTTATTTCAGCACAATTAATAACACAGATTGTCTCTTTACATCAGCAATTTCCAGATGTTCTCCATAGTGTGATCTATCCTAGACATTCATCTGTTTTGTCAGTCTTGCCTCCATGTCCTTTCCTGTTTGTGCCTCAAAGGCTGAATTTTGCTACAGCCTATTAATTAAGAAGCTTATTGAAGCAGAAAAGTATTGCAAATTCATTTAAGCTAAACATCATCTCAGCCCATATTGGTATTTCTGTCTGAAGGGAGGAAGAAAGCTGCCATGAGCCATTTCCTAAGGGATCCTGTTGTTGCAGGTGGGACCTATCTAAAGTGGAAGCACTAACATCTGCCCAAAGGGCTTTGTGGAAAATCATCTCAGTTAAACAGAACCTGTTCAGATAATCTGATTTCACATTTGCTGGAGCTTGGGAGAGTATGGGAACAGGTAGCATCTGCTCTATGCCAATACCAATCCTCCTGGGCTGAGGCATCCAGCCCGTAAACACTCTTCATCAGGTGCTGGTCTTGCTAGCTGTAAGGGACTGTGAGTGAAGACTCTTCTATTGATACAAAGGTGCAACAATGAGGGTTTTTAAAGTTATATTACAATAATGCAAATAATTAACAGCATCAGGAGAGCAGAGAGTAAATCTGTTGTAACAGTGCTCCTACTGCCATCCCATGTAGGTAGCAAACCACTCTCATAGGCTGTGGCTGCAACTGGCTGTTGCTGAGTACAGTAAACTCTGTGTTCCTGTGTTTATCCTGCTTTAGTGTTCTCTCATCTCTTGAACATTTTTTAAATGGTTTGCTGCATGCTTAACTTGAAGCACAAATTCAGAAGCTGCTAGCCAGCCCTCTTACAGTTTTTGTTTGCTTCCTTAAATCAGAATTTCCCTCCATGGGACCATGATTAAACCTTATTTTGTTCAAGCCAGTAGCCATTTCAAGATTTCTTTATATATTTTGTTACTCGAACCTATTTCTGCAAGTTGATGAACAACCAGGAAGTCCATTTTACTGTGGGCATTTGGGAAAAAGAAAGAAACCCCACCAAATACTGCTACATGCTCAATGAAAGAAACTTTGAATGAACAACTAAATATAATAGCCCTGGAAAGATGAAATCCATAGTTTCATCCAGCCAGTCTGGCAATAGAAATCATTTATATTGTAACAGGAATCAAATGTTACCTGCCATAAGTTGTTTTGCATTAATTTAGTGTCACATTGCCTATTAGTGTTATCAATAAGGGTCAGAAGAAATTGATTTTTCTACAAAGAACTTGTGAACTAAAAAAGAAGCAAATGCAAGTTATGTATGAGAAATTCTGTGATTGAACATTTTAGATGTGAAAGCAGAGAAGCTGATAAAATCTATTAACCCTTCTACTGGAAAACTGAAAACATTCTTGGAAGGTATTTTCATGTAGAAATATGTACTATTTTTCTTTAGTAGCACGATGTCTGTGAGCAGGGGTTTCTCTGTACAAGTGTACCACTCTGCATACAACCAAAAATCACCAGCTCTTCTCTAATCCTGCCTTGGAACCAGTGGAGGTTTTTTGACAACTTCCTTCTCTGCTTGTCTGTTTTATTGAAGGATCAATTATTTCCTGTTTTGGCACCCAAAAGACAACAGTTTTAACAGATCACATGTATTACAAGAAGCCTGATGTATACACAGATTAAAGTAGGCAACTGCTTATAAATCATGCAGTTTAGTGGGGAGACTAAATTCAAAGGTAATTAAGAAAACCCATAAATCCAAGTTAATTAGAGGTATAGTGCTCGAAGTTACATGCCTTCTTCCACGACATAAATTGACATCAATGGGGATTGAAATGCAAATAATAAAGGGTAACAGTTAAAAATTATCTACAAATCAAAATCTTAGACTATATATGCCATTTCCTCTTTTTTCCTAGCACTCCAATGATTCTTCCAAGTAATATAGATCTACTCTTATGTATGTGGATACTTATTAAGTCTTCAAATGAGTCTTTCTTCTTCAGAACTGGTGACCTCTGAATATGAGAAAATGTCCCTGAAAAGTGACATAAAAATGCATATAAGTAAATAATTTCAAGACAGCAAAGAGCAGCTGAATACTCAGTTTCCCACATCTGTATTTCCTCTGCCTTTAGCTGGTCCTCATTTTATCAGCATTGGCCCCAAGCCTCTTGCTCTGGTGATAGCCATATCCCTCCATTTGCATGTTGCCTCTCAGTGTCAAGTCACTTTGATCTTTTCCCAGTATGGACCTTTTCCTTTAGTCTTCCTATAAAACTCTTCTATTTGTAATTAGCAGAACCAAAGTGCTTAATTCTGCTGAGAATACTACTAACTCACTGGCCTGTTATCAACCTCTCTGCACAGTAGGTGAGATCTCTCACGCTGTGTAGTAGCACATTTATATTTCCTTGAGGAACTATGGGGTATTTTCTTTGCAATGAGCTCTAAAAGGCAGTGGGTTGGTTTTCTTTCTTTTAGACATATTTGTCTTCTGAAAAATTAACTGATTGACACAGGACTTGCTTATTTACTTGCTCCGTTGTACAATAGCGTTTGCCCCACTACCCCCCTGGCGCCCTGCAGAGTTGGGACAGCAAATTACATGTGTCTTGGGCCAGGTGCAAGGGCTGGTCTGAGCCTTACCACCTGCACCTGTGAGAGAGGTATGCACAGCTGAGGCCACTGAGTGGTAAGGGGCACTGGGACTGCTGGGGCAGGGAGAAAAGACACAGAGGGGGTTTAGCTGTAGCTTTTAGAAGTTTCCAGAAAGGATGTGTTATGTTGCTTCTTGAAGAGGATCTTCTTGTACAACCGCTCGTCAGGAAGATTGCTGTGAGTAGAGAAATTATGTTTTCCTTGTGGTTCTAAAGTCTTTTTTTGGTTAAGGCTTGTTACAACTCTAGTGTAACTGCAGTGTTGTGATAGATTGGAAGTGCATTTATGAAATCTGCTTTTTAATATTGTCTGGATTTTGTTAGGGGAAAGGGTTGAGTTACTAAAGATAGCTTGGCCAGGTAACTGAAAAACTCTCCCTACTTGTCTCTACTTAAAGCTGCTTAACACTTCTCTGCAGAATATCTAGGGAAGTTGAAATGCTGCTGTTAAGTGTGATTTTAGGTGGATTGAGACAGTTTGTCAGATTATTCAACTGTTCCAATTTCGTAGTCAATTTCATGGATTGTGTACAGTTTAAGAGTATCTTTAGGCTGTAAATACAGTCAAAAGCCTGGAGAGACTAGACTGGTCCATAAAAATGTTTAAATCTGTAAGTCTAGAACTAGGCTACTCCTCCTGCTTCTTGGTGCACACTTGAAGAGAATTGTTTCCCAGGTGGACCAAGTATGGGTAACTGTGGAAGTGCCTCTAAGATGTGGCAAAATAGTTTTGTTTGGGGTTTTGGGGGTTTTTTTTGTTTGGTTGGTTTGTTTTGTTTTTGCTTGGAGGACTTTTTTTTTCTCCGTAAAAGTTCCTGATTCTCAATCTTTATGAGTAAGATTTATCCATTAGTTCTGAAATGTAATGCTAATAATAACACCTTAACATCCGCATTTCTGTGCCAAATTCAGGTTTCTGTCTTGCTTTTTCCAATTCAGTGGTATGTTTAAGGAACTACAGTGAATGCAGGTTACAGACTGCTCCTCATTCCTCATATGATCCTGTTTGCAGTTCAATATGTTTGGGATTTGTTTTATTTTTTAGTTTTAACTATTTAAGAGGAATAAGATTAAAACCTTGGGTATGAGGCAATAAAGTTACCAACTGTTGCAAAAGTAACAGTATAAAGCAAAAAAAAATTGTTTTATTTTTGGATTTTTGGAACAAGTCTACTGAAAGCTATTTATACCCACCCATGTAGATGTGAAGTACACAAGGTAATTTAAGTGCTGTTAGTGCTGCTCATGGCGCTGAGAAAACAGGCTTGTACCTCTCTTTATGCATAGCAAGTGGAAATTCTATTCCTCATCATTCACTATGTGATTTCTATCTGCAATTATTACCAGTTGATTTCTACTTTCACTGGTGAAATAAGGCAGTAGGATCACAGGTTACAGAGATTAAAACAGCTGGCTTTGTTAAGAGACTGTGAGGCTTGGATGAGAAGTTAAATAACTCCTCTGAAAAAAAAAAATCTGTCACTGCTGTAAGCTGCTACAGACAGATTGTTGTGTAGAGAAACTAGATTAACTGATTACAATTCACAAAACAAAGAGGGTGTCACTATTTAGTAGTACTTAAAATCTCCTTGTATTAGAGTGAAAAATAGTCAGCATTTATCATAAAACCCTTAATTTGATTCTTCAAAATCCATCAGACTGTTACTCTTTAACCTTGATTGGAACAAAAGCTCTTTGTTTAGGAAAATCACAGTGTGATATAGATATGTTGAGCTAGATGTAAACAAAAGGCTAAGTGGGAGTTTAGACAGTGATATTTGAAGGTGTAATCCCAAACAAAAATTAATCTGGTGCTTTAACCTGGCTGATTATGTCAGTTTTTGACAATTCTACTACCTCATGTGTCTAAAGCTGTGTTCTGTTTGCACCCAAAAGTGCATCAGTCTGGTAACGACTGAGCTACTTGTTGTCTGTGTGATGTCTAAGACCACTTGAAAACCAGAAAGGTGTTCTGTGCTGCATGACAACACAGTAAAGGTCCAGTCAGAACTCAGGCTCTTTGCAGAGCAGGATAGGATGCAGTCCTTGCTTTTAAAATGCAGGTAGTGGTTGTTTGACTCATAGTTTAGAAATTGACCCTGTGTGTGCATTTTTCAATCTGAAGGGATTGATTCAAACTCAACTCCTATCTCAAAGTTTGGGATACTGCTTGTAGGTAATAGGGTAAGGACTTCTCAGTCCTTCCTGTCCCAGAGTCTAGCTTTCAATACTTAAAAGTGTTTTCAGTTTGTGGGCAAGAGGGGGATGATCTGGTGATCTACTGTCCCTGGGATGCAAGAATCCTGAGTTGAAGTCCATTTTTTAGAGACACTCTAATGGGTTCTTGCTCAGAGGGGCTCTTCATTATTCCATGAACGTTCCCCCAAACATGTTAATAACTAAGACACTGCTCTAGGAAGTAGAGATAAGGCTCTCAATCTGTTGAAATGTAAAGGCAGTTCTGCCTTCTCACCGTGGGCCCATGCACTACACTGTTGGTGATGGCAACAGCACCTCTACCTCTCCATCAAATTATAGCACTTACCCCAATGTGAAAGTGGATATTCTGGATATATTTGTTGTAGTTGTAGTGGATGTATTTGTTGGTAGCAGGATCAGAGCTGAAGCCTTGGAAGGGACTGAGATTTAGGAAAAGCTATACTGTATCTCCCTTTTGGAAATGAGGATGGCAATTGACAATATGGAGTAGGGACAGGGAACCTGGAGACTAGGAGTTACAGCATTTAGTGTCACAGGTAGTGGTGTTCTCCCTGGAACTGTAGTTGTCTGAAAGTCTGCATGCATCTAAGTCCTAGGCCTGTTTCCTTTGTGTGTTGGGTGAAGTTACCAGTATGGAAATGGAAAATATCTAGTGGCTGAAAGCTAGATGGCAGGTAGACATATCCTTACCCTTCTGCCAAAAGGCTGCCACTCTCCCCAACAGCCCAGTCCAGTGCATTCCTCTCAGAATGGGGAGTTCAGAACTAGCCTATTCATAGTACAACTGTGGAAGAATGTATTGGTATATTCAGTTGCTGAGCTGCCTTCTTTGTTTGAATCCTTCTGTATTATACTTTCTGCTGCTTTTTCCTGCCCTATCAAACAGAAACTTAAAAGCTGTTGTTAGCGTTTAGATTGTTTAGAGGTCAAATTTTTACTGAGATCACATTGAACATAAACACAGCTCTACACTTCACTGGGAGGAGTAGGGGGTTTTTGCACAGCACTATCCTGTTTCTGTATTGTTACCACACAGCACAATAGGCCTCAATCTCTTTTCTTTCCCACTAAACTCTAATTATTGCCCATTAGATGCATATTAAAGGAGTAGTGACCTTGGTTTCTCCCTGTGAACTGAGAACGTAGAGTAGCTGTCTTCTGTTCAGCTTCTGCCAGCTGCCTTCTCCCCAGGCCATGGGTTCTGGAAAGCACACAGTCCACATAGATATCCCAGAAAAGTTGTGCCAGGTCCCAGAACAAAGCCCCATGTTTCAAGTTCTCTGAGGATTTCAGAAAGATCATGAAGTCCCAAAAGCCACTGACAGTGTCAGAAATGCGAGGCTTCCTCATCTCTAGTAAAACAGCCGAGGAGGATTCCCAGCACTGGGGGTCTGCCCGCCCCAGAGCCAGGGGATCAATTTGACTATGGCAGAGGAAAGGTGTCACACAGAACACTGCCATGAGTAAGAGAGAGCAGGTGAGTCTCATGCTGCAGTGGATTCTTCCTCTGCTTCCAAGATCCATTGTGTCACTGAAATATAAGAAAACCAAGAGAAGCTGAAAAAGTCTCACTCTTAGATGCAGGAATAAAGTCCTGTTACTTTGCATGATATACAAGGCACTCAGATATTGTCTCTGCTCCTTCAAGATTTGTGTATGCTTTTTGCATGTATATCAATACTAGAGGAGTTGCAATGTTCTGTGCAGTAGAAGCATGTGTCAAAATGTTAAATCATCCTCAGATCTGAATGATGAACTGTCCTATCTGGAAGTTCTTAATGTTGAAAGTTTTTTGCCATTTTTGCTTCACAAGTCCCTAATATTTTTCAGTAAAAATCCATCCCTCTTTACATAACTTAAGCTTTTAGGCAGTCTTGCTTTTCTCAAAATTTTATGAGCCCTTTAAAATAGTCTTTAGAATCACAAGGGTCAGTGAAGAGCAGGTGGAAAAATTTTGTTGAAAATGTGTCTTAATGGTTCTAATTATTGCAGGTTTCAGATTCATCCATTGACCAGGAATGGTTTAGGTGCTAAAAGGCAGAACAGTTCTGAAAAGAGGGTATAGCAAAACCATCACATAGCAGCTGTATTGTACAACATGTACCTATGCATACAGAATCGTGGAACAGTTCAGGTTGCAAGGGACTTTTAAAGGTCTCTAGTCCAACCCTTCTGTCATTGGCAGGAACATCTTTGACCACATCAGATTGCCCAGAGTCCTGTCCAATGTGACCTTGACTGTTTTCAGGGATAGGGCATCTTCCATCTCTCTGAACAACCTGTTCTAGTGTCTCACCACCCTCACTGTAAAAGGTTTTTTTCTTTAATCTAAATTGATCCTCCTTCAGTTTGAAACCATCACTCTTTGTCCTCTTGCAACAGGCCCTGTTAAATACCTGTCCCCATCTTTCTTATAGGGCCTCTGTAAGTACTGGAAGACTGCAACAAGATCTCCCTGGAGCCTCCTCTTCTCCAGGTGGATCAGCCCCAACTTTTCAGGCTATCTTTTCAGGACAGATGCTTCACCTCCTCATAAGTTTTGTGGCCCTTCTCTGGACTTGCTCTAGCAGGTCCATGTCTTTCCTGTGCTGAGAGGTATTTATGTATAGAAAGAAAGTACAGATGTGTACTTAAATCACTAAGAATTGACTGTTAAACTGTGAAATTTGCTAAGTAGTATCTATAATGGATGGGTAGATATTCTGAGAATGATAACCTTTTGTGGACAAAAAGGCCAGCTGTCTCCATCAGATTTCATTTCTAGTACATATTTCTGTTGTATTTTCTAACATGCTTCTGTCATTTTTGATATTGAACAAGTTTGGGGAGGTGTTTTAAGTGCAGCTCATGGCTTATGGAGAACTTCCCATTTGTGGAAATCAGCTGCATCTGAGATCAGCATTTAGGATGAAATTCTGTTTAATGTTTGTGCTGATCTGCTGAGTATTCACGCTTGTACATTTTCAGTCTGGTTGCTGGGGGTGGGAAAGCTACTTCTCTTAATGAGCTAGATAAGGCTTTTTGTGTAGAAAGTCTCTTCCATGAGTAATCCAGAAGAAGTGTTCTTTTGCTATGTGAAGAAAATGCCAAAGGCAGGGTATTGATCTGCAGAGGGATTATACGTGAAAAGTAGCCCAGCCACAGCCTGTGTGTGAGACTAGGGAAGTGTAGTCTGCTTTGTGGAATATATTTCATTGTAGAGCTAAAGGACTCTTCAGAGATTTTAGTCCTAGAAATGTTACTCTTACCTAGCCCCGTCTGGCTATCTGGTTGGGTTCTGGAAACATTTTTGAGGTTTTCAGACTTTACTCTTCCGCTTGTGACAGTCGCTTTTTAATCTGAGTTTGGGTGTTGTGAGGAGAGCTGGCTTGACAGCCCTGGACCTGAATATTGTATTTAAGGAATAAAAGAGGGACAGCTTCCTCTCCCACACCACTCTGTTGTGATAGAGAATATCACAACAGTGGTAGTAGTAATAGGGCTGTCCTCCTGCTGCTCCCAAGATCCCCAAGAAACATCATTCTTCTGTACCCTACTCCACAAGGCAGAGTTTGATTGCTTTCTCAGAAGCAAGCCAAAAACATCCTGTGAGTCACTACTTCATTCTTGTTTGTGCATCAGAACCCTTCCACTGGGCACAGACACCTATGTATATATAACATCAAGTATGCATGTCTGTTTACTGAGACTGTTTCAAGGGACATTGTTAACTTTATCAAGTTTCTGGCTTTCAGAGAAATTTAGCAGTCTCAGATGTGACCATGAGGGTGAGGAGACAGAAATGGGACAGTGGGCAGAGAGCCCCAACAACAGATTGTTCAAATAAAGGAATAATACCAGAAGAGGATAATAATACTAAATAACAATACTAAAAGCCTTTAAATGATGGTTCTGTGACTTTGACAGAGCCTTTTGTACGTGTCTCATTTGTACAGGTTAAAAACTGAACTGGTTGATTTGCATTTTCTGCTTCCCAGCACCTATTCTAAACTTTTAAGTTACAAAACTAGCTAAGACAAGGGTTTTGGATTTTTCAAAACAAGGGGACAGCCCTGGGCAGGGAGCTGGTAGGGCATAAATATGAGAATCAGTGCCCTTCAAAGTATGATGTGCATGGCATTAGTAAGGGCCAGTAGCTAAGGCCGCTGGTCCTTATGATCTGGTCAAACTCAGGCAGCACTGTGCTGTTAGTCTTCCACGAGGTTCAAGACTGTATTTTTTTAGATAGTTGAGAGCTGGAGAGGATGCCCAGGAAATGCCTGATTTCATTAATCTCTTACCTGTGCATGTGGTGAATGCTTCCATGCAATTCCTCCCCTATACCCTCCAATCTTGAGGTCTTTCTGTCCATATATTGAAGTTTGTGTGTGTGTATGTGAGTGCTCTTTACACTTCCTGATTCTGACTTTTCCCACTCTCCCCCCTATCCCTGCTTGTCCTTGCAGTTTAGTCTCCTGCTCCACTCCCCGTCATGGATAATGCCTTACAATAATAATTTAAAGTTTATCAGTTAATTTGTTATTATCATTTATCTTGGAGCTCTCGCTTACGGATAGTCCCTCGGCCGTGCGGCTGCGGCAGCCGGTCCCGGGCCGGGTTCCCGCTCCGGCGCGGCATCCCCGGGCAGTCCCGCGCGGCTCCCGAGGCTCCGGGCAGCGCCCGGCTCCGCTCCCGTCCCGCTCCGCCCCGCCCCGGCGCCGCCCGCAGCTCTCAGCGCTTACCTCGGCGCTCCGGCCAGGGCAATACTCTCCGAGCCCGCTGCCGCCGCCGCGCTCCTTAAGAAGCCGGAGCGGGCAGCCCCACTTAGTTTTTACGTCAGGGCTCGGGAGCTGCCCCCACCCCCCGGGCCCGGCCGCTGCTCCCGGGCACCCGGCGCTCCCTCTTTCTCTGTGTGGAGCTGTCCTTGCTGCAAGTCAGCTCCGCTTCTCTGCCCCGCCTGTCTTTCTCTGCTTGCGGACCCCGGCCCTCCCGGGGCAGCCTGGTGGCCATGCTGCCTCTGGCCGAGGGGAAGGGGTGCGCAGCGGGGTGGAAGAGTAACAGACCTGGAAATCTGCAGCCCTCTCCTTGCCCCTCTTTTCCCAGCGCTGTACCGGAAGGGCAGGAGGGGAAGAGTAGAAAGCAAGTTCACCCATGGAGCTCATGTTGTCCAGAGCTGGCTCAGACCTCAGGCATCTTACTTTATGTGCTTGGCTTTTGCAGATCCCTCCACCCCAGAGCAGGAGTCTATGTGGCTCGACTAGAGCTATTTGCTGGCTAGGGCTCAGCCCACATGCTGCAAGTCCAGCTCTCCTGGAAGTTGAAGCAGAGACCCAGAGAAGAGCCGCAGAAGGGCTTCACTTAAAGGCATTAGTTGAAGTAGCTGGACTGAGCTGCTCACTGCAGCTCAAGTTTACACTTTACCTGAAGAAGAGCTAACTTGGAGGGCTGTACATTCGCCAACAGAGGGGGTGGTCTGTGGTCTGGTTATATTTTCCCTCCCAAGAACAATAATGTGGTCTACCGTTGTTGCATTTTCTCTCTGTGAGGTTCTCAGCTGGATTGTGACCTCTGTAGCAGCTGAAAAACCTCTGTGTATTGGAGAAATTAGTTTAGCTAGTAGAGAAGTGAGAGGAAAACATTGATGAAAAGGCTGTCTCCTGTTACATGCAGCAAGGAGAGAAAAGGCTGAGCACAACTCTGCTTGTGCTCACTGTGCCTGCTGTGATCCCCTTGTCTACAGAAGACATACTTCTCAAAGAGCTGGGCTCTGTGACCATGCTGATAGAGAGTGTTGGGCTGAACTTGCTTAACACCAGCTATTTGAAGTAATAGGCAGGTGAGACCATTCTTTTTTCCTCCCTCTGTAGTTTATAGGCCAAATCATGTAGCACCTTGCTGCCTGTCTGAAGCCAGCACAGCTGCACCAGTCCATACCAGCTGGGTGGCAAACTGTTTTTCCAAGGCTTTCACTGGCAGTTCCCTTTTATCTCTCTGTGTGGAGTCATAATCCCTTTTCCAGAAAGCAACTGTGCTTCAGTAGCGTAAGGCTTATCTTGGTTGAAGTCAGTGGGTCCACACTGGTTCACATCAGCTGGAAAGCTGGCTTGAGATACTGATTTCTCTGATGTTCATCAATACCTTTATAATTCGCATTCTTTCTGTGCATTCTGTCCATGTAAATGGAGAAGCAACTTCCTTTCCAAAACCTTGATCTTTATGACAGTAAAGACTGCTTTTCTTTTCTTCTGATGCTTTATCTCCTCAATAAGCAATCCCTGTGAAAGTGTATTTTGTGCAAGTAATGCTACTGTTTAAGAAAAGTGCAAGGAACTTTTTGGGGCTGAGAGAACACTGGCTAGAACCCTTGTAAATAGCTGCACTGTAGGACTTTGGCCAACTTGCAAAGGTTTCATTTATTTGGCTAGAAGTGTGAGTTTGGGAGTGCCAGGAACAGTGGTCACCAACTGCTGAAACAGACTTCAGGATGAACTAAAGGGTGTGATACCTTGCAAGGGACCCTTGCAACGTGTTGGGGGAAACCTCTCATATGTAGGATCTCCAATATTTCTTTATGCAATTGAATATGGGCTATTCCAGTAGACTTCCTTCTCCTGAGTTCTAGGGCAAAAGCGATCCTTAAGGATCAGCTTTTGGTTTTGTTTCTTTTTAAAGTCTGCTCTGTACCTGATTCTGGTCTCATGTATGATCTGGAGCCCCATTGCCAAGTGAGCAGCCAGTGTGCTTCTCCTTGCCTCTGTATTTAGGGATTGAACCAGGCGAAGGAGAGAAGGAAAGTGTGCAGGTAAGACCTGTGTTGTGATGGAACCTGAAGGCAGTTCCTGGGTAGAAAAGGCTCTGGGGCTGCTTGTGTTCTTGGTTGGCCTGGCTGCAGGGGCCAGAGCAGACAAGATTAAAATGCCACAGAAGTGGTTTTTGCTGTTTCTGTATCTGTGGTGTGTCGCTCTAAGGGCTGTGCCTCATGTTGTTAAGGGTAGAGCCAAATGGAAAGGAAATGATAAAATGTTTCTTGTGAGTTGATGAATTTCTGTCAACCTGCAACCTTTGTGGATTCATTGTTAAGAAGCGAGTTTGAGTCTCCTTCTGGGGTGCGCTTTATCTGATTTTGGATCAAGAACTACATTAGTTTCATTCCACTCAGAATCCTGGCAGACCCAAGGGTATTGAACCAGAGGCTCTCACAGACACGAGAGTTGCTGCTCAAGGGAAATACTGCTGCAGATAGAATAGTTGGCTCTACAAATACTTCCTGAGCCTACTACACTCTGCTCCCTCTGAACCAGAGCATTATATTCCATTTCTGGGAAGGAGATTTTTGGTAATTAGATTGATCACCTCAGCCTCCTAGTGGAGAAGAAACATACCAGGATTGGCCATCTCATTCAGGTCCACACATTCCTCAGTAAAGCTTTCTGTGCCCTTCTTAAGCTATCAGTAATCTTTCTTTTGTTGCAGCACATGATATATTCCCCTGGCAGCCAGTGTTCATATCTTAACTTCATAACTTAAGCAGTTCTAACAGTGGAAAAATGTAGTTACCAATACAATTCTTGAGTGCTGTACACTATTGCTGGTGACCTGAAACATTTCCATGGAACTGTCAGACAAGACATGGGACAGGCAGGAGACCAAAGTATTTCTGTTCCAGGAGCTGGAGCCCTGTGGACACCATGGAATATCTCTGGCCTATGCTGAGAAGTGGCCTTCTGCTAGAAGGTTTGAGGAACTGCAGCTCCCCATTAGAAGAAACTTGTCTTTCTTTAATAATGTCCCTCTCTCTCTCTCTATCAGCTGTTGTATGTGAAAGCTCTGTCTCCAGGGTCATATCTGGAGTGTTTCCCTAAGAGTAAATTCAGGTGACATGTCAGAAATGTGAACTGGCTTCATTGTTGAAACCATTTATTTAAATTAATTTGTGGAAGAGGTAACACTTCTCCTGGCAAATGTATTTAATACAAGCTCTGAAAAGATGTGGGGAGCAGGTATTTTTACAAGTGCAAGCTAAGCGATGTTGGTTAAAAAATTAATATATACTTTTGAAAACCATAATCTGGTGATATGTGACACTATAAATGCAAATGACCTTCGTAAAGGATGTGGCCACATTTCTCTCTAGACTAAAACATTCCAAGAAAATAAGAAAGAACCCCAAACTGATAGTATAGTACATTAAAAGTTGTTTGTGCCTTTTGGGCAAGTTGTCTCACATTAACCATTAAGTTAGAAAGCTTTTGATTAATTTTAATGGCATTCTGAATATTTATAGCCAGACAACTATTGGGTTTTGAATTGAGGGATTCATTGCCATTTTGGTGCTGGACTGATATCAGCATGTTCCAGAATAAATTCATTGGTTCTTCCTGATTTAGCTCTCCTGCTTCCTCATGTTCCCACAGATAGCGGAGAAACCCTTCTCACCTTGAGCACTCCAGGCAGACAGGAGATTGGGTACGTCACAATTAGAAGGACAGTTCAGTGAAACATATTTTCATAAAACTGCTACTAACATCTAAGAAAGCAAGACTGTTATGGAATCTGTTTCTCCCGGGGAGTTACAGCCAAATTTTCTGGGGAAGAAAAGCACTTCCACAATGTGTTCTTTCCTGAAGCTGAGCAGGATTCCAGTGTGGAGTCTCCTACCTTTTCTTGCTCTGAGGGTGTTTCTTTCCTGCACATCTTGGGAGAAAAGGGTGTTTGAGCACACTTGCCTCAGGGCAGCTCCTGGGCCATGCCAGTGGGCCACCAAGGAGGAGTGCCAGCCCTGCCACTGTCACAGGCAGCAGCCACAATCTCACGCTGGGAGCCTGCACATTCCCACTAAATGTTGTTTGGGGAAAATAGTCTTCAAGAAGAAATTGGAGGGGGGGATAGCAAATTATTTGGGGCCAAGAAATAGGTCAGAGGAGAATCTGTAACGAGGATGGGTATTCTGTCTTGTGTGAAAGGGAATTGTGGGATCTTTGGCTCTCCTTGGTTGCCAGCTCATTCTCAAACTGTTTGCTGGACTCTGCTCTGTGTCCTGCTATACTAGTTCCTGCTGGGGTTCTTTGGCACTTATAAAGTACTTGCAACTCTTCAAACCACAGATGTGAAGTGTTATAGTACACTACTGCTGTCGTTAGAGAAGAAAATCGGGTTTTTTTGATGTGCAAGATCTGCCATAAATAATTTATCGGGAGAGAAATCTATCTTCTTGAATGAGTGAAGTTGTAGAAGCTCTGTCATTTAGATTACTTAGATGAGACAAAACCCCTACATTATCAGTAAGGAACCATGTGATAAAGGCAGATAGAACATTCGGGTTTTTAAAAAAAGTTGAGTATATATTTTATTTATTCTTAATAGGTCAGGCCACTCAGCCTTTGAAACTCCCATTTTTATTTCACAAGTGTACCCTTTGATACCTATTCTCAAAGGGGAAGTGACAAAGATGATGTTAGAATGGGTTTCTATGTAGTGAGTTTAATTTGAATCTTCTGAAAAAACTAAAGTTTGATTTAATAAGGTCCTTTCTTTCCTATCCTATTACTGATCAGGCATGGCTAAAAAGCTGCATATTTCATGAAGATTATAGGAGTTTTTTTAATAGCTGGGGAGGGAGGTTGTCTCAAACTTATCAGCCAGCCAGCTCTGCCTAAAACCAGGGATCCCTGGCCTAGGTGATAAAAGTCACCTTTGAGTACAACAGTTCCTGTCCTAGAGATCTTGTGTTTGAAGTAAAAAATGCTCAGCCACATCAGAGGAAGGAAAACTGAAGCAAAAATGTAATTTGGATCTGAATCTTTTACCAACCTGCCCAGCCCTCAGATCCAACAGCATTCAGATAGGATTCTGTAATGTACGGGAATTGTTTCTTTATTTCTGCAAGTGAGGCAATTTTCAGTCTTGTGTTTAGGGCCTCCTCATTACACAAAGCAGAAGTTAAAATTAATTTCCTGGAGCTTTTCAGTGAATGCTGGATGGCACTAGACTAGTTCAGTTTCTTGGAACTGCTTTCTCATTGCACAGAAATCCTGGTCAGGCATTCATGGTCTGTAAACTATGTTATTGTTAACAATATCTGTAAGAGTAACTTCATAATAGAGCAAGTCTTGAAATATCAATGCAGAGTTCAGATGTGCCTGAAAGGAAATAGAAGTGACTGACTCCAAAGAAAACAGGCTTGCTTGTGCACTTTGCTGCCATCTGATTTCATTGTTGTGCCACCCTCAGAGCAGGGCACATTGACAAGGGAAAAGGTCTGGGGAAGAAATGGATGGTCAGAATATGTCAAATCCCAACATAAACATATGAATAGAGTATGGAGGTTTAGCCTGTGGTCCTTGTACTTACTTTTAAAAGTAACTTGAACCTTCTCTTTGAAGGAACAGATTGAGACTGCTTAACAAAACCATGAGCACTGCTACTGCAAGTTCTGTACGTTTAGTCTCTAATTATAGTTATTGGTGTGCCTTAGAGCAAACCAGACTGCTATAAACCATGTTTTGGGAAGAGATCCTTAGGGAGATAAACATCTCTATTTACATAAGCTGAAGAGATGAGTGGAAGCATCTTTGTGTGACTGCACTAAGGCTGAAAGTCAGGCTTTTCTATGGACAGGTGGAGCTTGAGGTGTCCCCAGTGCTGCTGCCACAGCTTGGACGACTGACCAGTGGAAAATAGAGGTGTGTTGTGCCAGTAGGGTTTGGGCACTTAACAGCACAAGGTGCTGTTCAGCACAACTCCCATCAAGGGTCCTTAGGACATTTCCAAAGCTTCAGGCTCACAGGAGTATCAGTTGGTGCTGCTGTTGCCATTTTTGTCTGTAACCCTTGAGTACGGAAACTTCTGCCTCAGCTGGTCTGCAGGTCAGTAGCCAGCTGGGAGGGGAAAGGGGAGTTGTTTGTCTAAGCAAATAACTCTGCTGTTACAACTACTGTGAATTATTTGGTTGTGCTCAAGTTCCAAAAGGCAGCCAGGTGCCCCATCACCTGGATTAGAAACTAGGGATAGATCTGTTCAGTTTTCTGCAATACTAAATACTCCTTTCTTGGAACAGTAAAGCTTTTATGTACTCATTAGGAGCGTTCCACTGTGCTGTGAATCCACAGCATTCTGAATGATATGTATGTTGAGAAATCCCCCCTAAAGAGTGGGTAGATAGTAGATAATTAAAACCTCAACCTCAAAATAAACTAATCACCACTTCAGCCAGAGATAAGAAACCAGTCAAAAGTAGTTTGCCTGTGCCATTTTTTAGCTTGACAGTGTTCAGGTTAGACTGCAGTGAAGCAGTGGATGTTATGTGTAGGGACACTTAACTCTGCACAAGAGGCAAACCTGATGCTATCCCACAGCTTGTTATCAGTGTGTAATGTAAGGAGTGTGTCATGCTCATGCCTTTGTCACCACTTAAAATACAGCTGCAATAACCAGCCCTTCTCTCACCACCTCTGTGTAGTGCAGATGCAAACATTGCTTCAAGAGTCTCCAAAGCAAATTCAAAGCCTTCAGTAGTTGGACTGATGGCTGAGGAAATCTGTGCATGTATGACAGACAGTGGTGGAGTATTGTGCTTATGAAGTCTGACAACTGGACTTGGATTGTGTAAAATGCATTTAAGTTGCTCCATGCCATGAGTTACCAGCTTTGATGGGGGAAATTCTTATATTGGCTCAGAAAGTGCCACACTAAAGCATGGCCTGTTACAGTGTTAGTGGCAAAAATGAGGGCTATCCCACGACTTATTACAAAACCAAGCTTTTTTAGAAGAAAATTTTAATAAGAAAAAATCAACTGATGTTTGATTATGGGTTTTCTACAAATTAGAGCATTCATAATTATGCTGTTTGTGGTTGTTCAGAAATAACACGTTAAATGGCTGGTGATGCTGGTCTGACATAGTCCTTGTACTTACCTAGGGATTGTGTTGCCTCTTGTGTTGCCTGTCCCCACTAAATAACTTATTCCACAAACCTACAACAATGTGCTTGCTGAGTTGTGAACAATAAATCACTGAACTGAATTATAGTATGTGTAGCTTTAAGATAAGGGTTTTGTGACCTTTTGCTTTCAATAGTACTGGTTTGAGCATCTCTACTACTAAAATTCTTAGTTATTTTTTTTTTTAAATGTAAGCTTTCTGTGGGCACTTAAATAGTCTCTGTGGTATTACTGATGGGTAAGTTATGTTAAATTATTTAGCTTTTCAGCTCTTGTGGGTAGGAATCTATAGGAAGTGCATTTAGAACAAAACAGGTGGTTTTGGGTTTGTACAACATGGCTTGGTGTTGTGTTGGCTTTGTTCACAGCAGTAAGTGCTCCAGCAAGATTGCACTTCAGTGTTTTGTGCTGGAATTGAGAAAGTTTTCAGAAACAATTTTAAGAATTTTTTCTTGTAAAATCGAAAACAAGTATGCACCTGTGTCTATACTGCTTTTCTATTCATATGCTGCAGAAGACTTGACTCCTATTTTTAGGAATGGCTGTCTGTTCTAATGATAACCAAAATGTTCATGTTTATATTGAGTTTATAGATAAATCCTATATTCAAGTGACAGGAAATGGAAGAGGATAATAGTGGATCCATTAATGAGAGTGTTCCCTCACTCTCTTGTTCTAAATCAGAAACATGCTTTCATACAGAACCTTGGGAGATGACAACAAAGAAGTGTATTTTGTTTCCCTGTCTGAACTGGAGAAAGCAAAACAATATCAGTAGTTATCTGGTAACTGTGACATGCATGCATATAATTTTCCCAGGCTGGCTTCACTAGAGTTAATCTGGCAAAAAAAGAAAAGGGAAAAACTTTTTTTCAGTATTCCATTAAAGAGATGGCCATTGTATCTGATTGTTATGATGTAATATTTAAAGAATACT
Organism: Sylvia atricapilla; assembly: GCF_009819655.1. Classification (NCBI taxonomy): domain Eukaryota; kingdom Metazoa; phylum Chordata; class Aves; order Passeriformes; family Sylviidae; genus Sylvia; species Sylvia atricapilla. Next base: position 12,604,930 of record NC_089146.1, read on the forward strand.
TCAAGAGCCTTATTTTGGACTTCTTTTAATTATGTAATTCAGATTTTTGAGCTGGAAAAGACTTCCCACAACTAACAAAAGGCTCCAGGTCTCACTGAACTCAGTGTAGCCAGCAGCTGGGACTGAAGCAGGCTGGGCCCATCCTGGGTGCCGAGGCGCTGGTTCCATGCACAGCAGAAAGGCTGCGTGCAATGTCCTCCCACAGACAGAGCTCACTGTGAGATTTGACAGTTTGAGATCTTTCATAAAAAACCCCTCCATTCAATTTCCACTAAACAAAGGTGATGATTCCTTGAACACAGAAATTAAATTAAACTGAGAGAATAAATAAGGAAAAAAAAAATTGAAAATTAAGAACTACTCCATTCCATGTTCAGGACATTTTTAATACTCATCTTGCTAAGATGCAGAACAAGAACTATTGAATTTCCATTCAGTAGCAGCCAACAGGATATGAATGAGTATTAACTTCAAACAAAAACTTGATTTATAACAACATCAAGTTGTGCACTTAAAAAAATAATTACAAATCATTTTTAAAAGGAAGAGTAACAGTGGAAGCAGTAATGAGTATAAAATATGACTGATTAGGCTTAAAACATAACTTCAAGTATTCTGTGGCATTTCCTCAGACATTTGTCTCATCAGTTTGTGCAATACCCATCTTTGCATAGTAAAGAAAAATTGGTTAGACTCCAGCCTTAAGTAATCTGTTTCTTGCACATGCACCTATACAGCTGTTAATTTGCCTGGCAGACATTTCTTTTAGCAGTATCAGATCAAATCAGTGAGATCATGCAGCAGACTGGAATGAGCTATACAATTACCACAGTTTCTTGTCCAGCTGAATAGGTAAATAATGGAACAAATGCAGAGTGGATGAAATGGAGGCAGAGTCAACCTGGTCTTCTTTTGGCGATGCTTTGCAATGAATAAGTTACTGCTAAATGGATATGCACTTCCCAAAGCACAGCAAGGGGGATGCACAAAATCAACACCTAGCAAATGCAGTTTTTTAACTGCCTACCAGCACAGGAAGCACTTCAGCCTGTACCTACTCTGGGCTGTGTTGTCACTTGTGTTGAGTACACACAGGGCAGAAAGTTGTTCTTCCCATACACACAATGGCTGAGAACTGGAGCATAAATTCAGTCAAGAAATCCTAATTGCTATGAAACTGCTGGTGTAAATAAAAAAGTTACTCCAGCACTGAACATATATACATAGTAGTTGGGGACCACTGTGGTCTGACTTAAAACATCACATCACACACTAACAATGTTGTTTGTGAAATGCTTCTCCAAGGTTTATTACACAGGTAGTTTATGTATATTCAGTTGACTTTCCTTATTGTAATTTTGAATACCACTGATGTTTCTGTTGTGGGTTATGCTTGCTTTGGATGCAGAACCTGAAAATAGTTAGACATGTTCCAAATCAAAGTATTTTAAAGAACTGTAATACAGTTGCAGGTATTTTTGGCTTGTCATCAGAGAAATGTCAATAATTTAATTCTGCTTAAAGCCAAGCAGGAATTTTCCAGAATAAGGTTTATAATTTCTATTAATGTCAACTACCTGTGTGCAGCACCTTTAACTTATAATGTAGTAAGTGTGATTATGTTAAAGCTGACTGAAAATATTTAATAATAACTGTGAATCAAAACCAATATATTGAGACTACTTAATTGAACACTATAATAATAAGAAAAATAACTGAAATGAGGTTTTCTAACTCACAGGAAAATGTTTGCAGCATTTTTTTAATGTTTTGGCTCTTAAAGCTGACTTGGGAAATAGATTTCCTCTGAACAAAGATGCAGGAAGTAGAGTAACTGGGCTTCTGTTGTTGCTAAACTACAACTTTTAAATTAGATCCAAAATGACAAAAGCCTTTAATTCCAATTATCAGACACAGCAATTAAATTTTCAGTTACTTCACTTATCAAATGATTAAAGTCAAGACTAAAAGGATGAGCCAGACTGTCCAGCTCTGTACGTTAAGGGAGCCCTAAACTAGACCTGGCCACAAACCTTTGTCAAGGCAGCTGCAGCCAGGTGAGCCTGGTTCCTAGGGACACAGGACTGCTCTGGAAAAGCCTGTGTTTGTACAGAAGGCGTCTCTAAAAGTAATGACAACACAACTGAAATCATCTGGGATCTTGCACATATTGTGATGGTCACTGGCTGCTAGTAGCCAAGGGTCAAAGTATTAATCTTGCAATAAACTTTGAAAATTTACATGCATCAAAGAGATACAGGGAGTGAGTTAAAAAGGTCTGTCACCTTTGCAAGCTGCTTTGAGTGGATGGGCAGAAGGCAAGACAAGAATAACTCATTCCAAGCTTTAACATCTTTTCAGTATTTTAAGGCTTATTTAAGTTTTTCTTTTACAGGATCTAGGCAGGAAAAAAAAGTAGCTTTTTAAAAAAAAAAAAAAAAAAGAGCTTGGCACTTCTGTGATTAGTTTGAGAGTGTGTTACTTATATAATGGAAAAGTCTGTATAACAGCCAAAAAAAGTAATTCAGACTTATAGTCAATACATAGATATGCATTTATACATTTTAATTGTTTTTGGTTTCAAGCATACAAACTTTAGATCACATCTGTTTGGTGTCAGAACTCCCTGCATCTGCATGCTGTTATCTGCCTTTTTTGAGCAAGCCCAGAACATCTGCTGTACAACATGCTACAGAAAAAAAGGGGAGAAGAAATAACCCAAAATCAAACCCAACATCAAAAATAGATTTACATAAAGAATAGAACCTTTTTATATGGAAATTATTTTCTCTCATATATATATTTATATATAATCTGTGAAAATGATACATCAAAATCTTATTTCCATATTTACACTTTTTCCTCCTTGAAGAATTCTGTCCATCACTCACTAGCTTCCATACCCAACAGGCTCCTGTCCAAGGTGGACAGTGAGCTTATGGAGCAGGGAACCTTCAAGTCCAGCAGCAGAATGTACTGCGTGACTGGAAAAGCTATTGAAGCCTGGCACTGGCTTCCCAGGGGTTTCTATTTATCGGGCTGCAGATTCTGCTTGGGGTCAGCTTGCTAACTGGTTGTTTGTATGTGAGCCATGCAGGTTACCCTTTCAAAATCAGCTCCTCATGCCACTGGAGTTTGATAAGAAAAAGGAAGTCATGCGAACTTAAGTGAAGTTAGAGTGCCAGCAGGCTGGGAAGGAATCTTTTGCAATTCCATTGTTTTGGAACAGTTCTCTTATTGCACTTGGTCTGTGTGTCTCCTTCTTAATTTGAGAAAAGGAAAAATACACCTGATTTTTGAAGCAGTTTGCTTGTACCACTTGTCAGTTAATGTTAACAAGAAAAAGGTGAATAGAGGAAGTATTTCCAACTTATCTCCAAAAAGGACAGTGTTCTAGGAACTCAACTCCCAACATCCCATGTGTTTATAGTTACTGTTCTCATGTTCTTCTGTATTGATTTAGTTCCTGGGTAGCTACAGCCAAGACATCATACCCAAAATCCAGTAGTGCAAGAAGCAGTTTTTTGAATGGCATTTCTTCAGATAGGGCCTTGTTGAGTTGGATCGAACCTTCGTTTTTTGACATTTCTTCCAGGTTGCATCAAGAGGAGATGGAAAGAGAAAAATGCAAGACATTAGTTAGATATAACAGGAACAAAGTCAGTGCTAAGGTCATAGTAAAGTAAAAGGCTCACACTGACACAGTTTAACCCCAGTAACTTTTTCAAGGGGTAACTACTTAAGGAATTTGGCTGTATGCTTTTTACGGCATATCATCAAGTACAAGTTTTCTTATGCAGTTTAAAGATCATGCTGGCATACAGAAATCAATTATTTCAGTAGTATTTCAAGTGGTTCTATAAATTTGTAGAACTTTTAAGCTCCCAGCAACACATGTATGCACCAGGCTAAGAATGCACGTTTACCTGAGGAGAATGTGTCACAAGTGCCAGGAATGGCAACTCTTCAGCCCACAAAGGCTTGAGTTCTCAGAGCAAGTGCCCAGCTCTGGCTACACCAGAATTTAGTCTATGTAATCCAGGGTGACAAAAGTGTGTGTGCCTTTGTGAGCTCTTACCACACAACTGACCATACGTGCTGTGAATCCTAGTAAGGTGCAAAAGACAGCTGAGACATTGCATTCGAAGGAGACTGGACAGCTTTGTCAGCTGTGTGATTAGAACTGAATGTTAACTGTGGGCAGCAAGCTGGTGACATCCAATCTCCTGCGATGTCCTATGTCAAACAGCAAGACATTAGGAAGCAACAACAAAAGTTGGGTGCAACCTCCCCAGTATCTGGCTTTATGTGGGGCATCAAGCAAGGGGCTCATGCATTTAGTTTTACCATTGGGCAAACACACCACTACCACCACCAAACCAACATGCAAAAAATACAGAACAGGAATTCATATAGTCTCTAAAGCTAAAGCCAACCCCTGGATTTTCAATCTTATGCAGCCCTTCTAACCTCCACCACTGCTACAATATTTATTCTATATGTAAGGTTTAACTGGTGGTTTGAAACTAATGCAAAGGCAACTTCTTTTTGAGAGGACTTCCAGAGGCTGATGACTCTTGGCCATCCTTGATTTTGGTTTTTTCCTTGGATGCCTGTGATTGAATTTGTGCAAGACAAATGCTTAAGAATTGCTAGTTTCTGAAAGATTACTGTATTCATCTCTCAGTCTCTTCCCCTCCAGGATTATTGTACTAATGCTCCTTTGGAATGAGGCTGACATTACCTCAGTATCTCAATTCCTCATCCCTAAACTACAGCTAAATTTGAGATAAGGAAATCAGTTTTCAGGGTAACTTGCAAAACTGCCACATACAAAGTATGAATATTACAGAACTTGGTTAAATGCGAGTTAAAGGCTGCTGTGCATCTGCTTGTCCTGCCAGTTTCAACGGGAAAAGGACGTCTGCTTCTCTTCCCCCCCCCCCCTCCTCTTTTTAAATACTGTCTAGCATCCTTGAATTCAAGTACTACTGATAAACAACTAATTAGTCAGTCCTTTTAAGTCAACAATGCAGATGAAAAATCCAGGTGCCATAACCTGCCCTTCTAACTATATGGAAGTACCACATTCCCATTTGCTTGAAGAGGTCAAATCCTTAAAACAGACATTGAATTACATTATTACCTGAGCTTATTTTAATTAAAGAAATGGACTTTACAAAGTCTTAAAACATGGTACAGAGGACACATGCTTCCCAGTTCAATCTAACAGAATGCTTTTGACTTTTATCGTACCTGTTCCTTTCTAACCTGATCTTCACTAGTGTAGTGTTCCAGTACAAACCTCATCATGCATTCTGTGATCTGTCTAAACCATATTATTGACTTATTTCCTGGTTTTATTCAGCAGAAATACAGCCTTTGAGGAACAAGATACTGACCAAACCACTGCCTTTCTTCACTTAGGATATTCTGTTAACAATGTTGTATGAGAGAGAGAGAAACATGTGAAAAACTAAAATAAGAGCCTGAAATACAGAACATGAGGTACAGTGTCAATAAGGAAACAGTACACACGTGCAAAGCTTTAACAAGAGCTGCCATCATAGCACTTCAAAGGCAGGCAGGGAGGTGTTACCCTGCAGGAATTGAAATTCTGTTCTGATTACCTGACCTTCTTTAACAACAACATCCTGAATTACCAACCATTATAATAGTAAAATGAAGACTACTAATTGTCTAACTTAAATTGGCAAACAGAAGAGCAAGTCTCCTTCTTCCCCAAGAAAATTACGAGAAAGGAGAGTAGGTGAGTAGCAGGTTCTGGATCTTGCCACCATTTTAAGCTGTAAGTTACAGCAGTACAAGGTTCCTTCTGCTATGCTTCAGTTAAATGGTAAGGGGGCAAAAATGTCCTCTGTGGAAGGACACAAAGGAAAATGATGCTGCTTCCTAATCCTTTGTTGGTTTATGTGGAAGATCTTAGAACAGCATCTTCTTCTTTGCATTTAAAGTTTTAATGCCTCTTTAAATAATGAGGGTCACTCTCTCTGTAATCCAACCAGAAAAAGAGTCTCTTACAAAAAGAAAAGTATAGGTTATTTTTAATCAAAAAAGCACTTAATGCTACAGCACATCAGTGTCTAACATCGTTGTGTTTACAAAAAATATTTCAGAAAAGAAAAACTGGTTTTAAGAAGGGCTGTATGTATTCAAGAAATACCTTGCTGCAATCTGCTGCATTCTTTTAGGAATGTGGTCATAGAGTACACATTACTTGCAAACGTGTGCCCCTGTGTGTGATCATGTAAGTACAAAGCTTTACTGAAGTATTTACAGATTTTGTGCAAACCCAGTATTTTAATCACTTCATCTAGCTAATGTTTTCATAGGCATTCCTAAAGCATGGTTCAAATGCTGAAGAAGAGCTTAAATAAATTAACTTTGCCTACAAAACTGATTAAAATTAACAAAATGAGGGACTAAAAAAACCAACTTAAAGTAAGACACTGACCTCCCATTTATTCCAGTAGTTTGGGGGAAAAAATGAGAAAATACCTCATGTTTGATTCTAGCAGCTGTTTGTGCAGTGATGACTGGATTTTGGTCCACAATTCATGCTTGATGGAAATTCTGGTAATGGACCAAAACATCCTTCCTCATGAAATTGTCACCAGCAGTTCACTGCTTTAACTTGTGGAAACCTTTAGGGTCTAAATGCAACTGCACAGACCAGCTCAACCTCAGCATCTATTTTAGCTGGGTAAGTCTTTGGTTATTCCATTAATCTTCTATTAAAGAAGCAGAAAACCTTGCAGCTCTTTAGCTAAGAACAATTGCTGGAAATAGAATTGTGCCTACAATCAATTCTCTATCTGCCACATTTGTATTCTATAACAAGCAGCAGTTTTTCATGCGCATTTCCACATCACTTTTACTAGTGTTACCTCTTTAGCAATATTTTGTTACCAAAATTGCTGTTAAAGTCAGTAACAAAAACATTAATTGACTTATATTACTGCAGTAGCTTAGCAGGAGTGAATATATGCTAGGGAAAGAAGTGTAGGCCCCTGAACTACTCTAGTGGTAAAAATGTCCTTCCTATATTAAACACTGTATAATGAAACCTTGCACAGACTTGCACCAAAATCAAGGTCTTACTGCTGTCTAAACACCAACAGATTTAAAATTACTATGCAAAGCTCAGCTGAGTAAAATCTACTTCTTAACAAGGTTTCTACCCACAGCCTTTAAGCCACCTGAAATGTCTAATGAGAAGCTATATTCTGTTAAATTTTCAGTTAACATTTTCTTTCCTATTCTGTCCACACAGTAGCTTGACTGAAAATTAACCTTGAATTCATTCTTGAAGCTGGAAGTTGTTTGCTGAGCTGTTTTTACTTTGTTTCTCTGAACTAGCATCAAGCCTTCTTTAACACTTCCCCTCCAACCCCCACCCCCCACCTCAGTTCATGAACAAAGTTTGCTTAGTTGCAGCTTACGTTTGATATGGACTTGACACCACAGTACCGTATGTTCATATGAACATCTGATAACCTGTGAAACAGAAATCACATCTCCCAGTTTGTAAAGCATTAGCTACCTTCTCTCACAGTTGCAGAGACTAAATATATCACTTGCTTAAAAAAGGAAACGTTAAAATCCCTTTATTATCCTCATCTGTCCCTCCAGATCTATTTGAAGCCAAGTATTAAAGGTCTATATGTGCTAGCCCTCTTTGTCTATAAGCTGAAAAGCCTCTTCTGTTCCCCTCTGGCCCCCAGAAGAAACATGCACTTCAAGCTGTGAGCTAGGCCAGGCCAGTGTATTTGAGGTTCTGCTACAGAATAAACAGTTGTATCTTCCTCTTGTGAGAGTAAGAGCTTCAGGAGGCATTTCCAGTGCACATCCTCTGTAAGGATAATGAGCTTTTCCCTTTGGGTAAACAAATGACACCAGGGTGCAAAGCTGACCACTTGTGAGAGCAGGGTGAGAGGTGTGAACCATGAAGAAGAAACAATCAATGACATCCTGTATTGTTTTAGACAGGGAGGGATTGTTCTACTCCTCTCTCGTGCAAATTCTCAAATTCTCTGTGGCTGTTGGAGGCAGGGGCTGCAGTGCTGATGGCAAAGGTGGCCAGGGCACAAAGCAGCTTGAAAAGACTCAGAGGAAGAATTGACTAATTATTTTACATTTTCATGACATATATTTTGTTTTCAGCAAGCTACCTTGTGCAATACAGACCTATCATCTAGGGCTGCACACCCTCTTTCTGCAAAGTCTGTGAATTGCTAGGTAATGGACAAATGTCTCTTATGGTAGAAAACTCATCCAGAAGGGTGAGCTGACTTTTTTTTTCCTCCCAACAGAATCTAGCTTGGTTAATTCCCATAAGCAGCCTCTGAACAAGCACTGAGAGTAAAATGAATGTGGCAGGTTCTGAATCTTTTTCTGATAACACCAACAGTGACAGGCAGTGCAACAGGGAGTAACTGCCTTGTCCAGGAGAAAGGGCAAAGCCTGACTTGCTGCTTTTAGCAGGCCTGAAAGAGACTTTGAAATATTTTGCTTCTATATGCATATTTAATTAAGGTCAGCTGAAACTTCAAGAATATAAGAGTATAACCCAGAAGTAAAACATTTTCAGGTGACCTTTGAAAGTGAATTACAAGATAAATATGACCTTATCACTAGATTCTACTTTGATAACTGCCTTAATCAATTAGGGGGTATATATATATATATTTTTTTTTAATTCTGACATGAAATATGAATAGAGGTCATAGAAAATTTTCTTTGAATTATTATTATTACTACTATTCTTCTTGAAGAGTTATGGCTTATTGTTGTATCATGGTTTAACCTTGATTCATGTTATTGAAAAGAAACAGCAACTTTAAATGCCATAAGAAATCACTTGTATTTAATTACTTCCATGATGTGTTAGGTTACAGACACTGATTCTAAAGGGAGATCTTTGTTACCAAATACAGACCATACATGTGGGCAGAATGGACACTACAAAAAGGGTAGGAATTAAGTACCTTTGTACAAGACTCTCTGTTGAACAGTCCCAAGTGGAATGACTAATCTCTCAGTCCTCACAGTTACAAAATACAACTAGAATTGGGAGAGAAATGCTTTCGTCTTTCAGGAAACAGCTCAAGATTTCAAAATGGTCTCTCTAAACATGAATTTATTTTTTGTTAAATTGTGTATCAATAATAATAAAAAAATCAGTAACCACAAACAAGTTCGGTCTGCTATTCCCGAGGCAACTATGTCAACACAGTTCTTCCTGAAAACTACTCTGCCCCTTCCACCCCTGACCATTTACACAACATCTCTCGTGGTCAAAAAGTTAAGCACTTTGAAAGTACTACTATATTCAAAATAAGATGTAGCTTTTGGGGGCTTTTTAACCAATGTAATCATCTTCTGAGAACAATGCTACTGACTGGAGGTGAAAAAAGGCCTTATTCCTAAAGTGTCAAGATAATTTTCATGAATTCACCCAATTCTTTTATTGTTATTCAACTTTGCACCCTGATAACATTTGCTCTTTTCAAATCCATTTCCTCCACTTGTTTACTGCATGTGTAATTTCTTTTCTTGTTTAAAGCAGCTTCTTAGAGTTTGGGGGATTAAATTGGAACTCTTGTAGCAGGAACTCAAAATTTAGTGATGTAAGCAAGAAATAGAAATGCCAGAGCCACCGAAGAGAAGACATGCGGCATTGCTTACTTAAAGCCCCATCCTGTCCCCCCAAGGACAATAGCTGCTACCAGGATGGCACCAGCGATGGAGCCTATTATAAGATTGGTGGCACTAGGACCTGTGATAAAGGATTAGGGTAAGACACATAAGAACCAATGACTTCATTCACATTACGTGAAGCATCTGAAGGGTAGTCAAACAATTCAGGGAATAGAGACAGCACACAAGGTGATGCCTCTAGACAGTCTCAACAAGCCCAACTTGACTTACTTGTCTTGAACAATAGGAACAAACAAAGCTGTTGGTCTCTGCATTGTGCTATGCTGACTTCTACCATAGATAAAATCCTAGTATTAGACAGTGAATTCCATTGTAACTTACTCCATTATCTGCTGCATGAACAGCCAGCTGAGGACTAAGATAGTTGTGAATAATTCCTTAACTTAGAGGGAAAAATATAAATGCTATATGTTTTAAGACTACAGAAAATGAGAAAGAAATAAAAATCAAAGAGCTCTCTCTTTTTTCATGGAGTTCCTGAAAGGTGTAGATATTTTAATTTGAGCTGAGAGCATCTAGTACCACTTACTTATCAGAGTCCAGACTTCCTACAGTTACATCAATGCTAAATTTACAACTGTTTGACAAAAGCAAAGGATTATATAATAAGGAACAAAAGTTGAAATGAAAGTTTTTTTCCACTAAGCTTTCCAAACATCAAAGCATCTCTTCATCATTCTCAAGAAGCTACTGAACAACAAAGTGGGGAAAGGCAGAGCAGAAAAAAAGAGCAACAAAAAGAAGCAGCACAAAATATGTTCGTGCAATTTTCTGAAGAGGGCAAGAGAACATCTAAATAAGATAATAATAATTGACCCTTAAGTGCTCTGTTTACACAGGACAGAGGAAAACTGACGATAGGCTTGAGTAACAGTTGCTCTGTACAAAAACTTCGTATTGCAGTCTTTGATGTAAAACATTGCATCTGAACTCAAGGCAAAATGAAAGCGATTCAACAGTTCTTCTGTAGCATATCACACACTTTTTGTTTAACCATTTACATATTCAGGAATAGCCTTCAAAAACAGTTCTTACCTCCTAGCCCACTCTCCCCAAACCAAGACTTTACGCAGCAATTGAAATTTCCTAATGAATTGTTCTGAAACTGAGTTTGGAAAACTTCACACAGATAATATGAGGAAAAAACAGGAGCAGCCAGAGAGCAGCAAAAAGAAGGAGCAAGGGCAGCTGCAACAACTGAAAGTTTTAAGCTTTTAGGCTGGTATCACAAAACCTCTTGCCCAGCCCCACACACTACAATAAGCACTTGCCCTAAGTTTTAAAATTTACTGCAGCCACCTAACTTTATTGCCTCCACTACATGTTTCTCACCTCAGCGCTTCTGGAGACTCTGATTAGCTAAAAGAAAACCAAGTTTTAAAAATTGCTTCCTGCAGTTCCCATACAAAGAGTATTCAGGAATATGAACAAAATATGTGGACTGAAGAAAAATATAGTGAGTTTTACAGATGAACAGTGCACAAATTTAACAGCAAAAATCAGAAGGTAATTTTGGAAGAGTATATCTTATTTGGACTCACCTTTAAGTCACACCTGGCTCAAATTAGCATGAGCATGGTGGAGGGTAAGTGCCATGCTGCAGGCAGTGTGGTTCCAATTAAGGCTTGCTTGCAACAGCAGCCTAATGAGCTACCATATCTGACTGAGATCTATGGTTTACTCTGGATTTCATCAAATGATCTCACAGAACAAAAAGACTGAAACCACAGGAAGTGATTTATCTGTAATAAATTTCATTAGCATTTTTCAAGGCTTAAGCAAATTTCTTTGCCATCTTCTTACAAGAGAGGCACAATGATTAATTGATAGTAACACAGTCATAAATTAGATAAAGATGTGCCAAATCACCACTTTTTACATCCCTCTTCTCACTATGTACCCTGGTTGTTAAATGCCCAGGGATGTGTATCCATTTGATAGTGCATATCTAATCACCAAACAGCAGTTTCTTCTTTCAATAAAGCAAATCAGTATTGGTTTTATTTACTATAAATATTTAATATTTCAATCAATTTAAACAGAAGAAGATAATATAGGAAACAATTAGGGTCAGGTAATATAAAAGTATAAATACAAAAAAATCAAGCTTGTAGAACAGGTAATATGACTAAACAGCAACCACTTATTTTTGAGACTGGAGTACTCCAACTGTTGAATTCCAGTTTCAAAATACAGAGATCTAAGTGGATCACTCATAAGTCATTTTAAGATAGACTGTGCACATAAAAGCACTTAAAATGAGATTACTTTTATGTCTTATATCTTACTGTAAGGATCTATGACTTATGTTTTATTAAGCATTTCCAAATAAATTGTATTATTAATAAACCAGAATTTTGCAACCAGTAAAGGGGCATTTATGAAGAAAAATAAAAATCCATATGTTTCAACTCAATAAGCCTCTCTAGTCACTAAACTCAGACGCTTGACAAACCAGAAGTAAGAGGAAGGCTTTAATAACCACCATACTGTGGGATCATTTTCCATCCAGACTATCACAAGAGGTACACTTTGGTACATTTGTTCTTTCCATCTCACTACTGCTATAACCTGCAGACAGATTTATCAGGAGGCAACTCCTGCAGAAAACTGCCTGGAACACCTTTTCCTGCAAGGACACTGCTCTGGCATGGCTATTGTACCATCCCTGGCCATCCTTTAGGACCCTGATACAAATTCTACTGAAGGTGTTAAAGCAGAATACACCTGTAACTTCAGTAGACTTTAGACTACTACCTAAATCTTCATCCTCAAATAGAGTCAACTAATACACATAATTTGAAATTCTGCCAGTATTAGAAAAGGCAAGTTTACTGCAGACTGTCCTACAGGTAAGAACAACTCTGGTGATCTGATGTCTTTTCTTGCCTCTCACTTTGCCAGTCAAATCCTCTGGTTTAAGTTAAGTTTTAAGTTAAGTCAAAGCTAAGTATCCATTTTGGTAGGAAATCTGGAAAAAAAAACTACTGCACCATTTTGTCTCCCATGATTCCTGAAGTAAGTTCATAAAGCATTAAGTAATTAAAGTTATTTCAGCACTTTGAACAAGCATTTACAACTTGCACATGAAGTGGCGAGGAAGGAGGAAGGACAGGTCCTGGCATGAGGTTGTGATGATCACACCCTCCCCTGAAGCCACACACAGTAACACCAGCAGGGCCTGAAGGGCATTAGGAACATGGAGGGAATTTGCATTCCCTGCTTGCTTTCTATAAACCAGCTAAAAGTAGTAGCGGCTTGCCTTGATGCGCACTTGTATCTGAAGAAATCAGAGGACAGAGAAATATTGATGGGATGCAGGAAAAAAGGATTAATATAAACAAAAAGAGTGAGTCAGATAGTGAGTGATAAAAGCAGAGGAGAGAGGAAGAAAAGCTGGCATTGGTACAGAAGGATACAGGAGCAAGAACAAATGTTCAGGGACACTGGTCTTGACAGCAGGTGAGGGAAGAGACAAACAGAAGGGAACAAGGCAGAATGTAGCAAAAGGCAAGTGGTCCTCAACTTGTAGGTAAATTTTGTGCTCCAGAATCTGACCCCCAAACCTCTACAACTTTCACAATCTTCAGTTTTTAGCAGTTGTACAAGCTACCAGTAAAACACAGATCTGATCTTCCTTAAGGAAATGACCTACTACGTTCTTCCTTCTATTTATCTTCTAATAATTGTCCTTTATGACCCAAAGGTCTCTCCTCTTCTGAGGATCTTGGATTGGTTTCATGTATGGACAGGTTCTTAGGGTTGCAGACTCAGACACATGAAGTGCTGCCTGTCTGGACTAGACCTGTGTGTGAATGCCTTTGCACTCAGCCTGATTGGAAATCACAGACTGTCCTGCTAATGAGTCCCCTTCAGAGAGGTGCCACTGTCACCTGCCAGATGTCATATATAGTACTAGAAACATGGAGAAGCTGGAAATCTCAGAGCAGCAAAATAGCAATCATCATCTGTACTTTTCACAGTGAATGCAGAATGAAGACAGCTCTTAAACAGGTTGTTTTATATGTGTACATATCCATGAACACAAATTTATATAAATCACAGCCATTGTTAAAATTGAGGTAGTGGAATAACACTTAAAATTACCATTTCCTAGAACTATGAAAAGACAATAAAAATTGCTCACACATATTCTTTATACAAGAATACTACACTACAGCACTGTGCCATCTTGAGGTAACAGAATCCTAGCAACAGAATCTTCAGAAGCTTTCCTGTAAAACTACCTCTCTGTATGACTATCATCAGATTTCATCTACCTAGCTTAATCATTAGACTGAAAGCCCTGCATGTAATGAAACAGTTCAGCCTATTTTGTAAAATAATTGAGAAATTCCATTTCTCTCTCTCTTTTTTTTTTTTTTAATTTGTTTTATTTTTTTTTTTTTGGTGTAATGGAAACATTTAGACATTTAATTTTATGGTGACAATGTAAAAATTCACAAAGTTATTGTTTTATGCCCCACATTACCCCAGACAGGAGAAGGTTCAACACTGCATGAGCAAACCACATGACACAGACACAGTCAAATCACACGACAAATACGGTCACCACAGGACAAAGCTAAGGGGCAACACAGAGGGCTCAGGTGCATACGGTTACCTCACACACTAAGGCACCAGACAGAGAACTCAAACTAAGAAAAGTGCTTACTCTATTCCCCACCCTGTGCCTCCAAAAATCACCCCCAAGGCCAGAATGGTCCCTGCCACTGCACCTATTAGCCTGTTAGCGGCCATGCTCACTGTGTGGAGGGAAAAGGGAAGAATTTTTCAGGAAATCATCACATATATGTCTGAAATGAAAACATGAAATAATTCCTCAAAGGAATACTTTATGATATAGTCCACTGTTGGATAAACAATTCAAATCTCCTCACAAACCTTTGTTTACCAAATAACATAGCTTTAAAAATTCTGAAATGACGTCTGTTTGGTTTTCTTTGAATGCTTGCAAATATTTCAATGAGAAGTTTTCCTGTAAATTCCTTTCAGCTTGTGATTCTATTATTTACTCTAAAAGGGAACATTCTTGGCCTACTGCTTGTTTAAAAGAGCCAAAATGTAAATAAATTGCCAATAGAAATTTTGATCACCAGAAACTTACTGTATCCATAGTATAATTAAGAAAATGAAAACTGTTTGGAAACAATTCCACCTCAGGAAAAACGAGAAAACCCCCAACTTTAAATTAATTCCTTTACTAATTATTAATATTTTTATTTGTTACTGCATTTATCAATAGGACTCTCTGTTTATCTATATGACCTAAAAACAGGTAATACCTTTTAAAAGCAAAAACCTATCCCAGAAACATGCTTCAGGTAAGACCCTAGAAATTTTGATATGTTCAGATAATCTCTCAAGACATCGAGGCCTTATTTTTAATGCTTAAGAGAACTCTTCTGAGGAAAAAATTCTATAAATCTCCTATGTTAGAGATTAAAAGTTGTATAGATTCATTGAGTCACAATAGACCACAAGCAAGCAGCTGAATTCCCTGTCAAACAGGAACTTAGGGACAAAGATTTTATAGACTCCATGCTGAGTGAAGTATGTTTTAAAATAATTTGGATTTTTTTTCCTGTTTCATAAATATACGCACACAAACACACACACACTTGAGACATAAGCTCTATATTAAAATAAATGAACACTACTCCACTTGTCAAATAAAGGCCTAATTCTGCAAATTAAATTGTAAACAAGAATCTCATGTGTTTATGGAGTCCCACTGATTTCAAAAGTGCTAACCCACACTCTAAAGTAATTCAGTTTCTGCAGTAACCAAAAACTAACAGCAAGAACTCTGTCTTCCCCAAACTGCTAAATGCAATGTACATCTGCTAGTACAGGATACAGTAGGTTGCTGAGTTTAGAGTAATTCAAGAGTCAGGTATTAATAGCAGCATAATTAAGGACCACTATTTTTTTTTTATCCTGAAATAGAGAATGGACCCAAAAAGCAATTGATGGATGATGGAAAAGTCTGAAAAGTGCAGCAGAATAGCAGTCAATTATCACAACAATACATAAAACATAGCAACACTCCCTACCTATACATGTTCTAATTGTAGCAAGAAAAATGCTTGGAGTTTTGGTGTGAAAAATCTTAAACCTATTAGATGAATTTTCTCATTGTCAGTGTTTCACGTCATTCAACCCTATGGCTAAGGAAAAACACTTATTTTGGTTTCTGTCTTAGATTTGTAAACTTGCATATGACATAGGGAGCAATAAGGGATAAAAACTTAATGGAAGCTACTCTTGAGTAAATGGGGTTGTTACAACAAAGGAAACTATTACTGTACTCTTCTGCAATCTTCTCACAAAGGAATTCCTCTATAAGCACACAGAAAGAGATCAGTGTTCAGTCTCCCAAATTCATTTCTATGTGATTGAACATCAGTAAGTTATTGTAACACTGTAAGAAAAATAATCCATCTTTTGAGATCATTGAGCCACCTCTAACAAAAGCACAGTCTGCCATTTTGCAGGGGACTCCACTGACAAATGCAGTCTAAACTTTGCCTGTAGCTGCTGGCAGAAACCCATGCACATACTATTAATTTAAGGCTTTTTCCTAAAATATTTCAACATTGATGTATTAATTTTCACAAAGGTATTTCCATTCTGAACTAGATAAGTTAATCTTACAGTAATTTATAAAAGATAAGTGTACCTTCTGTGTTACCCTTCCTATATGGAAATGAACAAAGTAAAATTCATGTGTCACATGTGTAAAATTTCAGTGTCACAGCTGTAAATTGTGCTCTCCTTATCCACATACACAAAGAACTGAACAGCTTTGTTGATTTTTTTGGGGGGGGGGGGATGTTTAAGACTCTCTAAGCAGCATTCCTCTTGTCAAGAAGGTTTTTAAAAGGAAATGGAATGATAAGTGGCTTGTAAGGCAGAGTACAAACCAGGCAGCTCTACACTGAACGGTGTTGGGATTGGGAGTCCAGGAAGCACCTGTACAGATTCCATATACAAATCTGGACTGGTCTACAGAGCTTCCTTCACAACAGCAACTTGTTTCAAGATGATCTCTTCAAACAGTTCTTGGCAAAGTCTACTGGAACTATTCTGCTAAGGGGTAACAGAAGAAGGCACACAAGACAGATGTAGAGCCATTCCAGAGGGACATAACAAAATCCTGCCCTTCCTTGAAATCTTGGTACTTCTAGAGTAATCAATTAGAGTCTGAGTTCTCAGGACTACACTTTTGAAATAACTCTTTTCTCCATCTGCCTCGCAAATGGAGCAGAATAACCTGGAACTGGGAACTTTGTCTGTAAATATATAAGACTAGATAAATATAGTCTGATGTTGAACAGTACCCTGATGACAGGAAAGACATTAAAAAAAAAATGAACAGCACAAGTCCAAAGATATCCAAAGAAATTCTTTGGCAGAGGAGTCAGAGAGAAACTCAAATACTTTCCTTACTCTTCGAAAAAACTTTTGGATTATTTCCTCAATCCCTCCTCTTTATATTTGTACTTCATACGTAACTGAAATATGTACCAAGTACATAAGAACAAGCAACAATGATTGTAAGAACAGTTTAAGTTCTCAAATACCTTAATTTCTTTTTTCTTTCATTGCAATATGATTTCAAGGAATCTGATTTTACCAGGGACATTCCACTTTCCCCCTTTTTATGCTACAGCTCTCTGAATTAGTTGACTAAGAAAATGTCCTGTAAATGCCTAGTAAAATGTAAATATTCAATTATCATATAAAAAATAGGAGCTACACAAAGTCAGATTCAAATCACAACAAAAACAATCATTAAAAATAGAGAGTGAGGAACAAAGGGAAAAAAACATTACCTGTTGAAATCTTCCCCAAATTTATGTTAAGAAAGTAAAAGTTTTATCAATTCACAAAGTAGAAAAACCTACTTCTTCTACAAGAAGCAGAACTTAACTGTCTGGGTCTAAATACAGCTGTACAATAGCATTTGCCTTTTATATGCTAATTCTGCTACCATGTATCAACAGAAAAACATCATAAATACTGAAAAGAACATAAAAACTGAAACAAAACACAAACCCTTGGGTCCTTCATCTTTCTTGCCACCAGTATCCCTGACAGGATCATCAATGCTGCAGTCTGTCCCAGCCCAGGAGAAATTACAAATGCAAGTGGCTTCATTACTACAAACCTGGAAAAAACCCATAAGTGACAGTAGTTAGTTTTTAACTGCATTTTATTAACATGTCACATTGCATTTAATTAACATGTAATTAGACATTTAATTCATGGTATAAAACTTACCTATTTATATATTGTTACGATAGCACTGAGTGTTTGGAATGATGCAACACATCTGGAAATTTGCCTTATCCCTCCTAATACTCCCACATGCTAGGAGAACCACATATATTTATGAGCTAGTGAAAAACCTATCCAGTGGACAAAACCTAAACTATCAAATCAATAGTAAGAGCTAGTAGCTATAAACTTGCCATATGAAAAAGAACATGGAATGGTGCTGCCAGAAGAGGTTACTGTGGAAAAAAGCATGACACAAGAAACAGACGAAGAATGACAATTTCTTTACAGAACTAGAAATGAACTTGATCATTAGACAAACAGCTAATAATGTCTTTTGGACACTGGAACATAATGTGAAAAAACCCACAAAACAACTTATCCACAAATGTTTTAAGTAGCACATGTGATGCTTTTAATTCAACTTATTTTATGCTCTGCTTTTAAGAAGCACCTAGTGGAGAATCTTACCTAAAAATTTGAAGATAAATCCATTTTATGGCAGGTTTGATGAACTGAAATACCCTTTAAAATTAGGAATTGTAATAATCCAAAACAGAACAGATAAGATAGGTCACTCACCCATCATATTTTAAAATGTACCAAGATGATTTCTAATCTCCTAGACACTTTACTTTCCAATTTTAAAATTTTTCTTCTTGATTTTGAACCTAACTCTCTACCTTGAAAGACTCAATTTCATATTCAAGTATAGACAACAAGAAGAACTAACCCCCTTCTTGTACAAAGCCTAGTCCTTTAGGCAAGTATTTGTATCACTGAATCCCACAGCAGAAAGGCTTTATTGGTATTTAAAACAGTCATCTGTGCATCAAAACAGACCTAACATCTTAGACAAATGAACTTATGAGTAGAGTAACAGAACATAATGTGCCTGGATGTAGAATGATCCACTTTGGATCTCTTCAAGGGCTCTGTCTCTGCTGAGGACTGACAGTTTGGAATTTTAATTATTTAAATCATAGGCTATAAATCTATGAACACAAGATCAACTTTATAAAGGTGTTAGTGTGCAGGAGAAAGTTTAATTGAAGATGGCAAGTAGCTTGAAATATGGGTAGTATATTACATAAGTCCCTACAATAATGTCAAAGGTCTTTCTTGCTACTAACAAACCCAACTCTTTGGATATGATTGCAGAAACAAATTCCTTTCGAAAATTTTTTTTATGCATCACAAAATGGCAGTCTTCCCCTGAATCCAACATTCATTGTTTCAGATCAAAAGGTCTTAGAAGACTTTCAACTGTTAGGATCAGGTAGAGCAGAGAGAGCCAGGAAAGCTGAGCTGCTCACTCCCAGTACAGACTCACCCCATGACCAGAACAGACTTTTCCATTGGAACCAATGGGACAGCTGCTTATGTTCAAGGACTGAATTGGCAGGCACTTTTTGTCCAGACACATCATCTGAGGTCCACATGGAGCTCCATCCTCCACATAACCTAAATCCGTATCATCATCTAAAAGAACATGAGCACCACTAGGAGAAATAAGTTTTGAGACAGTATTAGTACAATGACAGGAATCTTTTGAAAATATTAAAAGCAAGTCAGCGTAGACATCTTTCTTTCATTTAAGCATTCAGACAGACAGACTGAGTAGAACTGCAGTTTTTCTGTCCATCCACAGCAATGATAACGTGTTCCAGTTGTCAATATAAAAATAAGTCTAGATTAGGACTTAAAAACTCAATAAGGGCACCTTAGGCTTTGGGGTTTTTTAGGTCACTGACTGAGCACTTTTTTTTTTTTCCCCTTCTTTTTTTTTACTATTGCTAGAAAAAATACTAAAAAATTAACTTCCCACGTGATTTAAATAAAAACACTAGTGGAATAATGGAAGAATTAAGAACCACTGTTCATTCAGGACCCAGCTATGTAAGAGAGTGTCCTTAGGGTGACAGCAATGTCACCAATGTCTTCAAAATACAAACCCAGTATTGTGTACAGACTCAGTACTGCAGCAGACTGAAACTCATTTCCCTGTTCTTTAATTGAACTGTAGCTGAGCATCTTATCCTGCCATAACTCTGCAGCTTCCTCCGTCTCGGCCTTCACTTCACTATAGCTGTTTCTTTGGGCATTTAATACTCAAAATCATTATATTTAAAATACGTGTCTTCAGCAATCACAGACTTTCTCCACCCCTAGAAAATCATAATGCTGAGCATTAAGCTCTGACTGTAAGTTCTGCTATTGGAGGGATCAAGCAGAAGATTCAGGAGTATAACCCACATTTTACGCTCTTTAAATGTGGAATATTAGCCTTTTTATGGTTTGGGGATTTATTTTTTTTTTTAAATCAAAAGAAATACCACTCAGAATAATGATTTTGCTGCAATTACCTAAAATTCACAGAATTTCACATTTATGTCTATCTTAATTCAACTAGGTCTGACAGAGATAAATCATGTTGGAAAACTGCATTATCTTTTACCTGCAGTCCACTATGCGTCCTTGATGATAAAAAGAATTTGGGATAATTTCTCCTTGAACTTGACCAACTCGTGGAACTCTAGTAAGATTAGTACAGAGCAAAAAGCCACAGAAAACATCACTGGAAAATGAAAACATAAATCAAAATATTACTGGAATAATATGAGGTAAACTTACAAAAAAGAAAGTCTGGCAATGGTGCTGCTGATCACAGTAATATAGTACCATAAGCCACATGATAGACTTTCAGACTGCAAGCCTGGAAATAAAATATTATTTCATTTAAATGACAAGAGGCAGAAACAAGTCATTGTTCATTCCAATGTACCAGTGAGTGCTCACATGAGCACAGAACGTATCTGTGCTCTGAGAACAATCCAGTACAAGTAAGAGAGGCCAGACTGTAGAAAGTTTTGTCATGTTAGGCTGAATTGCTTTTCCCTCTCTCTGGCAGCTCACACACCATACGTTAATGTCAAGTTTGAAATTTTCATTGCATTTTATTTCCCTTGCAGGACAACAGAACCGTAACAACAATTTTTAATGTGCAGTTGTGTGTGCCCAAGTTTTGGTAAAGAATTTGCTTTTAAAAATGTTATTTTTCATAATATATACAACATATATTTTATATCTTCAATAGAAGGTTATCAGCTACTACTGATTGTCCTAAGTCACAGAAGCAGCTGGATAAATGCCAGAAATTGCCTTTGTTAAAACTGAAAAAAGCCATAAATAGCCCTGCAGCCAGATCATTGTCCTGAATCCCCCTACCAACAAACTACAGCTTTCATGAGGGGTTTAACATAGACATTGGAAGACACTCTCCTCATCTAAATATAAAAAAATTCATTAAACAACTCCTTTCTTTATGATCCTATCTGAAAACTAATAATAAAAAAGCCACTATACAAGCATCAAATAGTCAAAGAAGGAAAATGCTATTCCAAAACTAAAATTTGTACATACATCATTAAAAATTACAAAACAGAAGTAAATCAGGACAAATATAAGTCTATCTACTAATGGTCATTAACTTGAAAAGTAAATTTATTAAATATTCATGGAATAATGATCACATGGAAATGAGTCAGGCATTTTCTCTAGAGCATCCAAATGCCTGATGGTCCTCTCTGGTCAAAATAAAAGTTGGAAGAATCTTGAAACAGCATTATCTGGTGTCAGTCCCAGAGTAAGTGAACAGAGTGTGTGTATTTGCAGTCTAATTTATCCCTGCCAAGGCTGAGGTGTTTTTATGTTATGAACTTGTGACTTTTTGCTGTCTTGTCCCTCAGCTCCTCTGAAATAATTGAAGTCACAGTATATTCTTCTGGGAATCTAGAATTCTTTACAAGTGTATTGCTGGGTCACTCACAGATTTGTCAGAGTGCAACTTTTTCAAGGTGCAAATCTCATGAGGGAAAGAAGATTCAATATAATGCAAAACAAGTTGCTGAAGCATGCATGAAAAAGTAGAAAAAGTAGAAAGTATTAAACTATTATCAATCTATTTAAATGACATAATCTCTACCAAACTGACTTACTGTTTGCTGCACTGAATCCATCGGTCTCCATCCTTTCCACAGTTTCCTTTTGTTGTGCCTTCTGTATTAAGCTTTTCATAACAAAATTTGTCAGATCCTGAAGACTCTGTTGATGAAGAAAAAAGAAATGTGCTTTCCACTAGCAACATGACAGCTCTGAAATTTGCATAATTTATTACAGCCATTCTCTAATTTTTTTAATATGAAATATTAATTTGAATACACGTGTATGTGCACAATGGCATTTTCCAGTGACTAAAAGGGAGAACAGGCTAAACTGAAATACCTACCGATTTGTTCAAGATTTGCTCTGAACCTCTAAAAGTAGCCTCCACAGGGTCTGTATTGTATTCTGCACATGAAATCTATCTGTGGTCTAATTTTGTTCACTTCATAACAGTTGCACATAGATTTAATCTAGTTATTTTTCACTGCAATTTTTCCTGATCTGCATTTCAGACGATTTTATATAGGACATTTATGATAAGCATATCTTCTGACATCAACACAATGTTGATTTTATTCTAATTTTCAAATGTTCACAGGAAACCAAACTTGAACTAATTGTAATTTTTACTTATTTTTAGGAGTAAAATTCTGAACTAATAGGTTTTAAACCCATAATTATTTACTGACGAGCTCATTTGTTTTTTCTAAACATAAATCTAAAAAAAGAAAATAGAAAAGCACAACAATTATATAGAGGAAGATAAAATAAGACAAGAGTGGCCTCAGTGGCAGTTATGATTACGCAAAATGCACAAGAACACGCTAAATGCCAGAGCACAGGATGTCCTGGTAGTTCTACTCTGCTGAATTGTCTCAAAGTCATTACACAGAACATTCAGCCTCTCTCTGCTGCAAGCAAAGCCCATTGCAATTGCGATTCTCTTTAACTCAACACCTCTGGACTCAAATCCATACTATGTGTATTTAAGTTCACACCAATGTTCGAATCCTCCTGACTTGGAGGATAGTACAGAAAGGAGAGGCAAGGTGGAGCAACTTTGGCATGAGTCACTGATGGGATAATGGAACTGGTAACTGTCATTAAGAAAAACCTCAACACATCTGTTTTTGAACTATACCCAAAAAATCCTCAACTCCCTTCCCTCAGCAGCATTTGCTGCCCTACCCAGATCTGCAGCCACATCATGCCAGAACTCTCTCACTGATGCCACTCCCAGATGCAGAATTCCACTTAGCAATCAAGTCATTCTCCCATTGCAGTCTACTCACTACTGATCAAAAAACTTTAACTTGGAGGGACAAGAACAAACAAACAATAAAAACCCACAAACAAAAAATCCAAAAGAAAGGCATGAATGAACTAGAAACAAAATACATTTAAGGCAGTTAAAGTCAACCTACTAGATCCCCAGATATATTTGCATTGATTATCTCTTGTCTTGCATTCACCATTATAGCAACGACCCTAAACAAAACACAACATGTTAGGCATAAGAACTGAAAACAACTTCATCTCCTTCCCCTCCCACAATAAATGTCTCATTTTCATTCTTCACACACATGTTGGGATGTAAATTCCATGAATTTGGGTAGATGAAGTACACATTTTGGCCCAGATTCCCAAAGCCAGTCTGTGTCCAATACATACTGACATTTAAGCAGTTGCTTTATACTTCTACATAGTTGTAAAGAACTTATTAACATGGAGCGTAGTAAAATATCTACATATCAAATGTAGAGATACCAAGTAGATTTCACTCAAAGTAGAAATTATTACTGTTGATAGAGTGCATAAAGCACAAACAACATTGATGTTTAAAGGATAAAATTTAAGAAGAAATATGGAATACAGGTTTTTAAAAAAATCAACACCAAAACAAAACAAGAATGTGTATTTGGTTGATTTCTATTTGCTGATGTGCAGGGATTTTAAGACATTGCATACCTGATTAGAATCACAGGCATAGCCATCTTGTTTATGAAGATTTGGTGGACACTGAAAAAAATTAAGAATAGTTTTTGTCATAAGTAGTGTAATAATACATCAGAGTATCACATACTGAATTTTCCTGCTTTTAAAAAACTGCATAACATATAAAGAGGTTTGAAAACATATTTAGTGCAATAATATTTATAGCTACAAATAGAAATGAAAAAATCAACATCTTGAGCCATGAAATACAAGGTTTAAATTATAGATCAGGCAAAGAATAAAGAAGGATGCCTGACATAAATATTATACGCAAAACCCCAAGAGTTATAAAAATCAAATAAACCTAGAGAAGTCATCTTTTGAGTCCACTTAGATTATTGTTTTCATAAGTTTAAAATAGTTTATACTCCATTATTACATCATCATTTTGGGCACATGACTGTGTAGTTTGTTAATACAATTTTCCTGTTAAATGAATTTTTTAAAAAAGTGCAGACAAACATCAGTAGTGCAAGCAGTGCACATTTCTGCACACATACCTGTCCAGAATCCCCAGTGCAGAACTCTGCAATGTCACACTCATTCACTGCATATCGACAGTCATAACCTCGTGGGAAAAACTAGAAAATGAAAAACATAGTTCAGCACTAAGAATACATCTACATAAGCTGCTCCTTTTCCTTCTACCTAAAACACACTTTGAACTTTAACAGGCTGCACATGACTGCCACGGACAACTGAAAAGAACAATTGATATATGGCAGCAACACTCACAAGACATGATGTATTACAGCAGGGTCCATCACTACAGTGAGCTCCGTTAGAAAGAGAGCACTTCTTACAACAGTCTGCATAGCATTCCTGAAGAAAAAAATTAACAAAAAGTTTAGTTTTCTATTTTAAGAAAGTTTTTCTTCTTCACAATCTTTCCAACAATGAACTATCACGTACCAGCAGACAAAAGATTCAGTTTAGCACTGATGATTTGAAATGATCTGCTGGAAGAAGCCTTTGCAATACTCAAATACTAAAGGGAAAACAATGACATACAATGCTATGGCAACTCAGAGATTCACATCTTCTGAAGCCTGTGCCAAATTTATGCTGCTTAGTTCAATAGTATTCAATGGAGGAAAAAACCCCCAACCTAATTACAGGTGCAATTATAATTAAATACTAGAATGAGGACTCAAATCTAGATGGCAGATTTTTGCAAACATTACTGGAGTATTTCTGCAATAGTGAAGAAATCAACAGTTTACTTATTCTGTCTGAACACAGGCACCAGTCTCCAAAGTATCAGTAAGGAGTCTCTCACTCCAGTTAAGCTATCCAGGAAAAGCAAAGGGATAAGCCCTTCTCCAGTGCAACTCAGAAACTGCTGGGAAACAGCTGTATCTTGTCATTGATTTAACAGGAACTGTTCAGAGGACACTGGCTTTGCACTCATTGTCAATTGAAAAAATATTTTAACACAGGCCTTTAACAAAATTGCTCCCAAACAACAGGCAAAACAAATTAATTTCCATAACTTTTCCCCCCTCTCTTATCAATCACTTAATTTATCTTAATAAATTTTGTAAGGCAGACTTGTGGAATAATATATAACTCTACTTACCATTCGGAAACCACAATCACATTCTTCTCCTGCTTCTACATATCCATTTCCACACTCAGTGGTTTCAAAGAGCTGAAAGAAAAAAGCCCCCACCCCAAAGTAAGAATAAAACCAGTGTCCAGTGACTTCTGTGTCACACACAACCCATTTCTGCAAGGCTACACAAATGTGCTGTCCCAGACAATGCAGGTGCTGTGCCTTGGGGATGGTGAGGCAGCGTGGTTTCCAAGTGCTGCTCATCAGAATGTTTCAGACATGAAAGGCATACAGCTAAATCACAGGAATGCTGGTCCTCTTTAGGAGAATACTGAGCTCAGAAAACCATGATAAATAGAGACACACTACAATAACATTTAAGGGGATGACATTTGAACTTCATTCCTGTTCCATGGACTCCCAGTTTTCTGACAATTCCTTCAAGAAACTGGTCCACAATATCATTCTTGGGATTTGCTCAGGTACCCACACTTGCTCATGCAATGAGCTACTGTTTGTTCCTGTGCAGTGTTTGTGCATGAAAATAATAAATAAAAAGAAATACTGCCAAAAGGAAGTCCTATGTGCCTTATTAGTAAGTTATACACAACCACATACAACCAGGACTAAACAGCTAGTCCTAGAACCAGATACACACAATGCAAATGAATTCTGCAGTTCAGGATGATGCAGATTCTATAGCGGTTTCATCATAATTTTGATTAAAGATACTTTTCAGTCTTGCCACAGAAAAAAATCTGCAAGAAGCTTTTCGGTTATCAACATAATTCTGCTTTAAAACCATATAAGAATATCAGGAATCTCCAATTTAACTAGAATATTAGCAGCCGAAACACATTCACTGGAACATGGTTGAAATGAGAAGTTAGAAGTTAAAAAGTTGAAAGGTTTACAGATAAATTTAAGGATGAAAGATGTAAGTCTTTCTGCATGGGCTTAGAGGAAGTAAAGCTGTGGAGACCCATCAAGATATGAAACAGAACATATAATACAATACAAGCTATATATAAACTTGTATGGAATTCTTCTTTGGTAGTTTGGTTGGGGCAGGGGGGAGTCATAATGCCAAATAGAAAAGAAATACATTTCACTTTTGTTGTACAGACCACATAGGTAATCATTTTGGGTGCCAGAAGCAAGACAATAGTGAAGAAATATCTGTATGTGCTCTTCTGCACCAGTAATGTCGACAGGATTTAAAACCCCACTTTTCTTTTTTACCCCCCTCTGTAAGCCCCTGTTTCTACTACACTTTGGTGCAAAGTACAGTATCTCTTACTCTGAAATTGAAATTCATTTTTCTATCAAACAAGAAAATGACAGAAAACGGGCAGGCACACACAAATTTCCTATGGCAATCAGGAACCATTTAATGTTCATACACATGTCAGAGCATAACTCAGGATATAATTTTAAAAATGACATCATGGTGACTGCTGAACAACTCTGTATTACTTACCTAAGGATTAAACACAGAATTTTCTAGCTTGCTTCCTGACCTCCAAATAACAGCATTTAAAAATTGTATGATTATTTTCCCCTCCAAAAGTACTTCAAAGCTGTGAAGCACTGGCACAGATATTATAGAAAGATAATTCAACCTTTTCCCCGGGAGCTTTTTCCCCAAAATAAATCAGGTTTTTATTCTGTGAGATTGAGTCAAATAGACAACTTCTTCACATTACTTTGCCTTACTACCATCACTAAAAACTGAAGCTGTGTTTTTCTATTTTCCTACTTATTCCTTTATGTAAGAATTCTTGCATTTTTATTCTATAAGCAAAGACTGCTACCCTGGGAAAAGATTCAAAACCACTCAAACAAGCAAAATTTTTTTTAGTTAATTGTGCAAGGTGATGCTCCACCAAAGGGTATAGCACAGTAAACAGAACAGCCTAATAGCCTCATGTGGTATTAAATTCTACAAGGACAGCAGTTTGACACTATGATTAAATAGAGTATTAATGCTTTGGATTGCTCTTACTTGGCAAAAAGGGCCACATGGAATATTTTTATACTGCTCAGCTTTAGAGGGATGTCAGGCTAACATTGTCTTAGAAAAAAGTATGACCTTGGTAAATTTTTAGGCAAAAGAAGCAATGGTACAAGGAAACAGCTATGAATGATAGAGTTTGCTAGATGTACATTTGAAATGAAATGAAGCTAACTTTTAGAACAACCAAATATCAACTGAAATAA
Organism: Sylvia atricapilla; assembly: GCF_009819655.1. Taxonomy (NCBI): domain Eukaryota; kingdom Metazoa; phylum Chordata; class Aves; order Passeriformes; family Sylviidae; genus Sylvia; species Sylvia atricapilla. The sequence continues at coordinate 12,632,690 of NC_089146.1, forward strand.
TCTTCGGATTTCTATTGCCTAACGTGGTAAAGTTTGCCTTCTTTTTAACAACCTCAGACACAAAGTCCAAGAATTGAGTGTAGGTGCAGCATACACTACTCTGGATTTATTCTGCACTACTGCCAGCTTAATAAGTAGTATATTTATGCTGAATGTGATACTTATCATTATTTGAGTGTGAAGAACTATAGAAAACAAATTGCATTCTTCTGAATATTATTTTAAAATGCTGTGGGGCTGAACACCTAATTACAACTTCAAAAATATAGCCACATAGATATCTGAATAAATTTGAGAACAGATGATGTCAGCGAAATTTTTACATTTTCATTACAATGTGTAGCAGATGTCCTGACTATCAAACTTATTTATTACCTTTGTTGGCCTGTTAAAAAGACAGGCACCTCCCCCACGAAGTAAAAACTCTTTGTATTCGGCAATGCTGCATTTGGAGAATTTCCTGGAATGGTATACCCTAAAATGGCAAAGAATTAGGTGAGTAAATGCCTTGAAACACCACCAGCTACTGGAAAGAGGAAAAGGGGTCAAAACATTTTTTAAATACTGTAAATCCCAGTTTCTTACAACCACTGTGTGCAACAGCATGACAGCTCAGTCTTATTCTCAAACAATGAAATCAGAACAAAAGAAAAAGTTTAAAACATTTTGCCTTTTTTATATTTCTATTTTATGAATGTACACGATATAAAACTGTAGCTTTTAAACATCTTGATATGGTAAACCCACATTATCATAGTAGCTGCTATTCAACCTTTCTACTGCATGCATAATCCAGTATCCTCTCAGGTTTGTTTTTAGCACCCAGAAGATGCTACAGCAAGACATTTCACAGCTTAATACAGACTGGTAGAAGAACAATTTCATCCCATTTTGTTCTGTCATATTTGCCAATCTCATTTCATGTCTCTCCACTTCCTATACTGGAAGAAAGGATATTCGTTTGTTCATGATGTTACAGACTTCTCTCACATTTCCGCAATTCAATCTTTTTCCCAGACTACTGAAAATGTACTTCATTAGTAATTTCTCACTCAGAAATTGTCTGATATGTTTATTTGTCATGTCTTGAGATCTGGGAATGAGACCTATTCACACTATTAAAGATTGGGTTAACAATGCCATAAGGTGGTTCTCCATTCCTTTCCTAACGTCTCCTGACACTGATGGAGAAAAGGCTTTCAAGTGCAGCTAATTTTTCACTCATTTCATTAGTCAGTCCTTTTTAGCTTCTACATGACCATCTATTCCTGGCTTTTGTTGACTGTTTACCTTTTCTACAGAAGAGGCTTATTCCACAGCCTCTTCTGATACTTCCATCCAAGACCAATACTTCGATGAGTTCACCATACAAAGGAAGCCAGTATCTATTCTGATCAATGCCTTACCTTAGATTCCAGAAGCAGATTTATGGAATGATTTTCTGCTGCATTCATATGGTGGCTGACAATTACAAGTCTACAGGGCAGCCACAAAGCATCTCTACTGAAGAGCTGATTTCCAAATATCATACAAAGAAACAAAGCTCCTTCTGTCTTATTTGTAACTAATTTTCTCCATGAGTTTTGTGATCAAGCTTCCACAGTGAGCAAGATACTGACAGGAAGCGATTTTTAAGACTCAAACCTCTATATTTCAGAAGTTATCCTTTTCTAATCAGTTGCTTACAATATAGAGAAAAGAACCTTTGGCAGTGTGTGAAGGTGGAGGGCAATGAAATTCCTCCCATACAGATGTGCTTCCCCTTCAGAGTTCACTAACCATTTATTTAGCTAAGGATTGAGTTCCAATTGTTTCTAGCTTTTCATTTATTAGCACTAAAACACATGGATAAAACTCAATGCATAAATATTTCTGACACAATGTAAACGATGAACTCATTCCAGAGCCCTCAATTACTGATATTTATGACATACCCTGTTTCCTCCATGATGCAACCACCCCAGGATTCAGTGCAGTCACACTCTTCTCAGACAAGACCAAAATACAACAGAAAAGGAGAGAAGTTATAAATATGCTTACGATAAATATAAAGTACTCACTATACAAATGGAGCTTGACTCATTATACAAAGATTTGATGGTTGCTTAGCTGTAACAAGCTCTAGCCCCAAAAGGGAAACCAACCCACTTGAAGACATACTAATACATTAAATAAATATGGTACTTTCAGATTACCATATCTGCAGGTTCTTAAGTCTCAACACAAAATTTCAGGCAGTACACAAAGCTAAAAATAGTTGGCAAGGTTCTTCCTTGCATCCTCTCAAAACAAGCTGCACAAGGCTGCGTGCAGTACATGCAACACTGATGGTTTTAACTGTTCACATTTTCTCCTCACTAAAAATACAGAATACCTTAAAGAGGATTGTTACTGGACAGGCCAGGCTTTTTCCCTTTTGCATAAAATTATTAACAGTAATATGTGAATCAGCCAATCAAACATTCACTTGAAAAAGTAGTTGAATGAAAATGGATTTACAGTTTACTTACAGCTATAGCATGTAAGTCAACAGAGACCAAATTCATAACATAAAAATCAAAGATCAGCACCTTATGGTTGGTAAAACAAGGTTCAAACTGCCCATAAAAATGATCTACCAAAGACAGATGTACTATAGTTACTACTGGAAATCCAGAGTTTCTCCATGGAAAATACTGAGAGATTATTTATATGGCTATTTCTACTCTCCTCAGGTCTTTCATTAATCTTTCTCTATATAGGGCATCCAAATAAGGACACTAAGTTATCATACAAAAAACCCTGTATCTTTCAGTTAAAAACATTCTGATTTCCAAATTGTATGAACTCTGTTTTACCTGCAACCAAAAAAAGTCATAGGAAATATTTTAGCTATTTTCTAGTTTACACAATTCATAAGCAATACTTTACAAAACAACATTCCTAAGCATAGTTTCCTAATTCACAGATTTTTGAAGTGATTCCACAATAAAGTCAATATTATCATTCATTTTTTAAAGAGGAAAAGGTAGCCAAATTGCTTACAAAATGCAAGTGAAAACCAAACAATTTTCTTTAGCTCTGAAAAGAGCTTTGCAGCAGTTTTTGTACCATCACTCTACATGTTAAGGCCACACAAATCTGGTCTGGCTGTGAAGCAGCAAGTCAACAAGTTGAGCAAATGTCACACTGGACTAGGATACAATTCCTTACCATTTCTTCAATTGTAAATCAGGTATTTTTGCATTTCAAGAAGTCAGTAATTGTTCTATTGGATTTACAGACTTCATTATGATAGAAAAGGAGTTCTAAATTAAATTAGAACACCATTATAATGGTGTTTTTACCAATATACCTTTGAATATTGGTTATGAATCTAACCTCTTGACACAGGACATCACTGAGGTCATTGAAAATGTTGCTAAACTAAGGGTTCTTATTTTGCTGAAGCTGATATTTCACTATATTTCCAAAAGCAGCAATTCTTGTTCAACAGTTACAGCAATGTTAGCATTACTTTCAAACACAGGAAAGGAAGTGTTTAGTGTTTATGTATTTATCTAAGGAAGACAAAAGACTCCATGTACATACTCGGTTTCCTGGCAGCTGGCTCCCATTGTATTCCAAGATTCTGAGCAAGACTCTGTGCTAGTTCCTGTGCCATGGGCAAAGGGAGGCCATACTGCATTCCAAGAGGAGCACAATTACAAAAAACCCCAAACCATTAGTTATTGCAATGAACACTACACCAGCTCATTCTGGCTTACCACATGCCTACTACGTCAATAATTCAGTGCAGTCAATTACAATTCTGTGTGCTTATAAGGAAAATAAACTCAGTAAACTTTATAACAGATAAAATATTCCTCTCCTAGTCTCAGGCAATCTCTCCCCACTGGTTAATCTAAAGAAAGAAGTCAATTTGACTTATATGCAATAGAGTTATGTAATAGTAGGATTTAACCCATGTAAAAAGAGGAGAATTTTATTATCAATTTAACACTACACTGAGGAAAACAAATAACAGTAGTAAAAAAATCAATACACAGGGACAATTTGTTTTCTAATTTCAATGTTTAAAAATTTCAGGAAGAATTACAAGCCATTGGTACCTCAGAAGATCAAGTGTCTTACAGTGGTAAGACAAAGATATTCACTGCTGTGTTTCAACTCCTGTCTGAGATTTTTTGGGTCTAAATTTCTGTCAAATATAATAAGAGTCAATTTAAGTTCTTTATAAGAGAATAATGCAGACAGGAGAAATACCTTCTAAAAAGAAAAGCACTCTAAGCAGTAGTTTGATGATGATCAAGAAGGCTGACTGAGAATTCTAGCGTTTCAATATGTAAGTTATCTTTAAAGCCCTGAGTTCTGAAACATATAAACTCTTGAGATCATAATGTAGAGATTCTACTTTATTTCACTTTAGTCATGAAAAAAAAAATTACCTCATTCACTCCTACTCCTCTGGCCACAGAGCAAACACCTCCAAAGTAACTTAAGCTGCTCCTTTTGTAATGAAATGTCACATTCCTTACAAACAAATAAAAATGAAGAAACTATAACACATTGACATTGGGCACCAAGAGCTTACTGAAAGACCATACTCTCACACATACTATGATAGATTGCATATACATTCATCTATTTCTAGCATAAAAAGCAACTGCAAGTTTAGAAACAGAACACCAACACTGAAAGAGGTGGTTTTATATAAGCTTTGACAAAAAAACTGCTTTTCTCTTATAAGTCTTAACCCACCAACAAACCAAGCACAGAAAGCTTGAGTGCCAGACTCCTAAGACAACAGTGTGATAACATTTCTTTTAAATGTTAACAATATATTCCAATTTATGATCAGTCAGGAAGGAATTCTGTTCTGAAATGTACCAGTACTGAGAACTATTTAAATTGTTATCTTAATCCAAACCAATTAATTTCTGGTTTCAAATCCAAATGAAAAGACTGAGAAGTATACCTAAAGGGAAAGTAATTTAATACTGCTCTTCAGCCTTGCCTCCTTTCGTGTATTGCCCCAAATAATTCAGTTAGGTAATGTAATCTGGAACATCTAAATTATTCAATAAAATGCCTATGAATTACTATCATTCACATCTATTTTAAGTTCATAGTCATAATAATAAACCTACACAACCTACAAACAACCTACAGTGATCCTGCATGATGTACAAATGACCTAATCTTTGAAAACTAATTTTTAAAAAAATTACAGGTTACTCCATACAGGTATGTATTTATTTTTCAGAACATTCTAACAGCCAACAGAACTTTCTGACTGCAGCTTAACTAAACACTTACACCCAGGGGCTTTACAACAGACAGGACTGCAGTAGGGCTGAGCTTGACAGGCACTTCTGGAAATGTTCATCTCCCCCCAGCTCCAAAGAGGCTCAGATGGAGCATGCCCTGTTCCATTAACTTTGGAAAACCTCCAAGCATGGGAGACCATAGTCTCCCTGTGCAGCCTGTTCCAGCATCTGATCACCTTCACAGTGAAAGGGGGTTTTTGCCCTAAGTTTAAATGGAATTTCTTGTATTTCAGGTTGGATTTGGTACCTTTCACCATGAGAAGAGCCTGTTGCTGGCAAACTCTTCAGCAGGTGACACAAAACATGCATGGCAGTCACTACAAGTGCATGCCAGCAGCACTGTGCCTATATTATGAAGAACAAAATCAGTGTTGTATTGCAATGCCTGTATTAAGCAAATCTGGAGGAAATTCTTCATTCCCTATTTTTATCTTCTTCTGCAGAAGTTGAACTACAGGAGAATCCCACGGAAGACATTAGTTGCTCCATCCTCACAGTATGCCATGCTGCTGGGAGACAGCTTAAGATCTTTACACTGCACAGGGGAACACACATTTCTTTCTCTGCTTACAATGCCATGAAGAAAAATAATCCTTGCTCAAGGCTGAAGTCGTGCCTAGTGATGCAAGTGGAAATTCCCCACAAAATGCATTGTGGCTCAGAACAATTCATTACAGCTCTAAAGAAGACCTACCATTAACATATCATCACTGCAGCTACACGTGTGAATAAATTTACTAACTGGAACACTCTCGTGGCAACACATAATCCTGCCAGCTCTGCCCTCTCCGATTGTAACCAGAAAACCAGCACATTACACACCTGATTAGCAAAGCTAAGTGCCCTTAAGGGCTCATCAAAAGACACTTCACATGTGACACTGTCTCCAGGTTGCAAAGACATTCAAATATCATTATAGATATATATCAACATGACCGTGGTATATACTACACCTATTAAAAACAGGTGTTAAATATCAATTAGGCTTCCTAAGGAAGACAGTTGTTGATTGATACAGAGATACCAAGCAAGAAGAGTAAGAAAGAAGAGACAAGTAGGAAAAAAAAAAAAGCAGTAGACAGGAAATAACATTCTAAGCCACTGCCAAGGGTACATACGAGAGCAGGTGCACAGCATCAGCGTGCTGCTTGATGTAGTGCTGCCGGTACTTGGAGAAATCGTGGAGCATCTGCAGAGGGTCAGGGTGGATATTAATGCGATCTCTGTCTGTCCAAGTCTCCACAGCAACGAGAACCACCCTGGTGTTCAGCTGCTCCTTGTATATCTGAGGGCAGAGACAGGACAGGCACAGGAGTAGAACACTGGGTCAAACATGCACAGTTAGCCAGTAAGAGTAAAGCGGAAGGACAAGAGGGATAAAGCAGGAGGAAAACATGGGGAAATAGTTAGCTGGTAATGCCTTGCATTTCCTAAAAGCTAAAGCTGATATTCTGATCAACTTAAATTTTATGTTTTAGAAGGAAAAAAACCACCTCTTGTTGCTCTTTTTTTGAGACACTCAATTTTCTTTAAAATTCTCATGGCAAATAACGTTGCCACTGAGTTTTACAGAAATCCTGTGCAAAAATCAGCAAAGAAACATAAAGCTACACTGGGTGATCTCAAAGAAAGAGAGAAGAATGATCTCAAATAGCAGCCAAAGAAAATTTTAAAACTGAGATTAAATAATTTCTCAGTTTTCCAATAAATTCAGATTTTATTTAAAGCTTGATTTCCATTTATATAGTATGATCGTTTAATTCTCACATTGCTTGAGTGGAATTAAGGAAAAATACTGATTTTTGTATAAATTTAGTATTACTGTAGCAATAGACAAGGAAACAACAATCAGGCACTAATAATACCAAAACAGTTTTAAAATATGGATTTTAAGATAGTGCATGATACTTGGTTCTGACATAAAACTGCTGCTGTCTTTAGGTTCAGTTCAAAAAAGGTCAAATTTTGTTAACTAAAGTTATGCAGAACTTGCACATCTACAAAAGACACATTCCTTATTCACCCTGACCAGAAATCCAGTTTTGTATCAGGGTGGCATTATCCTTATTAAAAAGTCAATGTATGACACTCAGCTTAGAAAAAATAAGAGAAATAAAAACAAGAGACAGGAACCAGCCAAGCTCAGTTTTGTCCAAGACCTTTGAAGGAAAAGAGTATTAGCATGCTTCAGTCTCAGGGAGACAGGCTGAGAACATACACAGAAAACAGTTTACAACATGAGAAAACCAAATGAAATTAAACTGCCTGAAATGACATGGGGGTGGATCAATAAAGATTTTACTTCTGTTTGCTGAGAAGAAAACTCTATTTCCTGAAGCAAACAGCAACAAAAGAATGGAAGAGGGGGCAGAGAACCTGAAGGTCTCTGAAAACAAATATCCTTTTCCCAACAATAAATCAGTAAGAAACACAGCTCTCACCCTATGGACACAAGGAAATAACATGGCAGAAAATACTGCTCTTTTTCATGCTTTATTTAAAGAAAAAGCCATTAGGATGTCATTTTCTAAGATCTCTATGAAGGGACTGAATTCTACACAAGAATGAAGCTTGATGTTTCTCAATATACACAAATAAAAATGGGAAAAACAGACATAATAGAGAAAGAAAAGATGGATGAAATAACTTTCATTAAATTGCAGAGGAACGAGAGTAATAATTATCAGATGAGGAAAAAATACAGATGCCACCTTTTTTTGGGTATGTCCAATATAAATTGCACAAATATTACAATTATGTACATTTTTATGTGCTCTAGTAACTTTTCTTTAGGCTACTGGCATTTTCAGATCATTACAGAAAAATATTCCAAAACACTTCTGGTATTTCATGTATTGTAAATATATTGACCTAAATTTTCAACATACATCCAGTACACTTTATATGTAAGAACAAACTCCATTGTTTCCTCCGAGCCAAACAAACTGTTGATAATGTTTGGCACTGAATCATATCCCACAGTTCCACTGGTATCAATAATGCCACATGGAAAAGGGACCCAGAGTCAGAATTTGGTAGCCTTTGTATTCATCCCTACTAGAAAATCTACCTGTTTTCACTACAGACAGAGCTCCGAAATGTGCGTGATCATTACAAAAAGAGGGAAAAAAAACCCCAAAATTAATTTTACCACAAATATTACTCCTAGTTGATATGCTGTATGCAAAATTGTTTTAAATTTAGCACAGATACAAGTATGGTATCTGTGTCTGTTCACCCATGTATAATGTACTACAGTGTCATTTTGTTTGTTTTTAAGCTATAGAGATTTACAAAGTAGATTTTTTTACTCACACTCACTTTTTCTCCTAATAGATACATGTATCTCTTGTGAGCTATACTTGCAGTTTCACTCACTTGCAGTTAGATTCATTTCACAAATCTAAATTTGATTAAATCTCATTCTTAATTGGTAACAGATAGTGAAATCACCCCTGCCAAGGGCAAACTCTGACAGCTGCAAGCTTTAAGAAAAATGCCACAGACAATCTGGTGGTTTCTTATATATTCACCCCAGGCTATTCTTCTGCAGAGGAACTAGAAGTGCACTTTACAGTGTCACTGAAATTTGGTAACTGAAAATGGTAACATTTTTAATACAGTGCTGAAGTAGAAGTCAGTGAATCAGTTTTCAGAAAAAACATTGATACTTACAGCATCTACAAGGTTTACCACAGACTTTGCAAAATTGTTTGTGTATGCAGTTAAAGAACGGTGCCTTTTGAACTAAAAGAAGAGAAAGTAGAACACAGTGAGAACTTAAATATTTATTACTAATTCTTTATTTTTACAGCATGAAAATAAAATTATTATTTTATGAAAGAGTAAGGGAAAGACTCAAAACACTTTTCAGATCACAGTCTATATCTCATATTCAAGAATCCCTTGAAGATAAAGGAAGCCATGTATGTTATGCAGCCTTTCCCAACTGTAAAAGGAGCATTTAACCACAAGAAATACTATATTTAGAATCGGAGTTCAAATGTTGAGACAAAAGTACAGGTAAATATGAACATAAACACCAACTCAAAATCGAGAGGATGCTTTAACCATTAAAATTGCTTAACCTGATGAGTTACATATCAGACTGTAGCAGCCAGGTTCCACCACTTTAATTATAAGACAGGAGGATGAAGCATTTACCACTTATCCTGACCACAGCTCTTTGCAAAGGCCTCCTTTTCTACAATAGCACCATACTTTTGTGACATGTAGCAGTAGTTACAGGAAAAGCAAAATGGAAGAGGGAGCACATGGTAAATGTAAATATGTGTTTGAAAAGAGTTAAGCTGAGTATCTTAAATTCTAATTTCAATTTTTTTTAATAGACCTAGATGAGCTGTATTGTAAGTTCTGCTTCATAATACCTGTGCATTTCATTAAAATGGTTTCATATCTTTCTTCATCCTACTTCACAAGCTCCTTCTGTTTCAAGTGAAATTTTTTAAAGATGCAGCAATGGTATCTGAACATGAATCCATATGAATTTCAAGAAACTACAAAATTATAAACTAATATTACATTACACAGTATGATCTGCAGAGAGGAAAAATAGGTCTTCAAAATCTCAAAGAAAATGAACATGAAATGACTTAGAACAGGGGAAAAAAGCCTTTATCAAATAACTTACTAATTGCAACTACTGGTTAAAAGCAACAAGTCTCATTGCCTCACAGTGTTCCATGAAAGTGTCGTTTATTCTCTCTATGAAACACACTACTTAAAAGAGGCCTTGGAAGAAGAGACTCTTCTCTGAGCAACTGAGTAGCTGCTCTCAGGTATGGTGCTAGTAGGTGTGTAGGATGCACACTGAGAGGAGCATTGTACCATGGATGGCTCCCCAAAGAACAATGGCAATGGGGAAGGGTGGCTTGGGCTTTTTGTTTTGAGCCAATCCCAAACCTTTCCAGAAGTGGAAAGGTAAAATAATACGCTTCACATAATGATCCTGGTTTTCACGAAAGGATTAAAATGCTAAAATCAATAGCAATATACCACATAATGTGGTTAAACACAGATCCTAAAAGAAATTAACTAAACCAGTAAAAAACCACAACAACTTAATTAAATGTGTTGCGATACCTTTATTGCTAGAGGAAAGGAAATGTTGTGAAAATACACAGTATTAACCATTTAACAGAATGATCAAGGAGGTTTAAGATACTTCTTCCAATGAAGACCTGTGCTGCAGGGGAAACCTGCCCTCTCCTGGTACGCAGAGAATCTTGAAAGCACATTTAGTGAGCTCCTAGACCAACAGGCTGAGACTCCTAACTGTGAACACTTCCCTAAGTACATCCATTTTATTCTTTGAACAGAATTATTATCTGCTTCTAAGCCACTGATAACTATGAAGCAAAAAATCTTGTGCTCTAAAGTTCTAACAAATAAAGCATGAGAGGAGACAACAGTGTCTATAAATAAGTGAAGTGAACACCTTCAAGCACGTCTGTAATACAAGAGGCTGGAGAAAGAGACAGACATAGGACAGACACAGGAATATTTTCTCTTCATAAGGAACGCCAAGCACAGACATCAAACAAGACAACAAAATGCCCATAACTTCAGTTACTGTGCACTACTGCTAAATAACCAACACCTGAACACTAGAATAGTTTCCTCGCAGGTGGCTTTACAAATGAAAACAGCTAAAGAACTTTCTGTCCTACTTTTTCCACCCATTCAAATTCTCTCTATGGTGCTAAATTAACACGGATAAAATATAGGTTATATTTGTCCAGGCTACTTCTATGATTTATTAGAGAGGTGAGGGGAGGGTACATTATCTGTCTATTCAGCACCACAACAAGTATGAATTACTGCATCCTGTTCTGATACCTTCTTTTTTTTGCTCTTGGGTATCGTCCTTCAGTGTTGACAACAGAGCCCACAACTCCATGAAGCACTGGGAAACTTGCAGTGGGGTGAGAGATATAAAAAGCTCTTGCAAATAGAATAACAAAAACTATTGTACCAGCAGAATTTGATTTTAAAAAAAAAGGTCTTGCTTACAACAAATGTCACTTAGTCTGACTTTTTCCAGTCATCCCTCAAGACAAAAAGGGGAAAAAATGTGGCTTTTCTCCCCAACAAATTTTGAGGTTTTTTTAAAGACAAACACTTCCTGAATCAAACAACTTACCTTTCATTCCATTATCACTCCTGTTTATAAGTACAGAATAACCATGAAGGACAATCAGACTTTTGTCTACATGTTTTGCTGCATTCAAATTTAGGTTAGTAAAACTAAACTCAAAGTAACAAATTATGACCTCTTTCTATACAACTTCAAAGATAGGATGTAATTTTAGAACATTTAAGTGTGTTCAGGACAAAAATGTTTTGTTGCTTTCCTTTGTTGGTAATGGGCATATTAATTATACCAAAGTGTTCCAGATTCATTTTGAATATATAATTGCCTCAGGAAATTTTAGGTAATATTAAGCTTCATTAGGTATTATGTGTAAAACACAGTGTGTTTTACAGTACAAATATTAATAGCTGCTGATAAATAAAATCCCGGGCCCAAAAGTAGCTGATGCAGCACAGTGCTGTACATCAACCTACAAACAGAAGACACAAAAGGAAGTCAGTCACCAAAAGGAAGATTACCACTGAATTGATATACTTACCATTTTATGGTCATTGACTATCATGAGCTCCAAATATTTCATTTCTTCAAACACACCACGAGATAACTAATGAATTAAAGAAATTCTTTAAGAAATCATGTAGTGATTTTTCAAAAATAACTGAAGCTGATTTTTATTATGTATACATATTTAATATATATTATTTAGGGTATGTAAACCAGGTGACAACTGGGTGAGAAATGCAAGTAGGGTAAAGAACCATAGCTCCAGTAACTTAGACAATGGCTGAGAATCTGAGCCACATCACTAAAAAAATTCAGGGTCTACCCTTTTTGCTTCAGTTCAGACACCAGCACTACTTCCCTCCTCCTTTCATTATGTAGCACTCATCACAAATTTAATGAGGAAGAAAGTTACTAAAAACATAAGCACCCTCAAAAATATGGTGTAGATTGCTCGACTCAGTAAAGAAATACAGAATAATCTCCTTTAACTCAATTATTCCCCTGATACATATGCATGTGAAGATCAGGAGAACTGCCCACTTATGTTCTCACAGTAACCCAGTTCTGGGTGGCCTCATTTGGGTATTTGATTTAATCATGCTACTTAATGAGCCAAGTGACAATAAAGTCAGATACCTACAAAGTAGCAAGAGTTCATTCAAAATTGTTCTTTATTCTCAATCAGACAAAACCCCTAAAATTCTAAAGTAATTTCCACTACTAAGTTTTAATTCAATTGATGCATATGATTGCTGTCACTTTAGAAAATGTATCAACTTTCTTCCAAATTTTCTATTTTTGAAGAAAAGTCTTGTTTTCTCATTTGATAATTGTATTATGTGACAATATTAAGTTTCTAAAAATACTTGTTTCCTGAAGCCTATGTTCTCTTGACATTAAAAAAATATATTACAAAATACAGAAATCAGCGAGTTTAGGTTTTTAAATGGTCTTAGCTCAGGGTCACAATTCTACTTACTGCTCTCTTTCTTCTTCTTCTCCTCAGCCACTGCAGTTCAGACAGAAATGGCCATTCAGAACTAGAGTCAGTCTCTGTAAAAATTACAATTTAATAATTTTATGGCATTATTTTAAGCTACTTGTGTACACTGTCCAAACCAAAAGTAGATTAAGATCACCAAAATTAGAACCAGCCTTGCTATTCAAAAGATCATTTTAAAAAACACTTAAAATATGTCAAAACTCAAGTCATTCAGAAATCTTAAAGCATGCAAGGACAGGTGAAGAAATTATAACCTGGGCTTAGAATATACATTTTCTTCCATCTCATTGCCTCAGTCACATTAATGTCACTGATTAAATTCAGTGATTTTCAGAGGAAAGCTAAATACAGGTCTGTGGATGAAAATCTTACAGCTGCCTTTTGAAAAATCTATATTGCATTGCAATGATTGTGAAAAAAGGCAGGTAAAAATCTATCTTTCAAGATTCAGCAATTTTATAAACACTGCTAGCCCAATATTCAAATTTTCCAAGTTACACATACAATTATTTCCAACATTTAAAAACTCATAAGCAAAAACACACCAAGGTCCCGCAACTGCTTGGAGGCTTGTGTTCCGTAAGTTCTTTGGATGATGTGTGGCCTACTTTTACTTTCCTAAAAAGAAAAATATGTGAAATTTTCTTCTAAGTGATAGCATCAGTGAAAAATGTGGCACTTATTTCAGTATTTATAATTTCTATTCTTTTTTCTACGAAATGCAAGCCAATTTGGTAGTAATTGCCAATTTTAGTACCAATTTGGGATAGTACTAATTTGAAGAAATCTATTTGCAATCCTGAGCAAATCATAGAGCCTCTCTGCTTCAGCAAATTGGCCAGTCTACAAAAAGAAAAGGTGTCACAGATGTCTTTGAGCTTACCTTAAAAAAGTCCTTCAAAAGTCTTAATTTTAGAGAACACAGATTCCTTATTCTAATTAATCAATCTAGAATGTCTGTATCTGGTTGAAATCTTCCTTCCATAGATGAAAAGGGGAAAACTATTACTATCTAATCCTATCTATTATGTCTAAAATCCTATCTGACTGCAGCAAATTGCAAGAAACCAATCAATATACTATCCTAAAGATGATCCTTTCACCCTGCTTTATTGGTGTATTCCACACTTAAAAAGGGCAAGATTTTTAATGCATATTTTCTTTAGAAGTCTGACATACCCCAAATTATCACATTTGAGTATCAACTCTAGAAAACAACTCCCTTCATCTGTAACACCTCATCTGCAGAGCCTGCCAACACAAGCAATTCTTTTCAAAGGGTAGGTTGCTACTTTTCTTTAACTTCCATAAGAAATACTGACCACACTGAAGGACAATACTACATATATTTGCTAGATTTTGGGGGGAAACAGAAGGAGTTTTACACAGTATCTACTATAGTTAAGATTACTCAAGCTGAATAAAGTGCATGCTGAAGGCTGTGTTCAAAATATCTCACATACCACAATTAAAAAATGAGCCTCTGAAAGCTCTCAATAGCTGTATTATTTTCAGTCATTTTGGGAAAATTATGCATCTCATCGTTTTCTTATTTAGACTCAACTTGAAACCTTGAGTTGGCAAATAGTATCTCACTTTTATAACCAGAACTTTTGCTCTACTTAGTTTTTACTGAAATACCACTCAGAGAGATATTTTGGTTTCCTTTGTTCACCCAAGCAAGACAACAGTTTAATCAAATTTTCTTCTTCCTTGTATAAACATAATCTCCATGAATTTACTGTGTCTGTGCTGTCAGTCTTTGGAATTGCAACATTTATGAACATGTGCTTCATCACAGACACACAGCATGTACTGTTGATCCTGGGAAGACTGATTCATTTAGATGTCACATTTTCCCATGTCTCTAAAGTTTCATTTATAGCCCAATAATTGACTGTCCAAATGTTGATCCAGTTTCTTTGACAGTATCAGCCAATGATTTTGCAGATCTTTATTCAGACTCTGATTTCAGCTTTCCAATCACTAAAACATGTTGGTTCTGCAGCATTAGTTACTTGTCATATACTATACATACACTGCCATATAGATACTAGAGGGAGACAAGCCTGAGAACTCTGGCACAGCATCTGCAATATATCCTACAAACCAAGCAGGACACAAACCTTAAGAATTCTCTATCTCAGTGTTGCAAAATTATTTCCCTGAAAATCACTCAAATACTTGAATCACTCAGAAATACACCTGTTTTACTACTGGCTGTGAAATTGTGTCAGTTGTATTAACAGTTTTAGAAACAGTTGTACACATGAAACATGAAATACAAAAGTAATGATCACAGAATACTTGCCCTAATGCAGTCCTATATGCTGATCCAGCATAATCTTGTATTTAAATATGCTGGATCACAATCATTTAAGCTATACAGTGATCACTGACATAAGACATACAAAATTTAAGACACCCAGATGTAATTATGCTTTTTGTGGAATCATGGCAGGCCAAGAGCAATCTGATGCAACTGTTTAGAGAGGAATGTATAAATGACTTCCAGAGATTCTTCCAGTGAATTTATAAACATTTTAGTTTGAGTACTGGAGCAAATCAGTGAACACTTTTTGACAGTCCATAGCCATGTGCTATGGTAAACAGTTTTATTTGGCTATTTCCAGCATCTAAACGATCAACAGCAAGTAGGAAACAAAAGATAAAGAAAAGCAGAGAAAAATTGTAGGTAAATCATAATTACACATTTGCCATCTTAAAACAATTCAAATCAAGTGTTTTAAAGTACTTTTCATTTTCATATCAATGCATGAGACATATCACTCATTGATTTATTCTAAAACTTTTATTTGCTATTTCTTGAGCACTCTCCCAAGCCAAATAAATTAGACAAAAAAACTTACTGCAGTGTGGGTAAGATCCATCGGTTCTATCAAGTACAAATAAGTACTATCTTCAAACATGCCACTAGAACATGGACAAAAAGAAGTGATATTTACGATTACAAGGTAATTGGTTTGACTCCAGGACATGAGTTTTGGAAAGACAAAACCAAATGCAGGGCTGAAAAGCTGACCAATATTAAATTTACATTCATTACTACCACGTGTAGCTAAAGCCAAGATTGGGGGAATTTTTAAGCATCTGGCACATTTTAACGGGCTAACACTAAATGTAAATGATAAAGTTCCAAAAGGGGTAAAAATTTGACCTTGGAAAAAGGAAGTCCTATGACACACCCTGAGCATGCAAAATATAATCAACAGCTGAATTGCATTGAGCAGTAACTAATGCTAATTTCTTGCATTTTTCCCTTGTACAATCTAACAAAAAGATCTATTTTTCTATGACAGAATCATACATGAATAATGGGCATACAAGCTGCTGAAATGTAATTATTTTTATCCTTTACCATGGTAAGTCATCTGGGGAAATATTTACCTGCAATTACTGTATTCAAAGGTTTCATGAGACAGTATCAAATGACTAATTCAAATGATACTAAGAAAAATTTCAAAAACATAAAAAAACCCCTTTGAGCCTGCAGTGTTTCAGTCCCTCCTATATTAAGAGATAATATTCAAGAATAATAATTAGTTATACCTTTGTTTTAAAAATGAGAACATGCACTTACTGAAGTCCATTACAAGTTGAAAGAGCAACTTTGGAATCCTTCACACCCCTGATATTTCCATGGTAGTAGCAATGCTCTCCGCCCTATAATTTTTAAAAACAAACCATCACACACATGAAATGATCCTGATTTATTTGTTGCTTAAAACAAATGCAAAAAAACCCCAAAACACCACAAAACAAACAAACAAACAAAACCTCCCCAAAAACCAAAACCACAAAATCTAACAGTAATAATAGACATTTACACTCATGTACTTGTCTTTACTGTCTATCAGCAATATGCTCAGATAAACTAAAAACAAAAAGTATTCTCAAAAAATGTTATTAAAACCCCGTGAGTGTGGTTGTCTCTCAGCCACTGTTTGAAAAATCTACTATTCATCATAGAAGTATTTTTAATTGTTGTGTCATGTTGTCTGAACTCCAATGTGCATATTAAACCCCTTCTTTATGCAACTATTATACTTTGAGAAGGTACAAAAAAAGTAAATGCTCTTTGTCTATGACAGCATTATTTCAATTTTGCACCTTATTTAATGAGTTATTCAGATTCTGATTTAAATTCCTTACAGGTTATTGTGTATAATTAAATCAAAGTATTTCATAGATAGTAATCATTCTGTTTTTACCCTTCCATCAGTGAGAATACATAAACATGCTTTTTAACAGCTAAATTTGATTATGTTTCTCACACAAAGCTTTTCAATTTTTTTTTTAAAGATGATCATCTGAGTAAAGAAATTGCTGTTTGTTCTTCAGTCATTTCTGTAATTAACTACCTCATTCTAGAAAATACAATACTTTTCACTGAGATCTCACTTCTTTAGACGAGGAAACAAAACAACCTTTTGTTTTGTTAGGCCTAAAAAGTATTACACTGCAAAAGACCAGGAAGCAGTCCTTATTTGACCTCCTACACAAATTGTGTGGGGTTTGGGATCTTTTTATTATCTATAATGAAGGCTTTTACAGATTAACATGACTTCAGGAGCTCTATTATTGCTTCTAAATAAAGCAATTCAGAAAACATCCCCTAGGAAGTTTGGATCAAGTTACTGCAGCGTGCAAAGGTAGCCCATTTGCTGAGTCTGAAGTTCTAATATAATTTCCCAGTCAGATTCATGATTCAGCAACCGCAGTGCTCAATGCTAGTGCTGCAGCTGACAATTGCATGAGCTTTTCTAAATGCCAGAGGGAATTGTTTTCTTGCATCATTTAGCATTTTTGCCTGTTCTGCAGAATACCGAGTCTTTTAATGGAACAACTTCCTTTGTATGTAACATGAAACTATTTTTCTTCTTCAGTGGAAGAAAACAAAACAGCATATTTCAGTGATTATATTGCAATGGAATTGCTTAATTCTGCCCTAATCTGTCATGTATTAATTTATTTGAGATTCTCTACAGCAAGGGCAAAACAACAAACCAGACATCTAATATTTGGACAAACAACAGGCCGGACTTTCTGAAGACATGAATACAACTGGAATACTTGCTTGATTCTATTGTAAATACAGATATTATTCACACATAAAAAAATTGCAAGAAATATTTTGGCATTTCTACCAAATACAAAAAAAGTAATTCCCTGCAAATGCAGTTTATAACTTTCCTAGGAACCTTCCAGTCCTCATTTTGTTATTACAAACAAACAAAAAGACTGATCTGATTCCCCTAGCGCTGAACTACCTTGCAGAACTTTAATCTGGCTTTGGATCAGCAGCCTACTGCACTGAATTAAATTTGGGAGCTAGAATGACAAACAAAATTAATTGGATGTTTAGCAATATGCTGATTTTGTAATAACTCCAGAGGTTAAGGGGTCAGTTAAATCTTTCATTTTCTGTTTTACAACTGTATAATTCTTGCAAACAAAAGTCTCTGCAAGACATTTGAGTTCGTTTAAGTGTTTTACATTACCGTTATTCTTTCTCCTTGCACTTTGTGCTAAAGACACGTAAATAATTAATGAAGACTAATCTGATGGTGACTTCAACCCCTCCACCTCCTATATTTTACATGAAGTAATTGTCCTGGCAGTAATGGATCATCTTCACCCCACTTGGATCATCTTCACTACTCATACTCACCCCAAAACAGAGCTTTTGTTTTTGTACAGTTCCTCTTGTATTACTGAGATATATGTACAGGATGAGACCACAGTTACCTTCTATGTGTGGAAAAACACTTCTGAAGTTTTTAAGTCTTGCAAAACATTTTCTCTCTCTTTTTGTGGTTTTTTTTTTGGGGGGGGGGGTTTGTTTGGGGTTTTTTGTGTTTGTTTGTTTGTTGGTTTTTTTACATTTTATTGGCATTGTTCACTCAAGAAAACAATTTAAGAACACAATACCTTAGAAAATTTTGGTTTTCCATCTTCATAGTGAATCTCCACATAATTGGAAGATAACAAATCACTGTCAAAGAAAGGAAAAATAAAGATAAGAAAAATCCGAGTACTCTTGCTACTGCTATGGGTCGGTTTGGGGATTTTTGTTAGCATTTTCAAACGATTTTTATTTTCCTTGTACATTAGTTTAAAAAAATTCAAGCAGTTTGTGTTCAGGAAATGGTTTGATGGTACACTGGAAATCACAGTGCAGTACAGAAGAGGGAATTTCATTCTGCAATCTAATCTTCTGTATTTTAGTTTTACAATTAGATTACCAGCCTTCTAAATACGCAAAAGATACCCCTTGGCTTTAGAACTTTCCTTGCTGACAGTAAACACATTTTAGTTCATCACCACTTTCAAGTAGGTTTTACATTTTATCTAGAACTGTAAATAGAATGTATGTAGGGCTGAACAAATAAATACACCATTGTTATGAAGACAAGAGTGTATCACTTTCACAAACTGCAAATGCTTTGGGTTTTTTCCAAAAGCAGTAATGTGACTTAAAAGAAAACACACAATGCAGAACCCAAAACATCCTCCCATACTACCCTTTTTCTAACTTTCACTTTTTATTTTCAGGTACCTTTCTCATTCTTATTTTCTTCCTAACTTTGGCAAGAACAATTATGAAGCATAAAAATTTTCTGAAAAATATTTTGAAGCATAATGTGCAATTTACAGGTGCGGATTTTTGTTTTTCATTTTGGCGTCTTTTTGTGCTATTTGTTTGTTTGGGCTTTTCGGGGATTTTTGTTTGGTTTTTTGTTTTTTTTTACTAAAATTAGCCAGCCTGTACACATCCTGCAATAACCTCAGTGCCTCATTCATATCTCACCCAGTTACAATCAGGGTTGCAGCATAATGCCCAGGGAGAGCGAAGCAATTAAAGATGTTAACTGGCCCCACCAAATATGCAAGACAAGCATTTTACTTAATGCAATTGAGAATTCTTTGCATTTTTAAAGCCTCTAATGTACACTTGCAAGTAAAAAAAAAAATTAAAAATCATTAAAGGGTCTGATTCTGGTACATATATCAAAACAAAAATATCATTGCTACAAATAAAAAACATCATTATGGAAGGCTGGTGTGGCAGAATGACTCTGATGGGAATTCATGACTAAAAACAACCTATGATAATGGGTATCTCAAACTCAGATTAGGCTGTTAGCAGTCCTGATAACACTAACTTGGGGACTCTGGGCTCAACAAATCAATTCTTCATGCCATATTTATCAGGCCCTGCACTCCTTAGAGAGCTTCCTGCACAAGTCAGTTACCAGTGGTTCTCTTAGAAGTCCTTTCTCATGAAACCAACAGAGCGCACTCTGGGCCTGCAAAATCAATGCTAATAGCCCCAAATAATTACTTAAGTCTAGTAATTTGCCTTAAACATCACTGTGAAGGCATTATTGAAAATATTTTTTTTTAAGTGCAAATTTAAAAGTAAATTCAGTTGCGTGATATAATTTTAACTTTCTCTATTTGTGTCATAGTAAACTATAAACTTTCTGCAGAAAATACAAATGCTGTATAAATAGTGTAAATACTTGACTACAGTGCAAATATTCATTTCTTCATTGTGGCAAGATTAAAGCTTCTAAAAAGGCATACACACACAAAACAAAGTTTAGGGTGTTGATAATGTCATTTTATTATTTGCATTTTTCATGCTTATGAATCATAAGGACTACTGTTCTCAATAGGGGATGGTACAGACAAGGCTACAGGTAACTGACATAAGTAAGAAAACTGAAAACTGTAATTACGATACAAATATTTTAGAAATTACTGAGAATGTTTAAACACAGAAATTGTGCTCAACATGACTGGGGCCTGACCAGATTCCAACTTTGACAGACACATCTGCTTCAATTCATGAAGACCATTTGGTTTCCTCAAACTAATTCCTGGATCAGCACTTATCCACCTGTTGCCAAATCAAGCTCACACTTTCACATCACCTTTTTTACTCTCTTCTAGTAACCTGATATGGCTGATCTCAGAACTTCTTACTATGCTATCTAGTGCTTTTTGCATCTCGTAAGACTTGCAGTAAGTGATTTCCCACTGTGTGAACTGACTCACAGCTAACTATATCTGAATTACAGCATTTCTCTCAGATTTATCCTATTTTGTGCAACATAAGAGCTGCTCAAAATTTCTTTAGTCTACCCTTTGTAGAATCTTTCCAGAGTTTAGTATTCTCTTCTTGGATTTTGGTTGAGCTTCTGCTGTAACCCAGTTGGTTCCCTGATCTGTCAACCTTTTCCAGTCTTTAGCTTCTCATTACTTCCAACTGCCAAGGAATTCCCAGTTTGGGTAATGTCCAAATACAGTGTTACACATTAGGATACCCTAACATGGAATACTTATGATGGAAAACTCCTATATGTACGTACACAAATATAACAAGTACAAAGCAAGGATGCAGACGGAGTTTTCCAGTAGACTCTACGCTTTTCTCATCCCCGACTTTCCGACAGGTATTGGGCCTGTGTGGCAAAGTTTTGGCAGTGGGGGAAGGGGGGTGCTATAGGAGTGGCTCTCTGAGAAGCTTCCCCCACATCCAACAGAGCCAGTGCCAGCCAGCTCCAAGATGGATCTTTGGGATCTGCGGGACACAAGGCATGTCAATGAAATTCTCCATGCTTAATGAACTCCCTCCA
The DNA here is from genome assembly GCF_009819655.1 of Sylvia atricapilla. Taxonomy (NCBI): domain Eukaryota; kingdom Metazoa; phylum Chordata; class Aves; order Passeriformes; family Sylviidae; genus Sylvia; species Sylvia atricapilla. Next base: position 12,654,287 of record NC_089146.1, read on the forward strand.
AAGAAAATTAAGGCCTGCTGTTTGTGATGTACTTCTCAAATTCCATGCTATTAAAAAAATGCAACTTAAATTTGCAAAGCACCCTTTTGGCAAATGTAACACAGTATTGAGCACCTAGAAGGGGGAGTAGAAGATCTTTTGTAAGACTTTTGGATTTCACAAAATCATTTCTTATGCAAGGCTGGACCAGGGTGTTTATCACCAGTTTCTCGTCATTATTATGTTTTTAAGCTTGCCACACATAACCACCAAGGTCACACAGGGGCATTTTTCTCTTAATATTTCCCTCAGGAGAGCAAGAAATGTGAATATTCCATTGGAAAAAGAAATCAGTCAGCTGCTCCTAAAGCTATATGCCTCTACCTCGGCAAGTACCTGATTTTTGTCAGGTACTTTGTATCACTTTTTCTTATTTCAAGTATCTGCCTACACTAGCAAAAAATCCAAAAGAACACCTAGTTTGCAGCCATTGAGAAAGACAGAAGGGGTAAGGAAGCTTGCTCTACATTTTCCTAAAACTCTGGGAATAACAGATGTAAAAATATACATAAAACTGCAACTGCAATTCTTCCCTGTGACAATTTTACCTGTTATTAATACTGACAAATCTGACAAAAGACAAAGTATTTAAAGAAAAGAAAAAGAAGGGGAAAAAAGAATGCTTAACCAAAATAACTTTCAAACATTTTTCCCCACACAAAAGACATACACAGAAGAGCACTGTAATTTCACAGGAGGTGTGATGGGGTTCTTTATGTAAGTGGCATCAAGAAGAAAGGCCTAGAATGCACTGATTAAGAGCCCATGTAGAAATGCAATTGTCTGTGGAGTGAGGCACAGAACTCATGCATAAAGTAGAGGTCCCAACAGAACAAAATAACTCTTCTTCCTTCATTATCACTTCAAGACTACCTAAATTTACCTCTGACAGGCAGACCTGAGTTTTAGAAAATACATTTGCATCTCATCTTCACTGGACTCTGTTTTACCACCTTTGATCCATTTTGAGCCATTCACATTTTGCTTAGGGCAGAAATGCATCTAGCACAGCAAATTTGATTTTCAACATGACAAGCACCAGAAACAGTACAAGCTTTAACTGAAACGAGTGTCCGCCATGATCACATCAAAGTCTGTTTAGGTAGTGACACATTAGTATGATCCTTTACAATGAACACATCAAGTTGCAACATGCTGAATGAACTCACGACACAATAATTTGTCTGCTGTGTCCTTTTCTACAGTTGCTTCCACCCTGCCTTGTTTATCTTAGATAATTGTTCTTATTAAGCTGTCTTGCTCCCTGGCCCTCCTATCTGAGCTACTCTGAGAAATGCAAAATAAGCAGCAAAGGGATATGCCATTCCCTGTAGCTGCTGTCTTTGAAGGTATAGGCCAGCTGTTAAAGCAAGCAGCAGATGCTTTTAGAACTCACATCCACTTCCCTGGCACATACTTCACTGCTAACGTTTTCATTAGCAGGAGAGTTGCAGAGTAAAAAGTGGTTTACCTCAGCTGGCATCTAACTATCCTGATGAAGAGAATTGATTTGGGTAGGAAAAGGCCATGAAATGACTAAAAGATATCTCATATACAAGTAAGCAAATTAGCTTCCAGCAACCTAGTAGACAGTCTGATAGAAAATCAGAGTACAGCAAGAATTACTTTTCTTGCATTCTTCTTAAATTATCTTTATACTAACCTATTACCAGGCAATAATTTATTAACTATTTTGAAATGTTTCAAGCTCAGTATCAGTGTCTGAGCAACCTAGTTTAATTATTTAACAGAACAACCATCAGATGTTTTTGTCCATTTGATAGATATAGTTTAGTAGCACAGAAAGGTGAGGAAAACAGAGACCTTCTCGCAGTATTTTTTAAGACAATCAAGGCACTGTCATCTAATGCAATGCTCATCTACAGCCTTGTTTATATTAACAGTTTCAATTATATTCAAAAGCTTTGTTGAACCTACTGTTCTTATGGGAATTTATTAAATTTCTAGCATGCATTTACATTAGTCTTTACTTAGCTGTTGTCTTTGAAGCTGCTCTAACAAGAGTGTCTCCAAGGAATAAATATACTCCTAATATTAATTATTTTTTAAAAACACAGCAAGACTTTACTACTTTTTCTTATATTACCTTGAAGGAGCTTAAAAAGTCAGAACATGATACAGTGGATCAAGTAAATGTGTTTACAAGTAATTAGCAGAAACAACTGATGAGGAAAATGTATAGGTTAACTTCTTTATAACTATGGAATCAAACGAAGTCATCACTCCCTTTTGCTATTAATAGCATAATGATTCTGTAACAGTAAACAGTACACTTATTTTAAAATCACTCCTTGCATGGTCTTGCTATTGTTGCTTGGTTTAGCTTCAATTGTCTTTGAGGCAAAAGAAAGAATTACCTAACCACAAATTTACAAACTGAAATTACCTAGGTGATCCTCAAACGGGGAATAGGTCACCAAAAAAGAATGACATGAAAGCATGTAATAGAATGGTTTGGGAATACTCATATAGAATGGTACAGAAAATGCTGCATATTTTTTTCTGGATCAGTCTGCCTCTCTCAGTGCAAGAAACCCTGAGTCAGTTCAACGAGTGCAGGAAACAAATTCATGATTCTTTCTCTAGCTATGTCCTGAAGCTCTCCCTCTGAGAATGGAACATGCTGTATTTTATTGGCTATTTCAGCAAGCATTTTGAAGGCAGCAGTTTGAAGAATTTTTCAGAATATTAACAGTATGTTGGTCAGTTTCCACCATATTTTTGTTTACCACCATGCTGAAGATGAACTACCACTTTAAAAAGTGCTATGCACAAGGATATGAAGACACAAACAACTAAACAATTCCCCAGAACATGTATTCTATGCCATTCTATTCCAATTTTTTCATTTCTGTAAATAGCTTAATATGCACAGCATCCTGCAACAAAATTTACCTTTTCATTATTTTTGTGAGAAGCTCCTTCTTTCAAACCTCTCCCCACATTTGATACCAGAAATTGTTACATGAGAGGGAGAAGGCAACATCCTTATCCTGCCACATGGAATTTTACAGCATTGTTGTATCCCTACAGATGTGTATTTGTTTTCCCAAGCCTTGTTGACCCTAACAATCCACCAAACCAATAGCTATGGTGGCATCTCAGCTGACAGATATTCAAAAAACTGTTCAGATGGATGAAAGATCCACACTTAATTAAATCTGGGATCAGGAGTGCACAGAATGAAGTTTTCACTCCCCAATCAAGTGGTTTGACAAGTGGTACTTTATACAAGGACATGTGGCAACAGGACAAGTGGGAATGGCTTTAAACTGAAAAAAAAAAAATAGATTTATATACAAGGAAGCCCTTCTTTACTGTGAGGGTGATGAGAAGTTTTCACATCAGCCTCTAAGACTTCGCACCTGAAATGCCCACTGAGATAAATAATAATTTTTCACAGGTTGCCTCCAGCTCTAGGAGTAAAGCTCTGTTATCTACAGCTGAGAAACTCAAGACTGCACTTACAGGAGGGCACACACATGGCTGTAAAATCCTAACAGTGAGTTCCTTGCATTTCATCTGTAACAAACTTTTTAAAGCAAACTAGAGTTTAACTTTTCACAATATTATTATTGCATTTAATTTAGCTTACGTATCTTATAGGATCCATTTAATACCCTAATTGTTTAAGTGTTTATTTAAGAGAATGTCATAAATACTCAAGGTTTCCTTCTGAAAAACTGTGACTAACTTGCCCATTTTCATTAAAAAAGAATTATGAAAAAAAACCCCAAGAATCAAGTAGTTTCTCAAATAATTCAGTTACTGCCCTACTGTTTTTTAAATTAGGCTAACACTATAACCTCCTCTGGGACAATTCTCAGGTTAATTCAGTCCTACAGAAACATACACCACAAAGAATAAATGCCAATTATAAGGTTCAAACTATTAGATAAAATTTGCTGTTATGTTGACTGCACTTCACGAAAGAAACTGACTTTCTGCCACAGTCATATTTTAATGTCTCAAATTGTTAAGTCATGTTATGGTCAAATGCAGTGGGGTTGGGTTTTTTCAGTTCATGTCAAAGATGCCAAATATTTTTTCTATGATATCTTCATTGAAAAGAAATCTATTTTCCCGGAAACAGAGTCTCCTGGAAAGATTAACTTCTACAGAGAAAAGAAGGAAAAGCTAAAAAATACAGATTGATTTCAGTGATTTGTTTTTCCTCCCTTTCCCTGAGAATCCTAAATCTTGAGGCAAGTTATCAGTAGGAAGGAAGGGAATTTTTTGTCTTTAGATTTTACCTTCTGTCTCTGTCCATATCAGTCAAGTAATTCCCTATTCTTGGACTTGTCTCAGCCACCACAGTCTCAGTGGGTGAAGGTTCCAGTACAGCCTCAACTCCCTGTGCTGGTGAAGACCTCTTTATTTAGAGGCTGGTACTAGACCATGGCTGCAAACTGCCAGATAATACAGCCAACTTCTCTCCTCACTAAAAAAGCAGCAAGTAGACATTTGTAATTCACAGCTTTTGGTAGCACTGCTCTTTAACGTGTTTTAGTACTCCACCACAACATAAAGCCTGTTAGCTTTAAACAGGACATTAAGAGTTACCTGTAAAAACTCTTCTCTTTCAGCAGAAGACCAGCAAGTTAAAAGCCTTTTACACGTTGCTGGAAATGAGATCATTAAAAACTAATTTGCTATACCTTGCAAACATTTGTTTACGTAAATAGTGCATCAATATAAAGTAAGAAACTCAGATATACTAGGATCATTGATGACCCAAATACAATGTTACAACAGTGTCGTTTGAGAACAAAAGTGACCTTACTGAAATAACTGAACACTTTTAAAGGCTTTTTATATAAATTGTGTTTTATGACAATACTGCACATTACTCATTGCATAGGAAATTTACTGAGTTTGGGCAGACAATCATAGCTAAATTTTAAGTCTAACTTTTCAAATGGGATTATTATCCCACTACCGCACTACAATCTTTTCATGCTAAGAGTATAAACTAAAACCATTATTTAATCCATTAGAGATTATAAAAACTATTACTTTTTACATCAAGTTATTTCCACAATCAACATACCTGCAATTATTATGCATCATCATAACTGGCATCACACTGAGAGCCTGCAACTGGTCAAACATTTGCATGTAGCAAGGGGCAAGATATCTAAAATTTCAGAGTAACTCACCTTGCTCAGTTCAAAACTGAGTTCTTTTTCCCTGAGTCTTCTAGTCAGAAAAAGCTACTAAAAATCATCTTTAGGATAACAAATTATATTTCATCTGGTTTGGACCTTGTGCAACCACAGAGTGGGTTACCCATTCAATCTCTGTACAAATCTTACATATTAATTGCCTCTGCACACTGGACAAAGGCTTGAGGAGCTTGCATTTCTTTCAAGCTGTTTGTGCCATTGCATCATGGCAAGATGGAAAACAAAATTTTTAAGTAACATGCTTCATAAACTTTCAGACTGCCACGACTTCTTACAAAATCTCAACAGTTATAAATGAAATGGAATATACAATTTTCTTCACTTAATTGTCAAGTTATAATATTTGCTGTGAAAAAAAGAGCATCTGCAACATAGAAGGTAAGCAATCACACAGGTTCCAACAGAGGTAAAGAAAACTAAAAACTAGAACCTGTTTGTATTTAACAACCATCCTTGATTTTAGCTTTAATTACTTGTAGAACATTCAAAAAAGCCACAGGAACAAAACCAAAATGCACAGAATACATACAGTGTTGGTGGCATTAACCCACCTTAGAGCAACTGATACAAAAATATATTCATCATACAAGGGTATTCCCAATTGTTCTGCCTTTGCTTCTGACTAGACATTAGCAGTACCAGTACGCCAACTCAAACCCAATATAGCAAAATGCTGCTTTTTCTGAGCACATAAACATAGACACATTCTTGTGTTTTGGTTTTTTCAAAGGTCATTTACAATTTATGTTACACGTTTTATGACTTACAGTTTTAGAGTACTATGTCCAGTCAAAAAGGACAGGTTTTTGAAGCAATTTTCTGGAGCAGAACCAGATAGAGTCAAATGTTTATGAGTCAAAAACCACTAAGGAAGCCAGGAGAAAACCTAATGTATAAAGAGGCAAGCAGTGGGGATATCAGTAAGGCACCTGAACAACCTGTATCTTATATATAAGCAGTAAGAGCATTCCTGATATCACAAGAGCAGAACTTCTTCAGCTAAGGTGCACAGCAAGTAAGCTGCCTCTCTCTTTCTGAAGTGACAGGCACTGCATTTCTTGGTCGCTAAGAAAGCGGCAAAAATTAGAAAAATTCTGTACATTTACTTACAAACTGTTTGTTGTTAAAAATAAGCAAGGACAAACAGGACTAGACAAAGGGTAACATTGCCAGGATATGGGGAATGTCAATGGGTTTGTGATTTTACTTGGATAATAGCCATTTACCATGAGATTCGGACAGGAAATGCAACAAACCCCAAATCCTAATGAACAGGAGATAAGAGTTCTGGTCTTCATTGAGTCTCTTAGGCCATTGACCAACAGGCCATGGAAGAAGCCACGCAGGCATGATCTTGAAGAGGTTCAGCCAGAACTTTAGAAGAGATAAGAAGTGGTAAACAGCATAATTTGTCTCCTGGGAAGGAACAAACTTATCTCAGGATGTCTGCCTAGACTTGTGGATATGTGCAATCATTTTTATGGAACATTCAGGGAATGTGCCAAGGGAAGACAAGGTGAATCAGGACAGAACGCGCTGGAAAACGGACAGGAGGTGGCCTAAAAACGAGTCACCAGTGTAAGCTGCAAGACAGTCAGCCAGTTTGGCACAGCCCTGCACCTGATCACTGCTGTCTGTCCTATGTTAAGTCCTACTTGTAATGAATGCTCCCTTTGTGACCTTACTCTCTATTCTGCATAGGCGTGATCGGCAAGAACACTTGTGAGTCAGTCAACAACTATATGGAGACCTGTACCTGAAAGACTAAAGCCCAAGACAGTGACCACATAAGAGGCCTCAAGCCTAGGCATCAATATCAAATAAACTTAAAGCCTGTGTTAACATTTGCATCAGTGAATGCTGGCCTGCCCGTGGATCAGGAGAGGGCTGGCATACCTTTGACCAGTAAACTTTAAATTCTCATCAGCTGAGGTTGAAGTTTATGAGCCTGTTTTCCTCTTATTCACCTAACTGCTGTCAGCATGTTTACGTGGTGCCAGTGAAGGCAATGTTTTTTCTTTGCAACTGTCTGTGTGACCAGCCATACCCTACACAGAGTGCCATTTGGGAATGTGTGCTCACTCTCACTGCTTGCTGGATGTGCAGACAGAAGCAGTGGAAAGCAGACCAAGAGGAGGAATTCCCTGTAGCTTAAAGGGCACTAAATATCGATTCCCTTCATAAATGTCACGATAATCCACTGGAATTACTATGCACAAGACCAACCCTCATAAAATAAGTCTTGCACTACACTATAATTTTTCTAGAGCCTAGAGAATGTTCACCCAGTTATCTTCAAGCTCTCTTCGTCCTTCAATTTTGTGTGACATTCCCAGCCTTCACACTAATTATCTTTTGCCAAACACTCAAGACTTCACATAACATTTTGAAAGATGAAAATGCAAGAGCAGCCTAACTTCAAAATTATGCATGGATGAAGGAAAATGTTTCCAGTTCACCTTTACAGCAAAATATCTGATAATTAGCAGCCAAGAAGCAAAATATGCAAACATAAGTCCTACAAATTTTATAAAGCTGTAACTTGCAGCATTTAGAAGCTATTAGATTTAATAAGTTTGCATCTTTATACCTAAGAAAACTTCCCTTGTAAGACAGTTTAAGACCAAAAAGAGACCTCATATGAACACTTTTTAAATCCAGCATGCAATTGTTTCTGTAAACTTGTTTTTCCTTTTTTTAAGCATGCTCAGTCTCAAGGGCCATAGAAGGGGCAAATGCACTTTTGAGCATTACATTTTACATGTCCAGTATTTAGTATGAATTTTATACTTTTACCTTATTCTTAAACTTTCAGTGGCGAAAAAAAAGGTCATTAACAGTGATATAAAAGCATGTGGGATATAAACAACTAAACCACCACTGCCCTATTGTAGAAGTCAGTTCTTCTAGACCAAACAGTTAGGTAAAACTGTCTGTCCTACAGGCAAACAGAGCCTAGCTGCACCTTTCAGTGCAGCCACACCATTAAGATTACCATCTCATTAGGAAGTTCATGACTGTAATGACAATAGTATGATATCCAGATCATTAAAGGTGAGCCATTCATACAAGTATTTACAGTATTCCTACACAGAGACTTGGGCAACTAAAACATCTCATAATAATTCATCAATTAGTTAAATAAAACACAAGAAAATTCACACTTTGCAAACACTACCAGTACTGGAATTTCTCCATTTATCATAATTTATTTTACCACAAACAATAAAATTTTAAGGGCATCTACTTTATGAGTGTCAGCAAGGGTTACTGATACCTTACATGAAAAAAATCTTAAATGTTGTTTTGCATTAATAAACTTGGATAACAGCATCTTTTTTCAACAGATCTTGAAATATTACATGCCCTGACCTTGTACCATAAGATGATAAGAGGAGAAACGAAAGAAACCTCAAATCATGCACTTACTTATTCAATGTGAGGTCAAGGATGAATTTAGAGCCAAAGGCCTCAATCTGGAAACTTGCCTGGGCCAGATGTACAGCCTGTAAACAGAAGCACACAGTTGAGAAAATATTCACTGAGTTTTATATATAATAAACGTGACTGTGAAAAACAAAGTTACGGAAAACACGCTTATTTTCAGCAACCTCATGGTCATATGAAAATTTTTGCCCATGTACCAAATTCTGATTCAAAAGCATTTTCCTTTTTAGAGGGAAGCAAATGGTATCTGAAAAGCTTTCAAATACACACTCATCTCTCTCAAAAAGAAAACAAAAAGGAAAAAAGTTTCACACAAATGTCTGTATTTTGCCATAACCAGATGGCTATGTAACAAAGGCATAAGTAATGTAGTATACTGTTCTTTTAATGAAGTTATTGCAATCATTCCCTTTAAAAGGCCGAAATAACTAAAGCATTTGTAATACACACTTTCGAATATGAAAATCATGGCAAGACTCATAAAATACATTATGAAAAACTCCTTCAAAATAATCCCTTCAAAATTAATGGCTTTATACTTGGCACTGTAGCTAAACCGGTATAAAGAATACTGACATTGGTCAACATACAACAAATCAATGTTGCCTTGCTTGTGAGGATATCCAGTACTTGTAAGATAAATTGTATTCTTTATTCTTTTCTATACTGTAATAACTGTAGCAAAAGATATTTAAAACATGCTTATCTGTTTTAAATGAAAAATAGGCAGATGATAAGAGATGATCCAAGAACTTCTTTTTGTGAAGACGCCGTTCCAGCAGGGTGGAAGAGATTAGATCTGAATTTCATAGCATCTTTCCTGACAATGTTCTAATCAAATCATGCTTACTTATACACTAATTTGATACAGTATTAATAATTACACGAAGTTGGAATATTACAGCTAAGCCTGTTAGTAAAAAGACAAAAATATTCCCTATTTTTTATTAAACACCACAATTAATCTTCAGGTATGCCACAGAAAATATATCAAATTCCAGCTGATTTACAGCATAACTTAAATTATATGAAGGTTAGCTTTTATGCCACATAGTTCTGTTCTCCTTTGGAAATTTCTCCACAAAGGAAAAGCCCTTCACGTTTCTCTTCCAATTTTCCCTGTACTACACAAAGAAGCACCAGTATTCATCTTCTTTCTCAGCAAAGTTATTCATCATCTTTCAGAAAATTCCTCAATATAATTTTTTTAAGTCGCTATTGTGATTAAAATCAACTGTGACATTTCCTGTATTACTTTATCATTCTTTGCTGCCAGAATTATCACTTCCCTTTCAATAGAGTCACAGAGCTTTGTTGTCAAGCTTCTTTTTTTAAAAATGAAAGTCATGTACTTAGAAAATATTTTAAATACCTTTAATGCCATTAAACAATCTTAGCTAAAGCCTAGTTTTGGTTATTAAAAAATGCAGCAACTCTAAATGAGAATTTAAAAAAAAATATTCATAGCTGATATCTAATATCATGTAGAAGCAAACCAATACTAAGCTTTCTCTCTGTTCTATTTTTTGGTAAATGTATATTGTTGTCTCACCAATTTGCTAATATCAGCCTAGCAGAACTGAGTTTACAGCTGCTCTGAGTCAGCAGAGCAAAACAGTTTAAGTATAAACACAAATAGGTGGCATGATCAGAGAGACTCTGCTAGCATATGCATTAAGAAAAAAAAAAAAAAAAAAGGTATGTCAGGTTAAATACATGCCTAGCAGGAGAGGCTTTTCAGCCCCAAATCCATTTTATTTTAAAGTGAAATCAAGGAACAAGTATCACAAGGAGCTTTCCAAGGACCTGCTCATGACAAAAACCTTATTATGTTTTCAAAACATGCAGGTATTAATTTAATTTTTTAGAACACGAAAATTTGTTACAGGAAAAGGGCTCAAATTAGTTTTATGCCATTAAGATTCCACTTATGAGTTACACAAGCTACTGCTTTGAATCTCCTTCACATATAACATTTACCTAAAAGGATGTGTCTTCATTCATATGCCACAAACAAGATGTCAGGGTTAAGTATCTGCAAAATTTACAAGAGCATGAACTATTCCATTAAGATCATTCTGAAACATGAGAAATCTCTCCCTAGGCATCAGCTACTGATTTTAGTGACAGGTAGATGGATGACTAGTCTGATCTACTATAGCTTTTCTATTGTCCAGTCAAACCTGTTAAGTTATACTGATGTATCCCCCTTCAATTTTCTAAGCTATGAATCATGAATTCGTTATCTTTCTGCAATTTCAAATTGTTAAAGTTATTTTTTCTTGGTTTGCAAAAAAGCCCTTCCTCTTGTAGAATTACATACAGCAACATTGCTATTTCTGAAAACAACTACTTCTGTGTTTAAAAACGCTCCTTGCTATCTAACAGATGCAGCCTGTACACAAAAGCAATTGATGCAAAGCAGCTGACACTAATTTGATGACCTGTAACAGGGCATGTTCTCCACCAAGATCAACTCAAACCACTGGTTACAAAAAGATTTTAAACGCCTGCAGTTTAGCAAAAGCACTGTTTTAAATTCAGGTGAATGCAATACACTGCTCCTGCAACGAAGACAAATTCTCTTAAGCCAGTTCAACAATGGATAACCATCTCCAAAAGCCAGAAGCCAGCTGAACGTAATGAGACTAAATATCTAATCCTGAAACTGACTATTTTCCTGCAGTAAGTTAAGCACAGAACGCTACCAGTGAATTATCACCAGGTGTTTTAAGCATTACAATCATCATGTACCACAATGATGGGAGGAAACACTGCAGAAAAGTATCTGCAATTCTGTTAACCACCTTATAATTTCACTGTATTCTCTCATCGGCTACTGTGTAATACAAATATCCAAAGTATAATCTGAAATACTGTGTTCTTCTCATTGGCATAGAAGTATAAATTCAAATAAGAATATAATGTAGACCAGCATGTATTTTGAAGACTATACATATTTTTGCAGGAAAAATATTAAACATCTTCTTGTATGTCTTGCACACATGCAAAGGCTCACACCTGCATATTTACATAAAGAGGAGACCAAGTTCCTTTGTCTGTGCTTGCTTCTCACCCAAAAACTTGTGCAGAGGTTCCTGCTTTGACAGCTATAGCCTATTCCAATGGCAAAGCTCCAAAACTATATAAAGTTTTTCTTCAGCAAAGACTTGCTGATGATGTATAGAGATGTGGGTTGAAAAAAGGTCTGAGTCTTTCAAATTATTCCTGTCCTCATACCCAAATTTTAGGAGGGAAAGAAAAAAGTTGTGGGTTTTTTTTTTTTCCCCTGTTCTGGAAGCTCAAATTACTGTGTAGTCATTGTAATAAGAGATTCTTCATACTAAGGACATTCTAAGAGTGCTATAGCTGCTTATGCAAAGTAGTAGCTCTCTGAGTTTTTTTCCAAGCTATAAATCCCTATATACAAAGAATTCCAGTTTCTTTCAAATCAGTCTTTCAAATTAGGTTACAGCATGCTTCAATATAAAAATGGCTGTAACAGGAATCTCAGTTCTACTGATCTATGTCACAACTTGAATCCTTTCATTGTTTTCATTATCCTATTTGGGCATCATTTGTGGATAATTTACTTTTTTCAGACTTTCAGGAAATTTACAATCATCACCAAAAAACTACTATATTGGTTTTACTTTCTTCACACTAAAACTATGCCCAATGCAATAATGTATTACTCCTTCAAAAATACAAAGTTATGTCACAAGTCTTTAAACAAAAGTAACAGCATTATTTAATTGACTGATGGAGCTGTGAGTCTTTTCCTCTATTCATACAGACAAAATCTCAAAAGGACAAGTTCATTGCCTTTAGAAATCTATTTTTGCATACAGTTCTGCTGACTAAAATAATGGCCAAAAGCTACCTCTCTCAGTTTAGAAGCTGAGCAAGGGGTTTCATCCCTGTCATTATGGAAATAGAAATGTAAGTCAGATTTAGATGGATTTTACACCACCAAAACAGCTTTTTGCTCTAGACCCTCATTCTAATAATAGCCTAAGTTTGGTCACAAGTCAGCATGACTTACTCAATGTTAGTTCATAATCCTGCTTTTAGCTTGTTGGCTTATCCTCAGACCCCATACAGAAACCATTCCCTCTTCTAGCATTTGGTTACATTCTGCTGCATGGCACATCCACCAAAACAACCTTCTACTACTCCCTGGAAATAAGGCATTTCATATAGAAACAGAATACGTAAATATCCCAGCAGCACATGAAAACTGATGTTCAAAACACACAGCATTTCAGAAAACCTCCTGTTAATGATTTGTCTCTGGACTTTAAGAATAGAGGAGTTACTTTGATGCACTTGAACTCCAAGCCTTGAAGACTGTTCTTTGAAAGAAAGGCTGCGGGCATGTGAAAAAAGACCCAGGCCTGCCTCTGGAAGCAATCCTACTGGCCCTGGGGGCCAGAAATCATCATTCTCCCCCAGCATGGCAATACTTAGATACCCTTCTGTAGTAACACTGGCCTCCAAAGCCATATCCCTCTCGAGGATTTTTTTAATAAGACTCCACAAAGGAGTGCATCCCTACCTTGGGCCACTTTTCTGCAGTACCCAGCTTCCCACAGATACTAGAAAACCGATAAACTTAATTCATTTCTATTTCAGAGCAAGGCATAACAAGTACAAGTGTTCTGCTACCTAACACTTAGGAAATTAAACCTTTTATAGGTTATTGTGTGAAACTCATGAGAGGACCCAGAAATACATCTTTTAAAAAAAAGATTTAAAAAGTTGTAGAAATAACATGACCCATATTTCAGCTAAGAAACAAAGATCTAGATGTAGCTGAAGTTGGTATAAGGAAAATCTCCTACTCCCAGAAAGCAAAGAAAGAAAGACCAATTTCAATCCTCCTGTTAGTAACTACTGAAGACAGACAAGATGAGCCTTCTGCATTAATACAAATTCAATATAGAACAGAGAAAAAATACGAAGTACACACAATCTTCCATTTACAAGTCAAACTGAAGCTGCACCAGAGAAAGATCAGGAAAGAAGGAAAAAAAAAGGCAAAGTCAGCTGAAATACTACAAAGATTCTACAACAATCTAATACATATAAGCCACATGGACTTCATTCATTATTTTGACAAGTTCTCATTACATGGGGATTAAAAGTGAAACCATGGCCTATAATAGGCCTCTAAAGGGAAGATTAACCAGTGCATAGGATTTTTATCTGGATTTTAGTAAAAATTCACATGATGCCACCTCTTAAGAGTTTACCAATTGTGACCTTTGATCTTTTGCAAAAAAAAAAGAAAATCTGCTTTTTCTGCAACACCACTTCCTTTTAAATGGAAAAGAATTATTTTCCTTCATCTTAAGAATGCTTTCCTGCTCAACTTTCATATGCTGCATACTAAAATAACTGAGATGGCACTGTATCTTTAAAGCAAGGCAATATAGCAAAAATTATTGCATTCACCTGGCAGGAGTATTTTCTTTATGTAAATGGCAAACTGCTGACATGATCAGAAACACCTGGAGTTCCACCCCATGAAAAATAGCTCAAAAGAAATCAAACTTTTTGGGGGAATGTGGAACATCTTCATAGTTAAAAGTACTCTTCCTTATTTTTTCTGCTTTATGATCTGCAAAACAGTTTTCCTAATACCTCTCTCCTCCCCAAAATTATATTACAAGCTTATAATTATGTATGAAGAGACAGCTTCTTTACAGCTCCTAAAAACTTATGATTCAGAAACTGTCCAGCAGATACAGTCTGCCTTCATATGCATCCAGTTTGAGCTATTTGCCACTCAAAATTTGCTAAGGTTGCCCTCAGCTGAGTTTGTCCAGCAATCCTATTTATGTTCAAACATCTTGCATTGCAGGATTTTTCCTTCTGCTGGCCACTGTAAGGACTTGCTCCAAGCCTTCTGTGACAAGTTGTGCTCCATGCAGTCTTCCTGCTAGCTCTTAAAAATTATGTGTATGAAGCCTGTGAATATGAACCAAAGCAGTTATCCGGTTCAATAAAGAGACTACCTTCAAAACACTACCTCCACCTGCAGAAGTTTAAAAAAGACAGAACACAGGTGACTCAGACCTCTTCATCAAGTTTAAGGATACCTGTGAGCTTCTTCAGTGTGTTTTTATAAATAGATGCTCATTTTTGAGCATTTTGCACTAAAAATAACTTCAGAAGAACTCAAAACCAGCTAGCCTCAATTCAACTATGAGGAAACAGGTAGACAGAATTTAGAGTTTTCAAGCATCAAGTACTTAAAATCTGCCTTTTTAAGAGCATAAAGCTAAAATAAAGTATATACTAAAACTCTGTCCCCCTTGGAGATAGATCACTTTGTCAAAACTGTGGTGAACATTTCTTTCTTTTAATAGTGATAAAAAGCTTTTGCCAAGAAGAAGGAATGAGAGAGGGTCTTGATCACATACACCTTCTCAATATGATGACATTTCACCAAAAGTGGATAGAGAGAACCAGTGCTAAGAAAGTAACTTATTATTGATGGGGTTTTTAATTCTCAGATACACTGTTTTCTCTCCAGTGTTTAATTTCTACCAAGATTTTGTGAAGAATGTTGCAGATCCTTTTGGGACATGACGTTTAAAATACATTTTAAATAATTTTACATAATTATATTTCTCCAACTTCGCCTCTTTCTTCCCACATGCACACCACTTCCTCTAGTCTCAACCTCTCCTGGTAGTGACTCAGCATTTCTGAGGCATTCAGGCCTAATCCCACAAACTGGCCATATTACATTATTCTGATCACTATAGAGAAATTCCACAGAAAGGAGTCTACTGAACCTTATCCATAGCTAGAGACTGTTTCCACACCATATGCCTATAAATGGCATATTAAGGTTGACAAGAAAATACAAGGTTAGAAGGTATGGTCCCAAGAACAGTAAAAGAACAACAAAAACATTTTTCCTCAACATTTTCCACTCTATACACATATAAGGCTGTTTTAACTTTTTTCACATGGTGTTAAAAAATCTAAATACAGATGTCTCTCTTTACCTAACTATAAAGGTATTTTGGTTACTTTTCTTCATTACCAATGTAAGAGACATCAAAATCTCACGAGTAGGATTTATTACATTATAGCATTTCTTTTAATTCTGAGGAAGGATAAAAGCCATTAATGAAAAGTCAAAAGTCAAAAATTAAGTCAAAACCAACCCCTGGGTATATTTCACAGTCAACTGCATTGTTTTGTTTATGAGTTGTTTGGGTTATTTTCCTCTTACACCTTCCAGACTTCCCCCAAGTCCCAATCATTGCTCTATAGAAAAGATTATAGCAAACATTGAACAGAAGAAAATAATATAATAACAAATATTTTACTTGTTGTAAAGTACATGAAAGGACAAAGAATTTACATAATGCAAGGAAAGGCACAAGATGCAAGTTGGGGTGAATATGACAGGTATGACGATCTGGAAGCAAGACATACAAAAATTCATCCAGACAATGAACATAATCAGTTCTTTCCTTCAATTACATACAAACAATAAATATAAAACAACAGAAATTTCATTCCAGAAGAATGAAGTCAACATAATGTCACTCTCCATGATGGCCCAGGATTAAGGAACTCTTCTGTGGGAAAAACTGCAGCATTAGCATTCCCTGCACTTAAAAGGGACACAGTGAGTAGAAAGAAGATCCACTTTACACTATAGTCAGCAGCAAGCATGCCCAAGGAAATCAATACCAATTCTGTCAGCACTGATTTCTGCAGAGCTTTACTCTAACATGGAGATACAAAGTAGGGCATGTGAAGGAACAGCAATGTTCTCATGGACAGTGCTGGGTAAGCGTAGAGATTGGTGGACTGGATTGTCCCCTATGGATTTCAAAAAAACCCCACATACAGCAACATGGAGCGAGTATCATTCCCAAAGGCAAGTCTGCAAGCACTTGTAAATCCCTTTCTTCCCAAGAGGGTAACTGCAAGACCTTAGCGTTTTAAGTGTATTTAAAAGAGTGGTCTAACTTGAAAGAGTATAAAGTCTGAATGTGATTTTCCCTTAAGTAGCCCCAACAAACAAAAAGCTTTTCTGTGCCAACTATAACATATTGGTGTATTGAGATGCATCCAAAGGCACACACCAGTATCCCTATTCAATAAGCCAGAGAGCAATCTTTCTTCCTGTTAAAACCTAAAACCTATAGAGCTATCTCAACTTTTTTTTTCAAAGATTATTCAGTACCTTCTTATTAATTCCACATCCAAAATGGCACATAATCAATATCAATATAAGCACGTAGAACATATTAAATTCACTGTCTAAAGTTTCAAGAGAAATGCTATTCAATAGGTATAAGCTCCATTATAGCTAAATCCTTCAGTAACATCATACACACTGATTTGCTTTGTTGTCTTTTTCCTACCATTGTAATCTCTTTATATTCAAACCCTCTTTATCTTCACTTTATCTTTTACCCTGCAGGAAGAAATAATTATTTAAATAACGATTTATAAAAATAGGATTAAATAAATTCAAAAGGTACTAAGTGATATAGACAGGCTTATTTCTTTACAGTTTCTTTAAAGTTATTCCACAAAACCAAAGTTTGTTCAACTCCATACAATTTCAGGGAAAAGAGAAAAGAAACCAAACAAACAAACACCCCCCCACCACTGACTAGCTGCATCCATACAAAATAGATCTAATATTCTATTAAAAATGAAGCATGCAAGTACAGTTTGACAAAAAAATTGGTAACACTTTACAGTGGTCTTCACTGGCCATACAGTGGCAGGAAATGAATGCTAATTTATTAGGCAGTGCCTGGCACACTCAAAGCTAAGTAACTCAATGCTGCAAGTTTAGGATTCCAAAGAAGCTCCCTATGCAGACACTTTTGCAGAGCTATTTTGGAAGAAACATTTTGTTGACTGTGGTGTACCAAAAGTGGAGACATCAGAATCTGTGTTGATTAGCCAAGTCAACTTCACCTAATTCTCATTTTTATCTACAGTTCAGTTTCTGAACCATTCTGAAAGTCAAAATAATTATTTTTAAGTTAACACAAGGGAAATTACATTCTTGTTTAATTACATGTACTCCTTTAACTCCTAAAAATTGTGGTAGGGACCACCATTAAGTCCTGAATATCTACAGATTAAAACAAACACAGTTTCACAATACATATCACTGTTTTGAAAAAATCTGCAGATAATCCTATCTTTACCCTACCTTGTCATGTTTCTGCTGGTGCCTTGTCCTGGTGTCCAGGATGTGGTAAGGGGTCTCAGAGTCTCTGTTGATGTAATAGATTAGTCTTGAAGGCAGTGTGATTTCTTTCTGGATTGCATTGCTGTAGCTATTATTTTTACTGTTACTGCTGTTACTCTGTTGAAATGTATTCTCTTCATCTGCCAGTACTTCCTCTATCCCGCCTGCTGTTTCATTCCAGTGCAGGCCTGGGGAAGAAAGATATGCCAGCCATAAATTCCATGGCAGAATGTGTTTGTTTCCATGAAAAAGCTACATATTTTCTTGCAGTTTTCTAACATTTTACTAATCACTCAAGCAAACAAAAAGATAGCTTACTCATTGAGCTAAATTTAATTCATTATTCACACATCAAATGGTTTCAGAAATAACGTTATTTATTTAATTGCATATACATTTTCATATGCAGCCATAGATTATAAATATTTTAATACCTCTCAACCTTCAGGAAGAAAAAAAAAACAGCTTAATGGATATGTAGTTACCTCCTGTCCCCTCTTGGATAGCTACATGCTTTCACAAAAAAAAAAAAAACAACCCAAAAAAATCTTCAAAAAGCTAAGAATGCTCCCCGTGTTGCTAACATACACTGAATTCAAAGTCCATGTGCACTGAATGCTAAACTTCCTATTATATAAAGGGAATTGATTACTTCTTGTAACTTTGACAAGAGCCCGTTTCTTCAGTAGCAGCTTTTGAAATGAAATCCTGTATCTTTCCTCATTAAAATTTCAAGCTAGTCAATCAACGCGATGTAACAACATCATAATATTACAACGTAACGGCAATGCACTAACAATAATAACACGATGCACAGACAGACTGCATTCAGAACATTCCACATATCACCTATAGGCAACCAAGAGCAAATAAACAACAAAGCACACACAAAAATCCGACCCCAAGATAACGAATCAGCGGATCGCCGTCCACACGCACCGTGACACATACAAAGCCCACCGAAGCTTTTTGCGTCGCATCCCTCAGCGGCGTCTTTCCACGCACAGCATCCCTACCCAACACACTGCAGCACCGGCACCGCACGTACCTCTCTTTTGTGCAAGCAAGCAAGCCAAGGAAATGTTAACGGAGCCGCGGGGTGACACACGCCGACACAGACACGTACACAGAGCCGGGAGAGGGAAGGGAGGAGGGAACGGCTGAGGGGAAATGGATGTTGCCGGGGTCTATCGCGGGGGACAGCAGACACCTCAGGCACCCGCACCCCCGCCATACCCACCGGCGGCCGCTGCAGCCGCGCGGGCCCGGGGGCAGGAGGAGCCATGGAGGAGCAGGAGCAGCGAGACGAGGCGGCCGAGGAGCGGCAGGAGCGCGGGGCGGCGGCGGCCGCCGCAGCCAGGCTGCCGCAGGGAGTTGCTGCCGGGCGGCTTCATGGCTCATAGCGCCCCGGGGCGGGGGGGCAGCGCGGCACAGCGCTCACGGTCGGCGGGCTGCGCCCGGGGGGCGCGGGCGGAGCGGCGCGGACGGGTCCCCGCAGCGGCACCGCCCGTGCGGCTCCCGCCGCCGCCGCCGCGAGGGACACAGCGGCACCTCAGCGCGGGGGCGGGCGGGTCCCCGCAGCGGCACCGCCCGTGCGGCTCCCGCCGCCGCCGCCGTGAGGGACACACCGGCACCGCCTCGACACCTCAGCGCGGGGGCGGCCGGGCGGCGGCGCGCGCGCACCTTCCGCGCCCGCCCCCAGTGGCGCGGCCCCGCGCACGCGCGCTCGGGCCGGGCGGGGCGGCGGCCGCTGTCCGATGTGCTGCTGCTGCTGCCCGCGGCACCGGCGGGACGCGGCTCTCGGGCGCCTGTCGCGGTGCCGCCGCCCGCCCTGCAGCCCAGAGCGGGGTGCTGCCTGCCCGCGGGGTGACCGCCGTCAGCTGCGCGCACAGCTGCGCCGGGCCGCGGCCGAACGGGCTGAGGCGGCAGCTGGGAGCCGGTGCGCGACTGCCCGCGGCGCGGCCCACGCACCTCTCCCCTGACGTGGGCACAGCTGCAACCAGCTGGGTTTAGGAATTATTTCAAAGAACTTTCACGCAGAGCGAAATTACTTTGAAATCCGTCAGCCCTGAGCAAAGTTCGGAAGTCTCCGGAGACGCTGAACAGCAGCAGGGGCAGCTTGTTCTCCTGAGAGCAGGGCGGGCCGGTCTTCGCGCCCCGGGCAGCTCTGCAGGTTGAGCTGGTTCAGGGCTGGCAGTCCCCAGCTACCGCAGGGGGATGCATGAGCAGCCCCTGCTCCCGAGGGTTGTGCGGAGCTTCAGGCTTCCCCCTTTCCTCCCTCCCAAGGCCTCCAGCTAACAGCTCTGTTTCTTGCATCCCCCCAGCGTTCTCTTGGCTCCCTGGGACCCGCTGATCCTTACTGACTGCAGCTAACCCCTGCAATGAAAGGGGGTGGAGGCGAGAACCAAATGTTACCGAAAAAAGGTGTACATATATTACAAAGAAAATGGATATGTGTACAATAAACCAAGAGGAGGACTGCAGAGAGGTGCGTGGCCAGGTTCTGACCTGGTGTAAATCCACTCTGCTATGCTGTGTTCAGCAGCAGACAGTCTGGACTGCAAACAGAAGGATCAGTGCATTTCTGTGCAGTGAAAATACCTCTCATACTTCCAGTCCAGTATGCCTGGGGTGAACCACCAACATGTAGAATAGTTGCAAAGATAAAAATAACTTCAAAGAGACATGAGGAGATGAATCTGCTGTTTTGTATTCATTCCGTGTCTTCAGGAGTCAGAAAACCTGAGTTCAGAGACAAGTTTAGATATGGAGTTCTTAGCAAACATTTTGCCCAGCAGACTTCTAATACCCAAGAACAGATATGTTTTATTTTGGTGCAAGTCTTGCTGCTGAGGAAATAAAGATGTTTCTCTCTCTCTCTCTCTTTTTTTTTTTTTTTTTTTTTTTTTTTTTTTTCTCTCTCTGGATATTGCTTTTTATTTGTCAGTTTATGCCTTCTAATCTGAGTCTGCATACCACCTGGATTTCCAGAAAGATAGGTCGTGTTCTGTTTCACATAATTTTCTCTACATTCTAGCCTGACTTCATTATCATTGTTAATTTAGCAAATATGAGCAGTTTTACAGGTCATTACCATGCAGACTACATTATAACAGTAAAATTACTAGGGTTTTTTAAAAATAATTCTGAATTCTCATGCTGGTTAAATAGATGCTGCTTATGGAAACTCAAAATCTAGGTGTGTAGCAGCAGACAAACACTTTGAAAAGAAAGATCTATGGAATTGCCAGGGGTAAGAAAAAAGTATAAAATGTGCTTAGGATTTCACTGTTGTATAGGTCTAATGAGAAAGCTATACCAGTTTTCTACATAAAATGGTCTTCCTCAATCTCACATTTTCAGGCATTTTCCATGCAGCCCACCCAGTCCAGCTGTTCCTCATCATTAGATATCACTAGAATATTTCAAACAACAGCAGCTCATATTTCTTCCCAGAAATATATAAACAGAACAAAGGATCAGTTATGTCAGTACAGTCAGATCTAAAATAAATACTATTAAAATATTTTAGGAGCAAAGAGAAAAAGAGTAGAATGACCATGACAATTAAAAAAAAAAAAAAAAAAACACAAAAAAACCAAAAAAAACCCCAGAAACTTTCACCACACACAAGAAACAAGTCTAGCAACAATGAATACTAGAAACACCTGCTCTCTGAAACTACTAGGTCTTGAATTGTGGTGGCCAGATTTTGAGGATAGAAAATAATAATTGCTTTTTGTAAAAAGGTGGTCTAGGGCAATGGTTTTCTGAATTTTTTTTAACTCATGTACAAGCCTGCAGCAGAAATAAGCAGCTGAAGAACCATCTAAAGCAGACACGCTTAGTCTCCAAAGCCCTGATGGGCATGTAGCTCAAGCTGTGCCTCATAAACGTGCTAGAAACCTTCAGATGGTCATATACAGTTCACAGAGCATAATCAGCTGAAGATGTATTGTCCTACTACGAATGACAGCTGCTTTCTCTTTTCATTTATTTTTTTTAAACTTCCTTTCAACTTTGAAAGACACTATGATAATCCCAGATAGACTGCACTGCAGATGTCTGAAAACAAAATACCAGAAGCATGGGTTATTGTAGCATCTGTATCCAGTAAAAGAAATTGAAGCATCTAAGTCAGAAGCACACAGGAAACAGCTGACAGCTGGAACTTCAAGACTGGCTGGGGAGCAAATGTGTACCATGCAAGGTATACACATACTTTCCATCAGGGTGTTAAACAGACTTTACATCACAACTTCAGGTGATTGCCCAGAGCTTTCTAATTTCCTCCTCCTTTATCAGGGTGGGGGGCAGTGAGCACAAGGGATGAAATTTCAGTGTCACAACTCAAAAAAGGCTTCACATGCAGAACTGCTGATTATAATCTTGGCTGTTCATATTGATACTGGGTTGTAAGATGTTGGTCCACACTCTGTTAACCCAGCCATAAAGAAGCCAGACTTCCAACACAATCAAATGCCTTTTCTCATGTCACCCGAAAAAAGTCATCACATCCTTGTCCTGGGAAAATCTCTATGTAAAATATGGGCTTAAAGGACTTGTTCCTTACAAAGCATAAATAGTATTGATCCTTCTGAGTGAGCAAAGTAAGACTGTATCTTACTAGAAAATAAAGATAATTTCTAGATTTCAACAGTAGTGTCTTACCTAATATTTATTTCGAGAATCCATGTGACAACTCCTCTAACAAATACGCAAGTGGGATACTCCTGGATATTCCCCACAGACAAAAACTGGTTTTCATTTTAACAGAAAGAGGAACATTTCTGTTGCAGATGAAATATGAAGGAGACAAGTTCAGGAGATGCAAACATGGGTGACTGATTTATCAAAAAGTCTTTGCAAGGATGCCATAAGAACAGATCAAATCTACAACAGTGATGATCATTACAGAGGAGTAAAGCACTAGCATAACCTGTCACTTTGGTAATAACTGGTGATTCCCGCTGGGAAGCTCCAGACTCACCCCGGCTGATGAAAGGTATAAACACCACGGGCTACAGGCAGCACAAACAGCACGGCAGAAGCAGCTATTGCTGAACTCTGCTCCCAGAGAAGGGCAGTAGTCGAATCTGATTCTGATTTACTCACATTACTGCAGCACTAGCAGGCTCAGCTAGGGTCCTGCTGTGCTCTGTGCTGTACACACAGGACAAAATGACAGAGCCCTGTTAAGAGAAATTTCCTTTTAATTTACAGTAGCAAATAGCCCAGCCAATGCTGTAAATAAGAGAAGAAATCTAACAGCTCTAGGAGGGGTACCAAGCATGCTGCAAGTCTAAAAAGTAGTAATTACGCTGGGGACTTTTAACAATAGAAACTCATTAGCTGGCATGTAACTAATGCACACAACCTGTAATCTGCATGCAAAAGAGGGCGGTAGCCATTCTCTGTTTCTCAACAGGGGGCTCACAGTGAAGCTAAAACTGTACTGAAACTTCACGCCACCTATATTTCCTTACTTTGTATCATATGCAATATAAGTATGGATAATTTATACTGAGAAGAAACCTGGTAATTGCAATGAACAATGCATTCCATTAGCATAACTGGTTTTAATCATTCATGTTTGAATACTCACCAATTCTACATGTTCAGCTATTCTTAAAGAGCTACTCAGTAAGTAGAGTAAAAGAAAATATAGCTGTTAGGATTTTTTGTAATTATATGACCATCTCTTGCTACACTTCCCACCACCTAACAGTGCAGCAGCAGCACAGCATTTACTCAGAAAAATCAGTACTTTTCATTTATTCTGTTTATTTTAGCCTCTTTAAATACTTTTCGGTAACTGAGGGGGCAGGAAATGTGAGAAATACATAAGACAGATTCAGGAAGCAGAGCACTGACTCTAGATGGTTCAGAAGCAGACATCACTTTCCAAACTGTGGATCTAACAGAACTGGGTTTCCATTACCCTTCACTTTTCCACTTTTATTTCAACCTCATATACTTTAAAGGAAGAGTTTTCTTCTACTTCATGGTTCAACAGAGCCCTAAAAACAGTTTTCCCATCCATGTACAATAGTGGAACTATGTACAATATTGGACACAACAGTATTTTAAACACAGTAATACTATAGAATAAAATACAGTAAAAAAATTCACTTTTCTCTCAGAACTGTCACTCATTTACTGAGATCTGTGTGCACATCTTCATTAATAACTCTGCTCAGTAGTGGTACTGCACAAATGAACTCTTTTGTGAGTACTGCATGTTCCACCACTCCAGGGTAGAATACACACAGTAATTAGGATATACTTGCCAGCCCTCTCCCCTTAACACTGTGAAATGTTAATGTTAAGGTCAAGTGAAAAAAGTAAAATGATAAAAGAATATATCTTACCAGTGTTCAGCAGGGAAGGAAAGGGAACACAGCTGTGCTGCTAATAGCAAATGGGTCAGAGGGTTTATTAATTGCAGTTCAAATTGCATCCAGGTGAAACTTAAAATCAATCGTTTCATTCTGGATGCAGGAAAAATTATTTTGAAAAACATGCAGACTAATTTCAGAATTAATTCACTGTGTCCTCCTGTATAATTAACTAAGCCTTCATAGCCAAAGGATTTTACAAGGTGTTTAGTAGGATTCCTCAGCAGCATTTAAGCAATTGCATGGAAGAAATTGTACACAAGACACTGCAGTGAGAGGTTATGCTATCAATGGAAATATTCTCACACTAAAAACTCCAGTTATTCACCATATTATCCAAATTATTAATGAGAAAGAGAGCAGCAGCAGAAACATGCTGGTCAATGAGGCTACTTAGAACACATTTGTCAATGGTTCTGATACAGATATACTTAGCAAGTAAAACACATGCTACCAGCAGGGGAAAAAGGGCTGTTCTTCAAACAAGCGAGCACTTCTACCTCTGGCTGTGGCAGCACCCTGCTCCTTGCTAGTTTGTTTCACTCTTGTGAGGTAAAAAGTAAAAATAGTGTCAAGCAAGTAAGATGGGGTGGCAGGGGAAATCTTACTTAGATATGTACTTTGATTTATTTATTCTTCAAAACAAATACATGGAGTTTACATCCCAAGCATTTGCCACAGCTGATCAAACGTTTCTGAGTGGTAGGTTCTAAAACAGCCAAATTGCAGCTATTCCAGTGCAGCCTTGGAACGGGGAGGGATGATGTCATCACTCATTCCCTGACACACTTGCACAGGGGAGAAGGGGACTGCAAGAGATTTCTGGAATCAAGTCCAGCCTGTGGCTATTCCACTGCACAGTTCAGTCCATACATTGCCTTCAAGAGTAACTGGGGAGTTAGTCCTACTACCATTGGAAGGCTGTTTCAGAAGCTCATGGTTAGAATCACTAAGCAATCCTCCTCCTTTCCAGACTGAATTCATTCATGCCCAACAGGAACCCATTTGATCTGGTGCCCCCCTTTTGTTCCTACAGCAACACTAGCACTAATAGCTCATTCCCTCTACTGGTAGAAAGGACCAGGCTCTCAAAGCCTACAGCATGTAAGCCCAAGTGATAGGTGAAAATTTCATGAGACTGAAGTTGAAAATATCTCTCAGCAGAGAGAGGCCCCGAAGAGTAAAGGCTGCATTAGCCTGAGAAACTGAAGGAATATGGCCATGCCAGTACAACACGTGCTTGAGCTACTAAACCTCACTGGGAAAAGGAGCTTACTATCTATAGCTACTACTGCTTGGAGGATGGTTCACTGGGTGTGGACACACAGAATTTAAAGGTGTTACAGTTGCTTTTCTAATGTTCACCCCACAGTAGAAACATTCTTCCTTCAATAATTGGCAGGTGCTGAGGTGCTGCTCAGGTATGCAGTCTTGCATTCAAGAGAGACACCTCTGCTGCTGCTGTCCTCACTGCTCTCATATTATGCTATAAAAGGTAGGTAAAAATGCTAAGAAGTGGCAATGCTCATCACATGAGGAAAATCCTGGTGTTTCCAAAAAATGCAGCTCTATGAAACAGGCAGAAAACCCCCCAAAACCTGTTATATCAAATTAGGCATCCTGCCTTTTCTTCATAGACAAATTTGGACCAGTTTCCCTGCTCTTTCCCTAATTAGGCATAGAGATGAATCAGACATGAAACCTGCTACCCTAAAAGATTCTTATTTGATGCTGTATCTAGGCTTTGGCACTGATTCCCCTGAATAGCCTAAAACATTTAACCATCATTTCTCTAGGGAGATGGTCTGAATTTTTCAGAAAAATCAGTGCAAAGTATTATCAAATTGTTGCACTAAAGCCTTAGGGTGTCCCCAACACCCCAAATGAGTTATATATGAGTTACTAAAATACATTTTTTATCACAAAAGTATCTTGCAATATGGGACATGGATTACAGATTGGTTTCTCCACACCAAAGATCTTCTAAACATTCTAATTTCCTTATAAGTTTTATATACAACCAAAGAAAGTCCTCTTTCAGCTTCTCCCTGCCAGTCATTCTGGACCTATGGATTCCCAAATCTTAGAGGTTAGTTACAGATCTGGTCATTCTCATGGCCCATCTGTCAAAGAGAGCATCAATGTAGTTGTTTTGTAACATTACATTAAAATTATGCACAGACCCCAGTGAATGTTTTGCATAATTCCTCCTATTAATTTCTTGCTTCCTAAGGAAGCTCAAGTAAATTTTCAATCTCCCAAAGCACAGAAAGGATCATGACACAACAATATTTTACTGCTTTACCAGACTGGAGCTGCCAGTGCCATAATGCAGCAGATAATTCAGGGGGTTACTTCTTCTGCTTTATCATTGCTGCACAAATGCAAATAAGATCCAAAAAGTCTCTCCCCAATGGAGTATGCACCCCTCAGGCTTCATGTTAATTTTCTGGACAAAAATCTCAGCCACAAATTTTTAGAGCACAAAAAACCTGAAGTCCTCACCAGCATGAAAAAGGGTACTCCTCTTTCACACCCACAGGAGCCACACACAGCTCTCCTGTGTGGATTGTCATGTCAAGAACCCACTCCTGGGGGATGTGAAATTATGTCCTTTACCCTGCTGCTTTCATTTTTCCTTTCACCCACATGAACTCACACTTAGTCACCCTTCAAAGATCTTATTATTTCTCTATAAGCATATGTTCCCGATGGTTTTCTGGAATTGCTTATCCCACTAGTTAACCACAAGTTTAAACACACATTATTATTTGTTGTTACTATGGAAATGCAGCATGTTTTTTAAGTCACCCTTGGAAATTAAAGAAGCACAATTTTATTCTCCACAGAGTACCTTTGTAGCACACATGATTGAAAAACTGCTACTTTTCCTAAATCCCCCACTGCCAAAAACCACGTTTATTATTCAAAACCCATAGTTCAAAAATAATTTTTCTATTATTTCTTATAAAACTGCTTCTTATGAGGAATTAATTAACTTGCTTTTCTCTCTTAAATTCCATCCGTATCTTATGACTAAGAAATGTTCCAACATTAATCACCTTTCAGTTTCTCATCTCTTCATCCCGTTTTTTACATGTGGACACCAGAAGCGCCATAAATAAAGAAGAAGGCAGCTTCTTTTCTTAAGCTTTTTGCCTTGAGAAACCAAAGGCAAAAATGTTTAATGATGGCAGAACAATTTCTTGGTGCAGATAAGCACAAGGGGCATCGCACAGTTGTCTGTGCACACAGGTGCCAGCTTCTGCTCGAAGAGAAGACATCACCAAAAGCAGTCCATATCTATAATTCAGGTTTAGTTGCACCATCTACAGTACCACAGTTAAAGAATTTCACATAAATAATAAGAAAACCATAGGAATGCATTAACTTGCAGCAGAAAATGTTTGCTTACTGCAAGCAACTCCAGAAAATTAGCTGTTCCTACTTGTAGCTGAAAAGGACTGGTTTGCTGATAATCAAAACACTCCAAGCATCAAGTACCTAAACAAGAACCAAATTTTTTTTTAAAATCTCACCACTAATGAAATGGGATTTCAGACCAAATAGTATTCCTATATCAAATACATACACAAAACTTGGATCATGGGGTTGCAAAATAAAGTATTTACTCAGAGAAACTTGAATTATCCTTAATTTTTATTACAGTTCTCATGTGCTGATAATGCATGCGGAGCTTGGATTGCAAAAGAATTTCTTAAATACATAAACAAATATGCTTCAGATGGCAGAGCTTGGTGGATAAGAACATTAAACAGCAGGGGAACATGCCCAAAGGTACCAAACAGATCAACTACACAGTCTAAAGGAAAGTCTGACCTCTGCTGGCCAAGGGCATTTCAAGGCCCTTCTCACTCGACAGTGTTTTCCCTCCTGTTTGGGTTTTTTTAAAAACATTATTTTAGCCGCATCCCAAAATTTATGGTGCTCTCCAACATAGTTGCATAATCCATGAAACTTCCAAAGAGAGGTTTACCAAAGAGATACTTCTGAGAACAAAATATCTCTTTTTGCTCATTCTGCTTACAGATAAATTGACTTTTCCTGTAGAAGAGAAAACTGCTCTTAAACAGCCTTTAGCATCCATTGATTCAGGCTCTGCTTAAGCAATACAACAGTATATCACAACATTATACCACCTCCAAACTCTAAGAGGGAAATAACAGTAGCTGAACAGATGCAGACAAGGAGCATCACTGTAATACAATAATAAAATAATTCCTAGATCAAAACCCATGTGATCAGAATTGTAGTATTTCTTTCCCATTATTTTGTTAAGTAACAATCACAAGAAAGCCATGCAATTCTATTTCTGCTTCAGGAAGTCTGGCCTCTCAATAGTTCAATTCAAAACGTCAGCCTGTGTTATGCTGGCTAAAAATGACCTTATTTTCTTGAGCCTAATTGTTTTAAACCTGACCTTCCCAATCTATACTGCAACCGAGCACCCAGATCAGTGTAAAAAAGGAGACTGGTTACCTCCTAGGAGGTACCACACTTGAAACCTCCCTCTCTCTGGTTTTCAAGTGAATTTAGTTATTTCTATTTTGAGAACAGCCCTTACAGATATGGGCATATGGTAACAGCCCTCAGTCTGGGCTTAGATAAGATACAAATAGTCTTCCAGTGACATTTAAATGCAGGTTTCTGGAACCCTTTTTGGTCACAGACAAATGTGTTAAGGCAACCAGTTGTAGAGCCAAAACTAGAATCTGTACTGGAAGCACTTACGTGCTTATCCAGTCAGGGTAGAAAATGTTATTTGGCTGATATGAGCTGTCATGCAGCTGAACTGAGAGCTCAAATTTAAAATATTCATCATCATCCTAGCAATCTTTTCATCCCCTCCCTTCTCCAAGAGAGCAATGAAGAAACAGCCTTACATTTTCAGAGGTAACTGTTTTACAGAGGGAACATCTTTTGTTGCCAAGCCTGAGTCATCCCTACGGACTCATTTCTCGAAGAAGCATGCACATAGAACTGACAGCAGATCACAAACCATCTCCCAACTTCCATAAAATCTTATCGGTTTTAAAGCAACCTAGTAAAATTAAGACACAGTAACCTTTTCTTTATAGCGGCAAATATTAATAAAACTCTCTGTTACAGTAGTTATGAAGAGGGAAGACTTTTTTATTCATAAAACTAGGTCACTGAGTAAATAACATGCTCACATAACAGGGGTGTGCAGATAGCAAATTTGCCAGCTTGTTACCACAGCTTGGACTGCCCCATTTGCCTCTCAGCTGCTCCCAGTGCAGTTCTGGCACTGGACCTTACAGGGCTCCAGCAGCAGAAACACAGACCAGGAGCAATGACCCCGAGCCTGACAACTTACCCAGGCATTGCTGTGAGCAGAAATGAGACCTTGAGGGGAAAGTGAAAACAGTCAGCACAGAGGCTTTAGCAGCTGGTATGTTAGAGTATTAAGGTGGTAAATAGCAGGTGGTAACAACTTTAACTTCTAAAAAGCACAGATATTGGATAAATAACAATCTTCCTTTGAAGTTTCTTTTGGCCGATGCCACCATATCAGCCAGACCATGTCAGTATTGCCCACATAAAGTGTGAGCAGGGGTGATTCTCCCAGCTGGCTTATGGCCAGAGAAGAACTCCAGGTGCCATCAACCCTCTGGGGACAGGGTTGGGCAGGGGGGCTTATTTGGTGAGAATCTGTTTGGCAGAGTAAATTCCTGGGTAAAAGACTGAGGATGCACAGGGAAAATTGCTAAACACCACACCCAAGACCTGCATGCTTTGGGTCTGAAGGCCTTTGTTGGAAAAACAAAAAGACAAAGGAGTCCCTTGGGTGATTGGTTCCCCCTCCCAGCCCAGAAGGCTCCCACCGCACACTCACAGGTAGGTACGTGAGTCAGGCACTGAGCTCCTTCTCTGGCCCATGGCCATATTCAGGCTCTTCTTTGGAGGAAATCTCATCACCAGTGAAGACGCCGGTCAGCACCTCTGAATTTCCCTGCTCCGGCCAGATCAGGCAGGAGCAGCCCCACAGTAGAATCGCTGTTGCAGCCAGGTCACCTTTGACACTCACTGCCATGTTGAGTGGTTGGGGCAGGGGCAGATAAGGGCTCAGTAAAGGCAGGAGCTGGGCAAGGACAGCCAGGTCTCAGCAGGAGCTAGGACAAGCACTGTCTCCTTTTGTCTTTCTCATCCCTTGGCTTGCTGACATGTCGCTGTTGGAAATGAGGCAGCTGCGAACAAGGAGCTTGGATCAACACTAGGGGTGCCTTCCGTATTTGTACAGCCCTGGAAGGACCTGAGCTCTCTGGGTTACTTTCATGGTAGAAGGTCTCAGGTTTCATTGAGTGATTCTCCCATGTCGGGCAAGCCGGTTTTTCTGACCTCTTTCTGGCTCCTTTACTGCAATGCTTCACTGTCAATTCAATGAAACTGCAATAATGAGACAAGAAGTGCCAAATGCTTATTTGGTAACCCTCCTACCACATCTTTCACAGGTCTCAGATGGCTGTGTCAGGAGGAGACAGAGATAGCCTTTGCTGCCTTTCCTGAAAACTGATTCTGTTTTGATCAAAGCAGTTGTAATCTCTTCCCACTTATCCTGCCAAACCCAAGCTCCACCCAGCATGAATCCTTGGTATGATCTGCATTAGGCTGCCAGCAAGGCCTGTTACTTTTCCAACTGACATTTGGAGATAGTAGAGATTTCTTACCTTTTTTTTTTTTTTTTACATTTTTACTGTAAAGATGTCCTCAAGGAATTTACTCGGCGATCTTTCCATTACATTCTCCAGCAGACATTTCTGCCCCAACAGGAAAGGCAGCTGAATATCTAGAAGGCTCTTTGCTCAAGGCATATAGTAATTAGCATTCCTTGTGCCAGGAGGGAGAGGATTAGACTTTCCCCAGCCATCTGCCGAATATGCATTGCCAATGTCAGAAGAGCATTTTGCTATATAAACAGCACAAAGCATATATCCATATCCAATTTTGAAATTTAGTAATTTTCCATTGAAAATAAAATCTGTTTTTGCACAGAGCAAAGAGGAAAACGGAAATACAACACGGCATATAATAAGACACTGAAAGTGATGTTATTGAATCTTAAATTTTAATTTTGGGCACACTGGCACTAGTTAAAAATGGCCACGTAATGCAAGTTCTCAGAGATTTCACAAACCACCTTCATGACATCCATACTTGTTCAGCATACTTTCAAAAACCTGCTGAATAGGGAAATTGGAACAGTCATGTGAAATGTAAAACATGGATGTCTAAGTTTATTTGGAAAAAGTAAAGCTGTAGGGCCTTGGAGGAAGAGACACCCAAGTTCTCCCAACTCTAATTCTCCCAACACCATTCTTCACCATTTTCAGTTACAACAGACAAGTTGCACTCTGCAGAAAGGTAATTCCATTTTCTGGTGGATTTTGATACACTCTTGCATTATGTTCCATTGCAGTTTGGAGCAAAACAGACTTGTTTTGTTTTCAGTTGGCTAGCAAAGAGGATGGAGCTACAGCTCTGGAAGCCTATGTGTCTTTCCTGTCAGGAAGCTAAGCTGCTCAGGATCTGGCAGACATCATTACAGAGCCTTGTCCATGCTTGACCACACTCCACTAGCCCAGGATTTGGAATTTATGGAT
The DNA here is from genome assembly GCF_009819655.1 of Sylvia atricapilla. Lineage (NCBI taxonomy): Eukaryota > Metazoa > Chordata > Aves > Passeriformes > Sylviidae > Sylvia > Sylvia atricapilla. The sequence continues at coordinate 12,686,268 of NC_089146.1, forward strand.
AACAAATACATTGGTATCCTCCAGGAAAATCATGGGGAACTTAGGAGGAAGGATTTCCAAATATTTAGTTGACAGTAATCCACTTAGCTATTTCCCTACAGCTGGACTTATCTCCTGTCAGGCCTTCAAGCAAAACAAGATCTCAGTGCTTCTCTACCTGCAGCCCCTATTGGAAGTGATAGAAAAGCAGAAGAGAAAGGTGACATACAGCCTACTGCCAACCCATGTCTTGTGTCAAGGCAGAACATACTTATCAGTAAATTAAAATTTAAATATCTGTTTTCCCCTTGCTTCAATATTCACAGCCTACTAGCTCTATCCTGAAATATAATACAAACTTACCAAGAGCTGCTATGCAGCCTCAACATCCACTGGCTTCAGAAGCAGAATATCAAATACACTGCAAGCACCAAACCTGGATGGAGTTCTATGCCTAAAAAGAATGTTTTCTATCTCTAATTTTTGTAATTCCTTTAAAATCTGTACAACAGTTCTGTTAGGCTTCATGAGCCTTGTCACAAGTACAAGCCTTCACACTGGCACATTTTAAAAATAACCAGTGAGTAAGATCCTGCTCTCATTTCTATAAAAACTCCCCTACTGATGATAAAAACTGGTTAATAATTTAACAAAGTAATCCAAGTGTTCTAAAAGTGGTACAGAGCAGTTTATATTTAAAAGAAAATGCTTAGTTATAGGAGATGAATCTCTGAGAGAAGTCTATTATTTAATGCAGAAAACCCTCCCAAAAGCATTTGCATAGACTCCTAAGATCACCTACCCATGGGTAACTGTAGTTTACTGGCTCCTCATGCTGTCTTACTCTCACATTCAGAGAATGGCTCTGCAGAGAAAAGGCTGGCTGCTTACAGACTAAAATATTATCCACAGGCCTTAGTGTAGCTCACCCTATGTAATCCAGATCCACAACTTTACCCAGGCCCCTACAAAGTAAGAGAAGTTGACTCCTTCCAATGCTGACATATTGATCTATAAATCAGAAAGAATTGGAGGGTTTGCATTTCTTTTGTGGATTTGGGAAGATTGCTTGACCCCACATGATCAAGGATCTCCATTTGTGTTGAGTGCCATTTTATTGATGTTCATTTCAGGTTACCTAGCGCCTGATCCTCAAAAATATCAAGCAAATACTTGGACCAGCATCCAAATCATTCAAACTTCTAGCATTAGTCAGCATGGATTTTGATTTGAAACGGAAGGAGGTTAAAACTAGTGAGTACATTTAAAATATTTCTCTCAAGCATTTTACCTTATCTCATTTTTCTAGCCTTTAGAACAAGATAATACCAGTTTCTTACTAAGAAATACTTTCAAGATAAACAACAAATTGGAAATAGAAAAAATAAATATGAATAATTGCATTAGTGCATCCCCACATCCTGTACGATTCATCTTACGGGTAAAGTATAAAAATACTTTTCAGTGGTTTTGACTTACACCTCTATTCCAAAATTTTATAATTTAACAAGGTCGTGTGTTTTGTTTTTGTTTTAATGTATTATTTTTTATTTTTGAGACAAGTTCAAATTTTATAGCCAAATCTATGTATATGGAATACTGAGTTTCTGGATAGCTGAAAGTGAAGCCTGAAAGAAAAATTACAGTTCCAAGGCATTTTCTAATTTGGTTTATAAATAGATGGCTTTGACATGCCACTCACAAAAACAAAGCTATAGTTAGCTTGCCTGGAGCAGCTGCACAGCTGGGAGGAGAACATAGGCTGGCAGCCCGGCTGTGCAGTCGCCTGTGTTGTGATACATACTATCAAAGCACCAGTTAAGAACACAGGAAGAATTAGCATTTTGGCTCGAGGCAGAGAAATAGGAAATGGTCTTTGATTCTACACCGTCCAACACGTAAGCCACTGAAGAAAAGCAAGCTAAATAGATCCTTCATTGGAAGCAGCAGGTAAGAAAATGTAACACAACTCAACTTCTTGGGTTAGGCGGGTAGACTCATGGTGAAATGACTGTGTGCTATAGTTGTAAAGCTTTTCCTCTACTGATAACTGCATATCAAAAAAATTCATATATTTAAGTGAAATGAACAGATATTCTTGGAGTAGGAATAGTGGACTGGATACCTCAGGGAATGGCACATCATGCTTGGGACCTGACCCAGGCTCCTTCCTCGCACTGAAGGTCTTTGCGTTGCCACCAGTGATTTCAGCCCAACCGCATGGATGGATATTCTGCTTTACCTGCAGCGCTCTGGCTCTGAATCAGCACAAAATGTTACAGATTTCAGATACAGCTCAGAAGTAGGTCCCCTTGAACTGACAGAACCTTGCTGATGACAGAAGTTAGCTCTCAGATGATCTGGGCTGTAACTTACTGAATTAATGTCCTATTGCCCTCCGTCAACTGGAACAGATACAGCAACACTAAAGTGTCTTCTGTATTTATTACATTCACATATTCAAACTGCAAAATTAAGAGCCACATCCAAACTTACAGAAATCTCAGTTACTCCAACATAATTTGTTTCAGATCCATCTTTCAATTAGATTTCTCCTAACTGACAAATAAGCTCAATACATGCACAAATATGAATGGATAAAACCTTGTGATGTGACATCATATAGTGAATGCCACCATAAAGGCCTTTCATACCATATGCAACAAATTTTTTTTAATCAAGAAGAGTGTTTCCAGCCTCTCAGTACTTCTTCCAACATTAATTTTCAGGGTAGTAGATGTGTATTTTGCAATTGCAAGAGAAATTCTATGTGCCTTAAGTGACATAATACCAAGAGGCTGAAAAAGAGCAAGTATCCTCCTATGGCCTGCATACAAAAATGATATCTGAGATGCTACATGACCTTCGTTTACACCAAGTCCATTATGTCTAAATATTTACTCTAAAAAAAAAAAAAAAAAAACCACAAAAAACCCTACCACAACGTTTTCTCAACAGAGCAGCCATTCTTAGCATACAAATACCTTCATAATTCATCATTTAGAAAGAAAATTTTTCTTCCTTGAGAGTACAAAGCTGGTACTGTGATACAAATAGTAGTCCACTTCTAAGTGTTAAAAACATGAAAATGAAAGTCAAAGTCAAGTCAACTTGTGCTTGAATTTTACTACTGAGTCCTTCCAAATCCACTTACAGACTGAGAATTTTGACTGTCAAAACATTGCTAAAAGCACAAAGTAGCTCTTTAAAACAATGGTGAAGAAAGGGAAAGCAGAAAAAGAACTCAATCTCATCACAGCTTAAGTATTTCACATAAAATTTCAGAGTGAGTTGCAGACTCATGCCTTCCCCACCCCTTCAGATGTAATTAAAGAATTTTCCAAGTTTCACACAAACTGATGATGGGGAGCTCAGATTTACAAGTCCCTTTTTGGTGACTGTTACTTATTTCCCCCTAAAAACTTAAGAGAAATAAGTATACAAACAAAGAAAAGATACAGCACTCTCATTCTATCTAAGATAGACTAAGACAAGGAACTTAGGCTGATGACAGAGACATGCCACAGTATGCAAACAAAAAGAAAATTAAAACAAAATGTCCTCTTAAAGATAAATTTAGGCATAAAGGGAGGGACAAACATAGCAGGCTCTTATACTGGGAATGTTTGTAATTTCATCTCTCTGATATCTGACACAAATTTATCAAGGTTTTGTTCACAGCAAATTTAAGAGAGAGTGCAGTGGCAAAATGTGCTAATCTAATGTTACTATTCTAACTGTTCTACAAGATTTTTGATCTACATACCTCTATTTTTACAGAGTTGACATCCCTTATCCTTAAGAAAGGAGATAAAGTGACAAAGTAATGAAAGCCTGGGTTTTTGCACAATGCCACTAGCCTGCTTTGGAGAAGGCAATGGCAGCACAAGTCAGCAAAGAGAGCTCTTTTAACTCCCATTCCTCCAGCCCTCCTCATTAAAAGCTATTTAATCGAATTATCAGCAGTGGGACACCAAACAGAGGCTCTTTATGAACACAGGCAAGAAAGTCCATACAAAAAAAGAAGCAAAACAAACAATAAGAAATTTATAGTGCAAAAAAGCTATAAGAAAATAAGTCACAGCAAGTTACCCTGAATGCCATGTTTGTAAACTATTTCTCAAACCAAATTAATACTAAGCGAGTTAGAGCAAAATCTTGGTCTCAATGTAAACCAATACAGAAGTCTCAATCAAGAACAAATGGAGCTAAAAGCAAAAAGAAAAAAAATAAAAGTCATTAAGAGAGCACACCTCAGAAGTATAGACTTGTAACAAAACTATAATTGTAGCACATAAGTATGAAGTTTTTTAGATTTGCAGTCAGCAAACTCACGTAACTACAAATATTCAAGAGAACAATGGAAAAATCTAGTTGGCAGAAAGAAAAAGCAACAAAAATGCAAACAACCCAACTCCTGTTGGATAAAAAGAAGGATCAAGCCTTAGAAAGTTGGCTTAAAGGACTCAATTTGCCACAGAAGCCAGGTAAAACCAGGAAAACCAAACCTCACACAGGTCCTCACTGGCACCTTCACCTTTATGAGCTGGGCTCCCCACTTGAAGAAAACCTCCCCTGGAACAGCTGGGCAATGGTGTCAGTGCCAGCTGCTCCCCACAGCCCCTGTGGACAGCGCCAGCACACCAAGGGACACGTGGCTCGAGCACTGGTCCAGCTGCCACCCAGGGAACAAACGAGCAGAGCATGGTGAAAGGACAAGACGTAGTGAGCACAAACTGAAACACAGGAAACTGTTTAAACATAGAGATAAAAACCTTTTTAACTATGAGGGTGTGGGTTGCCAGGTGCTGGAACTGGTTGCCCACGAAGGCTGTGAAATGTCTGTGCTTGGAGATGCTCAGAATCTGTGGGATGTGGCTGGCCCTGAGCAGCCTGCTCCAGCTGAGCCTGCTGTGAGCAGGGGATTGGAGCAGATGGTCACCAGAGGTGCCTGCCAACCTCAGCCCTTACTGCGCTTCTGTGAGCTTAGGGGAGATGGTGGGAACACAAGGCTTGCCAAAATATAAGTCAGATTGTTGTTGTTTCCCCACACATGCACTAGAATGTGAGTGTCTTACAGGAAAAACTGGTTGAAAATGGTTTCAACTAATTTTTTCCTGTGAATTCAAAATGGTTGTTTTCCAACATACTGTAGAACTCAATGAAACAAAGTAAAAGAGGAGATGACCCACTGGCTTCACAGAGAGCTTGAGAAGGACAGTGTGAGCAAGAAAACAAGACAAAAGGACGAGGGCCGGGCAGAGATGCTTGGCTCCCCTTTACAGTTTCCATGAAAAGGCAGAGGTAGTTATGAAGGCATACGCAATAACTACATAATTACATAAAACCATCTTTGTGATACAGTCAAATGACACTCATCACACCCTACTCTGAGAAAATAAAGATGGAGAACTCTGCATTGCAGATGAATTCCTATTTTAAAATGGTGGTGTGTGAGGGAGGAAAAATAGAAATTTGCTAAGCAGAGAAGTGAGTAGTCTCTGTATAATTCGAAATAAAAATACGTAAAATACTTTTTCATTAGTGGTCTCCTTTGAGCTCTAAAAATAAAAAATATTATGCTTATCAATGAAAAATACACATTTATATTCACAAAAATATAAATGTATCCATGCATTTTTAAAAATATTTTAACACTAATGTCTAAAATAAGAATAATACAGAAGATAATTCTTGGTAATATTAAACACTTAAGAGTTCTTTACATCCACAGAAAGTGCTGTATGAACAGTAACTAATGTGGTAGGTAAAAATATGCTGACTTTGACTCCATTATTACCGACTCCAGATTCAATCAGAACTAGAGTATGTTGGCAATAACTCAGGAAATGACAATTTGCTAAAACAGATCGAAAAATTAAAGCACTAGACACATTTAGAAATCCATAAAATTACTGTCACCAAAAAGTCAGTATGTTTATTTTTAATTATATGCAGATTCCATCTAATGCCAATAAAATGAAAAGTGTTTCTATCATCATTTGGGCAACTCATCATTAGACCTGAATTTCAATAGAGCTCCTATGGCATATGGAGAAATCTGCTGGTAGCCATGTACTAACTTACAACTTTTCTCTTTAGCCTTCAAAAGGATGTACATGCACAATCTTTGTTATAAACATTTCTCCCCTCTTACCAATGGCTGAAAGTATGAAGCAAGCAGCAGTGAAGAGAAGTATTATCCATATACTAAGCAAATAAAAGTAACATACCAGAAGAATGAGTGACGGACTCTGAGCTGCACCACTAGAGGAGTAGATGAATTTTGACAACTGTTTGCCAAGGTTCAGATAAAATAAACACTCAAAAAAACCTCAAAAAACCTTCTCCCAAGCTGAAATTAATTGATCTAGTTCCAATCTAAAACACATATTTAAGTCTTGTGCATCACTTCTACCTCCCTCTTCATCTTAAACCTTCAGTGTAATAAAAAACAAGTCATACACATGCCTTGCATCCACAAGGGATGGAACATGTATGCCAAGGACTCTGCCTTCAGCTTCTCTGTTCATTCTTACAGCACAATCTTCAGGCCAGCACAGTATTTAAGCTCTCTGCATGAGCTAGGAAGGGTGTATTTGGATTCTACAACTTTTTTGCACAATATTAATTGTCACTCAGTAAGCTATAACCAACACTTTTAGATGCACCAGTGCCAAAATTAATGCAGTATGACACAGCAAATACAAGAAGCTGACCAGCTTTAAAATATTGAGGAACAATTCTATTTGAGGACATGTGATACTGAAAAACCTGTTTATGAATCTCAGTATTTGGGAAAAGCTGTTTTTCAGTTTTCCTTAAGGGTAGAACACTGACAAAAAATAACCTAAGTTTAGAAATGCTGAAACTGTTAAATCACAAACTGCAATAATGATATGTTCCTATGTTTCATAAGAAATGCTTCTGCACTCCAAGAAAATAATTATGACTTCCAGAACCATCACAACACAATAATTATAACACTAATTACTCCAGTGAATCCCAAGCCAACTAAAACTGTGCTAGTAATTCCATCATAACTCTCAAAAGCACCAATTTGGACTTGATCTCCCTTATACACTCTATAAGCATATTGTTAATTACTTTTATTTCCCATGAAACTTTGGTTATAGTATCATGTTTGTAATTCCATGTTTAGATGGTTGAACGATTATTTCTTTAGTTTATCATTATTTGATAGCACAATATTAAGTTCATTCAGCCAAATACATAATACACAGCTATTTTCAAGTATGGACTGAAAACTGCAAAGTGTGTCCTGAAATTTTAAGACTTACTTTAGCCTCAGGAACCACATGCCTCTGCCTCTCAGCCATTTACTGTTCTGTGTGCATTGCTCCTGCAAAAGATCACACTGGTTTAAACAGGCACTCCTACAAACAGCAAATCACTACCAACTTTATAGAAGAAGGTATTATACTGTTGAAGGCATTCCAGTAATCTGTTTACCATACTCTTACAAGTATTGTTGCACACAGTCTTGAAGAGAGATCTGCCTGCATTAATTTGGTCTAAGATTACAGAAGCTAAGCCGTTTTGCAGAAAGTAGAAAGCTGCTTAAGACTCTAACACTTCCAGCCCCTGCCCTCATATAGTATGTGCACATTCTCAAAAAACTCTTAATGAGTAAGCTCTGCAGGGATCTGGCTTGCCATGTGGTTGGGGCTTCTTGGTTTCATGCTGCCAAAATGAAGTCAGACGTTTTAAATGTATCTGTCATCTTTTCAATGCCATCCTAGGGTGTCATTGCTTCAGCTGGCACAGAACAGGATGAATCTTGCCTTCACTGAGTTAAGATATCACACCATTATGAACAGTTGTTTAAATTACAACTGTCTGCCTTCATAGTAGTAGCTTATTCCAAAGCACTCTGTAGTGTTCTTTCCACAACAAATTACAGCAAATAGCCTCAAGGTAAATTCCACTTCAAGAATAAAGAAACTCCAAAAGTACATAGTCAGTCTTTATTTTATTAAAACAAGATTTGTTCTGCTGAAGGAATGAATGAATTTATAATTGCAAAACAAACAAGGAAACAAAACCTTTGCTTCTGGGCATGCTCAGAACTATGCTATTACAATTTTTTCTGAAAAATACTATCAGGAATGCTGTAATTCAGCAGATAGAACATTAAAGGCAAAAATTCAGTGATTTTAGTTACATTAGTGAGAGAGATACATTTTACTTTTCCTATCTGTCCCCCAAACAGCAAAAGCTGAAAAACCTTTATTTCCAGTATGAATTCAGATTACTTTGTTCTCAGGCAGAGTGACCCTAGGGGAAAAAGAAAGGAAGACCGGCAAAGGAATTAAGAATCATCATCCCATTCCTGTTTCACACTATTCTGTGAAGTAAAGCAGACTCCCAAGCACACCTGTGCCAACCTGCCCTCTGCACTTCAGACTGGGACATCATCTTCTGTCACCTGTCACTGATTTACTTCCAAACAGAACATACTGCCCTGAAATTTAGCTCTATACAACATAAAAAAAGAAATTCAAATACATGACTGAGAAAAACAATGAAAACAATAAATCTGAAATAAAATGAAGATACAGAGAAGGAGCATCCAGCAACAGCACTGGAGGAATCTGTAGTATCACTGTATCCTTACTAAACCACATTGTGTCAAATGACCACAGGCAGAAGAGATAGAGAAGGAGACAAAAAAGTTACATCAAGCAAAATTATTGCAAAATACACTATCAATAATAAGAAAATGAAAGCTACAAAACATATTCTCATTTGGGCACAAATTTAACATAAAGCTTGAAGCCATAGGCTCCTTATAAACAGAAATACTTCATTTATCTGAGCCCCAGAGAGAACAGTAGATACAAACCCATCAGAAAGGAGAGAAAAAATCCTATCAGAAAATTAATTGAAGGATTGCAAGGTGCAAGTGTCAGATATCTAGAGTTTTGGGGCACTGCTATTTTATGTTTGGTTAGCACACAATATGACTGGGTCACACTCATAGTTCACAATACTAGTCAATAATAAAAATCTATCTGCTTAGGTTAAGATTGTTTTGAAAGGTTGAATGAGTACTTTAAGTGGAGAGAGACTTTTTAAAAATTATGAAATGTATAATAAAACTATGAAATTACAGGTCAAAATTGCATATGTATTGAAGAAGACATGGTAACATTTTTCTCAGCTATTAAAGGTACTGGTTCTAACTGCTGCCTACTTAATTCAAAAAGCATGACTTTATTCTTCTCTACTCCAGCTCTTTTCTTACTTTTCTATATTAAGACATGCAAACATAATGACAAAACATCTTTGTCCACTAACATTAAAAGAACCCAGTCCCTCTCAAAAAAACAAAACAAAACAAAACAAAAACACGAAAGGAAAAAAGAAACACAAACAAAAACAGAAACAAGAAATAGCACTCAAAAAACTCCCAACCTACCACCAATTTCAGAAAGTATTTCAGTTCTCAAGTTTGCCATTTGTGTGGACTTCACAATCACATTTTGAAGTATCAGCCATGCTGCTATTGAAACAATGTTCTATTCCCCAAGGGCAGAAACTGTATTACTCATCTAACAGGAAAGTGCTTGCCTATTTGTCAAGACCTCAGAATTTTCTCTTTCTTGCACATGATATTGAGTATCTCTGCAATGTTTTGTTTTGCAAGTATGTCCATCATTCTCTTTCCAAAGCAGTTGCTGCATTTACTTCTCATATCACAGTCTTTCCTCTTTCTCCTAGTGGCCAATGAGCATGCACAGAAGAGGTTTCTGAACACTCAGAAGCGAGGCACAGATTAACATCCAAGCCTACAGTAAACCTTATTTTGACAATGTCAACCACAGAAATGTTTCCAGACTTGTACCTCAATCTTATTCTTCTAACAAATTCTTACATTTCATACGTTTTTTTTTCATTTTTCTTTTTTTAAAGGAAAATATATAGCTACTTACACTTTTATTTAAATATAACATTTTTCTTCTAAAAACCTCACCCTGATAAGAGGGTCTATTATCAAAACAAAAAAAAAAGACATTACAGTCTAAAAATATTAGTCATTTTATAGTCCTCAACACATTTTTATTACTCAAGATTTCAAGGAAAAGTTGTGCACTGGAGTAGAACAAATGTACAATGAATGATTATGGAGAACAGTATTTTGACTCTAAATACATACTAGTGTTTTTAAAGTACAATGTGCATTAAAACTTATTCACACACAAAATAATTCATGCTCTTCACGTGTGAAATACTGTGAAAAATAAAATGGAAGAAGTTAGGAAAACATTCTTGTATCATAAAAATATGTTAGAATGGGACTTATCTATAGTTAAAGCTTTGCTTTAAAACAAACTATTTAAAAATCTTCTTTTGCTTTATCTAAAAATCATCCTTTCTATAAAAACCATTCCTTTAAAACTTTGCTTTAAAAACATCAGTTTTATATTAGACAAAATATTAAATTATACAGGCACGATTAGCTGAGGGCTATAAGAATTTATATTATAGCCCTTCATTTTCCAGTGACTTGCAATACAGTCATAAGATTCTGTGTCTACTGACAACCATAGGAAAATTCATCCATAGAAATCAACTTTTATATAAAAAATAAAATAAATTAAAACAAAACTAATAAAAAAAATCTGCCAGACCATATTTGACTTGTAAAGGAACCTACTTTCCAGCTGACCATGCACATCTTTTATTTATCTTGAGAAATATGCATATGCATTAAAACGATCCCTCGAATATTCTCTGAACATGTGGTTTATGATGACAGGTTTTATATCTTCTTCAGATACTGTATATTAAAATAAACCATTTCCAAGTCCACTTTTATTTCAGTCCAAATCTGTGACCCTTGACACTTCAGAAAGAAGTGAATGAAGAATCAAGAATGGTTTCGTATTCTGAGGGGAAAATGCTCAGGTATGTTCAATGCCAGAGACAGCTGGGTCTGGTCTTTTCCATGTTTTTCTTGTGTTCTGAAAAATGCATTGTACCACTAGAGAATTTATTAAGACCTTCAAGGTAAAATAGATTATATAATATATCAAACTGAAGATTTGAAGACTAAAGCCTGGGTTCTGATGATGTTTAACTATGTGCTCAATTTACTGTAAATGAACCATTAATCTTGGGTTTTAAAGCACAGAAACATCCCTAAGGCTGGATTTATGTCTCCTAACCACATTAAATAAACTGTCATCATAACAACTATTATAAAAAAAAAGAAAACTAAGCTTAAATGCCTTGGATTTGAGGTTTTTTGCCATAAAAACATAGTAGATGGAACATCAGTGGCCAAATGTGAATCTCTATGGAATATAATTTTAATTCAACCAGGTTAAAAAATTCAAATTTTTTAACCAAGTATTTGAACTCTAATACATTAAGGTGGATGCTGTGTTAGGTTTATTTAAATATTTTACTGGAAGTTGAGAAAGAAAGTTTGAACTCTAGTCCATAAAAATTTAACCAACACTACACCAAATAAAGCCAGAAAAGCACAGAACCCCAAACTCAATGCTGACATTCTGAAACAACTTACTGCTATATGTTTGCATTTTAAGTTTTCCATCCCCCTCATTAAGGAATGTGAAATTCACCTACAAACTTAATCAATAAGCTATTAAAAACAAACAAAACCCCCTCAAACCTAACCCTGTATTTATTTTAGAATTCGAAATTTCACTTCAGCCACCACCATTTGAACAGTCCCCTAAGGAGACATATTTTCTTACCAGCATGGTCCATTATTGCTTGATGAGAGTCCACAGTGACTTATTGTCCAAAAAAATGCTTTGGACATGGTTTCACAACAAAGAAGTCAATACAAAAAATGTGTAAAATTATATTTCATTTCAAGAAAGCACTGAATTGATCTGAATTGTATCATACTGTATTAATTTTAATGCCATTCCATAGGCAAGTATATATTATGTGTTGAAGAAGGTGCACATATAGACAAACACAACAAACACGGAATTCAGCCCCGATTGATGCATCTTCATTAAATTTCTAGCATAGCAACTGAGTCATCTTCTGCACTTTAGAGTTATGTGAAAAAATTAAAATAGGCACAATTAATTAACACAGCTTCTAAATTACCTTATTATAGTGCACTGTTACGCACTGATAATACCATAATAACAATATGATACTATTCAAGGTCATTTTGCTGATGTACAGGTGAACACTAGTAAATATGATCCTAAGTGCTTTTAAATCAAATCCACAACTTCTGCAGCTTTACACAGTAGAACAGTGCAATACATTGTGCCCCACATTCCAGGAACAAGAGCTGAGTTTAGAGTTGTATTTGTTTCACATTAGACTGGCTTTGCGCTTTCTGGAGCTCTAGCACTTCAACTGTGTTGTCTGTGACCTCCTTTTTTCCCCTTCCTTCTTCCAGGTGCTGGCTATAAAAAAAAAAAAGAAGAAGAAAAAAGTTCTTTTGGTAGCTAGCTCTCACCTGGTAGAACAAGACAGTTTCGAAGTAATGGTACAGCTGAAGTTCTTCTAGAGGGCTGGTTCACAGTGCCAGGATGACCCCGATCTCCACTTACTTCCCAGTTCCTGACTTTGGAGGAAGCTTGCTCTGGTTTCTTGGGAAAAGATTCTGATGTGACTTTCTGCCTTTTTTCAGGAATCCCTGTTACAACCGTTGAGTTCAAAAAGGCCCTTTTTGGTTTCCTCCTCACCTTTAATTTTTTAGCATCAGGCTTTTCTTTCTTAGGGTGCTTTCCCACTGTAGTTTTCCTTGTCTGGTACCTATGGAGGGAGAAAGTAGATTTCTGGGCACAAGGCTGAAGTTGTCTTCTCACCCCCTCCTTCTGCTGTTTTTTAGTTCTGGACGTTTGTTTGCCTGTGGTTACTCTGTTTCCTCTCCTCCCAATAGTACATCTGACAGACTTAGATCCTGCAGCCTTTCTGGAAAAAACTGGTTCTTTATTAGTGCCTTCTTTTCTCTTCCATATTGTTTTTGGATTCTCCCTCTCTAACCACTCACTCCTGATGGAGGTCAGAGGAGTTTTGGTAATTCTATTAAATGGAATTAATCTATAATCTCCTTCTATCACAGAGTTCAAAGGTGAAATGATTAGGTGTTTAAAAGAGTTCTCAGATACAAGACAATCTGTCCTTTCTGTGGAAACAGAAGGTCCGTCCACTTTTTGACTTGAGGCTGCATCATTCCCTTTCTCTCGATCTGGCAGGAAAGATGCTGAAGAAGAACTGCAGAAGTCTGACCAATTGAGTGACTTTGATGGCATGCTTTCTCTCTGTGTATCAGCTAGTTTCTTCATGTTTGCATCAAAGCTGAGACTTCTGAAAAGCTGTCGAACGTGGGAGGGCTTTTTGGCCTTTTCTCCAACTGTACTCTTTGGAGGCGTTTTCAGAATTCGATTTGTCAGTGGGTCATAATATTTCAGAGAACACTGTTTGTATTTATACCTTACAGAGTCCTTGCTATCTGTGGAGTGACGATTTTTCCGCATTTTGGGAATATCTACAGGTTTACCTTTGCACTGTTTTACCTCTGGACACGAGAGTACATACACCACTGTCTTGGGCTGTACAGGACTCATGATCTTGCTATAGGACTCTGGAAGTTTAAGGGCACATAGTCTAGTTTTCATGTTTGGAGTTTTTTCATTTTCTAGCCATGCAATGCTTGCTTTCTGATCAGCTGGATCAGGTTCTCTTCTAGACATTTTCTTTTTTGCTACAGGGTAGTTCAGCAGACTTGTCTGGGTGCCATGGCTGACTTTAACCACCTGACACCTTGAAGCCAGGCGCCATGTCCTTTTCCTAGGCATTTTTACAATTTGTGGGTTGCATAGTCTATCTGAGGCTAAAGATGGGTTATCAAAATCAGAGCCACCACTTAAAGCATCATTAAATTCTGGCAATGCTTTAACTGGTGCATCTTCTGTTCTATTACCCTCAATAACATTGATCCTTTTTTCATCCTTCTGCTTTTTTTTCTTCATTCTCTTCCCTGTACATTTGGCTGAGGATTCACTGTTAAAGTAGCAGCGAAAACGACCTTCCCTGAAATCACGCACAAGTTCTTCAATTTTTATATCATCTTCATACATTATTTGAGACCAAGTTTTTCCCACAAAAGAAGGAGGCACGTGAGGCAGGGCTGGAAGAACTGGCTCTTCGGTAGGAACTATAACATCCTTTTTCACTGCTTCTATTTTCTCTAATGACTCAGTTTTTAAAACAGAAGAGAGCTGTGTTCCATAGTCTTTATCTTGCAAACATACTTGGACCTCTTTCAGGAATTCTATATCTTTTATAGCTGCCTTGGGTAAATCTGTTCCTTCCTGTATTGGTGCATCACAGTCAAAACTCATTTCAGAGCCCTCCAAATTAGTATGGTCCAGAAGTGATGAAAATGGTACGCTGGGATTATTCTCCTCTTTTAAATAAATTTCTTCAGATGTAGTTTCATGGCAGTATTTCAAAATTACATCTTCAATAGTTTCATTCACTGAACTTTCATCACCTCTGTCTGTCTTCATGTTTTTGCATCTTGCTAGTTGTGGGGATGTCCCAAGATCTAGGGAGCTGCTGATACCCACAGTATCCCTGAGCTGGAGATCAGACACCAAAGTTTCATCCTGAGTTCGTAAACTATCTCGCTTTGAGAGAGATTGACCTGAGGTAATAAAGGAAGAATTGCTGTGGCTGTGTGCAGGATTCTGATGAGAAACTGAAGGGCGTTTTGGGTGAAGCAGTGCTGGAGTAGGATTCAAACGTGGGTTCAGTAACACATCACTACTGCAGACCTCCATTGCTCTTTCATCACATCCGCTACGCAGAAACAGATTTGATGCTGCCAAATCCCTAATGTTTTTTCCTGTTTTAGGATTAACAGAGGAACTGTGGCTTGTAGGACTGAGAGAAAACTGCTGAGGTACAGGGCTCACAGCTGTAAACTGTCCTTCATGGCTATGATTTGCAATCCGAGCACTTTTCAGAGTTACCCATTTCTTATCGCTACAAATGCCAGTAGACTGCTGGGATATTCCTGAAACACATTCCTGGCCCCTTTGAAGCTTTTGAAAACCTGCTTGTCTTACAAAAGTTTTCTTTGTGCCCTCACGAGACAGGCATGGAACAGAAGAGCCTATTTCACTAATGGACTCCTGGTCTTTGCTGGAATTCTGTTTCTCACTGTTCCTCTTTTGCTGCATCTCCTCTGAGGACAGGCAAGAAATCCTAGGAGCCTCCAGAGTGGCAGGGAGTGGCATGTCATCATAGGTTGGTCTAAAGGGGAAGGCAGAAAAAACAGCTCATAAAAATCCTGTAAATATGCTTAAAATTTTTCAAACAACAGCAGTGTGGGGGGCTTTTAGGAGTAATTATCTAGACTGCATAATTTCTGAACAGACTGAAATACCTGTTCCAGCTACTTTAGCAGAGACATCACATTCTTAAAATTATGGAAGGGAAAATGCTTCACAAAGCTCAAGATAACAATCTGGGCATTAGTCTATCACCCTCTTTATGCAATCATCAATTAAGAATGGCCAAACATAGATTACAATAACTTTATAAACACAGCAAAGCAGGGAAAGTAAAGATACTTCCTTTGTTTGAAGTGGTAAGCCTATAAAGAGGTGATTTCACTGGTCAAACTACCATTACTTAAAATCAAGTTTTGTAGAGACATGGAACATAATAATATCACACAGCATAAAACTAAAACCACTGTTGAGTATCAATGCCCTTTTCCCTAGAAAACATGGCTGCCTGATAGGAGCTCTGCACATGAGGCCAAGGAATTCCATGTTTACTGTTTCTCACAGACATACCACAGCTTCTGACTCACTCCTGTAAGAAGCCAAGTTAGGATTGTTTGGCCTTGCTGTGACAACAGATTTTTATACATTCTGTAATTGGCAGTTCTGTCTTTAAGAGTGCCTCAAACACAAGGGTCTGTGTCTTCCAGAATTAACACAGCTGACAGATATGGACTGTCTTTCCTATGCAACACAGGAACCCACAAGGCTTCAATGTGTAGCAGCCAGGAAAATCCAATGAAAACCATTTTTAAAATACGTAAATATAACTGAAGAAGAGAATACAGTGTTACACTCAAAAATTATAGCCAGACCTTGTGATGGCTATAATGGATGCTTACTTTATTACATGGCAGGTATCAGTTAACAGAAGTACTGTGAACAGATTTTATAGTACAGTCATTTTCTTGGTTATATAACTAAGACTATATACAGCTAAGGAATATAGGACTAGTTAAGCAAGAGAAATCTCATATAATAAAACAATAAAAAAGAATTATTACTACAGGAATGCAAAGTAATCAAATACATCAGATGATCAAACAATGCCTATCATCTGAACTGCTGCTTTGTCCTTGCATGAATTCTTGCTCCCCTAAGCTCTGAAAAAGGACCTAAAGGGAATGCCAGATGCAACAGGAATAATCTTTCAACTTTCTAACCTCAGAGTTCTTCCATCTTTGTGTGAAACATCTTTGCATTCTGGCATCTGGATATTGCTGAAAGACTGAATATAAAACTAAATAGATTTTTCTAATGGAGAAACTACAGCAAACTCCCAGGTCTCTAGCTCAGTTAACAGCCTACAAGCACTTCTAAAAAATGACTTTTAAGCAATTGTCCCGGGGGGGAAGAGAATAGAACTACAGTTTTATACGGTTAGGAACTTCTGACTGTTTTGCTAGAAATTGCCCCCTTAAGTAGAATGAAGATTTACTTTCTAAAATGCTCAATACTATTACTTTAGGTAAAAAAACTTACATACCAAGAGTTTGGAGGAAGGAATGATTTGGTGGTTTGTGGGTGTTTGGTTTTGTTTTGTTTCGGCTTTTTACTGTGGGAGAACAACAATATCCTTTGAAATTCAGTATAAGGCAAAGCTTTGATGAATTTTTCCTTTTTCCACATAACTACTAGATATACTGGTTCTGTAAAACAAATCAAGTCTTACAAATATTTCCATAATCTTTTAAAATGACACCTAAAGATCTCTTGTGTGATTTCAGCTAAATAGTAAAAGCAGGTATGTAAATCACTGAGTGAAACCGTGTATAAATCCAAATATTTTAACATGAGAAAGAAGAGAATCAAAATCTTACCTCAGGTGTCAGTCAAGACCATGACTTTCTTTTCAGAGCAGGACCACAACATAATTATTCTATTCATGCTTTCTTTTCCATCTTTGCCTTTCTTCCTCCAAACTCTGTCTGGATTTGGGGTTACTCTTCCCCCTTCTTCCTCCAACTTAATCTAGATTTTGTATATTATTTTTCTCATTCTATTCCTTCTTCCAACAACTTAGAGGAACATAGGTACACTGTCTTTCCTAGTTAGTAGGTTTTGTTCACCAAAGGAAGAACCTTGTATTACCAACACCTCAAGAGGAGACTTTTTTAACATGAATTCTGTATTTCTCATGGCAAAAAATGGTGAATGTTCTCATAGTGCTATTAAATCTAATTGTTTAAGATGGGAGCACAATTTATTTACTTGTAGTGATGTGTACATCATGTCCTGGGCTAGCTCAGCATAGATGTGCCTATTAGCTAATTCTGTCACATCCCTAACAATACCAATGAGTGCTTTCAGACAAAATACCCCTCTGCTTGTTTGTCAGACATACAGCAGAGCTGTATTTTGAGAAACACTGTATTGTACTGGGATCAAACTGGGATTTTTGTCTGCCTTTGAAAACACAACAAATGAAGTTTAATTGATTTTCCTTCATCTACAGAGAAAAATAAAGAAAATGCTTTTCACAATCTAAGCATTAATAAATTGGCCAATTAATGTAATTCAAGTATTAATTGAACATGTGAACATGAAAAAATAAACATGCAAATACTTACCTGACAGAATCAACAAACCAAAATCATGAACTCTTTCAAAACATACATAAAATGTACTGCTAAATATATATATGGCTCAGAATTATATTTAGAATAAAATATATAAAGCCCAAATTTTAAGAATTTATAAATGCATGTGAGATTGTACAGTCTGCCATTGTAACTGCTGACCTATACATTCCTTCTTTTTTCAGGTCTTCACATTTAAATGCTATCAGTGGTGTTTCAAATCCATAAGTAGTGAAGTTGGTTTGTCTTCATATAAACAGCAACTGTCTTCATTGAGCAAGTTTCAGCTCAAACAAGCCAAATTTACTGTTCAGCAATAGAACAAAAATAGGAACTCATAACACATGCATTCCAGTAACACATATTAAATAAAAAGCCTTCTGCATTATACCTGCTGTCATGGTATCTGTGGGGATGATGCTGTAAAACATCTTGCAGGAAACGCTCCATCAAGCTACTGGTACCCATTCGATTCCTACAGTATGTTGTAAAATGCCTGTGCTGGGAGCTGAAAATATGCTGGTGAAGGATAAAACAGATGATTAGTCTAATACTACTGCTAACACACAGGCCTATTCCTAAAAATTCCTTTCCCGGTTAAACATTACGGCGTCACTATAAAAATATTAAAATAAAAAGAAAAATCTCCTTTCAGTACTTTAAAATCTTAATAGAGATTTTTAAGTATGCTTAGGCAGTCTCAAATAATACTAAAATGTATTGAAACATCTTTCTGAGTCAGAACTTAAATTAGTGGTTCTGGTAGCTGCTGACAAATCTCTTCTAACTAGCGCAAATACTCTCACAAATCTCCCAGCTGCTCACAAGTCTTAATCAGAACAAATACTATAAATGTATCTATAAATTACGTAAAATATTCTTGAACTTCATATAAGCAAACATCCTATAATTCACTCTAACTCACATGAATTTTTGTTAAGTGCAGAAGATTAAATAGGCTTCTCCTTTCTAATTAAAAAAGTCTATAAGACAGGAGACCAACAAAAGAACTGAAAATGGTTGATCAACTTCCCCCCAGCCTTGATATCTAACACATTACTATAACCCTAATAATTTAAATATAATATATATAGATCTCGAGATTAAAGACACAGAAAAAACCATAATGGATGCAACACAGAGCCGTGTGGCACTTTGGGAAAGCAGAATGCAGCAGCCATGCTACTCCATGAACATCTTTTCCAACAGGTAACAAATAAGCAACATACCTTCCTAGGGCACATATTGTGCAATTCACAAACTGCTTATTTTTCACTCAGTATTGGTTGTTCAGTGAAGAAACTGATATTTAGGAGCTGATAAAGCCTTTAGGTACTCCTTGCTATCTGCTTCCAAATTATGCAGAAGCTGTCTCACCTGTTCCAGATTACTGTAGTGTACGTGGCAACAGTTGCAGTATCCTTGTCTATTTCGCACAGTGGATGCTCCAGGCTGAGGACGTTCTTGTCCTCTTCTGTGTAAACTGAAATAAGCAGGTAATGTTATCAAGACATGTTGTGGGTTGTTTTTTCCATGTCCTTAGCACGGAAATTCTAAATATCTATCTTACTACAGAGAGGGGAAAAACCTGCAAGACAAAAGTTTCTGTTTTGGAATTGTAATGGTAAGTGAGACTATGTATTTTGAAGTATTCTCAAGCAAATTTCACTAAAGAGATTTTTCCCTAAATGCAGAACAGAGGATAACTGCTTGAAGGTACAGTTACCTGAAATCTGAAAATAACTGCCTCTAAAGAAAAAGGCAGAGTCATTTTTACATTTGTCTATTAGTATTTTGAAATAAAAGAAAAAAAGACCAAAGACACCTGACACCCACACAGTAGTTTTGGGACTACAATGTGCCTTCCCCACGGTTTTTAAGAGTACATGGGTGTAAGATACAAAGGTCCTCCAATCATATTCTTAATCCATATTGTGTCACTGTCATCCATTACACAAGGTAACAGATATGGCTGAAAAGCAGATTCTTCCCATTTTACTTTGGTAAGATGGAGCATCACCTAACTTACCTGCTACTGCTGTCCTGTTGTGGAGAGCCCTCAACACCATGTCTTTGGATTCCTACAGAAAAATGAAAACAACAACCAAGAAATAAACCAACCACACACACATGTACAAAACAAAAACCAACAGGGTATCAAGGAGAGTTTTACCTGCAGCTAGCTACTTCTCTTATATTGCATTTGTCAAAACTACTATTTTAAAGGAAGATAAAAGATTTAGTAAATTCAAAAAAGCACAAAGAGATCCTTTTGTCTGCAAACTTCATCCAACAACTTCATAAAATAAGCTTTACTCTTTCACAGCTGAGGTGAGACAGTTTTCCAGCTGATTTGTCTGCGTTCAAGACTAGGCAATCTGCATTGGTACTGCAACATCCATGATCACTGAGAGAAAATGTAAAGTGTCTCAAACAGCTCACAACAGCACAAGAAAATTACACCTACATGGAAACTTTGTGGATGATTCAGAAGTCACTCCTTACACATAAGTCTCATGATGAAATTTAAGAAATCAAAGTAAGCAATTGAACTACAAGTGAACTAATGCTTCTGTTGATAGTTATTCTGTTTTTAAATGCAACTGTGATAAAAGCTACTTTGAACTTTTTCAAATTCTTACCTTGTGCTGAAGAAGCAGAAGCTTCATCAGATCGTTTGATTCTCTCAAACATCTGTAAGTACAAAATCTTTTAAGTCAGTTCATCCTCATACTCACTGTAACCTGAAGCTCCTCCTTCAGTCCAAGCTACAAGCTCTTTAGAAGCTCTAAACTGTTCCAGCTACAGACCAATACTTGACTTAAATGAATGTGCATTCTAAAAAGAAAGTGCTGCTTTACTAGGTTACTCTAATATTACATTTAACAATATGTTTTAACTGTGATAGAAGGGGCTAAATTTTAATTAATGAAATCAAATACTATACTTCTGAGTACAGCCCACACTCTGTTAGGTTATTAAGCAATAACCTTGTCAAATTAATTTAATTACTTAACTTCCTAAGCTGCTTTAACAATTAAGACGAGATATATGTAAGAAAACCCATATGAGACCTACACCACATAAAGTAATTATCTAGGCTGGAAAAGTAATCCTTATTGCTCAAAAGATCTGCAAATCAATTTTGAATCTCACAGTTTTTAATAAAAATATGACTGCAGCAACAAGCAGTTAGGTGCTCTAGGGTGTTCAAACACAAAGGACTTCCAGGTGTCACACAGGCCTTTTAAATCAGCTTTCTAGTACCTACCTTGGAGTCACCAACCTTCCTCATCCACCAAAGCTGACTCCAGACTAGCAAGCAACAAATGTCAAACAGGAAGCCATCTGCAGCGCAGGACACTCCTCTCATCCCATCTGGCAACATGGAAGTAAAAGAGCCTTTTAAAATAACATTAATAATGCATGCTTTCCATGCCCTAAGGCATGTAAATCTTCCTGTACCATTTTACAAACACTTGAACAAATGGATGTACCTTTTTGAAGTCTGCAGCACATCTTTTTTAATATGGAAGCAATTTTTACAGTCTTTCCTACATAAACGTTAACCATTCCTTCTGGAATAACTTTATTTCTTCTTTTTTCCTCATGGGTCCTGTGTACTAAACATTGTTGACATTTCCCAGATTATGCACTGCTCATAGTAAAATACCTGGACTTGTTATAGCAGTTATGGTCAGAAGGAGTATCTTAAGAGCTCAACTTCAAACACCCCCCCTGACCCCCCAAAAGAAAACAATCCACCAAAACACCAAACTCCTCCTACTTCCCATAGTGTTGCAATTTATGTAATAATATTAAAAAAATAAACAAGAAACCCCAGCTGTTCCTATAAACCTTTTCATCTGGCAGGTGAGAAAACCTTTTCTGACAGATCAACTGATCTCAGTTGTCCTGTTGTATTTCCTGCTAGGACTCGAATGAAAGTGAAGGAAAAACATAGAAAACTATCCCTCATGAGTGATGCTTTACGTAAAATCACTTGTTCTACCTGCCTGAAGTCAGCTTCCTGCTATTTTAAGTCTTACTGTGTACATACAATCTTAAGATAAAGCTATAAGTGTGGCAAGGGTGTAGCATCCTCAGAGGAGGCAGTCAGACAGCGGCTCCACGGCCAGCAGGGGACACCACAACCGTTCATCCACTGCCCCAAAAGGAGACTAAAGCACCTCCACACCAAGGTTTAGTTTCATCTCAAAGACCGTAAGCAGTGGTAACTGCAGTATGTTGGAGGATGGAAGAAGACCTATTGTCTTAAAGGAATTTCTTAGAGGAAAGCCTATTCTCTTTATATCAGTGTTTTGAAAAGCCATTAGTGTACAGGACAGAGAAATGAGTCTGTGAACTCCAACTATATACAGCTTGCTGACCATCTGAAGTCAAGCTTAACCCACAAGCTAATAATATTAAGGAAATCTAATATGTAGATGCCTTATTTATGTTGCCAAAATCTAGATGCCCTGAGATCCTTACTTTTTTTAAAAAGGGACTACAGCTATAAATCCACAATGGATTCTTCAGAGGTGCAAGGAAAGTCTGCATAATTCTGCCTTGGTTAAGATATTTACAGTGGGAACTATCTTAAACTGTTGGACTAAGAGTAAATAATATCTGTACAAGATTAAGCTTAAACGTTTTACAAACAAAAAATCCTTCAGATTGTAAAACATGCATAAACAACCAATTATATACAGAAATATTTGATTTTGTAAAATTCTAACCAAGCTATTTTAGCAGCTGTCTCTAAAACCAAGGCTTCGTTTTGGCTTCATTGAATTACTCTGCGTACAGCAGGTAGAGAATGAAAAGCTTCAATCATATTTAGCAATGCAGCCAAAAGATATTAAAGATACACATTAATTTTTTTATTTTTTTAACAAATCAATGGTGCATTTTGATAGTATCTGGGTGTCAAAGCGGTCAGATAAACTCTCCAGACAGTGTCACTCCTGTGTCACAACAAGTAAAATAAAAAGGGTGAAAAGACAATAAACACTGCACCTCAAAAAACACCCCTTCACCTGACAGCTACTGTTCTGGGCAAGCAGAGGGAGAACTCTGCCCTGAACAGAGGGACGTGCCTTCCCACAGCACTACCAAGCGCAGGGAGGCGGCAGCCCCTGTCAGGAGCGGCCTCTCGCCGTGGCCGCCCCGCACGGCGCGGCTCCCGTCGCGGCGGCACCATTCCGCCGTGCCCGCCTCGCCTCGCCCCGTGTCCCGCCGGGCCCCGCCGCCCGGGGCGGAGCCGCAGGAGCCGCAGGAGCCGCAGGAGCCGCAGGAGCCGCAGGGCCGGCGGGCAGCCCAGGCAGCGGGGCCGGCCGTGGCCGCGGGAGCTCGGCCCGCCCCGCCGGGAGCCGGCAGCGGCCGCCGAGCGCTGAGGGGACGCTGAGGCGGCCGCGCTCCGGTCCGCCCGCTCCCAATTCCCCGCTCCCAGCGCTGTCTCACCTCCATCACTCCCCGTTCGCTCTCCAGTGCCGCGCTGGGGTCAAGGGACGCCATCCTCTGCTTCCTGCTCCGGGTCGGCGGGCCGCGCCCCGCGAAGGGAGTGGCGGGAGCTGCAGTTCGCGGGCCGCCGCTGCCGGCCGGGTCGGGCTCCATTTCCCTCAGCGCCGCGCTCCGCTCCCCGGGGACCCCGGCCGCTGTCGGGAGCTGGCTCAGCGCGGAGCCCCAGAGCCTCGCTGCCTCCGGCCAGACGCTGGAAAACTGCTCCGCAACACCTCGGGGTGGCGTCTGTCAGCCCCGGCCGGGTGTTCCTGGTCACGGAAAAGTAATCTCTTAGCTAACTTTCATCTCAGCAACTGTACTGGTCATTTTCTCCCTCGAAACACATTATTTCATGTACTTGAGAGCAGGCTAAAAGGTTTACCCAATTTTTTTTTTTTTTTTTTTTTTTTTTTTTTTTTTTTTTTTTTTTTTTTTTTTTTTTTTTTGTCGGGGGGGATTTAAAAGTAGCTTGCTTTACATGGTGTGGCTTGTTCAAGGTGTTATCAGGACGTTAAAGTCTGACTTTATCAGAGTTAATGCTAGAGCTGCTTCTCTTATAAGTGGGCTTAAGAGTGTGACCTTACTTCAGGTTCTCTTATTTTCAGTTACAGGGTTCTGAACATTTATCTCGTCTCCTGTGGGAAACTAGCCGTTGCATATTTCTCTCATTATGCTGAAGCAGCAGGGTATTTTAAGCGATCCAGGCAGACACAAAAAGTCAACACAACACCCTTATGTGTGAGGACAGGTGCAGATATAGGCTTGGATTGTGCAGTGGAGGGGAAACAATCTTGAATGCACTGTAACGTGGAAAATTTAAAGAGGTTGCTGTAAAAAGGCACTGCTGTGTGGCTATGTGATTATGAAACCATAGCTTAGAAATGTCCACCCACGCTGAGCAAGTAACTCAACACGAATTTCAGATGAGAGAGGAGTAGGAGAAGGCCTCTCTTTAGGGGGGCTGAATTCAGTTGCTGTTGGATTCTTTTGATACATGTATACCTATGACTGTATCTTTCTTGCTGAAAAATAAATACTCAATTACAAAATAGAAGTTGCCTGATGATATTTTGTTGCCTAGTATGATACACAGCTTGGGAAAACTGGAGCATTCGCACGCATGGAAGGCTCAGGCACGTGCCCAAATTAATGCACGTCAGCAGAGCTTCATTGTTTCAACATGTGGCAAACACATATATAGACATGTTATCTTGGCTAAAATAGTTTACTTTTCTGATGGTTTATGGCAGGATTAGCGAGTTACTGTGGCTCGGCTAACTCCATAGCTTGTTGGAACAAAGGAAGCTTGGTTACATAGCCGAGGCGCTGAAGTTTCTTTTCCAGAATGGCTCATGTGAAACAGAAGCCCCTTTTAGCGATGAGAAATCTATGCAGTCTCTCTTATAATGCCGTACAACTTGTCCTCAGAATATTCGTGAATATTTTTGCAAGATAGAATGCAACATTCTATCTCTTGAACTGTCACTCAAAGATAGCAGAACTTAGGCTTGTGTTGCCAAGTATTTCTTAGTCTTCAACTCTTTCTGTATTTATGAACTTGAGGTTACACCTTGACTCAGATTCAGGTAAGGTATTGAGAGATTACCTTCCTTCAGTCTCCTCTTCCCCACCAGGAAACTACTCCTCACATACGTGCATGAACATTGAGTAGGGTTGACAAACTTCCCCTTAAAAAATTGTAGTTACTCCTGTATATTATGCTTTATCTAAGCATCAGACTTTTTTCTCTTTGCTGGTACCTTTACTCATGTATTCAGATTTTAAAAACTGCCACATACCTTTCACTGCTTCGCTTTCTACTTTTACTTTGAATTGTTGTGGTTTTCACTTCTGTTTTCCAAATGTAAGTCAAAGTTGTACCTATGAAATCATTAAGACAAATTAACAGAGTCTTTCCAAAAGAGAAAACAGAGAATGTGATGAAAGAAAATCAAAGTTGCTAAAACTAGCTGGCAGGAAACTCTGGACTACATTTTTAGTTTGTTGCATACGTACTTTGTACATTCTGATGTTATAAGCCTAATTTATCCTCAAATCATTGTTTTGATAAAGTTCTTCAAAGGATCTGAGCTAAGTGTTGACTGACAGCAGTTGAAGGTCTGGGGCTTGAGCCATACAAAGATCACTTCTGGCAAATGTTCCCAAAGATGGGAACAGGATTATGTTTCGGCCTGGATTATAACAAGGCACAGACTACATGTGTAGATTTTAGAGAACTTCACATTCTGAGTAATCTTGGGGAAAAGGTATCTTTCCAACTTTATGGCTAAGTGGCTATTCCATAGTGCCTGACACTGTATTAAAACCTGTAATTCCTAAGAAATAATTGTTGTCTTTCTCTGAAAAATCTGATGTTGTCCACTGGCCAATATCACATATGAGACTTATGGAACAATTTTCTGATCCTCTATGGTATTCCAATTTTCTACTTTAGTATGAGTTCTCTGGTATTTAGTAAGGTTTTTCAAAGTAAAGAAAAGTAATTCCTCACTAGTGAAAAGGCAAGGATAACCTCTTCACAAAACAAAGCTTCTTGTTTTCTTTGCTCTTCTTTACTCAAACAGTTTGCTCAGGTGGACAGATTAATATTACACACTGATTCTTCTCTATTATAAGCATTTTTCTCATTTTTTAATAAAACCTGTGTTTTTAAAAAAATAATAATGGTCATTTATTTGCTTTGATATGGCACTGAATTAAATGAAAACCAAAATAAATTTTTACTCTTTTTTTGGAAGAGGCATACTTATTAATGGGCTTTCTGCTTGCTTCTCATTATCAAAAACCGAACTTTACTTTTTGTTTTGTATTCAAGAGTTTTTTTGATTTTAGCACAACATCTTTACCTGAGCTAATAATAAAAATATCCTAAATTTGCAGGATATTGGTTTAACCACAAAACAAAAGATACTATAAAGATTTTTGGTTTTGCTTCTCATTTTCTTGCCAGACCAACCTTCTTAAGATTAAAAGTTTGAAACTTACATTTTCTTTTTAATTGCTTAATTGTTTAATCAACCAAAAAGCTTGGTCAGCTGTATTTTAATTGAAACACGATAGTAGTTTAGTAGATAGATGGTAGTGACCAAGAAAAAAGCTTGAAATATCATTTAGAAGCTTTAAAAGACAGTTTTAAAAATCATTTTTGATGTGTGAGCTGACCATTGTCTCCTAAAAATCATATTTTACTTTTTTGTAATCAGGTCTTAAATTTTTAAATGTGATTTGAAATACTATACAGTTTGACTCTTTTTCCAGTATCTTATTAGAAGAAAATCCTCCCCTAGTCTATTTTTTATTGTTATTTGGAGGCCATGCTGCTGCTTTCACAGGCTTATGTTGTCAGTTTGTGCGTTCTACACATTTTTTTCCATTAAAATTGCTCTCTATATTTTATTTCTGTATACCTGTACAGACTAGAGATTTTTTTTATTATAATAGTGCTGAGAAAAACTCTGGGATGCACTGATCCTAGAGGGTTTTATTACTGCTGTTAGGACTGCTGTTGCTGTTCATTTGCTGGCAGGTTGTCCAGAAAGAACAGCTGAGGATACAACTCTGAATGGATCACTTTAAACAGTATGGCTACAAAATGTATCCAAATCCAGCGTTTTTGGAAAGTTTGTGTATGATAGGCTTCTAATCATCTTACATTAGATTTCCAATTCATACCCTAGCTTTGCTGCAATTGTTTTGAATCTCTGCATTAGCTTAAATTAACTTGTTTTTAGGGTGTTCTGTTCTAGAAGAAAACACAAAGAAAATAAATCAGCAGTTGACAAGTTTGTATGTTAAAGAGCATTCTGCTTCCAGAGAACACATTTTCATCATGAAATGCTGAATAGTTTACTGTTACAGTAATTTCTGTTTTCAGTTAGTCTTTCCAGATTTGCCTGGTTTTTAGGGCAGTGAGATAAGGGAAGGAACTAGGTCAGTAATTAGGCTTGGGATTGCCTGTGGGTGACTGGTCACGAACTGCAGGATATTCTTTGACCTCCATGTTGTGCATGGAGTTTTTTTATAGCTTCAAAAATAGCAGTTCCTTAGAATTTCTCTCTTCTGTTTTTACATTGTTTCATATCTATTTTCGACTATAATGCCAGTTATAAAATTATCTGATTGATATAGTTAGATTGACCCTTGAGAATTGCAATATTTTTAAGCATAATTGCTGATTACCAAATTTCTTGGAAATACATGGTAATTTCTGACATGTCTGTGCTGGAAGATGCAATGGAAAGGTGTAAAATTACTCCATTTCCTCTATGCTGAAGGGACTCTGCAGCCTGAGAGCCTTCAGCTATGAAGGGAACAGAAACACCAGTAAGTTCTTGTATTAACCACAGTCAGATAACATGACTGAAATAGGCGTATACTCAGGAATGAATTAATCTCGTCTTCATAGCATGTTTTCTTCAGCCTGTTTTAAACCATCCTTTTTATTAACAGATAAGATAACAAATTGATGTGACTTTTTAATCAGATACCAATGTGAAACATTGAAATAGAAATATTTTAAATAAGTATAGTAGATGACTAATACTCCCTTTTAGCTTGCCTCGCATTTTGTCATGGTAGGAACTCAAGACATTTTTGCATAAGTAATTATTAATTCTCATTACTCCAGCAGGCAACAACATCTTTCTGATACAAAGAAATTATTTTCTCAAAGCTGCTTGGAAGGTTATTAATTCTGTTTACCAAGAATTTTCAAGCTCCCAGGAGTTTTGAACCAGCTTTTACCCCTTGTAATATTCTGAATTAAATGTTTATATGCATCCATTTTAATGGGACTTTTCTGATTTTAAATAGATGGATATGAATTTAAGATAATCCAGAATGTAAAATGCTTCTGCAGCTTCCTTGTCTGTAGTGTAATTTATAGGAGTTGGGGAGTTCCAAATATATATACTATTATGTTGAGTCACTGGATGTTCTGCAGTCAGTTTAAGGTGGGGTCAAAATGTATTCCCAAAGTAGTTAAGTAAGTGTTATTTTTCTCTGCTTCAGCTGTTCTGAATCATGTAAAATTTTTTTTATATTCCTGCAATAAACCACATAACATATTTTCTTACATCTGAGAAAAAGTGGACACTCTGCTTTACCATGGGAATAATTTAAAGAAACATTTCTTTATCCTATTCAGGAAGTAAGCAGAAAGTTAAACAAGAGAATTTCTGAGGTTTTTTTCCCAAGGACAAAACTTAATTTTAGGCTAGGAATGCCAGTAAGCAAAAACATTAGCCTTTGAAAAAAGTGTCTTTCTCTTACAGTTTGAAAACACAGAGGTTTTCATAGAGAAATTTTAAAAGGGAGAAAAAGAACTTCTAAATGAAAAGCCTTTCATTTGGTTTGTGTTTCTTCAGCATTTCACATACTATTACTTTGGAACAGAGTTTAGCCTCTCTGTTTTTTTGATCTGTTCTATGTTGTTAGATTGTCTGTGTTTCTAATACTGAAGTAATTGTAGTTCAGTTTCTGGTTTGCACCCAAAGTACATGCAATTAGTCTAATTTCTGTTTGCCTAGTCCCTCAACTAGGCAAATGGAGAAGTGGCTGCTTCCTTCTCCACAAACTTCCCTTCTCTTCTCTTCTCTTAAAAGAAGGGAGCCTATTTGTCTTGAAAAGACAAGTAGCAACTTAAATATCCTTTACATAAATTTCTAAGTCCAATCTCTATATTCATGTAAATTCCATATTGAAGTTCATGCTAAGTTCTGAATTTGGGTCATATAGTCATCTTAAAAAATAGATTGCAAAATAAGGAGGATTTAAAATTAACTTTTGTGTGTCTTATAGAGCTTAAGAATTAGAATTAGAATGGACAAATAAATACTAGGAGGTTCAGCTGTCTCTTTGCTTAGACTCATGTCCCATGCCTTCATTCCCTGAGCCCACTGAGCTGATACATTAGTGATGGTGGTGGTTTTGCTTCTATTGAAGGCAATGAAAGAGTTAAGGTTGACTTATGCACTAAGTCCTTAACTAGCAAAGTGTTTTTCAGAGCATCTAATAATTTGCTTTGCTTCTATCACAAGTAGCAGGTTTATAGGGATTTATCAGCTCCCAACTCAGGCTGGGAGCTGGGTAGGATTTAGAAGCAAAACTGTTACCAGAGAGGACAACCGCAGAGCAGTAGACAGAAACTTGCATTGGTTTTCCCTGTCTCATGTTAATTTCTATGAGTAAATAACTTAGATCCTTGTGGAGTCAAGATCACATGTTTCACAAAATATGTTTACATCCACTAAACAGAAGAATAGTCTGACAAATGTAGCTGACTATAAAAAGCAACTTTAAAAGTACGAATGAATATGTATCGAAACCACCAAACCAGAAGCATCTCAGAACATGGTCAGAACAGCAATAGGTGATTGAAATTGATTTAGATTTGATATGCACCAGATTTGCACTTGGTGTTCAGGAACCATTCATCACTGCAAGGAACTATTGTCCCATTTAAAACCTTAGCATGTTCATAATTCCTAAGGAATGTCAATGGCTTATAAGTATTGCAAAGAGTAACCAGCAGGCTCTACAATTGCTCATGTGCAGGGATGTTTCTTTAGTTAAGATTTTGAGCATTAATGATGCAAAGCAACAACCTTGCTTGATCACATATGAGTCCTGTATAGACACCCTGACTATTAGCATATATTTTCAGGGAACTGCCCAAATTTTGTATCAACACTCAGTTTTGCTCTGTGTCATTTCCAGGAAAATAGAATCCTTTTTAATTTCCCTGTCTCCATTCTGTTTGTGTTTAAGACCAGCTGTGTCTCAGTGATCATGGTAGCCAAGAGCAATAGTCTAGTTGTAGAATAGTGAGGGACAGGAACTGGGGATTGTTTGCTTCATGTAGGTCTGGTTGCTTTATTCATTCTTATTCATCATAATAGTCTCCAGCAACTTGGCTGTGAATTGTTAATACCTGACTGCAGAAGGTGAAACAGAAGCACCTCTTGGGTCAAGAGTTTTGCCTGTTGTAGCATCATAAAACAGTCCTATTTGAATTGTGGATTTGGGGGTTTGATGCAAAGACGTATGATATAAAAAGTGGAAAGTGAGTCTTTGCACTTTAAATTGAAAATAAGATCTATGTTGTAAGCATAGGTGTAAGCACCTGTGCTGTGGCTTGCATCCCGAGTGGGTGGAGGCGACCTAAATCCTGAAGAGGTGTGGTTAAAGTTCATCCCTGTGCTTTGGGTTTCTTTGAACCTAGATGGGCTAGGCTTTGGGCAGATTTTGAGACATCTGACTCAATCCAAGGTGCAGTAAATTCTGGCTTCACTCCTCAGACCTGTCTACAGAGGTAACTCTGTAGTTGCAGGTAATTTATGTGAGGTGAAAAACAGCAAGTTGGTTAATTTGTATACTAGTATAGAAGACACGAAAATGTTTTGTGAAATACGTAGTGAAACAACTACAGTTTGCATAGTCTTATTTTTGTGTCTCTAATCTCTGTAGATCCCTCTGAAATCATTTTTCCAATTACTGACATTCCTTTCCATGGGAGGAGACAGCACTTTGGCTAAAATGGAAAAATGCTGTTGTTGAGTTGGCTGGTTAGCTATTCAATTAATATAATCTTTAGCACTTGATGACATGTATCAGAAGTTGGGTTGTCAAGACACACTATGAGAATTCCATGGGTTTCAAGTGTTTTCTGAGTGGCAGGTATAATCTCTTATATTATTGTCATATGAATATAGAGCTTGAATACCTGTGGTCTGAAAGTTTTGTGGAAAATGAGAAAAAATGCACATATAAAAGCAAAATCTATGGAGGGGAAAGGGTATTTCTAATGGTATTTTTCCCAGGTATTGTATAAAAATATATTATATAATAATACCTTACATGCGTTATATAATACATACATCACATAAATATATGCTGTAATGAATTATTATCTAATATTCATTAATTCATAGAATGTAACACCCTGCTGACTGTGTTTGCAGGAGTTACATGAACTGCTGCAACTTGAACTGGTATGTACCTACATTCATATATATATAAATGTATAGCCATATATGCTTGTGTGTTTTGACCTGACTAAAGTAAGGAGGAAGGATTATTGAATTTCTTCCATCTTCAGAATTATTGAATTTCTTCAATGTGTTATACATGAAAATATTTCAGATCGTTAATATCAGCGTAGAAAGAGGTGTGGACCTGCCTAAATGAGCCAAAGCTTCCTTCACCGGGTGGTTTGTTCCAGTGTGTCGCTGGAGAATTTTGTCATAGTTCCTGACTCCGGTATATAGTGGGTAGTTGAGCCACAAGTAAACATTACAGCTTTACCTAAAGGATAGGCATGAATAGCCATTAGTTTCACAGGAAGGGAGGAAATTACCCTTTTCCTGATTGTCAGGTAGTTAAACGCAGTTTTTCCAAGGTGGATTTTAGTCGATGAGGTATTCAAACAGTAAGGACAAAGGAACAGTGAAGGATTACTTTTCTAAAAAAAAAAAGACCGAACTGTAAACAACAGTAAGTAGTTGCTTTCTTATGTTGTTCAGTTTAAATTAACCCTGAGAAAAACTAAATATCTTTTGTTTGTTCTAATTTGCAAATTCGTGGTTTGTACAATTTAAGTGAATTAAGTAACATTGATGGGATGTTGTTTAGTTCTGAGATTATCTGCACATGCTAATAGGCAACTTGATAAGATCCAGTAGTCCCAGCAGTGGGTATAATTGTCAGAACTATCGGGCAATTGTTCCAGATAAATTAAAGTGACTTTTGGAGGGTTTTTTTTTTTACTGCTTTGTAATTCGTGCTTCGGTTAATATCAGTAAGCATTTCTGAAAGTTTTTCCCCTGTATTTTTTTCCATTCTTCCTGTGCTTCTGTTTGGTTCAACAGGGTTAAAAAGCCCCCAAAGAATCAGAAGTGCTTTTAAAATTAACTTGCTTTTCAACAGACACAGATTATTCGCTGCTGGACGACCCAATGTCTATTATCTGTATGTAAATCCTCTCCTTTGTTCTTTCTCCATCAGGTATAAAGTAGTATTTCTCTGCTTTGCAAGCTCCACGTGCACTGTATGCTCATGAATGCATGCCCCTCTTCAGAGCTCTCTGGCATATTGCCATACTTAATGTAGAGTAAAAATTCGAGGGCTTTGTTAACTTACCCAGTTGAAAAAGCACAAATAACATGGCAAAAATACAATATAACTTCCAGACAGAGTAAGGAGAAGACATGAATGTAAACAAGGTAATTTTTTTTTATTTTCCACTGATTTTCTTCCAAGCATATAACTTTCACAAATTTATCTGAAAAGATCACACTCAAATTATGTCAGCGGTTAATGGATTGCACAAAAGTGTATATTAAAAAGCAATCTAATTTGTGACTCACTATTCCAGTTTTCCAGTTTTGTTGTGTCTGAACATAGAAAGAACTACAGCAATGGAAGATTTAGAGCCTAAGCTTACATTCTTCAGGGATTTAAGATTTCCCCTGTGGTTAATCAAGACAACATGTGACTAAAATGCTGTATTTAGATCTAAACAGAAAACAAGCAGAACTAAACCTTTTCAGATTGAATGCAATTTCGTCCGTAAAATTCTG
The DNA here is from genome assembly GCF_009819655.1 of Sylvia atricapilla. Taxonomy (NCBI): domain Eukaryota; kingdom Metazoa; phylum Chordata; class Aves; order Passeriformes; family Sylviidae; genus Sylvia; species Sylvia atricapilla. Next base: position 12,719,250 of record NC_089146.1, read on the forward strand.
TTTTCTTTTTTTTTTTTTTTTCTCCCAGGCATGTTATTATGCTGGTTGTACTGTGCAAGTTGGGTAATTACTAATCAAAGCAAAAGTCCTTTTCAATGAAAAAGGAGCAAATGCAGGTAGGACAGAGAGGTAGAAAATTATTTTAAATGCAGCAATCTGCTATTCTTGAAAAAAAAATCCCTCATTTCCTACGAAAACTTTCCTCTGCAAAATGACTTCTGGGCCCTTAGTATTTGGTATTTCAGATTTGGTGCAGTGGTAAGGAAAGATGAGGAAAATTGTTACGTGGAGTTTAATCCTTCCTTGGTTCTGAAGGATGGAAGAGCTGAGGTATCAACACCAGTGTATGTTAGACTAGTTACAAACCTGTTTTAATTTATGGTGAAGGGAACTGGCCCATAAGGACAATTCCTCACTATCCCAACCGAAAGAATCTTTTGCACTCTCCGGAATGCTTTCTTCACTGAGAAGGTGAAAAGTGTTTGGTAAATTGTGACTGTTTGCTGGGGGTTTTATCTTTTTTGTGGATCATGTCTGGGGGTTATCTATCTCTTAATTCCCTCTTTTGTCCTGCTGAAATAGTACTGAGCAAACCTTTGAATTAACTGCCTTACAATAACTAGATTTGGCAAAATACCTAGAGAGACACAGACTCATGTGCCATTACAGGCAGAAAAAACCATCAGAAGATATGCTGTTAAATGGTGTCCGTATTTACCTTATCCCAGTATTTACAAAAGAAGATAATTACTGTTCAAAGAGCTTTTATTAGTGAAGATTCACCGATCAGTTACCTAGAGAAAACAGGAAATCTTTAAAATACAAGAAATAAACAAGTGAGGTGCTTTCCTCAGGCTACCCCCTGTGTTTGTCCCCATATATTCACAGGAATCCTGCTCCCTTGTCCTTTCCTTATGGTCCAGGAGCTCTGTGCATAATCCCCATCCTCCTTTCATGGAATTAGAGGCTTTTTCACTCATGTACAATGTACATGTAAAACTTCAGTGTACACGTATAACTTTCAGCGTTTGAAGTTATATTGGCAGAGCAAGAAGAACTGTCAAGGAGGAGAAACAAGGACTTGTTTTGCTAGATGGAGTTTTTGGTTCCTGTTAAGAGAATCTGTGGTCTGTGAACCTAAAGAAGGTTGCTTAAGAACTGACAGCCTTGCTAACCAGATGCTGAAATCTCAGTTTAGCTGATCTCAAGAAGCACTTCACTTGTCTGTGGGGTTTGTTGTTTTTTTTTTTTTCATGCTTGGTTGGTTTGTTGGAGATTTTTCTTTCTAATTTTTCACTGGAATCAATAGATTTGATATCTGGAAAGCATAGCCTTGACTAGATTCAATTGGTGTTGAACATGTTACATGTTTTGCATTAGTGACAGCATAGTACCACTGTTAAATTATTGTTTCCACTGGCAGGGTAGAGTGGCTGATTTAAAATGGTATGATTAGTGTGGTACCATCAGAGTCAGGTAAACTGTGGTAGGTAGATACTAGTGGAATAATATTTCCGTTTTACTGACTGAGAAATTGAGTGACATGGAGATTGAGGCCTCTCCACAAAACCTCATCAGGCTCTTTACAGAACTGGCCCAGTCACCTAAAATCCAGTTCAAATTTCTGACCAGTGTTAGACTATCTGACAAAGAGAGGCACTAATTAGGGTTTTGAGTAGCTCACTTCTCTCTTACATACAAAAGGAGATTAATCTACTAATTCTAAATACCAAATGAATGTATCACACTGTACAGTTACAAAATGATGCTTTCAGTGTGACTTTTTAAACATCTTTCAGCTCATTCAATATTATTTTCTATAAAACAGAGTGCTTACAAAGAAATACTGTTCAACCTCTTCTCTGCAGAACAAAAAGCAGCCCACAACTGTAAGGTCTCTTTCCATTCATCAGCCACCACATCTGTTGCTTGCTTGGACACTTACCAAAATGATTCATTCAAATGTCTAACATTTATTTTTGGTGAAATACTGGGATTATACAGCGTGGCAATATTTCAAAAATGGGTCTAGAAAACCAAAGGAAGTTGGAAACAACTTCCTCAGCTGAAAACAAACACGGCGTTATATCATTCTGCAGCTTTATTAGAAGGAAGGCAGTAGCCAAGTGAAGCAGCTGGAATCACACTGAAGTGACTCTGAACTCTGCAGATCATTTCATTCTTCCTTCTGCTACAGAGCTCACATCCCTGATTTACAGTGCCTTTTGTTTCAAAGAACTAAGCAAGGTAGGTCAAATTCTCTTATATTTAAGATCTTTCTCTCCCTTCCCTTCTAAATAGTGAGCCTCTACATCTGCAACACTTGTAGGCAAATGTTGTAAGTGGTCTAGCATATACTGGCTAAAAGAGCTTCATGGAAGAAAGAATGTGATAGTCATTTACTTCTCATTTACTTCAAAGAGTACTTTGAACCACCCCAGCACCAAGAAAAGATATGAAAATGTGCATGAATTTAATTTTTAATTACTTTATTATATGTTAATACACACTTCAAGGGGTTTTATCCTGTCAGCGAATGGTAAGTGACCTTAACTTAAATCTCTCTCCCCTCTGTGTCCCCTAGTGTGTTGGTTTTAAATTTTTCATCTGCTCGGGGATAGTGTGTCTTTTAGAGCTGTAGCAATTTCCAGTATAATTAGTTAAAAATACATCAGTTCTGAACAGATTCTAGAACAAAGACTGGAAATAATTTCAACTTAAATAGCAGATTAACAAAATACTTCTGAAGAATTACAGTTCTGCTGAATTAAATAAGGTTTTTGTGATCTCAGCTGGAAAGTTTGTGTGTTTTCCCTAACCATTGTGGAATAATGTAGGATATGGATCTAGCTTTCATTAAGTGTATTGTAAGTGAAAATAAGATTTGAAGCCTTGGATGCTACCACACAATGAGAGAGGAATAGATTCCACCTTCTATTCACAGTTAGTGATAACAGTGTCATTGTCACCTGTTGCCTTTCTAGATGTGATCTTGCAAGCCAAACAATATCCCAGACCTGGTTTTGTGGACTTAGAAAACATGTAGACGTTGAATGTTGTTTCTGAATTAAAACACATCTGCTTTCTACGAAAAAAATTGTATCCCTGAATAATATAAAATGCTTATTAATTCATAGCTAAGGAGAAGAGAGTGACTAAGGGTATGTCAAGGTAAAGTAGTTTGTCAGAGCAGATTTGTAGAAACTGATTTCAGGATTAACTTACTTAGGATAGGAAAGCTTACTTTCACTATCATAATGTTATTGTTCTGCCTCAGAACTGGGAAATGCAAATGTTTTGATAACCCAATTTACTTTTGTTTAATGTCACTCCAACTTCTGGCAAAATTTAAAGCATTGTCATCAACTTCTGCCAGGCAGACGGGATAGAGATCCTATCAACTTTACTTCAATCTTAGGGATTTTTTATATGCCATGAGTGACACCAGAGTCCACTTCTGTTGAACTGAGAATCTCTTTGATTATGGCACAGTGGAAGTTATTTGACTCTGGAGAATAAATTTATGGTTTGGATTCTCTAATTGCCTTTGTGGAAAAGGATCTTGAGTCAGGGAAGCTCTTTCTAAAGATTCCTAGGCAGATCTGATTGCAGATTTTTACTGCATGGGTGAGGGCAGATGAAAAGTGTTGATCAAAATAATGCCATTTCTACATACTCTATATTATATATTCTTCCTTTTAATTTTAAGAATTTCTTTTTCTGCTGACAACCAAATGAGCAACTTCTGAAATGCTTCAATTTTTGTTTGTTTCAGAAAGATTGATTCAAGAGGAAAATTTCTGTTTCCTAATAAAGCCAGTTGCCTTAAAGAATTTTCTTTTCCTTGTGTTTTTTAACAAACACTTGAAGTTTGTGATCTGTTATTCGATATTAATTTTGTATTAATAACTCTGCTATTCCAAGCACTAAGCTGCAGCTAGGTTTCCAGGGGGTTATAATCTATTCAATGGTCTTATTATTTGCTTATTTATTTATTTTGTCTTATGGAATGTGCCAGCAGTTCAGCTGTCTCTCTTACTGTGGTGGCTGGTTGTCTGGCTAATTTGCACTCATTATTTCTGATAATGGTTTAATTTGTATTCATTCAGTCTGAAGCTAGCAGTTTCACAACAGTGCTGGGCTCTGTTGTGGCTGGCTTTGCACAAGAGAGCTGACTGTGAGGAGCAGTTTCTCCTGGCCTCTCAGCAGAAGAAAGGGATTGCTGTGACTGGGGTAGGCAGTGTCCAAGGGACATGGAGATGAACTCTCACACAGTTGCTTTTACTTTTACACTGTGCTTGAGGCTCCTGAGACAAAAAGGAAAAGTTGTGTGTCTGCAAAGATGGCATATAGTACTTCCAGGGGAGCTCAGCTACTTCTGTACTCTTTGTATCTTCAGTATGTTCCAGAGGTTGAGGACCTTAAAGCAGGAGCAAAAATCTTATTAGCCCATGGTTGTTTTTTCCAAAAGGAATTTCTGCTAATTTATTGCAGCTCTGTTAAAGCTGGCCCACCATTTTGCTGCAATTCTTTGGATGAGCTGAACAGACCTACTGCAGATACAATAATTTTTCATTACTGAGCTCAGAGGGAAGCTATCAAAACCCATTGCCCCAAGTTAGGTGTGCTTGCAAGGATTATCTGTGAAGGCCAGCTCTGTAGAAGTCTCCAGTTCTTGCCAAGGACATTAGCTAGCAAAAGCTTTGTAGCATTCTCCTACCTCTTCTCCCCTACCCAGGCTCTCTTGTCCCTTTTTGATACTTCTTGAAGGATGTATTTCAAGAATCAAAAGGCACAAGTATGAAGAACCAGCATTTTTTTCCTCTATCCACTGAAGATATTTGCCATTTTATTCTTTTGGCAAGTTATTCTACTTCCAACTTTACCTTCAAATGTACTGTTTGGCTTTGGGCAAGATACGTCTCTTCCTTCCCCTACTCTTCGTATGTCTCTTTCTTTCCCTACTCTTCTTGTATGTGTTTATTCTGTTTAATTATAAACAAAGCAAGAACTGTCTTTCATTATGTGCTTATAGTGCCTAGAACCACTGAGGCTTTGATCTCAAGGGCTTTTGGGTACTTTCCCAACATAAAATACTTGCTTCTTTCAGCAAGTATGAGCCTGGCATGCAAGTTTTATTCCCTTCTGAGGGCTTCTAGAGGAGAGAGAGAAAGTGGTGTATAGTAAGTCCTGTAAAATCAATGCAATTCCACTTCCTACACTCCCATCTCTTCTTTCTAGTGATGTGCTTTTAATGAGCTTAAACAGCCCCACATCATTTTAATGAGATATTTTGGAAATGTTAAGAACCATTGCCCATTTAAGAAACCCGAGTAATGTTAACTGAGGGTATTGTACCATATCTGACAGAGCCAAGTGAAAAGTGATTTGTAAAGGTAATTTGAGAAGCTGAAAAACCAGTATTTCCAAGCTCCTAATTTAACACCTTAATCATAGGTACCATCTATTCTTTTTAATTCTGGGGAGTGTTCCCAATTCCATGTTAGGGAAATAGATAAATATCCGGTCCTCCTAAAACTGTGTTTAACAATATGAATTTTTCTGTTTTGCAGGAATTAAGTCAGTACTTATTATAGACTTGATCTGAAAGTTGAAAAAATAGTTGGCTTTGTATGAATAGGAAAATTAGATTAACCCTGATACAGGAGTAGACACCCTTTTAATCTACTGTACACAGTGATCCTAGTACATTAACTATGAGGACATAATAAAGTATTTTATCCAAAACATTCCAGCTGATAAGGTATGTGCTAGCAGTATTTTGGAATTCAATGTTCTGATATACCCATGCAAGAGTATGTGTCAAGAGTAATATACACATAGCAATATTGCATTTTTGCTAGAAGAAACTGCTGACTTATATAAATGTGGGATATAATAAACCTAGGAAAACAGAGATCAATTTGGAGGGCATACTGTAATAAGTGACTAGGAAACTAACCTCTAAAATTGAATAGGGTATAAGAAGGCATATTAGAGGAAGGAGTTGTGGTGCTAGTTTTCTCTGGGGTTATTTCTCAATTCTTTTTGTTAAAAGGACTGTAAATATAGCAGATTGTGACCTATTTTTTATCTCTTATTTGACAGATATTTCGTATCTTGCAGGAGAGAGCGGTACTTTGGATTTTTTCTGTAATGACCTGTTGTTACCCTGCAGTACCTTTCAAATGGCTCTTGTCTAACATATATTTAATTAACCTTAATTAGTCTGCTGAATCAACTGCAGAAAGAAATCTCTGCATTTACTCTGTATCCTCTACTCTCACTTTACTATTTTTTGTTAGGAGGGAGTTGTGGTTAAAGCATGTGTTTGTTGAGACAGCACAACCATTTAAAAAACATGCTCAGAGCTGCATGTAATGATTGCATGAATGCTAGACAAAATATTCTTTCATCACATATTTATGAAACAGTTGCAAAGTAAAAATTCCAAGTAATTTTTGCATGAAAACCTTAAAAAGCCATAATTAATTAGAAACACAAGCATTCATTATCCCTTCAGTCCGGTCACTGCAAAGCTGAGGCATTTAATGTTTTTTAATCAGATATCTCAGTTGCTCTAGGTATCTAGTTGTTATGGTGGCTTATAGCCAAAGAAAATACTGCTGGCATTTGAGGAGGAATAGAAAACATGTCAAGCTCCCGTGGAATACTTGATTAGTGTGTTACCTGACAGCCAGTAGGGTACTTGGTGTACCTGCTGGGCTCTGTCATCTCTGAGCTGTGCCTAACAGCTCTGAGGTATGTCCTGGGACTGCTGAGACAGAACAGTGGGGATGGCAGCAAATGGTGGAAATCCAGGCTGCTTTTCTCCTCCGTGCAGAGAAAACAGACCAGGAGCAGTGAGGGCTGCCCAGGTAAGTGCTGTCTTCCTCCACCACAACGAGCATGATGGCACAGAAGGGAGCCTCCCTTCAGGAAGGGAAAGGTCTCCCAGAGGTGAAGCCGTGGTTTCTTCTCTTCACCATGAGAAAAGGGACAGTGCTAAGTTTAAGAAAGGAGGGTAGAGACTGTGGTTGAACTGCTAGGTAGGGACTCTAGATTTAGCACTTGGTTTGATCAGAGACTTCCTGTAGGTCATTCTCAGCATTCTCCAGTAAACCAGACTGATGATACTTCTCGCTTGAACCTCATTTCAGTAAGGGTTATGAATACTGAAGCATTATGACTGGTTATGCAAGTACTTTGGCAGTGCTGACACATACAATACATTAGGCAATTTTTAAATCTCAAGTGTCACTGTTTAGCTGAAGGTCTCTATTTTTTTGATAAGAACATTAGAACTTTTTTCTCTAAAAATGGTGCTGCTTTTAAGTGTTTCACGGATATGACCAGTCATTTTCCTGACTCTGGTGTACAATTATTGTGGTTACGTGATTTACAGTGGCTACAGCAACTTCTTATATTCTAAAAATATATATTCTTATATACTAAAAATTATATTCTTACTTTTAGCTGTATTAACAGAAGGGAATAAGAGCAGAAACAAGTACTAACTATGGACTTATCAAGTGCCTTCTCCTGTGCAATCCAGGGGACGTTTGGGTTTCTTTGTCATCTTTGGGAATGGAAGACCTGGTGCTTGGGATAAGCACGAAAATAAATCAGTGTTGATGTTATGCAGTTGCTGGTTGCAGGCATTTATCAGGTCCCTGATTGTGTAAATATATTGGAAAATATTTTATATTCAGGGAGCTACTGTGGTACTTTTCTGACTACAGCAGCTTTACTTAGACATAAAATCGGCTTTTCCATATTTTATTTTTTTTAACGATTCTATGTGGGCAAAACTGCTGATCTGAAATTGTAGATTTACCAATATTGACTGAGTCTGTGCTATACGAGTTCGTTAATCCTGTAGCACCTTGTGTAAAGTGTTCTCAGGCTATTATCTGGTCAAATGACTTCAATACCACAGATGAGGTGATGTGTTATGACTAACAGGGTCGTGTTTGGCCTTGCTTGAAGAAAGTTAGTTTTGGCCTAGGTTCTAGGATATGTCTAGCTAGTGCATTGCAAATGCATATCTAACACTGCTTCACTGAGAGACATAATGGAGAATGAGTATTTGCATTCCTTTCTTATCTGCTAGAACAAATACATCTATATTGTGGCTCAAAAACATTTCCAGTCACATGTTGTATCTGTTGTGACCCGTTCTAGTTATTGAAATAAGGATGACGTGTGAAGTAATTAGGTTGCCATATATCTAATTACCATTAGAAGGGTAGCCAAAAGACAATTGTTTGTGTACATGTCTGTGAAAGAGAAAGCATAGACACAAGCCTTGATTCTGCCTTTGTGTATAGCAGCTTAAAATGTTCCTTACCTAGTAGCTTTGTCTGCAGGGCCAACTTAAGGCTTAATCTGTAGCACAGCTATGATTTAATTTTGTAGAATGAGTGTATCAGGCACCTCCTGCTATAGGAATGTTTCTGCATAGAGGCAAGTTATCTTGGCTTTGTCCTTTTGAGGGAGAAATATGAGTCTATGACAGTCTGTAATTTTATCAGTGTTCCTTGTGTTTTCCAATCTATCTTATGTCTTTGTAAAATGCTTGCCAGAAATACATGTGTACCTCTACTGATTTTGCTCAGCCTTCTGAGTTTTGAACTTCACAGATAAACTATCAGGTGAATTTCAAGTTTATGTTTTTGAAGTTAGATAAATTCAAAATTTGTCACCTCAGAAATTCTAAGAAAAAATTATGAAGGCTTTCAACTGAATTCAATACCTGGATAAACTTGCTGACACACAATATGACAGGCAGGCTTTAGGTGACCTTTTGTGAAACTAGTTGTTCTCCAACTTTTGGCTCTTGCAAATGACAGAAGCTGAAGTGATGCAATCAAATAAGCTTTCCTTTAGCCACAGATAATACCCATGGAATCTGATGTGCTCACAGTTGTTCAAAAAGGCGCTGATAGGAGGGTTTGTGTAGTATCTTCCCTCCATGAACTGAACTATTGACACAACCAACCCTCCAAACCTTATTTTTTCCTAGTAAGTCAGGATCCATTACTGTGACCTCTAGGACCAATTTAGCTGGGTAGAGGCTCTAAACACTATTTATCACACTGAAAAATAGATTTGTGGACTACCACTCAAACACTTGTGGTGACTTTTAACTAACATAGATAATGAATAAGCTCTTCCCTTTGCCCTTTCTGTAAAATTCAAAGGTAATGAAGACCAAAACTGTGAGAGAGAGGTTGTGTGGACTGAGCCCGAATCTGTGGCAAAGAGTGCCTCTGTAATTCAGTTAGGTCCTAACTTGTGTGGTGCCCAGGGAATTTTGAACCCTCAGGAGGACTTTGCTTCAAGTGAAGTGGACGAAAATTGCAACTTTTTTGTGTGTTTTCTTCTATTTTAGACTGAAAGCCTATGTAATTTAATTCCAAAACTGTTTCATTGACCTCAGGGCTGAAGTGTAGAGAGGTCAAACGACTTCCCTGGTCAAACAGGATGTATGTGGCATAGCCATGAATAGATTCCAAAGTACTGGTCCTGTGTCATAACTGTAAGGCCATTTTTAGTGTGACAAGAGCTGTTCTGTTTTAGGCAGATCCAATCACTTGCCCAAGTCATTGTTATGGCTTAGCTATAACAGTGGCAGAGGACACGAACTCTATGTACCTTTAGTAGAAACCTGTGAATATGCCAACTGAGATCCAAGTCTGTAATTCCCTGCTGAAATGCAGAGAAAGACTGTTCGTGCAACACGTGGTGAACCCAGAGGTTCTATGGCTTTGTATTTTAGAAATATTTCCTGATGATCTGTATTTCTTGGTAATTCTGCTTTCTGCCCCAAGAGCCATTCTGTTATATTCCAATAAAGTCATTTAGAAATTAACTTCTGTTTTACAGAGGAGGACAGGAAATGAAAGCTCCTGGTCAACTATTTTCATAATTAAGCAACTGAAGGAGGCTCAGTTTTCAGAGCTGTTTGTGGCTCAGCAAACAGGAACGGACTCGTCAAACAACTGCTGAGTGTACACTTTACACAGGGTGTTTACTATTTAAAATAAAATTTTAAATAAAAGGACAGGATGAAATCTAAACTTGGTTGTATTAATCCATATGCAATAGAACGCTGTTCTGTAACCTGTGGCTGCTCCCAAGGCTCATTGGCAGGCCTCTAACCACATTTTCCTGTTTATTGAAAAATGTTTTCCATGCACTGGCTCTCCAGACCATCAGACACTGAGCCAGTGAACTGTATCAAACCTTCCTTACCCTTTCTAGCAGTTGCCTTAAAGCCAAGCAGAAACTGCTGTGTGAAAGTATTGTTTTCTCTACTGAGCCTCAGTTTGCAAACACGTTCATGAGAATTTTTCCCACTTGGAAAGTAAGCTATTTGTCAAAGATCATACAGGAAATTAGTGACAGAATAAGGAGTACAATTAGATTTCTTTACAAGACCTAGACTTGGATTGCAAGACTATTTTGACTCTGGAAATTTATTAATTTCAGAGTCATGTATTAAGAGATTATATGTTTCAAGACCACAGAGAAACATCCCTGCTGAATTATGGTTAATGGAAAAAATCTGTGTCCTCATTGATGTAAACCAGCATAAATCCACTGACAATCATCTACTACTTATCTTTTTCAGGACAGGACTTAACACCACAAGTCCTGCTATAGAAGTGATTAATATATGTCAATGTCAGAAGTAAAAGTTTCTGGGCTTTGCAAATGTAATCGGCAGTCTTTGCAGAGCCCTAGCCATAGAGTCTAATTTCAGCATCTGTGCACTGGGAGCAGTGGCAAACAATGTTCCTTTTGCTTTTTACTCCCACTGCTAAAGAGTCCCTGCATTGAAGACTAGAGTTAAGAGATGAGGAAAAATATGAGCCTGGAAAAATAATTGCATTCTAAAAGTGTGCTCTTTCATTGAAGTTTTAAACTACAGGAGGCTTGGGAAATATTTGGCATTTATTTGGGTATGTGTTTTTTCTCCTGCAATACATCATATTTAAAATGCTAAATATAAAATTAACATTGTTGGGCAGTAGGCAAATGTTTATCATTGTCATTACAGTTGGAATTTTTTTTTTTTGTTCAGTTGCATAAATTTGATTTGGAGGTATAGTTTTTTGTATAGGCAAACCCACTTAACAATCCAGTTCTTAACCTGACTGTCCTCTGAAACTGTCCAAATATAATGTTCCAGATGTTAGTGGTACTGCTGCATGTTTATACTCTTCTTTCAGCAGCTGTTAAGCTGTTTGAAAAAATTACTCAGATGGGTGGTAGTGGTATTTGATGCAGAATCCACCCCCAAGGGGCATGTAATTACATAAATGCAGCCCAGTAAGTATCATTTATCAGGACAGCAAACCAAATAACATTTTTTCAGCCTGATGTAAATCACAAATGCTATCACAGCCTCTTGACAGAACAGGCTGTGCTGACTCTTACTACATATTTTTTTAATCAAGAGATATAAAATTACACAACCATTTTTTTTCTTTGCTTCCCTGTCTATCCACCTACAAATGAGAAGTCTAGTCCTGCTAATGCGTGCGCACATGCGTAGCTTCCCTGGTGTGAGTAATCCTTTCAAACTGAGTGAACTCCTTTTTGGGGGAAAGGTAAGTACATGAGTACGAGTTTGCAGATGTGGTTCTGCAGACGGTGTGCTCTGGAGACCCCTCTCCCGCTGTCCTTAACATGCTATAATTAATGGAATTACAGGAATGCAGGGCTGGGTTCCAAAAGCGCGGGCTGAATTTTGGTTTGGGAATGGAGATGGCTCAGAAAGCGGTAAGATAAATCATAGCACAGCTAATTGACTGCTCTCAGGCACAGGTCTTCAGTGCAGCTGAGTCCAGCCGAAAAATTCAGCTTTAAATGACAACAGAGTTTAGCACAATAATTGTTTTGATCATTGCAGAGACTTTTCTCTGATTGTGGCCACTTGTGATGTGCTGCAGCTTTGCCTACACTGCAAACTAAACACTGTGAAATAATACTGTGAAATAACTTCTGACTGCTTTTCTTTCTGTTGTTCAAACTCTGTTTCCTGTCTGTTTTCCCATTCATTTCTTTTTTCCCCCTCACTTTTGGTTTATATCCCACTTTCCCCTCCCCCTCGCCTTCCCTCCCACCCACAGAAAAAATTTCCATGTAAAAAATTATGTAGTACTTGCAAGTTCCAGAAGCTTTTGCAAGAGAAGAAAACTGAGAAAATTCTGTAATTGTCTTAAAAAAAAAAAAAAAAAAAAAAAAAGACACACATATCTTTTCATTAATAGCTCTTACAGTATGTTTTTTGTTCATAGGAAACTTTGTTTTCTTTCATCTATTATGTATTTCTCAGCTCACTAGTGGAACCACAGTGTGTATTATCCTTGCAATATGTTCTGTATATTTCCTTCTCTGCATTCTTTGCTGTTCTAAGGAAATCCAATATGTCAAATGGGCCTGAAAATCATCATTTCTTGATACAAAAACATACATGAAAGAAATTAATAAACCTGTGAATTTTTAGTTGCTGGAGAAGTCGCTGTCTGTCATTTTATTAACTACAATTTGAGACAGGGGTGGTGGGTGAAATTTTATAGAAGATGGCTTCCTGGCATTTCAAGTGAATTTTTTTTCCTACATAGGTGTCTAATGCTTCTCTGATTTTAGACAGATGTAGTCCATGAAAATTGCTTCACACAGGAACAGAGCAGTAAAATATGAAACCTGACCAGAAAAGAATAGCACAATCATACTTCAGTAAAATTTTGCATCTTGTCTCCTAGAAATTTATCAGTGATAGTGTGCTCAGTGCTGTCTATTAAGAAATTAATGTAAGGAAAACAGTTCTTGAAGATTTCAAGTTCTGTTTTGATTTGAACATTTCTTGAAATGCCTGTGACTAAGTTTCTTCACTAGTTTTGTACTAGCAACTGACAGGTAAAAGGTGATAGATATGCCAAACTAAGGCAATGTTTTTGGCTTATCACCAAGAACTTAAAAGAATTGCAGTTTACTATTTACAGTGCAGTAAAACATTTCTTCTTTGACAATTTAATTTTTTTTTCTTCCCCAGAAAGCCACTCTGCAACATGGCATTTGAAGATTTTGAGAACTACTCTTATTTCTACGACCTGTCTGAGGAAGATGAGTCACCCCAGTCCTCCCTCAGCACTGCCCATATCATTTCCCTTTTCTTTTACAGTGTGGCATTTCTGCTGGGAGTGCCAGGTAATGCCATTGTCATCTGGTTTATGGGCTTTAAATGGGATAAATCTGTTTCCACGCTCTGGTTCCTGAATCTGGCCATTGCAGATTTCATTTTTGTTCTCTTCCTGCCCCTCTATATTACATATGTGGCAATGGGCTTCCACTGGCCTTTTGGGAAGTGGCTCTGCAAAATGAACTCATTCATTGCACTACTTAATATGTTTGCCAGTGTTTTCTTCCTGACATTCATCAGCCTTGACCGCTACATCCGTCTTGTCCACCCAGTGTTTTCCTACAAATACAGGACCGTAAAGAACACCCTCGTTCTGAGTGGGGTCATTTGGATGTCAGCTGCAATTATTGGTGGCCCTGCCTTATACTTTAGAGACACAGCTACAGTTCTCAACAATGTCACCATTTGCTACAACAACTTCCATGTGCATGACAGAGAACTTATTTTGCTGACACATCACATTCTCATTTGGGTGAGGCTTGCATTTGGTTATCTCTTTCCTTTAGTGACAATGGTTATTTGCTACTCACTGCTGATTGTCAAAGTGAAGAGGAGAACTGTATTGACTTCTAGCAGGCTTTTCTGGACCATCACTGCTGTAGTTGTAGCCTTTTTTGTCTGCTGGACGCCATATCATATATTCAGCATTGTGGAGCTGTCTGCTCACCATGATGAAAACTTGCATGACTTACTACAGGATGGCATTCCCCTCTCCACTGGCCTTGGTTTCATCAACAGTTGCCTCAACCCAATCCTCTACGTTCTGATTAGCAAGAAGTTCCAAGCCCAGGTGAAGAGCACAGTGTCTGAGGTGCTGAAGCTGGCCCTGTGGGAGGTGAGCCGCTCGGGAACGGTCAGCGAGCAGCTGTGGAGCTCAGACAATGCGCCTGTGCACCACTGTGAAACTGCCCAGTGACTGCTCCTGCCAACAGCTCTCTCCAAAACAGCTGACAGGAGATCTGGAGGCGTTCGTGACTTCACATCTGCCAGTCAGACGTGCCTCTTTGCATATACACTGTTCTGTAAACAGCTGGCTTAATTGCACTTGCTGCTTTAATTGAAAGGTTTTTAAGGGACATATGATTTGGATGTGTGCCCTTGCAATGCACATACAGCCTGAACTGAAAGTTATCAGCATAGGTGGAATTACTCTAACTGGGCTTTTGATGACGAATGTTGTAATCCTGTTGGTTTGCTGTGGTTCCATATCTCATTGATATCAAAAGAACACAATAAAAATATTCCTCCTTGCCATTGCTGATACCACTCTTAATTGAGGCATTCTCATCTAAGAGGCTGTGGCTGTACATCACTGGGTCATGAGCCTCCTGATTGCCTACTACTGCCCTGAGGAGGAATCCCCTGGCTACATCTCACCTAAATGAAGCTATCAGTGGCTCCACTCTGCAGCTAGAGAAGAATCTCAAGATGAGAACACTGAATTGCTGCCTTCTACTGTCAAAAAAGTAAAATATGGAAATAAAACCTATCTTCTCCCAATGCTCTTTATCTTATACTCAAAACTAACACAGGAGACCCTGTGTTTTCTGGTCACTTACTGCATTTTTAGCACCAGTTGGGTGCAAATGAGCAGATGTTTCATATAGGTATTAGGCTCATTCAAAATGAGCAAAGAATTAGTGAAAATATTTCTTAAAGCTTCTGTGCCACAATTCTTTTTATGTGTTTAAAATTTTAGTCCTACAGAGGTTTACAACTATGGATTGGTCTTTATGACTCTTTCAAGCAAAGGTAAAGAAATAGTACAACATTTTGTTTGTCTTAATGTCAATCTTAAAAAAAAATGGGTGGAGTGAATTAATCAGTATTCTGTTACAAGTCTGTAGCCAAATTCAGACTTCTTTTCCAAATAAGAGGCAAGACAGTTCATCCAGGAAATGGAGTCCACTCCCATAAGAAAGATGAAGTAGTCCCAGTTATGCTGTATTCTGTTCCAACTTGTTGCTTGCTGCAGAATCACACAGGCATTCATGCAAATATACATATATATATAGGTGCTGTGTGGAGTGAACCAATTTCTGATGCATAACCACTTAATTAAAAAGTTGAATGTGGGACAAAACTCCACTGAAATAAAAGCATAGAGCTTTGGGTAAATTTGAATTGTTTTTTCCTAGTTATTTGCCTAAGCTTATAGAATAAAACTGACTTTCAGATAATTTATCTAGTTTATATGGCCTGCCAACACATTAGTAGCATTTATGCTGTAATTGAGGCCTTATATATAAATAGATTTGCTTTTGTATAAAATATATTTGTATGCATGAGCACATCCAATATTGGTAGCTGCACATGTAGAAACAGCCTGACTGTGGTCTGTACCTATTTCTTTGGGCTCTGGTTTCATACTCTGAGAGAGTTAGGCAGTGGAATTTCAGTGTATTTCCCTTTGGGCAGGAAAGCTGGTAAGCAGCATTCTTCCTTTGAGTCATTTGCTGCCTGGTACATAGCTGCTCATCATAATATTTTGGCACCGTTCTGCTGGACGTGCCTAAATCAAACATTTTGCTGTTTTTCTTCACATGTTCCCTGACATCTTTCTAAGAATGATGTTCTTTCCTGGCTGTAGTCCAAGTGAAGTAATAAAATTTTGTTGTTTCCGAAGAGCTTGTTCGTTTGCTTTTCTTAGCAGCAATGTATGGTGACTGGCTTTTCTTAAAACAGCCCCTTCCCAAAGATTTTGGAAGGTGAAATCAAACCCTGGCCCTTTCTACTATGGATTTAAGGTTCATATCAGCTTTCAGCTGTATGCACACACATGTTCCTATGTACAGCACAGAGACTGATTTTCAAATGGGAGAGCATATATGTCCCATCTTGTATAAAGGATCAGAAACTGTGGCCTGAAGCAGAAGGGAGAAAGAGAGAGGATAGAATTGAGTAAGGCCAGAATCAGCCTTGATCTATGGCATTAAGTGGATTAACAATTGTGCAATGGAACTGCTACCGTTCTCACCAAGATCAGTTACAGAATTATCTAAATCATTTCTTTAAGAGTAATGCAAGGTATCTAAACAGAACAGATAATGCTCTAAGTTTCTGTTTCCAAAGAGTCTCCAAAACAATACCAACAGTTCTGTGGCCTTGGACTGAGGAACGCTTATTCAACTCATTGCAGTGGAAAAAAAGGGGCAGAAAAAGGAAAGGAAACTATTCCATCATGCAAAAAGATACTACAGAAATAGCTATTGACACATTTCATAATGGACAGGTTCTAGTTACTTTTATCTTCTTCCTGTACAGTTTGTGTTTCTGAAGGTTTTATGTAGATTAGTTTTTGTTAAAACTGTTTTCCTAGTATTCCCATATGGAAAATATTGAAGTTACAGGATTTTCTAGTGATCTTTCTGTTATAGGGTGCACTTGGGATACTTGCCTAATGTATTCCAGGGTGCTGATTTTTCACAGGCACAATGACACAGTAATATACCAGCACATACCCAAACACTACCCAAAAACACCTAACACAAATATATGTGAATTGAGTGGAATACTTTTGCCCACATACCTACCTATTTTTTCACTGGGAACACTGTGCTCTCTAGGGTTTTTTGTTTCTTTCACTTCTGTGCATCTTTCTTTTTAGTATTAGGAAAAAAAAAACCCAAACAAACCAACTCTGCCAAAACCCAACACAGACACACACACACACACACACACACACACACACGAAATCTCAAGAACCAGAGAGTTTGCATGTGCCTGCTTTGCATAAATGTAGCACGCACAAATCCAGTCTGGCAGGTCACATGGATAACTCAGTGCTGTATTTTAAAAAACTCGCCATCTATAAATCAAAACATTTTATCCACTTAGGGCTTTAATTTGAAAGCCAAAAGAGTATTAAGGTAAGCAGTGCATTGAATAGGAAGGTCAGAAAGTGATGGCCAAGATAATAAAATTTTGAGGCAGAATTTTTAATAATTTATCTGATATGGTTTTTGCCAATTTCTTGCTTCTGACAGCACCATGAAAGAATTGGTAAAACTGAGCCACACGATTTAGTAGAAGCAACAGCTAGAGAATTGCCACAAAAAGGGCACTGTTTAGGAGTTAGGTTTATGGAAGCTGGCAAGTGAGCCTGTAACAATACTCACTTTCAGATCTTTAACTGTGCTTTAAGCCTCTAGCAGGCAGATTTTTTTACTGAGACAAATTATAAACAAAGCTCTTACATAATCTGAAGTTGGCAGACCTTTAAACAAGAGAGGACCTGCTGTGCCAGATAACCATACAGATGCTCTGTGAAACAACAGAGTTACTTAAACTGCTGCTGTCAGACTTCACACTGGGCATCTTCATCTCAGTGACCAATGCAGCACGCAAAATAATTCCATTTCATGGTCACAATAAATCCTGTCAGTCCAACACAAGGCCTAGAATTATGAATTTGTTTAGAAGCTTCACAGCTTTGACAGCTTCTACGTTTGCATCATTCCTATAGACAGTTTTTGGGATTTATTCCTGATAGGTTCTTCATACGCTAAAAGAAATGTCAGAATTAATTTAGAATCCAATCAGGAGGTGAGCACACAGCTCAAACCGCTATTAATTTCATTACTTTTTATATCCTTTATGCGTTTGCGTTCTCAGCTGTGTTTCTCCCTTTACCTCACGGGCAGGTGTGCAGTTTAGGGGGGTCAGGCAGCCCCCCGCAGTGGCCGCAGCCCGCGGTGACTCCCGGCTCCCGCCCTGCTCCCGGGGCACCGCTGGGCTCGCAGCGCCCCCCAGAGGCACCGCCCGTGCCCCGCACGGCAGCGGCTGCTCCGCAACGTAATTTGATGTGTTAATTAAGACAGAAAAGTCGACGTATTCCATCCCAAATGTTTCCAAGCCTCCGAGGAAAAACAAACAAACAAAATCAAGTCGTAAAGCAGCTGAAAAGGTACCAGGGTAGTCTCAGGCCTTATCTAGAGCACTGCAAATCACTTAGAAGGTAGCTTCCTCTCAGTCTCACTGGAGTGTTAGCTGTCAACGGCCATAGCATTTGGTTAGTCACCACCCTTACTGAACAATAGGAATTTATACTCCTGCTTACCCACTAAAATATTGCTTGCACTTTCACTGAGACCTGCTCCTTTCCCTTAAAACCATTTCTCCTTCCAGAGGAATTCCAGACATTTCCACAGAAGCCATTTCCTCCAGATGGAGGAAGGAGCATTTCAGGATTTTAAAGCCATGGCAATGTTAACTCTGAAGTGATGCTCTCTGCTCATACTCCTGGGTACTTCAGTGAGATGCCAGAGCAACCTCGAAATTCAGTTTCAGTTTCTACTTTACCCATTAAGAAAATCTTACATTTGTAAGCTGGATTACTTTTAAGATTCTGAAACAAGCACAGACACTGCACATTTTTTGCAACAACATTTATTCTAGATATATCAAGACTTAAATCTTATTGAAAGCAGCTACATCCATTGATTGTACATAATCTTCAAAAGCTGTTATCCTCTCTTCCAGCATATCTGTTCCAACTTTATCATCTTCAACAACACACTGGATCTGAAGCTTTTTGATACCATAGCCAACAGGTACTAGCTTGGCTGCAAAATAAAAAAAGAGAAAAAAAAATTAATACTCCTTAAATTGGTGGAATCTCTTAAAACACAGATCTAAGAATTAACTGACCAAAGCAATTTGCAGAAATATATAAGAACAGCTTTTGGCCCCCATTATGGACGATTTAATTAACAACCCAGCATTCATTGCAACTGATTGAAAAAGTTTATTTCTGTGGACCTCTGCCCCCTCCCCAAACCAGTGATGTGTGTGGGTGAAGGTGTTTGTTTGTTTGCTACATCAGCAATTGTACAGAGAGACACAGGATAGCACAGCTTAAGTTCTGTAGCTTTTAAACCTGTATTTGAATCTTAACCAGGTCACTGCACTAAGACACCTTCTCTGACTAAAGACACTAAAGTACTGCAGTTCCCGTTACCTACATTTCAGAGATCAGCAAACAGTGACCACAAGTCCAACCACTCATATACTACCCCAAGGGCCTGCACTCTCCCTCTCCCAGCTCTGGAATTTCCCCATACTTACAAGATCCCCAGACCAAGCCATCTGCCTGAATGCTTCGAACGCACTCCTCTAGTTTGGCCATGTCTGTCTCATCATCCCAAGGTTTCACATCAAGCAAGATTGATGACTTGGCAATAACAGCTGGTTCTGGGGGAAGAAAATCACCATGAAAAGGTAGGAATATTCCAAAACCTCATTAATATACTTGCAAACTGGTTTTACAAGAGCAACTTATCCAATTCTATAAACCAGAACCTGCTCACATTGCTGTGACAGGCCTCTGGCACTAATGTACATTTCTGAAGTACCGCAGCTCACATCTTCATGTTCAATATTGTAGATACATAATGCAGACTCAGATTTGAGTAGCTGACAGTGTTTGTTACATAGGAAGTCCTTTTCAGAACATCTGAGAAGGAGCCTAATGCTGTGTAACAGTTTATTTTCCACAGATGGAATACTGCAACTGCTACAGATTTGAACAGTTTCAGGCCAGTAGCTGTGGAGTAACTTTTTAAAAGAAAATGCTCATGTTATCACTATTTATGTAAAGCTCAGTCTCTGGAAAGAAAAAGCAGGAGTGTATGAATCAGAACAAAAAGCATGTTAACATTCCTACTTGCTATGGGAAGGCTGAGCTCACTGGCAATTCAAGTGAAACTAATTACTCCTGTCTCATTCCAGTCAAGCTGATCTTTTATTACAGTTAATTAGTGTTTCTAGCCATCCTGTTCAAATGCATGAATATTAACTCAAGTGTAAAAGATTAGGAAGTTCTGGGCACACATACTTTTGGATTTCTTTGATTCATACTGGGCCAGACGTTCTTCCCTCAGTTTCTTTGCTTCTTCACTTTCCTGAAAGAGAAATTTGCAGTTACAGAAAAGCACCAAAACTCTGCATCTCCAAAGTGCTACCAAACTGACTGGCATCAACTCAGATAAAAACAAAACATCACAACTGTCAGCCGAAAGATGGTGATTTTTTGTTTTACTCATCATGTAACCAGTCAAAAGTTGGACAGTTCACTGTATTCCAAGACATTGTTTTTCAACTTTTGAGTTTTCAAGCTACACTTAAGAATTTCAAGTAGGATCAATTACAAAGGTCAGAAATTTAAGTAACTTCAACTAGGTCAAGGTGAAAATCTGCATACCTGTGTTAATTTCTATAATGCAATAAAAATAATACAGAAAGGTCACAAGTACCTCCTCATCATCAGATCCAAAAAGGTCAATGTCATCATCATCTTTGCTATCCGTGGCCGCACCTGTTGTGTCCTCAACATCAGCAGGACCATATTTTCCCAAAGCCTTCTTTACTCCTGGCAAGCTGAAAGAAAAATGTAGACATTAGGAACCTACTCAAAAGGCAATACAATCACTGTTAGTTTATCACTACACCTACAAATGCATTTGTAAAGAAAACCTAGTGCTGTAAAAGCAAAAATCCAATTTTTCTACTTGAAACCAGAACCTTATGAAAGACAGCCGCTAATGCTCCTGACTCGGCAGCTGAGTAATCTGTGAATATGGGACTTCCTGTAGCTCATCAAAGCTGGTATGATCCTGCCCACCTAAGTACAGGGATAGCAAAAGCCTCCCCTTAGCTGCACTGTGCTCTGTCTCGGAGGAGTTACCAACTTCTTTTCCATGCTTTCCTAGAACTATCTTCGCTTGTTTAAAAACCACGAAGTGACTTAAATCACACTACTTAGGTAAATACTACTTTCCTTACTTATTATTTTCCTAAGTTTCAGTGAACACTTTACCCTAAACCCTTACTTTGAACAGCATAAGGCAGGACTCCCTGAATTTACCTTCTCTTGCAGCTCATATACTGTTCTCTTAGAATAAGCTCACATTTGTCTTGCTAATGTGAATTGCTGTTACTGGAGCAGTAAAACAGGCTTTTGATCTCAGGAACTGCATGCAGTTTCCAGGGTGGACTTTGTCACTTCAGAATCTCAGGCGCCTTTAGCATTACAAAAGCTTCAGAAATGGACTGGAGACTGAGCCACCCATGTTTGGAAGAGCTTCCTCCAAAGAGGACTGAGGCTCAGAGAAAGCAGTGTAGCAATACTGACCCCACCTATGCTGTAGGTTTTCAGAGAGGCCTGCAGTCTCCATGCACGTCAATACACGACCTTTCATGAACACTGAAAACCACTAAAAGAGAAAAGAGATACTATTTTCTTCTATATCTCCCTTTCTTTCCATGTTCTTCAGTACAACAAATCATTAATTTTGGCCTTCGTACTGACAGAAGTCTTCTCTGTTTCTGGAGCTGTTTGTGTTCCTACAACACAAAATGCCACGTGGTGCTACTGAAAACCGGATCTGTTCAAACTCGATGAAACAAACGCAACAATTTGCAGGCTAGTTCGGAGAGATACTGCAGCTTCGAAATTCACCCATACCTTGCCTTCTGCTTTTCGTACGACTTAATATGATTGTACCACCGGAGAGCATGGAACAAATCTGCAGGCGGTGGGGCAGCGATCGCTTCGAACACTGCTATGTCAGCCTGCGAAGGGACGTACCTGCAAAGAACAAGCCAAATTAACTCCCTTGCTCGGGGCACGCAGGAACACGTGGAGCAGCGGCGGCCGCCGAGCAGCGCCGCCCGTGCAGCTGCCGCGGTGACTCAGGGCCCTCCCGCGTCCCCACCGCTTGTCTCCGCCAGGCCCGACTCCTCCACACCCCAGCAACCCCCGCCGCCTCTCACCCCTCGATGTAGCTCTTGTCGGCCAGGAAGTCATTGAGGACGCGGAGGCCGGCGGCGGACTTCAGGTCCCCGAAGCCCATGGCGGCGGCCCACACGCAGCGCCCGCCCCGACCGCCACCGCCGCGCGAAAGGGCCGCGACGCGCCTGCGCCGGCCTTATATAGCGCCGGTATTCCTGCGCGGCGCTGCACGCAAGTGTGTTCTTCCGCGAGAGCGAGCTGCGAGGTAGCTCCTCACGGGTCGGCTGCTGCAGGGCAGGGCGTGCAGCGGACGAGGCACCAGAGGTGCAGGAAAGCGTCGAAGTTATAAATACGAGGCCTATAATAAACCTTAGGAAGCTTTGCGGCGTTACAGAGGTTTTGTAACATTGTAGTGTCGCCACACCCCGCCCCGCTGGCACAGCGGAAGTTGCCGGAGTTGGACGAAGAAAGTGACGGAAAGGGACGGAAATTGCCGAGGGAAGGGCAGCGCGTATAACGGTGGCCGAAAAGGCTGTGGGCTAGCGGCGGAAATTGCCCGTGTCATTGCTCGCCGATAGCTTGCCGGAAATACCCGAAGCGGTTCGCTCCGGAGGTTGCCGAGTGCGGACTGCGCTCTCCGGAGATTGCCGAAGGCGGCTCCGGAGATAGCCGAAGGAGGCTGAGGGCAGCGGCGGAAAAGCCCGAGGCCGCCGCCATAGAGGCCGAGCGCAGCCGTCCCGCGGCGCCGCGGCCCGTCCCGCGCCAGGTAACGGCGGTGCCGCTGCAGGCGGGCTCGGTGGGCGCGGGTGCCGCTGCTCCGGGCGCCTCCGCCCGCCCCGCTCCCGGAGTCCTTGACGGGCCGGGCGGCGGGCCGGGGGCTGCCCGGCGGGCGGCGGCGCCTCCAAGGTGACCCCCGCGCCGGGTAGCGCTGCCGCCGGCCGTGCCCTCGGCCGCGGGGACGGCGACACCGGGCCCGCCACCGCCGAGCTGCGCCGTCCGGTCCGTGGGGGAGCGGGGCCGGGGCCGGCGCTCCGCTGCAGGCGGGGAGGCCGCTCGGTGACATTCCTCTGTGTGATGTATAGATTGTTAGAGAATCATACCTTGCGTTTGAAGGAGGTAACTCACTCTCTCATAACTGTGCATATATAGGTGTGCATACGTGCTCCTTTGCAGCTGGTGTACAAGTTTTTACTCTGCCTGTTTAAAACTTGACAGCAAACATTTAAACTGATAACAACAATGCGGTTTTTTCTCTTCCCAAGGAACAATGCTTCGACTGCTTGCTGTCCCCAGGACCTTAGCTGGGGTCACCCAGTCCTCCAGAGTATGTGGTAAGTGTCTGTAGTTTATATCTGTCTCTCTGGTGATAAATGTACGTGCAGTTCATTTATCCAAGGATACATATGCATACTTGGTTTGCAGGCTCATGGATCATGTGTTGCACTGTTGGTAGAACTGGGATTTTATCAGCACTCCATAACTAAAATCAGGATTGGGGGATATGATGGTTTCCACCTAGCATTAAGTGAAAGTTGCTTTTGTTTTCTTTCCTTTCTTTCTGTCTTTCAGGGCGTACAACTGCAACAGCAGCCAGCAACCAAATAGAGGTGTTTGTGGATGGCCATCCTGTGTTGGTTAACCCTGGAACCACAGTACTGCAGGTGTGGGGAATGACATTCTCAATTTTCTGGGACTTCCCATCTCACTTCTTGTCAGCATGTTCTGTTCCATACAGCAAAAGGCCACCTGTTTTTACATTGTTTCTTGCAATTCTTTGGGGGTGTTTTAACTGTGATGCAATTTCATGTGGCAGAAATCCTTTGGGGAATTCAGTGTCTGAAAAAGAAAAATACGCCATGGTTGCTTGAAAGAAGATGCATGCAGCATCAATCCCAGCTGCAAAACTTTATGCAATGCAATAATAGACTTTGATAAATTCTGGTTGAACTTCTATCTCTGAACAGTATGTGACCTCATAGTCTTTCAGAACCTGTTCATTTTGTGTCTTGTTACAGTATGTCTTGGGTAAATGAGGGATTGTCTCCTTTTAGTTATTAGTTATGATTCAGAGTGCTCTTCCTTAGCTGTTTTTATTTGTCTTGGTGTGGGAATAAAGAGAACCTAGATTCCTAGCCTGTACTGCATGTTGTCACTTTTCAGACTAAAATTTCAAGTAATTTTTTTTTTTTTAAGAAGCCATTAAATGAAGATGTGGTATAATGAGTTAGACATTAAAATACGCAATTTATTTCAAGATATAGCCTTTGCTCTTTGGATACAAGTTCGTAATTTATTTAGGCTTTAGAATGCCCCCAGCAGGAAACTAGTGTAAATTTTTCTTAAATGCTATTTTTTTAAATTAGCTTTTCAGTTTAGCCAATGTGGTGCTGTTTGGTAGAAATTATCAGAAAATCTAGATCTTGTTAGAGTTTTTTTTTTTTTTTTTTTAATTCAGTGATATATCTTCTGGCAGGCATAGCTATTATGCTGTAGCACAGATCCCATTAGCTGTTGGGGTTTTATGCAGGAAAGGCTGTCTTCATCTGTTCTCTGGAAATCTGTTGGCTCTGTCCTCCTGTCTCTTCTGTCATGTTGTCTTTAAGTTTGGGTCTGCTGAAGTTGAAGAGTGACTGTGGAGCACCTTTATACACAGTATCTGTGTTGTTGAATTACCAGGAGTCATTATGCCCATTGCTGCTCTCTTTATGTTTTTCAATTTTTATTTTCATGTGCTGTTCCTTAAAGATTGTATGTGTTCTTTAAAAAGTTACTTGTATTGCTAGTGCCCTGTTGCAGAGAATTCTCTCTGTTATTGGAGGAAAGAATGAAAGAGAGGTCAGATCTCATTTCCTCAATCACTTACAAAGGTTAGAGAAACTATATTTGTAATTCAGATCCTGATTTTTTTTGTTCTGTCACAATTTTTTATTTATGGTCACTTCTTAAGATGAAAGGTCAAGTGCACTCTGTTCTTGAGCACTGATAGTGTTACTCTTTGAAAAGCTGCATAGTGTTTTCTGAGGTGGAACTGAAAAGTCTCACTAAGATTAGATTTTCCTTTGTTTCTTATTTTTTTATAGGCTTGTGAAAAGGCTGGAGTTCAGATACCTCGTTTTTGTTACCATGATCGTCTCTCTGTTGCTGGAAACTGTAGGATGTGTCTTGTGGAAATAGAGAAAGCTCCAAAGGTATTGTTTGTGTTTCACAGGAATTGCAATAGGGAGCTTAATAGGATTTTTTTTTTTTTTTTTTTTTTTTTTGCTGTGCTTGGGCCTAGTTTAAATCTTGTAAATAATTGTTGTCATTCAGCTGCTCAAAGCAGTTTTTTCTCATCTTCCTGCTGGACTGTAGTGATTGCTTAATGAGTCAGAGTCAGTTCTCAGGTTTTTATGGACTATCTTGCTCTTGGACATGAGCATTTGATAGCTGTGAGTTTGCTGTTAGATGCATTTTATGCTTTGTAGTTCAAGCTTCAGCCACACATTTTCAGCTGATACTACAGAGATAATAAACTCCAGATACTGTATGAATTTAGCTGTAGGATCAGTACCTGCAGGTTCATTTTAAGTAAAGATTTCAGTTAGTGGTTTATATTCTAATGCATTGGTATCTGTTGTGAAATAGTTGATTTCAGGAGTGAACACTGTCTTCAGCAGCACTAAGAAATTTATGCACATTCCTATGGAGTTCAGTCTTGGATTACACATTTATACTCACACATAAATTTTTTAGCTCACCCCAACTTCAGTTCCATCATTTGAGCTTTGTGTCTGTGGAAATGTCAGGTTGTCACTAAAGGTGGAAGTCATAATGTGATTGAAAATAAGAAGGATTTGTTTACTAAGCAGGAGTTTTTGTTAATCTTGCAGTAATCTTGAGAAGAATTTTATTCCAAGACCTTATACAGGCTTTGTGCAAATAAATGTCTTGTGAATGATTCATGCTCTGAACTTTGGTTCTAGAGTTTTTCTAGATGTCTGCTGAAGCTCTTTGATTTGCCTTTGATTACACCTGACATTCTTAATGCTGCTTAAATTGGGACTGGAAATTGTAGAATTTTTACCTTTAAATAAATCATAACTAATGTAACCTTTCTATATAGCAGATTATTAATAAATATGGCTTCTAAGTGACTTTACCAGGTAGACTCTTATTTTTTTCCTTGCAGACCTCTTTATTTCTATTTATTTGTAGCAGGTACCTATGTTAGGACTTGGGGGGAGGAGGTGGGGGCTTTGTGCTCCTGTTGAGAAGAAACATATTGTGTTCATGCTTGCTTTTTATGGTGATTGCAGCCAGTTGCTGCTTGTGCCATGCCAGTTATGAAGGGCTGGAATATACTGACAAACTCTGAGAAGTCCAGGAAAGCAAGGTACTGTTCTTTCAGCCTCCTTTTGCTGATTAGTTCTACTGTCTGCTAAATGATGTTAAGTTGACATTAATTTCATTCTCTGAACCTAACAGAGAGGGTGTAATGGAGTTCCTGCTGGCAAATCACCCATTGGACTGTCCTATCTGTGATCAGGGTGGAGAATGTGATCTACAGGTACAACATCCAATTAAATTATGTAGACTTCTGTATAAAAATGCTGCTTTCCAGCAGCCTGGATATGTGTATGTTCTGTTGTCTGTTGTAGGACCAGTCAATGATGTTTGGCAGTGACAGGAGCAGATTTAGAGAGAGCAAACGTGCTGTGGAGGACAAGAACATTGGCCCGTTGGTCAAGACCATCATGACTCGCTGTATACAGTGCACTCGATGCATTAGGTAAACTCCTTTACTTTCGCTGAGGAGAGCACTAAGCAGGCATGTTTGTGTCAGTTTGTTACTAGTGAAGGAAACATCATGAAGGGTAGTCAGTTTTTTAATTTTTTTTTTTTTCTGATGATACTTAAAAATTTTATTTCTGTTAGTGACTGATAGTTGGTTTCCTGGAGCTACCAGACAGGAAATAGAGAAAGATGGCCAGTGCATGAAAGTGAAATCAGAGTTTTGCAGGACAGAACTGCTCCCATGGTGTTGGTGCCAGAGTGGGTATGTGACTTCCTCAGCCACAAGCTGTAAGATTTATTTATTTTTTATAGCCTCCAGTAGCTATATTTATGCTGTTCTGTAGACCTGAGATGCTGTACTGGCCAACTTGAGCCAGATGGAAAAGAATGCAATGCACCCAACTAGTTCTAGAAGGATCTTGTTAGTTAGGACTATTCTTGGACTCTGTGTAATGCAGTGAGTGCTGAACTGCTGTGTTTTTTGATATAACTCCCCCTAGTTTCTGTGTTTTTTGGTGTAACTCCCTCTAGTTTCTGTAGCCCTTTCTGGATGAAATCCTGCAGATGGTCCTGCTTGTGATGGCACTGACTAATGCATCTAAACAATTGTTTTCTTCTTTCAGATGTATGAACTAATGTTTTGTCTTAAAAAAATGAGATGAGGGCTGAAAAATGTTCTCTGTTGCAGCTGTACATGCCAGATGTGTTTCTCTTTCTTTGTGCACCTACCAGGTTTGCTAGTGAGGTTGCAGGGGTGGATGACTTGGGAACAACTGGAAGAGGAAATGATATGCAAGTTGGTACTTATGTTGAGAAAATGTTTATGTCTGAGTTATCAGGAAATATTATTGACATCTGCCCAGTTGGTGCTCTTACCTCCAAGCCATATGCCTTTACTGCACGGCCTTGGGAGACAAGGTAGGTGTCTTAACTCATACTGAAGACACAGCTTTCTCTGTTTGTTGTACACTTCAGCTTAGAATATGTCCATCTGTGATACCAGGGGTTTTCTCTGATTTTTATTTTCTGCATTTTTGTTGTAGACTTTCCCATAGACTGAATCTAACACCAATTTTGTTACAGCTTATATAAGAAAAGGAAGAATGTTATAGCTTGTAGACTGTTCTTTCCTTATTTTTACCCTAAAATGTTTTGGACTTGCAGATTGCTAAATAAAAGTGCATATAAAGGAAAAGAGAAATTCATTAACTAACTAATTGTTGAGGATATTATATAAAATGTCTTTTGAAACTAAGCTGTTCCGCTTCAGAGCAGATCTGTGTGATTTTCTTAAGTAGCTGTTTAACCCTATACAAGCCCTGAAACATTCAGGAGGCAGAATCACAGAGCATTAAGGGTTGGAGTGGACCTTGAAGATCATCTAGTCACAGCCACCCCTGCCATGGGCAGGGACGCCTCTCACTAGATCAGGTTGCTCAAGACTTTATCCAGCCTGGCCCCGAACATAGGAACATGCTGGTTTGACCATCCCAAGGATATTCAAAATCCCCAGGAGCTGTTGTTAGTCTGGAGGAGGAGCAGGGGCAGGCGGAGGAAGGTCCCTCCGCACAGCTCTCCTCTGCGGGAAGGTGCAGGGTGTAATTACCGGCCGTGTCCGCTGGAAGGCTCCCGCAGCACGGAGCCGGCAGCGGTGCTCAGTGCAAGCGCCGGATCCGGATCTCCACCAGCAGTTTTGTCCTGCCATAAACCAGTGACACACTGTGACAGAATGACATCCTTAACCCACCTTCAAGAGATGATAAACAGCAAACAAGGAACACATTCAGACAGCAACGTGTTACATAACCCAGCTCTGAGAACGTTTGCAGCAACTCTGAGACTAGCACCTGTTAAACTAGTACAATGAGTGCTTATAACAAATTTGTTTTCACACTCTCTGGTCAGATCTGTTATCTCAACTCTTCGTGCCCCACACTGGATGCTTTAAAAGACTGTTGTGATTTAACACAGCAGGCAGCTAAATACCACATAGCCACTTGCTCATTTCAGCCCCCCATGGGGCATAGGAGAGAAAATTGGGGGAAGGAGATGGAAAATTTGTGAGCTGAAATAAAGACAGTTTAATAGGACAGAAGAAGAAAATTACAATAATGATAAAAGATTTGAATGTACAAAGCAAGTGATGCACACTGCAATTGCCCAGCCAGTCCCTGAGCAGCAGCCCCAGCCAGCTTTCCCCCTTGTTCACATACTGGGCTTGCTGCTGTGTGATGCAGGACATCCTTTGGCCCACTGGGGTCAGCTGTCCTGCCCGTGTCCCCCCAGCTTCTTGTGCTCCTCAGCCTCCTTGATGGTGGGACTGGGTGTAAAGCTGTGAAAAGTCCTTGATGTGGTGTAAATGTTGCTTGGCAACAAGTAGAACATCCCTCTGTTATCACACTATTCACACCCTAAGTCCTAAATACAGCACTATATCAGTTACTATGAAGAATATCACCTCTATTCAGGCCAAAAATAAGACACTTGTTGATTATATATGAAAGACTGCAAGTCGTTTATTTGTTCTTCTAAACAGGAAGGTAGAGTCTATTGATGTTCTTGATGCAGTTGGAAGCAACATTGTAGTGAGCACGAGGACTGGAGAAGTGATGAGAATTTTGCCGAGGCTGCATGAAGATATCAATGAGGAATGGATATCTGACAAAACAAGGTGTGTAGATGTGCTTGTACCAACATGTGTTTATGCATGCATTAAAGGGACACTTTGCAGAACCAGAAATGTGCACAGTAGCACTGACTTTGGTATTCAGCTGTTAGTGTTGTAAAGCTATAGTGAAGAAGAATAATTGAGGAAATACGTTTTTTAATTCTATAATTGAAGTTGCTGAGTTTCCTAATATTCTGATTTTTATAACATTTTTTCACAGTAACTTTTATTTCTATTACTGATTGTTTTGCATGTTTTTGAGAAGGAAAAGTTAAACTTTCAAAGGAAATACTTCTTGGTTTTCTCTTTTCTAAAAGCTTGCAATAAGCAAACTCATAGAATTATACACAATTATCTTTGTCTTTGCTCTTTTATAATATTCTTGGTGTTCACTTAGGTTTGCTTATGATGGTCTGAAGCGCCAGAGACTTACTCAGCCAATGATCAAAAATGAGAAAGGAGTATTTGTTTATGCCTCGTGGGAGGATGTATTAGCTCGTGTTGCTGGTGTGGTAAGAACAATTTTCAATATAAGTAATCTAAAGTTAATTTCTAAAGCTGGATGTATTATGAGTATTAATATCAAATGAGTTATATTAAAAATATTTTTTCTTTAAGTTTAGAGGGGAACATGTAACTGCTAATTAATTGTTTCCATTTAAATTTCTTATTTTTGCTAAAATTCCCTGTTTCATGGATTAGATCTTTTAAAGAACTTTTTCTTATCATGGTTTCATTTGGAGCATTGGGAGAAAAATTACTTACATTTAAATAGGAAAGTAAACTGTTACTTCAGAAATTTAGGGGGAAGCAATTTTCCTGAATACTCCGATCTATCTGAAGACATATTTAAACCTATTTAAACTGTGCTATCACCACTTTTGCCATCAAAGACATTAAGTCTGTATTACTTATATCTGAATTGTGCTTTCCTCAGTGCTTTCTCCGTGTGGTGATTGATTCTACAGCTCAAATGAAGTGCTGCATGACTGCTCTGGATTTTGATTAAAAATTTTATGTGGGTGAAGTAGAATTGAATAACTGTAATTGAACTTTCCTCAAGGATGTTTTTGCCCATGATGCATTTGGCAGGGTTTGTTACAAAAGCTATTTCTTCTCAGGTAATACCTTTGAGTTAAGTTTACTACCAGAGCTTGTGTTACGTGAGTTTGTATTCTGTCTGCACTGTGGGTCTGTTAAAAGCATTCACCAACCTTCCTCTCTCAGCACACCAAATGAGAATTAGCTACACCTGAGTGATAACTCAAGTGGGAGGGACCTGCATAGAATACAGAGAGCTCTTCCTTGTTTATCATGATTTCTGAAGGAGCTGGAGTTTCTGCCTGGCAGGAATCAGACATCACCGATCCATTTGTGCTACTCCAGGCCAGCAATTGCACTGCTGGCTTTGGCACGCCTTAATATAACAAGTATTTACCTGGGCTAAATGAGCATTTAATTCAGCGGTTTCCTTTGTTTATACTTCCTTTCTCTCCAGCTCCAGGCAGTGGAAGGTAAGGATATAGCAGCAGTTGTAGGAGGGCTGGTGGATGCAGAAGCACTAATAGCTCTGAAAGACCTGCTGAATAGAGTGAATTGTGATACGCTCTGCACTGAAGAGATCTTTCCTACTGCTGGAGCTGGGTAAGAGGACAGGCAGTGTCTGTAATTAATATGTTGATAAACTTTCCGGTCTACAGATCAGCTCATGGCAATATTCTGAAATTAGCAGGGATAACAATTGCTGATGCATTAGCAGGATTTATTTGAATTTACAATACTCACATATAGAGAGTATTTATGGACTGTGAGTTGATTCATAGTCTCTCCTCCAGCAAGGGTTGCACACTTTACCCCTTGTTGTACTGTATGTATGGCTGCTGCAGTTTAACAGTCAGTCACTGAAAGGCAGTTACACTATGTTGTAAGCTGGATAAGTCAGTCTATTTCTATCTATGGTGTGAAAACTTTAGTACAGTTATGATTAGTAATTTGGATTGAGAAATCTCTTCTTGCTCTTCCTTTTCCTGAGATGAAAAAGGGTTTTGAGCATCTACAGTCTTTACCATAGCTTCATTCCTTCCCTCTACTGAATTCTCATCCTCTTTCCTACATCTTTTTGTTATAGCACAGATTTGCGCTCTAACTACCTGCTGAATACCAAGATTGCTGGGGTGGAGGAGGCAGATGTCCTCCTTCTGGTTGGCACCAATCCACGCTTTGAGGCACCGCTTTTTAATGCTAGAATTCGAAAGAGGTTCGTATCCCGTGGTGGTGAATAAGCATGTGAATCCATCTGGATTTGATACAGTGCTCGGTTGGAGCTGCAGGCAGTAACTTGAGAGCATTCATTCAGACGGGATCATTGGATTTAGTTCACCTTTTAGTAAAGGGAATGGTGATTTATGTGTGGAAAAAGGGTAGTGCCCTGTAGCGTAGAGCCAGTTCATTCTCACTTTGACATTTTACATTAAGTTCACCTACTCAGACATCTATTCCTTTGTTGCGTTACACAGATACCTCAGATTTTCTGTTTTATAGAAGTCTGTTAAAGCATATTCCTTAAAGGTTTATTTTCAGCATCAGCTTATTGCTTTTTGTATTGTAACAAATCAGATGTACTGAGTTTAGAAGCAGTCATTCAAGTTCAGCGTTTTCTTTGCCAAGTAGTGTGGCTTTCCCAAACTTTTGAATGTAGCCAATTCAATTTTAATAAGATATGTCAGAGGCAAATGTGTATAAAAGCTCTGTCTTTCTTAATGATGGAATCTTTGAAAATACCTAACTTTAAACAGTAATGGCATTGAAATTTTGAAAGGAGAAAATGTAGTGAGACTTTAAAAAGTATATTTTCATATATTTTTATAAGTCTGTGCCATGAGAAGCTGCAAAAAAAAAATTTTAACCAACTAATTTTTTCTGTGTTTATCTAAAAAATAAGTGGATTTCTAAAATTTCTGAATTGGCAGAAGCTTGGGGGGAGGAGGGGATTGAGTTAGGAACTTGTCACGTAAGGTGTGTTGCTGTACTGTTTCTGGAATATATCTAGAGAAATAATCCTTCTGAAAAAAACTTTAGGCTTGCTTAACAGTCAGAATAAAGCTAAATTGCATCTTACCAAAACAATGAATGCCATTAAAATTCCTTTGCAATCCTATTTTAAGTTACTACTGAAGTTATAATTAGTGGCTTTGGTTGGGTAAAAGTCTATATTTTTTTAATTTTTATAAACTGTTGGTTGTATTTTCAGCTGGCTTCACAATGACTTGCAAGTGGCCCTTGTTGGTTCTCCTGTGAATCTGACCTACACATATGAACATCTAGGGGAGTCCCCACAGATACTTCAGGACATTGCTTCTGGCAAACATGCCTTCTCTAAGGTACACAGAACTTAAAGAGTGTACTGTTAAATTCCATGGGTATTGAGTAATAATCTGAATTCTCCAGAGACAGATTTGACGAAAAGTACCATGTTGTAGGTGGGGTTATTTGCTTTTAATCAAGTGCAGAGCTGAGGTAATGATTAGTGTGTACCAGGTATTTATAAACTGCGTAATATATTCAGGTGTGTAAAACTTTGCAGTGCAGGAAACTCCTGGGATATTTCTTGACATAAAACAGGCTGTTTCAGGTGCTGCTGTATCCCAGCTGGTAGATGGGGTCCGCCGCTTGGGACCCAGAGAGCCACAGCCACCCCAAAGGATGTCTCGCTAGAAACAGCTCCTTGGGGGGTCAGGGCGCTCCTCAGCTGGCAGAGGGGCTTCTCAGCATTGCGCAGAGCAGTGATTTTTCAGCTCAGTGATTTCAGCTCTCAGTGATTTCAGCTCATGCCCTTGTGAGTTAGCCCCTCTTTTAGCCGGCCGTGGTGAGAGAGGGAGAGGTCTCGTATGGAATTTCCGCAGGTGGTACTTTATTGAGAGGGTACCAGCGAAAGGGATCCAGAGACGAGGAACCTCAGCTTGGCTCCCTCCAGGGCAAAGCAGCTGGGGCTCCGCCCACTCCCACACTGCTGTTTCCACTTAAATGTGTGATTATTGAGCATACAGTTCTGTACTGACAAGGTTGTTTCCTGCTTACAGCAGGCTCTCTTGGCTTTATCTCTAAATGAAACAAGGACCATTTTGGAACCATAGGTATGCATGGAAGACTCATGGAGAGATTTGGGGATTTATTACATTATCTGTACCAAGAATTGTCTTTGTAGCTGTGGAATGAATTTCTGATTGTTGGCTTGCACAGGTCCTCGACCATGCCAAAAAGCCGATGGTGGTGGTGGGCAGTGCAGCCCTGCAGCGCGATGACGGAGCTGCCATCCACGCTGCTGTTTCCACCATTGCACAGAATGCCAGGGCCAAGAGCGGTGCTGGTGCTGATTGGAAAGTCTTGAACATCCTACACAGGTTTGCTTTGAAACTTTTTTGGGAGCAGCTTGCTTGCATATGGGGCTACACAGGTTACCACAGTGTATGTGTACAGATTGCTTTGTGTACACACAAGCAGTTTATTTGGTTAAAACCCGTAGGGACTATAAAAACCAGAAATACAGGCTAGCAAAAACTTCTTAATAAAAATAGGTTCCTTGAGCTGGCTCTCCATGAGTCTTTATTAATTTATGATATTCAAATGTAGAATTTAAGGTTTCAATTTAGACATAGAATACAAGAGAGCTTTATAACATCTACCACAGTGCCCAGTAGGATGCACAGCAGACCAGTGTCACTTGCTAAATACTTGCATTTTATCTAGAGGAAGAAGACCAAAATGGCCATATTTAAATAATAGGATTTCTTTGTTTGGGCTTTTTTAATATTCCTTTTACTGTGCAGCTTCTCAACTGAATAGTTAATAGAAAGCCTTGAAAGATTTTCATTTGAGAGCTTTTGATCTTAGCTATTCAATTTGTCAAGATACTATGCCTTTTAATAGACAAACTCCTCTTTGGACAGTCCTTCACCACTCCCTTTCTAAAATTCTGACTGTCAAATTGACCACGTCTGTAAACGAAAAATTATTTCACCAAGTGTAATGGCTCTTAATTCGGGAGACTCAAATTTCTTCTGCCACAAGCAGCTTCATTGATACAAAAATAGTATCGTTACAGCAGGGTTTTGTCCTCTGAAGGAAGCTGGAATATAGCATTCTGCTGCTGAAATTGAAATACTTAGTACTAAAATACTTATGAGTTAGAGAACACTCAAGGTACAACTGTGGTTTTGCAGTTCTTCATACTGACTTCCATGCTAACAGTGCAGCATCCATTCTATCTTAAGTGCAAAAAGCAACTTAACTTACTGAACTCTCTGTGTCTGACTCTGTCAGACAAAATGAGTTTCATTAGAAGATATGTACTCTAGAGAGAATCTTTTTTCTTTTAAATAAGACTCACACCTGATTATGGAGGATTATGCAAAAGTGTTGCTTTGGAGGACTGCCAGAAAATGGGAATTATTATTTCATTTTTTAAAGGTTTTTTTATGTGTGCATAAATGAATAGTGGTTTTAAGACTTTGATGATTTGAAGTAGCTGATGGCCCTAGAGTTGGTCTCTCCTCTTCTATGTGAGTGCCCTAAATTAAAGGCCTGATGAGTTCCATTCATAGCTGAAATGTCATCTGAGCATCAAGCTTCACCAGTGAGCTGCCTTCCACTAGGTTCTGACTTCCAATGTCTGCCTTTATTTTTGCTATCCCATCTTAAATAGGTGAGATTCCCTGTGGAAACTTTAAATGGTGTCAAGTTGTCAAAATGCAAAACTAACTTGATACTCTGTCAAAAATTTCAGCTGCCTTTGAGCTTCATGGTTGTCTTGTTACTATTAGGAACCTCTTACATCCCTTCAAAATATTTAGTCAGAAAAATAAGTTAGGTCTGTTCTAACCTAACAGATGGGAAGGGAAAATTCTGAAATTACCTAGTCATGATGTATTTGTTCCTACAGGGTTGCAAGCCAAGTTGCTGCTTTGGACCTGGGTTTCAAACCAGGAGTGGAAGCAATTAGGAAAAGTCCTCCCAAAGTATTGTATCTCTTGGGAGCAGATTCAGGTTGTATAACACGTCAAAACTTGACGAAGGACTGTTTTATCATCTATCAAGGTAATTAGTAAATTAAGAAATGTTGCTATCTTAATAGATGGGGAAAAACCATGAACAGTGGCATAAAACCCTTTGAGGAATTTTAGCCTTTGTTTTCTGCCAGGAAAGGGAACTTCTAACACATACCTGAGGTAATGGTTACCTATTCCTTAGGTAAAGATGGGAAACTGTTGATGATTAATAAAGGAATGTAAATCAGTATAGGGCTTCTGAAACAAAGCTTCAGATCTGGCAGACAAAAGAGCATTAGTTTCCAGCTGTTCTGTCATACCAAAACATGATCTGATCTCAATCTAAGAATCCTTGTTTCAAGAACCTCCCAAATCTGAGTGACTATAAAGACTGAAGTACCATTTACTCATGTTTGTAGTCCATTCTTTCTCCCCAGAGTATTAGCCAAGTAAGATCTTAGAGCAGCCAGCCTCATGGGCTTCAAATTACTGCCTAAGCAAAACTTAGAAAATCCTT
This sequence comes from Sylvia atricapilla, assembly GCF_009819655.1. Taxonomy (NCBI): domain Eukaryota; kingdom Metazoa; phylum Chordata; class Aves; order Passeriformes; family Sylviidae; genus Sylvia; species Sylvia atricapilla. Next base: position 12,755,196 of record NC_089146.1, read on the forward strand.
TTTTTCTGGGGACACAGAAATTCTGTCTTAGTAAAGCATTTCTTTTCATTTTGGCTTACTTCTGTCTCATATGATTGTGTACTGTTTCCTTTTCCCATGTATTTAGGGCATCATGGGGATGTGGGAGCTCCCATGGCTGATATTATTCTCCCGGGAGCAGCCTATACAGAGAAGGCAGCCACCTATGTGAATACTGAAGGTCGGGCCCAGCAGACAAGAGTAGCAGTAACACCTCCTGGGATGGCGAGGGAAGACTGGAAAATTATTAGAGCTATCTCTGAGGTACTGTTGCTGTTATAAGTTGCTTCTAATAAAAGTATATTGAGAGGCTAAGTTCTTTTTGTAAACATTTTCCAATGTAAAAAATGGTAGATTTTTAGGGAAGCACATAGTTTTAAGAAGTAATGTTCTATATTGAATCCTGTGTTAATTCTGTGAGTTAAATCATATTGTTTCCCTGTTGAGGATAGCTCTAATATTGTAGCTGCTGTATGCTGTTGGAATGCATAATGGATGAAGCTTTGCAAGTCTTTGTGAAGTGCTTTAGAGGAAGCTGGTGGGACCATGCAGTTTCTTGCTTTTTAGAAAGCAAACAGCATAGACTCTGAGGCCAGGATCTGATATCATTAGATGAGGTCAAATATGTGCTCACTACTCAGAGGGAACAAGATGCATTGATAATTGCATCAATTTTTATATCTTTTGGTAGTAAGCTAAGGAAAATGCAGGTATGGAAGGAGAAAAGAACTTCCCTTTTATCCTTTGTATAGCAAACAGGACAGCCTGGTTTTTAACATGGGGAAGTGTTGGCTATGTAGGCATCAGAGGTCCAACAGAACAGTGACTTTGGTTCAGTTCATGCATTCTAACTGCCTGTGTTTTCAGGAGTGCAGACTTTTCCTCATTTTACTTTAGGGATGTTAATGAATTAGTAATCTAAACCACTATGAGTTAAATCCCTAGACTTGATGGCATTTCATTCTGTGAATCTCTCAGCTGGCTGGTTTGACCTTGCCTTATGAGAACCTTGATGAAATACGGAAGCGTTTAGAAGAAGTATCGCCCAATCTGGTTCGATATGATGATGTGGAAGAAGCAAACTACTTCATCCAGGCAAATGAGTTGGCAAAGGTAAGCAAAACCGAAGCAGCTTGGCATGATTTAGTGCTGTTACCTAGCATAATGCTTTTTTGAAAAATCTTCATGTGCAGTATGAGAAGCATTTTTTGACCTACACTGAATGCACTTAACAAATGCACTTAGCAAATCCTTTGGTAACAAGCTTCTGTCATACAGGTGACTTTCTTTTCCTCTCTTACCACAGTTAGCGAAGCAACAGCTTCTTGCTGATCCTCTTGTTCCACCTCAGCTCACAATAAAAGACTTTTATATGACAGGTATGTATAGTGTGGTCTTTCCATACTGAAATCAGAACATTTTGATTAGCTTTAGAGTAAGGTTCTTATGATTCATTTAAAGCTTTCTGCTAAAATAAATAGGATTTGAGTCTTCTGAAGAAACAACATTTTTCAGTAAAATTATTTGGAATTTACATAAGCACAGACTGTATTTTCAACTAAGTGATTTTGTTTATCCTCCTTGTATGCAGTCTTGTACTAAATTTACTTTGTATTGCATCTGTGTCCTTACGTGTTTGGATTTTTATTTTTTTACAGACTCCATCAGTAGAGCATCCCAGACAATGGCCAAATGTGTGAAAGCTGTTGTTGAAGGTGCCCATGCAGTAGAAGAGCCATCCATCTGCTAGAGACTAATCAGACTGCCACCACCTTTTTCTAGGTTTTGGTTGCAGCCAACTGCTGTGACTGATACATATTTTTCAAAATCTATTTGACAGGCCATTGTATTTTTTTTTCTTCCTTCATTCACATTTTCATCACTTCAAATAGCCCCATCATACTATAGGACTGTTGTTGTGTCTGAGGGAACATGCAGCACTCAACTTACTGTACCCAGAGGCAGGGTACATGATGATTGTAAACAAATAAATTATAAATACCAAGCCACCCATTACCTGTGTAATTCATGTACTCATGCTATTTTTGTAATGTACTTAAAAAGCAAGTTGTCACTCATACTTAATTTATGCCAATGTTAAGACCTATCCCTGCTCTGGATACTTGTATGTTTCTTCATTTAGTTTCAGTTGAGACTACTAGTGGAGGAAATAACAAATAATTTTGATGTTGTGGGGAAAAAAAAAAGCAGCCTTCACCCAGCTTCCTCATACTGAACTGCTTTAAAAATTGGCAAAAATACTAAAGGCCTTTATACCAGTTCAAATACAGAAAAAACTCAGAATAATTTCTCTGTGCATTGATCTTTATATAGCAAAGTGGGGAAAGGGGTTTTGTGTGGTATTTTTTGGTTAAATGGTTGGGGATTTTTTATGATTTAGAATAACTTCAGAACAGTGACTCTCCTCTGTATTATGCTGGTTAATGTAAATAACTTCAACTGGCTGCTAAAGTTCAGTGTAATTCTTCCAAGAATTGTGAAAATGGGAACAGTATCATAATGCCATCATTTCCAACTGTACTATTTTTTAAAAGTGGTGTTAATTGTGCATGAGGAGAAGCTACACTTCTCAGTGTTGAATAATACTGAGTGCATGGGGGTGGTGCTGTAGAAGTCTTAGTTTTATAAAATTCCTTTTTTCTTCCATACTTAAAATTTTTCAGTAACAAACATGTAACTTTTTAAAAACTTGTTTTCCTTTTGCCCAGGAGAAGACTCTTCCTGGTTATCCTGGTGCATCATGGTGTCCTCACATGAGCTAAGTCTTAAATGTTGGACATGTTTTTTCTCAGCCTGCCATCTCCAGTTACCAACAGGGACAGAGTCAGTTCTTCTGGTGATACAGAAAAGGGTAACTGTTCATTTTACTCAGATACTGCTATACATGTTAGCGAGGCAGTGAGGGAAGATTCAATCTGGTTTAAATGTGGCAGTTCACAGGACCAAGTACAGCATGAAAACTTCCTCCTGTCCTTGTGGAATGTTACTTCTTTAGGAGAAACAGGGGTTTATTGGTACAGAGCAAAAGAAAAATCTTGTGGCATATGCCAAAATGTTTAGGAAGAAAGGGTGTAGCTGAATCCTACATTCAGAAAAACATTTGGTTCTCAGGCTCCTAAGATGAAAACCTTTTTGTCACCCCCCCTGCCCCCACCCCCATGTTGTACAAACACAGAGGAGTAACTTCAGCTATGCAACAAGCCAGTTATCACTTCAGAATTTATAAAGGCTCAAAAGCTTTAGATTTTTTTTTTCCTTAAATGTTGTAGCATTACTTTGGGAGCTCTGGAATGCTTTTTGGTTTCTTGACAGCTCTACATGCTTCAATTGGTATGTATAGTAGGTTCTTGTTTCTGTTCAAAAACTTTCCAGCCTTTATCAAGAAAGGCAAGAAGGGGAAGAAGTACATGTTGTGCTCTCTGTCCTGTTTCTGCTGTCTTTCCTACCTAACTAGTTAAGTACGGAATTTTTCAGCCAAGCTTGGTAATAGCAACTAGGCTCTCTTTGAAATTTGAGTGTTGGAAACTAGGAAAGAGAAATCTAAATTAGCATTCTTATCCACTGAGTTTAGAGCACAACCCATCCCTTATCTCTTCTGTTTGCTCTGCTGGCAGTGGACAGTTGGTGAACGAGGACTTCTACCCACCTAGTGACAAAAGCATAACGGGTCTGCAAAGGCAGGGAAGTGACAGAGACGGGGCAGAGTATTGGAACAAAAATTACAGGGCTATTCACACAACTTACTTCTGTTTATTTAAAAGAAAAGGTTTACCGATACTGCTACTACTTGCTGGTCCTGAAGCTGCAACCTCAGGTTAGAGAATTATGAAAAAGTGGCAATGAAGAGCTGGGATGGTGGGAGATAAATACGCTTGGAGTATTGTTCCTGGTGGTAAGGTAAGGGCTGACCAGCCGGGTAATAACACTGCCTGAGCCATTAGTGAGCTGATGCAGCTCACTCCACGTGCAAGGCTGGTGGGTGCCTTTATCTGGACTCTGCTGGGGTGGGCAGGGGCTTTGTTTTGGAGCTGAGCGCAGCCCCGGAGGAAATGCCATTCCTGCAATTCCCCGAGTGCATCCCTGGTTCCATCTGGTGGCCAATTGGCAGAACTTCTCGGTGCATTGCCAGACCTTCAGGTGCAGTAATCTTCAGCCTGCTCCTGTGCACTCCTGCCTGTACAGCCTGCCAAGGAATAGGAATGTGTCTGGGGAGAGATGGATGGAGTTGGTCATTAATTATCCTCCTCTCTGAGCACAGCCCTCTGTAAACACGGCTCTTGTGTGCAAACTATTAACCCCAAACATGACTTAGATTAAACCTTGCCTTTTTGTAGTCTTGTCTTCAGCAGGTGCTTGTGGGAAGTAGAGAAGGCAAAGGGTGTGTTAATTCAAGATAAAACCATACTATGCAGGTACACTTTCAGCAAGTTTAGGCCAGGTGCATTCAGATTAAAGATAAACTATAACTACAGGCAGACTTCAGTATCTAAGTCTAAAGCTGTGATTTCAAACCAAACAAAAATAAAAACCAAACAACCAAACAACAACCAAATAAAACCTCCAAAAAACCTGCCAAAACAAAACCCAAACCCTGTTCAACAGCCACCTTACTGAAGCACCAGCATCCCATGGGGGCATCCCTGTAATTCCAGAGGGAGAGTGCTTAAAACCCTGGGCAGTGTAGTAAGCTGCTTCAATAAAAAGAAACTAATGGAATTATAATAAAACAGCAAGACTCTGAAATGTCCCACAAAATTAGGCCAGTCATAAAAATAGTTGGAACTGACTTATTTTTTAATGTATTTTGAAGCATAGCTCAAGGCAGAAAAGAAGGTGTCTGTAGCATTTCCCCAAGAAGTACAAAATGTTGGATCAGTGCCTCTTCTGAGGCTGATAAGATTCTTTTGGCAACACAGTCTGCTGCATGCCTGACTGGGGGATGTACTGTATTTTAATGTTGAAACCAACAGAAATATAGCACAGGGTCAGAGCTCTAAAGGAAAAGCAGGGTGGCAGACTGGCATCAGCCTTAATCCAAAGGAGAAAGGTAATATAGCTTCATCTCTGTCCTCACAATCCTGTTCCTCATAAAATACTCTAAACAATGGCTAAGCCAAAACATCCTCTCCCCAAACAAGACAGTCTCCTAATAATTTGTTCTGCTGTCCTTTGAATATGCAGTAAGATGAAGTCACCTTTAGTGCTGAAGGGTTGGAAGATGATTCTTAAGGCATGGACAAGACAAACAGAGAAAGTGCTGAGCAGCAAACAGATAGAAGAGGACTTCATGGTGACTACCAACATGGAAAAAACGTAATAAGTAAATGGGGAATTCTGGAGAGTAGCTAAAAGCTGACAGCTGCAGTAAGCTTTTTATAAGAAGTACAAGAACCCTACAAAATGTTAAAATGCGTAAGTTCTCTCTACCTGAGAAATTTTAAAGTTCCTATTTAAAAACAACAAAAAGCAAAGCTAAACACAACACACCATTTTCAATTTATTAATAGAAGTTAACAGATGATGATTATTATTCATAAAGTGCCAAATGGACACAAGTGCCTTTGCGAACAAAACACTGAAGTTTACAGAGAGTCACAAGGAAAACCTAGCTCAGAAATGAACACCAAATCCTTCACTCTGTGTGTGGGCTTATACAACCCATAGGCCTTTCTGTTGTGTAACGTTTTCTCCAAGACACTTTACAGAAACACATATTAGCTGACGGAATGACGTCAGCAAAGTGTCCGGAAGTGCCCAGGTTACTCCCAACTCTCCATAGCTCAGCACCACAGAAAACTGGCACAGGGAGACATAAATAATATATAAAGCCTTGTAATTCAAACAAAATGAGTGATTCCATAATCAGCAAAGCCTGCTATGCTAAACACTGTTAATAATAATGTTTTCCTCTAGCTACATCACATTCACAGTGCCTAATGCAGAGAAGCTTGCTGAGATTTAGAGGCTTAAGAGGTAGTAGAGACATCTCCTCACTCAACTAAATTTTGAATACAGCTAACTAGTGTTTCAAAGAAATAGTTTTATTTCATCTTGTCATCATCTGTACACCTGTGTTTGTTTGAAATGGATCAGAGATGAGAACCATGTATTAAAAAGAAACATACTAAGAGCAAAAAACTTCATATGTAACAAATAACTTTCAAAATCCACTGGAATCCCATGACCCTAGACACTAATTAAGCCTTATGCTTTGATGCTAGCTCAGCTCCAACTATTTTAGAAAAATCCTGTCCTGTATGCTCTTTATTTCCTAATTATCCATCATAGGATATTCCACACCTTTGTTGGAAGCTACTCTTAGAAGACTTAAGATACCATTGATTTGGTCCAGAGTGGCAATTCTCATCTTTCCAACTTGCAGTGGTGACCAAGATCCTCTGCAACTCGAATGTAAATGAGTAACTGGACTAATAGCAGAGAGGACTGGTGATAAAGTGTGGAGCTTTTTAACCACTACAATTACAGTTAATGAAATATCAATAGACAGAAGGAGATAGTAAAAATACAATAGTATACTTTGAATTAACAGAAGGCTTCCCAGTAAAATGGGATGGTATTAAAGCATTCTGCTGGGACAACTTATTCCATTCATTTGTCCTCTATTTAAAGAGGTCTCCACAGATGCCCAACATACTCTGGACAACCTTCCCACAATTAAGTCTTACTGCTTTGTCTTTGCTGAGCTTTAGCCAGACAATACCATTTATTTAATGCAGATTAAAATACACATTGCTAATGAAGAACAGATTAGTGAAGTCTTAGTTAATTACCATTTTCAGTACAGTTCACTATCAATTAATTATATTATCATGTAATAGCTAGCATACATCTGCTCCCAATTGGTTAAACACTTCTGCAGCTATACTCCTACTGAAACCCACAGCAAAGCTCTTATTGCTGAAAAAAGCTTGAATGAGCCCCTAAGACTCAGAAAAACAAGGCTAGTCGTGTACTTTGCGTTGCTTTGCTAGCATTTGGGGCTTTAAACAAAGTCAAGCAAAGTTACTCCGTTGTACGTATGGCTTGTCCTATAGTTTCCGCTGTGCTACCTGCAACACAGGAGTGCACTAAAGCACCAGTTTGAAAGAAGTTTAGCAGCTGAGTTAAGAAGCTCAATTTATACCATAACCTAGGTATATTTCCTAGAGAAAAATCCTCAGATCATAGACAGTGTTTTTGACATAAGGACTCTGCGGTTTTGAAAGATGGCAAAAAGCATGCTAGTTACCAAAAACATACAACTGCAGCAGCGTTACTGAGACCTAGGTTCACAAGAGACAACCACTGCTATAAAATTTCCATGTTAAAGAATTGTTAAAAAATAAGCATTTTTCTGTAATACTGATATGCTGGGATTTAGTAGTTAGCTTTACCCCAGAACTTGCCACTCTAACACAAACTAATACCACATCACAGCTGCTCAAGACATTGCTTAGAAGAATGCATCATGATTTTGGGGTGTATTTAATTTCTTACCCTTTTCAGTCTTTAAATGCCTAGAGACTAGATCTCTTACACAAATGTGGCTCTTCCAATATGAAAATCTTGAATTAATAACTATACACTTAGAGTTGTTCTTCTCCTTCACAACATTCACCTGCATTTTAAATAAATTGCTAATCCCTTTTGCAAGCATTCGTAGACATTGGAACTGTTTCCTCACTATGTGTCTTTCAAAAAGTAATACCAAGATGCCTTCATTATAACACTATTTGTGGAGAACCTGAGAGTCTTCATCACATGCACAGAGTCTATGTCATGCTCCAAAAATTCCTGAGGTCTGCACTCGGGGGTGTGTACGACCTTGAGAGAGTCAAGGTTCATTTCTTGATGCAGCCTCCTCCAGTAACTAGTGTACAACCTAAAGTACCTATTTCATTGCTTTATTAGACTCACAAAGCTTATTCTCTGCGTCGCTGCCCTCTGTCTCACTACTAACACAAGTGAGACACATCAGCACAGAATGCCTCATTAGCCAGAAACCTGTGATTTACAGAACATTAATGTTCTCTGACCACTCTGTGCTCAAGCGTACAATAAGTTTACTGGATGGAGCAGTTGGTGCAGGGATGAGGCAGATTTAAAACAAGGCAGACAGACCCATTCTGAAGAAATGGAAGTTCCAGAATACAATTCTGAATGTTGTACCATGAAAGGAGATATTTCATGCTGTAGGTTTACACATTGTCCTTGTACAGAAGTTTCAGTGTCCAATTTGTTCTCCAGTGTCATTTCAGAGCACTGCTCTACCCATCAAAATAATGTATGTCCCAAATAAGGAGTCTTGTCCATTAAGATAAGCAAATCTTTTTTTAAAAAATAATTTAATGCTACATTACTAAAGCTAGCAGACTGCTCCTTTAGGTTGTTACTGTGTAACATTTTCAGGAAAAGAATTAAAAGGATATTTGCATCTCTTAGTGAAAAGCAAATTACTCTCAGGTAAATAAAGTTTTGTTAAACAAATTTATCTATCCATAAAGTACAAATTTTCATTTCTCTGTTCAATGATTACATAGTCCACACAATCAAGATCTGGCAAATTTTTCATTTTTCCTTTTTACTTTCTCCTCCCTAAAAAGATTTTTTTTTTTTTTTTAACAAGATGCTAAAAGTATCCCATTTCAAGTTTTCTTATTCCAAACTTCCAGATTCAAAAGGTTTCTCTTTTGCTTGGCATTAAGCTTCTGGCTTCATAATTAAAACACATCAAATGGATCTCAGGATGTCACCAAAATATGTATGCTACTATGATGCATGTTTAAATTTAGGCAGACAAGTAATCTGATTACAGGCAGTAACTGCAAAGTCAAACACATTAGCTAAAGAAAAGGTTTAATATTGTTTCTGTGCTCAAGTGCATTCATAGCCATTTCTCTAAAATGTTGAATCATCTGCATCCCATTTAAAAAATGCAATTCCAAGATACTAAGTGTGCTGTACAGATAGTCTCAAGAGTACCACAGAGAGATGCAGCATAGATTAGTGGTTCATGGTGTGCATCTCTTCCTAAAAGACAAAAAACATCTTAATAGCCCAATGAAGAGAACTTGAACTGTAGTTGAATTATACTGAACTACTGAATTAAGTTGAAAGTAGCAATTCTCTTGTTTAATGCAATGGTTGATATAAGAAATCACTTTCTACAGAAACTTGACTTTGGTGCTGTAGCAAAATCCTACTGGCTTGCTAAGAGTTTTAGACAAAGTTATCCTTCAAGCACTTCTAAATTAGTAAGTGTTAGTAAGGCCTGCAAACATTTGCAAAACAGGGGTCTAAGAATTTGGCCCTTTATCTATCTATTTAGAATAAAAGAAAAGGAAATACTAGTTTATGCTGCATTTATTGAATTCCTGAATCAATGGAGATAATTTATCTGTAATATTTCAAAGGGTTTGCGGTTTTTCAATCATCTCATACCTTTGTAATACCAACATTTGTGATCCCTATCATTCCTGTAAAGAATTTCATGTATAGGACATTAAAGCAGTTTTTGTTGAAACAGCTTACAAAAAGAACAATCATACTTCATGCTCCAAAGCATACAGTAATGACTAGTAAAATTATGAAGGACCTTAATTACTGCATTATTTCTATACAAAATAGAAACTCTACTGAAATACAATATAGGAGCAACGTCTTTGGGTTGGGTTTTTTTTTGTCATTTTCCAACATCAGCAGAACTACGCATTTAACAGATTAATAACGAAAAACAGAAAAAAAAAATTCAAATAACAGAAAAACACCTCCCATGCAGTAATTCCATTGAACGCAACACTCTCGATTATTAAACTGAGCTAGGTAGACTAACCATAATCTAAAAAACACTCCTGCTAAAAAAAACCAGTTTGACCCAAAGACCAGCTGACTTTTAATTATACTTTAATTAAAACCTATTTATCTAAATGAAAAACCCACTATGAACACACGAACTACACTCACCATGCAGGCTGGGCAAACTCAAAGTATGTTTTGAAATGCGGATATACCTAAAACCCAAGATTTTATTTTTTTTTAAGTACAAGAACTGAACTAAACCAATGTATTTCAGACTTGGCAGGGGAGAGGAAAAGGTTGATAATATAAGTAATTCAGTACCTTCATCCATACCACCTTAGTCTGCCTGCAGTACAATTAGTCTATATCACCTGAATAATTTTTACAATGGAAAAAACATAATGTATAGCTCATTAGTCTCCTAATTATCTCTTCTTCCTTCGGGACAAATAAAAAGGCACCTTTGCAGTTCATCTCTGAATAGGGCTGTGCATAATACTACTTCAAGAAACATTATCACAGATCTGCTGACACAGATATCAGTGTCTTCACCTATAGATACACCACAGCATCTGACATTGTTTTGACAGCATTTAATATGTTTTTTACAATCTAATAAAAGAATCTGCAACAAAGAAAAATACTATTAATTCCTATTACAAGACACTGTAGTATAACGGTATAGCATTTCTCAACTCTGTATATAAGTTTGGAAATATATTCATAAATATCAAGAACAAAGCCCCCAAATCAAAACAGTAACTTAAAAAGAACCGAAACAGATTTTTAGAAGGCTGCAAAGTGCTTTGAAAACATTAAAAACAAAACTCAACTGTTGCCCCCAAATTTCTTGCTATGAGTTCTGTTTCTTCACATCCCATCCTGAAGGGCAGACAACGCTAAATTTATGACAGCACAATTTCTCAGGTATCTATCATAGGTTCCTCTCACTCGTATTAAATCCGCCATTATTTCTCTACGTAGCCTACTCTAGGAAGAAATAAAAAAGTAAAAATTAAAAGAATTTTTTTTTCTACCTGTATATCTAATTTTATTTACAATGCCTTGAGAGAGAGAAAGACGTTATGGTACAGTTACACCAAACTATCCGGCATCAATCTCGGCTGTTTACTAAGACTACGAATACAAAAAAAAGTTACACGAACTTTCACAATTACACACTAATTTTTAGAACCATCACACAATGACAAAAAGTTATCAATTTTAGAAATACAGAAAATAATGACATTGTTTTAAGAACAACGAAGTTACTAAAAATATATTTTTTTACCGTACCTCCTTTAATTTTTTTTTCCAGAGAGTTGATCTTTACAGGTTATTAAAAAAAGAAAATTTCTTCAGCCACGAGCCTTTGTGTTTTATTTTTATTTAAAATAAAAACTCAAACAAACGATAAAATATTTTGTTTTGGCCATTTGGCTCCCTCCTCCAAATTGACACTTTATAAAAACCTTCTGTACTTTTTTCCCCCTCCCTCTCTCCCTCTCTACTACCTCCAAGATGGTAGGAAAGTTGTTGTTTTGGAGGGCAGTGGAGCTGCTCTCTGATGTTATGTCCTCTCGGTGCCTGTAGTGGTGCTATAGGAGGCTGCTGGCTCTCTTCTTGAGCAGCCCCAGCAGCCCTGCCTTCTTTGCTGGAGAATATATTCAGGGATTCCCCTTAATAATCACCTACCCTCTGAGCACTTTGTAGTTTTAAAATAATAAAGAGCCCCCAAAGCTTCCTCCCCACAAAAAGCAGGATCTTCTCAGAGACAGGGGGGCAGCAGCTCCTCAGCACAGAAGCCCGAGCACATTCCCAGTCCCTCTGCTGGGGAGGAAACTCTGATCTGTCAGCCCAACAGAGGGAAAGGGGGGAGAGGAGAGAGAGGAGGGAAAAAAAAGCAGCTGGAAAGGTAAGCCAGGCCCGGCCTGCATCCCCGGGCTCGCGTAGCGCGGCAGGCGGTGCGGAGGGTGCAGGGTGGGCGGGGAGGCGGGCTACGCGAGGCCGGGGATCGGCCGGAGCGGCGTAGGCCGCAGTAGGGGGTGCGGGGAGCCAGGGGGGTTTTTGAAGCTTTCGGGCGCCAGGAGGAGCGCCGGAGGGGGGTGAGACGGCCGCCGGAGCCCAGCGGGAGGGTCGGGGCGCGGCGCCTTTGCCCAGGAGGTGAAGGGCGGCCGGGGAGAACGGGGGCGGGGGGGCGCTAGGCCTCGGCGCGGCGCGGCCCGGCCGCTCCGCTCCCCGCCCCGCCGGGCCCCCCGCGCCGGGCCCCGGGCCCAGAGCGGGCCGAGCCCCGCCGCCGCCGGGGCCGGGCGGCTGGGGGGAGGCGGTGGGGGCGCCGCGGCTGGGGCCGCTCTTCCCCCCCAAACCACCCCCCCCACCCGCCCCCCGCGCGGGGCGAGGAGGCCGCGGGACGGGGGAACGGGGGCGGCATTAATTTGCCGAAATGACTTTTAATGAGCGGTGGCGCGGTGGGGGGGCACCCCCTCCCCCTGCCCGGTGCGGGGCCGCCGCGGCGGAGGCGGTGCCGGTCCCGCGGGGCTGCGCCGGCCGCGGCCTGGAAAGTTTCGCGGCGTTTTCGGGGTGCTTTACCCCCCCGCCGCCGCCGCCGCCCACCCCTGTCCCGCGGCCGTGCGGACGGTGCCGGCGGGGCGGGGGCACCTCGGAATGCGGTCGCAGGTTCCCCCCCGCGCGTCCCGTACCCCCTTTTCCCCCCGTCGGTGACCCCCTTCGGCCGGGGCGGCGGCGGGTGGGTTTGCCGCACAACTTTTTGGGAGGGAGCGGGAGGTGGCTCTGGGGGTGCGGGGAAGCCCCCGGAGTGTCCCCCCCGCCCCCTATGCCGCCGGCACGTGGGGCCCCGGAGCAGGGAACGAGGGGCAGGGGCGAGGGGCTGCCTCGGCCCTGCCTTCGCTCCCCGGCACTTGCCGGGCCCCGCGGCTTCCTGAGCCCTGCCGGGCCCGGGCTGGAGTCCCTCGGTCACTCCAGGTGCCAGGACCCGTTGGTGGGACAGGAGCCACAGCCCACTGTCACCTCTGCCAGGGGAGGGGATCGCCTCAGTAGCCCCTACACGGCGAGGGCTGTGTCTGGCCCTCTCTCGTGTCCCAGTGGGCTCCCAAACCGTCCCTGTGGGCTGGGGTCCTGCTGGGCTGCGGGGAGTGTGAGGTGCTGCTGCCCCCCGGGAGTGAAAATGAAAGGATCCTTTTTTTCAGGGAAAAGAACGCCTGGTAGTTGTGAAGTGAGTGCACTGGAAGACTCATCAACGCGCTTCACCCCGCACAGGTGAAATAGCTCCGGTTTCTAATGCGGGAGGTGGCACATTTTGGTCAAATATTCCTTAGTGTGTCTTTTTAGGTCAATACGATAGTGGCTTTGTGCAAGTAACCTCAAATGAATTTTACAAGTGACAGCGACACTCACCTCAAAGCCTTATACCATCTTTTAAATGATTAAAATACACGGAGTTAGTTTTAACTTTGTTACTTAACAACGTGCAGTGCGGGTTTATTTTAAGGCCTTTCAGTTTTTGAGGATTGGGAGACTTTAAAATAAAATGGACAAAATTAGGGCAATGCATCGTTCCCCTGTAGACAGGTGCCCTCCCCTATGGGCTCACCTGTAGTGGCAGTGTTTCCTGCTCTGGCCATACCCACCAGGGACCACTGCTGATGGCTGAACTGGAGCACCCGTGGTCTGTGTGGAGCTGTCATTTACCTGGTGACACTCAGCCTTTTGCATTAATTGTTTGTAATCTATACAAAGATCACACAGGTTTCATTAGTCATAAAGCTAAATTATTTACCGAAAGCAACACAAAATTTATGTACTGGGGGTTATTTTGAAGTTCAGTATTTTTGTGATGAGTGAATGAATTTGTGTGTAGGGCCTGGTCCTACAGAACTGTGTATACCATGTTCTTATGGTGTGGTAAATCATCAGGAGGTATAAATTTATTCTAAGATCACACTGAAACTCCAATAGCTTATACCTGCTGAAAGGCTCCTCTGTGAGGAGCTCTATTGGTTTATTTATTGAGTATTCCTACTGAAGCAAGAATGATATTGTATTGTGAGCAAATAAGCTTATTTGTCTTTGTGGTATTGGGACTAAAAATAAGACAAAGGTATTTTGTTTAACCCCGTATGGAAGGGCAGGTTATCTGTTATTCGAATAAATTAAAGACTTGGACTTATTTTTTTTCCCAAGTACAGATGCAGGGTATGTTGTAGTATGTTTATCCTCCACGCTATCTCAGGATCTTGCTTTTGGTATTTTGAGATAATGTTTTTAAAGTACATTTCTGCCATATTGCAATGCCCTATGGGTCCATTTGTTGCTGTATCTGAAGGCCACCTCTTTGCAGCCCTGCTCATCCTGGCAAAACCCAGGCCTGCTTGTAACTACATCGAAATAAGCGTGCGTGACAGCCTCCCTGTGAGGATGTGACAGCAGGACTGAGGCCTGAGACCTTCTGCTCAAATAGAGAAATCCTTGTTCAAAAGACTTTCAAGATACAGAGCCCATCTTGAACCTAGGTCAGCAATAGCCATGTTTAGGAAATTACTTTTTTGAAATCTACAGGAATGTATTACAAGTTTTCCTAGGTAAGTTCTTTTTCTTTAAAAATCATCTGAAATTTCTAAAATTCATAGAGTCTTAAATGTTTGTTGTTTTAGGGTTTGGGCTATCTTTGTCAGGTTTTCTCTAAGGTACTATGCAGTACAGATGAGTGAATCAGCTGAGATGAAAATTCCTATTTAAGTTCATTTGGTGTAGGGAAACAGAAAGAATCTGTTCAGTTTGTGAGCAAAGACTTCCTTTTTTCCTCCTCTTAGTTTTGATTTTAACTAGTTACTAGTCTGTAACTAGTCTGTAACTAGTTTGATTTTAACTAGTTACTAGTCTGTAAGTTCTCCAGCTGTTGCTATTATTAGGAATAATGTTTAATTTTGTATTTATTGTGTTATATTCTAAAACATCATCTGTTTTACCAGTATTGCCTAAAACATTCTGCTGCGTCTCTGTTAATATATTGGAGATCCTTATGCAATGTAAACTGCCTTTTGCCAGAGCAGAAGTAATAAGCTTTCTAAAAAGGCAGAATGAGGGCAATACTGCTTCTTTCTTCCTAGGTAGATCTTAACATATGAAAAAAAAGTAGTCCAAAATCTGATTCCAGGTGGTAACTAAAAATACCTTGTAAGATCTTAACATGTTAAATGCCTTGATCTGTCAGGGTACTTGCATGTGTGTTGCAGTACCTGGCACTTCAGAGGCCTTCCTGAGTAAGGACTGTACTCCAGTTAATAAAAGTGCTCTGTACAGGAACTCTTGTAGTTGACTTCAGTTGCTTCCCAGTGTTTTCTGTCTCAATTCGAATGCATTTACTGACAAAAAACCTCTTGTTTCCACAATTACAGCATTCTTGGTTTGGTAGCTGAGTGTAGAAGAAAATTGAGCTGCTAAAAGACTAGAACTAAGCCAAACTTACGGTTAGATCCCAGTATAGGACAGAAGGTACAACTTGGTGATATTGGTGTTGATTACAATTACATGTGGTATAGCTTCTCTTGATTGAACAAAACATTTCAAAGAGAGGTATTAGTTGCTATTAAATAGAAAAAATGAATGGTTTAGATTCCTACTTAGAAGTGTACTTTTTACTAATACTGATTGAAAAGTTTTGCTCTTTAAGTGCGTGTCTTTTTGTCGTGAGTTTTATGGCTTCTGTTCATCTTGGAGTGGATGAAATTCCATGTTTCCAAACATCTTGCACCCTGCGTGCTTACTCATTTTCAGGAAATCGGTCTGACAGTGGCAGGTACTTGTTCTTTCTTAGTCAAGAGGAAATGACCAAAGTACTATTTATCTTATTTGAGCTTGTGGAGAAGCTGAGATTCTTGTAGATCCATGTTCTACTTCTGGCCCCAAGCTGATGGTTTTGGGAACGTACGGGGATGATTGTACCTTGTCTGGGAGAGGTCACGAAGGCACCAATTTAATTTACTGTGTTGTTTGCGTTTGCTAATACTAGCCTAAATTTCATGTTAAATACCTCTGTAGTTGTGGATTTTGTTTGGATGCAGTGTGTGAAGCTCTAAGCTCAGTTCTCTTAATTATACATCTTTTAACCACCAGCATATAATTGCCTTGCAATTTACAATGCTTTTGGGGATTCCATTGCCTAAAAGGGTCTTACGTACATTGAATGTCAAGTTCTGAGCATATGTTTAAGAATGTATCAACCCACATGATTTAAAATACTCTAATATTTTCAGCACAGCATTTGCACGAAACTACCCATCTGAGTTTTAAGGCTCTCGTGCTTTTGGCTTTCTATTAGTTAGTAAGCCATTAACTTCCCTGTAGGCTACTCATGATGTCAGGTACCATATTTCTGTATGACATAATGCTGGTACTTGGGTATGGTTATAGTAAAGATTGTCCTCCAATGTTTGCTGCTACACTCTTTTCCAGCTTTTCTGAAGGACTCTTTAGCTCTTTTGAGAGAGGGTACGTGGAGTGCAGAGCTACGACTCTGTCATCTTTGGAGCTGATGTGCACTACAAGGGAGCTGATTATGCCTGCACTGAAAAGCCAGTACTAAAAGCAGTTGGGAGCTGGCTTGTTCCAGAGGGTGATAGTAGGTATTGGCAATTGGACAGGTGTATTTCAATACCTGTGTGTATTGAAATCTTTAATTTCTATTTTTGTAGTCATTGTGCAAACTACCTTGGGTTGTCTTATATACTACCAGTGGCTGCACTTAGCAGGACAAATAGCTCTGCTTTTACATGCTGATGTTTCAGAGTGTGACTTTGCTCTGTGTTCTGCCTGTCCTTGCTGTAAAGCCTTGCTGGGGGTGGTAAGTTTGTTACTCTTCTTCACATGTCCAGATAGGACTTACAGTCAGCTGCTTAAGAATAAAAATGGGACAAGGCGAGAAGTGAATGTGTTATGAAGTTACAAATATTAGTGATAACCTCATAAGAATGTGAAAAATACCCTCTGGGTCAGATTAGCATGAATCCAACCTAATGTTCTGTCTTGGGCAGTAGGAATAAGCGATGCTACTTAGGAAGGGCACGAAAGCCCAGACACTATTTTTGTGCTTTCTTCTCTTACTATTCCATCACCCATATTTGTTAAATTCGTCATGCTAGCAGGTGCATCACTTATGTCCCCGCTGTCTATGGACTTCTCTATTGTCTCTTTGAACCTGATGGTACTATCTGCTTCCACTGTCTCATGTGACAGCAAGCTCCAGCAGTTTACTACGTGTGAGTAGTAAAAATGAAGAAATACTTCCTTCATATGTTTTGAGTCAATCTCTTACTAACTTCATCAGGTACCCCTAGTTGCAGTATTGTGTAATCTAGTATGACTGCTCTGTATTTACCTTGCTCCCTACCATGATTTCTTAAACCTCAGTCATTACATCATTTGGCAAAGGCTTGCATTTTGGGATTCCCTTCTGTTCTTTGCCCTGTTGTTTCTGACTAGCTCAAAATCTTTTCTTTAGAATCAGTTGTTGAGGGAAAATCTAGGTTCCTCAAGAAGCAGCTTCTGGTTTCTCATTCACAGGTTGTGGCTAAAGTTAGTTTGAGCAGGCATAATTTTTTTTTCTGTTGAACCTTCCTACATCTTCAGTGTAGAGTATAAATGCAAAACTGAAAACAGCTTCCAGGAAGTTTTGTATTCTGATATTTTTATCTGAAGTACAGCTGCTTAAGCATTTGCTTTTTCCAGGGGAAGTCCATGTTTCCGTCATCTTTTACTGAATCCTGTGGGACAAAAATAATTTCTCCCCCACCCACTATTTAGCTAAGTGTAGTTTCAGTTCTCCTCAGTTAAGTGACATGTGCCTATTCCATGCTTGTGCTACTTTCTACGTAGCAGCAAAAAGCTCGATTAAGAACTCCTGTAAATTGTTAAAAATAAAACACTGCATCAGATGAAATCAGAATGAAGAGATTTAAGTGTCTTCATTATTTATATATATATATTTATACACACACACTCTTATATGGTATGCCATGGAAGTGAAAAACAAAACAAACCGCTCTTTTTAGATCAAGTCCAACTTCAGTCACTGATCCTGGCAGTGTTATCCACATAGCGGTATGTCTTTTGGGAGTCTGTTTAAGAATCTGCTAATAATGATATAATTGCAAGTTTAAGAAAATTGCTCTGTTGGTTTTTTTAATATAACATTAGTTGGCTACTATGTTTATTGGCTTCCTTGTTCCTTGCACTGTTTGCAAGGAATTAGTTGCACTAATTGATTACTGTCAGGATTTTTAACGTGATTATATTGGCATGAGCTTCTCTTAGTGTATATATTTTATATAGTTTTAAACCCAAAACCTCATGTTCATGCTTGTTGGTTTCCCTGGGGATTATTGTCAGTATTTTTGTGTGAATGTTTCATATGGCATTGTTCTTGTGCCCTGTATCTCTCAGACAAGTGAGAAGTGAAATACCATGCCTGCCTTCACACAGTCAAGTTAAATGCAAAAATAAGACTTAATTATGAGTTAAATCCAAAAATAAGACTGCAGCCATAAGAACAAATCTAGGATTATAGTGGCTGGAAACTGTGGAGCTGTTTCTTTACAGAAGCTTAACGGAGGCACACAAGGTATGCATTTCTCACTGTTTACTTTGGAACCATCCTCAGGATCTCTTTTTCTTTGGTCTCTTGCTTGCTACCTTCAGAAAAGAATTACAGCTGGGTTGTACAAAAGAGGAGAAAGTTACTGATCCATCAGAAACTCTGCAAAGTATGATAGTAGTAGTTTAAAAGGAGGTGATAAATCAGAGAAAATAGAGAGCAACATGTGGGTCACCCCAGCTGCAAGATACAATTGGTCTTTCAGGTTTTATGTCCAGTTCAGTATGGCACCTAATACAAGCTTTGATTAACTGAAAGAAGCAGACTCTCCAGCAAAAGGCTTTCTGTCAGCATTGTGTGTATGAGATGCAAGTAGTTAAGACTCATTTGATTACTTTTGCTGCCACAGTAATAGAAGAGTCCATCTCTCAAACATATGGGATGCAAACACTGACCACAGCTCCTGTAATGGGTTGTGTTCCCATGAGATTTATATTTTTCCTTCATGTTGTTGCTGAATAATACTGAGAGGTATGTCAGTATCTGCGTGAGCCAAGGTGACTGAAAGGAATATTTGGTCTTTAACATGCTAAAGAAGAGATTGTTTCCTCTTCCCATTCTGTCTTTTTGAAGGGCACAGTCAACAATGTGCTTTCTTGTTGTTAAGACTGATGTGTTGTGGAAAGTCATACTCCAGTGATTGCTGGTTTCAATTGATGTATATATATATATATAGTATATGTGCTTCTATGCCTTGAGAAAATTTGGGAAAGGTGATTGGAACTGGACTAGGTGTCTGTGCTTACGTTGTGGCTTTCTGGTTGTAAGCAAAGCACGACCTGCCTCTGGGGTGACTGCTTCCCTGTGTGCATGGAAGGGGAAAATACAAAGTTACCATTATTGTCAAATGATTGCTTAGATTGCTTGCAGTAGTTACATTCAGTAGCACCTGTCTCAGTTCATAGGCTCTGTATGCCGTATGTGTGCATGTACAGCTGTTCCAAGAATTTTAAGTGTGCTTTTAAATCTTTAGTACTCTTCTGTCTTTCTGCTTCTACAGCTAGAAATATGCTAATGAAGGCCAGATTTATGCTGTTTACTCTGTGGGATTGGGTGTTTTGGTTTGCCCTGGTGACTTAAAATTGTTTTTCTAGATCCCCCAGTGCCACAATACTTTGTCATTTTTTCATGGTACTTTTTCACAGCAGAAAGTGGAGGCTTGTACCTTTACAAGAGGAAAGTACATCTTTCCTGCTAAATCTGTATAGGCTTCCTCTTGCGATTCTGCTCTTGCCATTTTGGGCCTCGGGAACAAGTAATTTCGTTGAGGTGGTAATCTGTACATTTGTCACATGCCTCTAATTTATTACATATTTCCTGACTATCACCTCTATGAACATTCCTTCCCTTGGTGTATAAAATATATGAAACTGAACAGAGTACTGAATGAATGCACAGTGTTCAAAAGAGTTCATTCCAGTGCCTCAGGATGACCTTTCTGAATAAAACCTACCTTTGGCAGGTTAAGTTTAGTGTATCACAGTAGCTGCAGAATATATGTAGTGTTAAGTTTTTTGAAACTGCTTTGGGATGATTTGGGGGGTTTGTTTGTTTTTTTAAAAAAGATGATTGCCAAAGACCTCCATAATGTGGGGAACTGAAAAATTACTTTATGGTTGCATGGATTTACACTGTAGGAGCCTACTTTAGGAGGAAAACCACCCAGCCTCTTGCTGAATTGACATTTCAGCCCTTCTGGCATTGATGGGAGTACTGACTGATACCAATGCCTGCATTTCACTAAAATAAGTACAGTGAGGTAGGATAAACTTTGAAGAACCATGATGACCTCAGGAAGGACTGCGTATGGATGCTTGCAGAAATTGTAAGGAGCTACATGATCTGAAAGACTGGTCATCAGATGTGGTAAAGAAAGCTTTTCTCAAAAAAAAAAAAATAAAAAAAGCTTTGTTGCAGTGAGTGGCAAAATAATTTTGCAGAGCGAAGACACTCTGTGGTGTTTTTGTAAGCAGAGATACCTTGAAGTAAGCCCTCTGCAATCCAATGGGTTAAACATCTTTCAGCTTGATTTATGAAAGCAAGTGATCTAATCTGACACTTAACCTTTTTCAACTTGTAGCTTCTAATCACTTTCTGGTAGATGAGCGAAGTTCTGTTAAAGTGATTTAAGTGTTGTGGCAGTAAAATTTTCTTTCCCCCAGTAATTTGGTTCATGTTTTCCAAAGATCTGTGACTACCGATTGCAAACCATTGTGCTGTTGTTTTATTGGATGCTAGCTGATCCACAGGCTTGATTCATATGCCCATTTACTTACTATAGTAATATCTGTTTTATTCTGACTGACATTGACCCTTTTGATATTTTCCTTAGACAATCTGCTTCATCTTGGTTCATCATCATTCCAGGATAGTGGTGTCCTTGGGGCTCTCTCATAACATTGACATGGTACAGAAGATTTAAAATCAGGTATTGTTTTGGGTCCTTTTTTCTGGCCAAAATGAAGCACACAACCTAGAACCAAATGCAGTTTTTTTTCCCTTATGTGATTTGTCTCAATATTTTGGTTCTTTCAGCTGATGTTCACAAGGAATAGAGTCACGTGATGTATGAAGGCAAACACATACACTTCTCTGAGGTTGACAATAAGCCCTTGTGCTCATATAGCCCCAAACTGTGCAAGCAGAGGCGACTTAACGGCTACGCCTTCTGTATCAGACACGTTCTGGAGGACAAGACTGCCCCCTTCAAGCAATGTGAATATGTGGCCAAGTACAACAGCCAACGCTGCACCAACCCCATCCCCAAGTCTGAGGACCGTAGGTGAGTTGTGGTTTCTTCTCTGCGAAGTGGGGAGTGGCTGGGATGTTTTATTTCAGTTGCTGCCTGGTTTCAGGATGAGGGAGGAACTGGCCTGACTGAATTGTTTTCCAGGATGTTCCTTAGAGGATTTTGTTTTAAGACCAGTAAATTTTATTTTATTTTCTGTGGGAGTCAAGTACTCAGTGAGAGGGCAGTAACTTAATCGCAGGGAAGTTTATGGGAGAGTTCACTGCTTTTCTCAAGTTCACTATAAACTGTGGATCAAACCTGCTACACAATATCAGCTGTTCTATCTCATTTGCTTTGTCTCTCACAGTACATGCTCTTAGAAAGGCCTGCTTGTTTAGCCAGCAGTGCCAAAAGCACACTTCCATCTGCTTTTTCAGGACAAACAGTTGAAAATGCTTATCTTCTGGACATGGGGAGTGGTGACACAGAGACAAATCCAGAATTACAATCCAGTGTTGGTGATTTGGTACTAATCTGTAGTGTTGTTTTACTGGAATAAAATAAATATTACTTGATAACAGATGAGCCAGCTGGAAAAGTGCCACATACTCCCTTTCTTCTTTGCTTCCCTTATTTCTCTCCCGCTCCCTGCCCAAATGAAGATGCCCAGAATGCTCAGGTATTAAATTCCTTGCAAAATATAGTCCTTGAAGTTGTTGAGGGCTGAGAATTAAAAGCAGGTTTCCTGTATTGCAGCCCATACTGTAACCACAAGGGCATTCTTCCTTGCTCTTTAAAACTTCCTGAACACCAGTCTCATTGGTGCTGCTTAGGCTGAAATAGCAGAATTTGTCTAATCTTGGCTGCCATCTATAAATGACTTTGTTTTTCAGAGCTGTCATTGCAGGTTTTGCCAGTAATGCAGTGTTTAATTAATGTGTATGTTAACTATCTGAGACCTTTTCTCTTAGAAATGCTTTTTTAAACCTAAAATATGAACAAAATATGCCAAAAAAGTCAAGCCACTATTCACTGACCTTTCACATTATTAGCTGCCATTCACTAACCTTTTGCATTATTAGCAGTGTTCCCACTGTGCCCTACATATAACTTCCTTCTCAGCTCACAGCTCCCTCTCTTGTCTGAAACAACAGTTGGACTGTGCTCTAAATTAACTTGCACTTCACCTGCCATTTCAGCTGAGGAGACTGATGAAGTGAGAAAAAACATGAATGTTTGTCAAAAGCTGTAGGGCAAATGCTCAAATGGCACAAGATGAATAACTTTAAGCTGTAATTTGACAGTCAGTGAGTGTTTCTTTGCTACTGTACAATTGAGGCTCTTTGGAAATAGGCTCACAGAAATGATCATAGAAATTGTTAGCACAAATGGTATGCTGTAATTTCAGATGCAAGAGCTGACTGAGAGAGTTGCTGTTTACCATGGGTCATACCGAAAAACAATAGAAGCAATAGTACTTAATGACTTTTTACATCTCATATGTTCCCATGGAATTTGTGATTTTTCTTTACACCTTGAATTGAGTTCACACTTTGTTCTTTTTGATTTTTCTCAAGTTAAAGTGAAGTGTGGTCATGACATCTGGTGTATGTTATATTAGAATAATTCAATTGCATGTCGAGTGTCACATTACAGTATTTGAAGAGGACAGCAGGTGTCTGAAAGAGAAAAACTTTTAATTTCAAATGAGAGGATGTGATATTTTAAAAGAATATTTTAAAAGACTGTTTCTCAGGGCAGAGTTTAATTTTAACAATAACATTTAATGAATGCTAGTGATGAGACTGTGGCTGTTCTAAACTTCTTTTTTTGGCAGGCAAACCTGTATCTGTTTCTTAGAAGACTTTTTTCACACTCCATTCAATATAAAGATGTTTGCAGTGTCTGGGTTCTTCACTCATAGCTTTTCATTTTCTGTGTACAGAATTACTGTCAGATGGTCATTTTGTCACAGTTTTAGACACGTAACTGTACATGATCCGAAGCAGGCTGTATGATGCTCTGACAGCAATCTTCTTTCCTACTTCTAGAGATTGTTAAAAAAATTATTTCAAAAGATGCATGCATTATATGCCAAAAGCTTCATAGTCTGTCCACAAATATTTAAGAAGAATTATCACTTGACCCCAGACAACTAAGATGCTACCAGCCAGAAAGATGGTTAATATGATGCTAGATTATTAGATTTCTTATTAACCAATAACATTCTACAAATTAAATCTATTCATAGTGTGTGAGTTCATTGCCTTATTTGAAGTCTGATTTTTCTATTCACTACCTTGTTTTTTTAAAGAATATATATATGTGGGATGATGCACACATGGGTTTTATATCTCTATTTTCTCTGAATACATGTCCTACTTCTTTCTTAATCAGATACACACAAAGATAATGAAATGCAACTTGATTTCTAAATATACATTTATTACAATTTAGTTGGGTTAAACACTGTTTTGTCTTGAATTCTCCTCACTTAAGAGAATCTTTAAATATTTTGTTAATATACAAGCTGCTCCATTGTTTATTTGGATCTTCTTTTAAGTAAGTGATGGAAATTGATATTGGACTGGGGTGTACTAAGAAGCAGAATGCATTTATAGGTAGAAAACCTCACTGTCTGGATTCTTTCCTTCCCAGTGGATGCGGGAAACTGTCCAGCTAGAGTCCTCAGAGCCCATCACATTTTATGTGCTTCATGTTACATAATTTTAATGGATATCAACCCACGCTGTGTGTGGACTTCATCTGACCTTACCTGCCCAGAATAGTGCCTTTGGTGCTCAATGAGGAAGGGTAGAAAACCTGTATTAGACACTTACTGTGATACTATCAGCTGAGCATAATTCACAGACAGGTTGCAGAAGCAACAAACAGGGCCTCTAAGACAGGCTTACTAGAATTGGCTCTTGTAGGGCCAGCTTGACCCCAGTGGCTTTCATGCTCAGACCTATGTGAAAAGCACTGTGCTACTTGCACGTTTGGTTCCTGTCTTCCCAGTAATGCGACTTCCATGGAGCTTAAAGTGCTAATGCAGACGCTGCAGCACTGTGTGAAGTCAGAGCCAGTTCAGGCCAGGGCTAACTAAAAGGCCATCCTGGAATGTGCAGGGTGGGGAAATGTGGGTGCATGCCCCCCTGGCTGTGCACAGGGCTAGCAAGAGCCTGACAGGGTCAGGGCTGAAGTGGTGCTAATGAGAACTATGCCTAGCCAAAACTGCTGGTGTGCAGTCTTCTTCAGCCAGAGAAGACAGAACTGCTCTTCCTGGCTTCTTCTTGCTCCTGTTAGTCCAAGGTGTGACAGCCTCGGTTATACTGGGAGAGAGGGAGTTGACAGAGCCTAATGCACAGAGCCAAGTCAGGGTGTATTGAAATCTGAATGTTGTAGCCTGGCATCTGTGGATTTGTGTCCAGGGGAGCCAGTTGGCTCTCAGTGATGCAGTGTGGTCAGCTGCAAGAGCCAAAGCTTTATTCTCTTTCATATAAAATTGATTCTTTTAGAGTTAAATGAACAAGAGAAACCCTTAATAGCCTAAAACTCTGAGGATTTTAGCAAGCTTATTACCTTTCCACAGACTTACTCACCTTTTCTATTTATTTTTTTACTGTTATTGCAACAAAAACAGACTATGCAGTTCTACCTCCTCACATCAGCATAAGCACAGGATGACAATAGTTTAAGTTCTGAACAATGTAAGGGAAGCATTCGTGTTGAGCAAAACACTTTTTATTGGCGTAAGAGGGAAAATAATTCCTTTGTGTTTGTTTAGTCTGTTTATTGGTTTTTTTCTTCTGTCGTACTAAAAGTGCTGTGGTAACTGTTCAAACAAAATATTTAAAAAGGGCTTAATTTTAAATATGGAAACAGTGCTTGTTGACTTTATGGGAAGCTTTATTGAGCCCTCATTATATAATTTTATTTTTAGAAGTGCATCTCTCGGTATGAATTTACAGTATTCCAGTGTGTTCTAATAAGGACTGCACAAGTTGTTGGCTTCTAGCTTGCCTCGTCTAAGTTTATTTATTACTTACAACATAATGTAATGAAGAAATTATTTAGACAATGATAAGTAGCAGTGCTTTTCAGCCTTTTCTGATTTGTGAAACCTTAGGAGTATGGGTCTCTCAAGAAGCTACATATATGGAGACCAGTAAAGAGCATATAGGAATTTGCTTTCTCTTTTTTCCCTTTTAAGGACCCTTAAGAGCTGTTCACACATTGTTTCTTTAGAAATGGATGGACAAGTTGAAAGTGACTAAACTGAAGTGCTAAACCTTTTGGGGGGGTTGTTTTGGGCTTTTCTGCCATTTTTTGCTCTATGAAGACCAGAAATAATATAATTTTAACCTATTTTTTCAACAAAACTTACTGTTCTCAGATTCATACTGATCAGATTTTAAAGAATATCTTCATGGGTATTTCATTATCTTGTCTATTATTACCTTGATGCAGACATCATTCTTTTCTTGTATCTTTGGTCATCTATGAGCTGTAAGTAACAGATGAGATTCTGCAAGGACAAATTTTAGTTGTTGGTGGGTTCTACAGAGTCAGGAGTGCCGGCCTGTGGCATGCAGGAAAAGGATCACATCATGGTTTCTAAAGTTCTGTCACATGCTGGTTCCAATCAAACAAAAGTTAATTGCTCGTTTTTAGTATGTTATCTGTGGCATAAATTGTAATTATTTTTACTTTCATGACAGATTTTCAAAGACCATTTTGCTTTTTTTTTAATAGCATGACTTTGAAAGTTTTACATGTTAGAAGAACTTAAAATCCGTGCTTGTAGCTTGTATGTATACATATTTCTGGCATTGGGTAAATTCTTTCTAGCAGCAGAGAATTTGTTTCAAACTAGATTTTTGTTGAAGAATATTCAGCTAATCCTCTGGCTTCAAAATTCATTATGTTAAAGTACTAAAACAGAATTCAAGTATTTATGCTACTTGTTCAGTAAGTGGAAATAGTGATCATAGCAGATAGATGTCCACTGAGATTGTCCTTATAAGAAACTGCTCCCTGCTACAGTGGAATTATTATTATTATTAATAATAATAATAGTAATAATAATGCGTGCATTGATGGAAATGTTAACTACTTCCCCTGAAGGAATGGGCAAATGAAAAGAAATAGTCTTCAATGTACTTTTTTTAAAGAGCTTTTGAACTGATAAGTTAATGGCTTGTGTTCTTGCTGCTTTATGTATCCGCTTTATGTATCCTGTTGTCAATTTGTTTTGTTCACTTTGGATTTTGACTGTTTACCCTCTTAGAGAGCTAAGATTTTGAATGATTGTATGTGATTCTCCTATGAATAATGAATGAAGACTCTTATATGTTAAGATTAGAAATAGTCACTTGTGTAAGTTTTTTTCTTGCTGGTTTGGGAGCACCACAGTTACCTGTTGAAAGAGTTGTGTACAATTCTTGTAAAACCTTTTGTGTTTCAGTTTGTATTTGCTTGAGATATGTGTTGAGGGGTTTCTCCTAAGCGATGTCTTGTCTTCAGATTTTACTTCTGGAAGTTTAATTAATAACTGACTGCGTTTACTTTTCAAAGGTACTGCAACAGCCACCTGCAGGTACTTGGCTTTATACCCAAAAAGGAGAGGAAGAAAAAGAATGATCCCATAGAGGAGGTAAAGGTCAGGCATCAGATGGATGCTATGGCCTTCAGTCTGACAGTGCCCACCCTGGCCTTGAAGATGCCCAACGGACTGGATGGGATGTCCCTCTCCCCTCCAGGGGCAAGGCTTCCTCTCCACTACCTGGAGGCAGAATTAGAAGACCCCTTTGCTTTCAATGAGGAGGATGATGACCTAAAGAAGGGGGCAACAGTGAAGAAAAAGTTGCAGAGCAAGTTGGCTCAAAACCGGCAGCGCCAGAGAGAGACAGAGATTTTAAAAGTTCGCCAAGAGCACTTTAGCCCCATTCCTGCACCTTTGCAGCAGCAGCCTCTGCAGCAGCAGCAGCACTCCCATCTGCCACCTTCATCAGCTTCGTTAAAGCCGACAGGGCTACCGCAGGGCATAGTCTGCAAGTCACCTCAACCTCTGAACACCAGCCTACCAATGCAGGGAGTGGCACCCACCACACACACTATAGCACAAGCACGGCAGTTGTCTAACAAGAGACCTCTGCCCCTCCTGCCACCCGCCAGGGCTCCTGTCACGGACCCACCAAGGACTGACCGGGTCCTCATGAAAGCCACAGCCTTCTCTCCACACTCGTCCTGCATGAGCCGGCTCCAGAGACTGGTGAAACTGTGCACTCGAAAACAGCAGCTGGACACTGATCTGTTTCCTCACTTAGGTGAGTAGGTAATAGATGCACTGCAGACGTATTTTTTAACCTGGGACCAAAAGACTAAAGGGGACTGTCTTCCTAGCCCTGTCCTGAATTCCCGTGTGGTCTTTCCAAATAATCCTGAGCTAGGTAAACTCTTGGCATTTTCTTTAGCCCTGTCATCTATGAGGGGAATACCTGAACCCATAAATGGTTTATGGCATTTTGATTGTTTATTCTTCTTAATGTCCTGTTAACCATTTGAGAAATCAAACTGAGGTGTAGAAAACGTTGTTTGGATTATAGAGACCTCGTGTAGATGGTTTGCAACTCGAGTAGCAAAGGTGACACTGGTGATACCTACATGAGTGGACAAAGTTAGATTGAAATATTAGGTGTGTGATAAGTGCATGTGACATAATGAATATAAGCAAAAATTTGGCAGTTTGGGCCATCAATCTCTGCAGATTTGAAATTCCAGGTGACTTAATTTTTTTAAAATTCTGTTTTATTTTTTTAAAAGACTGGATGTGGCACTTGATGCCATGATCTAGTTGAGGTGTTAGGGCATGGGTTGGACTCGATGATCCTGAAGGTCTTTTCCAACCTACACATTCTGTGATTCTGTGATTTCTGTAATTAGAAAATTGGAACACATGTGAATTTTTCTTGTCTGGGAGCTATTTATGTATAGAACATGGATGAAGAAAAGGAAAAGACCACTTCAGGAGAGCAGTACTGTTCCAGAAGGTAGTTGGAAGGGTGGAGTCTTGTCTGCATACTGTGCAGGAATAGTCTTCCCCTTACATGCAGTAATCAATAACTGCTTGTAAAAATGTAAGCAAATATAACCAAATTTGTGCTATGATAGTAGTGCTCTGTAAGCTTTGAAAAGGCAACTGATCTTGTGGCTGATTTGTGTAATTGTGAATATAGACCTAGGCAAGGTCTATATTCACAGTTAAAAAGGACATCTGCCCTTTTTATCTTCCTCACCATCCAAAGTTACTTTTCTGCTTAGTTTTAGATTGTACATTTCTAACAAGTAAAATGCTGGCAGGGAAAAGGAAATAGGAGTCTATGTGACTTAAGTTAGGAACACCATTTATGATGTTTGAAATAAAAAAAAAGACTTCAGATAAATCCAGATATTCCCTATATAATGTCTTATTTAATTGAAAACATCTGTAATTTTTGCTATTTCAATTAACTTTTTCTTTATTTGCTGTTAAGATCTGCCCTTTGGCACTCATGGGATAGTTTGACTATTTGTTCAGGAGATAATTAGTGTCCCATAGCATGTCCCCAAAGGAAATTGTTCTTCAGAAAACAGCTTTGATGGTTCTATATGTAGTGCAGGTCTTTAGAGACATGGCAACTCCAGAGGCATTTCTGAGTGTCACAGACCTCAATAGCTTAGAAAGTGACCTGTGTTTTGAAAGACTGTTGTAAGACCCCTTTCTGTGCTTAATGTTTTACATTATCAGGTGGTGAAGAGAATATGTTTTCCTAAAAAAAGAGGCATAGTAAAAATAAAAAACGGACCTATACATGTACAGGTAGGCAGGTGCATAACTATGTGGATGCATTTAGAACAGTTTATATTCGGCAAAGTAAAGGAATTTACATGTTAATTCTGTGAGAGTGGAAAATTTATTTGTTATTTGTTCATTATAGGCCTTAATACTGAAGACTGGGTATACCAGTTCAGGGAATTTCAGGATTTCTTTTCTATATGTGAGCAGCACTAGAGATGACTGCACAGAATTTTTCAAAAGATTAGGCCAGTTTTATGTGTACCAACATCAGAGCCATGTAATTGGATATTAATGTAAGTGCAGTCCTCAGTGTCAGTAGAGCTGGATCTGGATTAGATTTTGTTCCTTCCTTTCTGCAGTGCCCAGGAGAAGCAAAACAACTCAGTTTCTGATTTTGTTTTTAAACTTTGGGTAAACAGTTTGTTATGTGGCTGTCAACTGTGGGCATCTTTATGGAATGATTAAGTTGTTTTTTCATTCCTTTATGGAAGAGACAACAGGAAAAATAAACATTTAAGTTGAAAGTATAATTCTGACATTTTATCAAATGTCCTCAGGTATCTTAATTTAGTTCAAATGTATGTCTTAAAAAATAAAAACAAAAAGTCATTTTTTAGGATGCTGAAGTTCCTGAAAATTTGGGGTTTTGATATCTGTGGGTCATGTTAAAGTGCTTGTTCTGTATGATGAAGTGTTACCTGATGATTGTATTCCAAGTATGTGTGTGTGTGTCTAACTCTGAAAGTGCTTGACCAAGTACTGATGCATTTCCTAGGTTCAAGGCATCTGACTTCAGAATCATCTCAGATATAGCGGTTCAGTTTAGTTTTAGCAAAAATGAAATGCTTCTTAACTCTATCAATTTTCAAGGAGAACACAAGAAAATGAAAAAGCAAAAACTGCTAGCTTGTAAATGCAGCAATGAGATTTTATCCCACCTGCTGCAAGAAAGTGGCAAGAATTTCACTGGATGTGGGAGAGCGAGTAGAAAAGACTACAAAAGATAAAAGTTCCAGATAAAATGTTCCACCTGAGAACTTAACTGGCCTCTTTCTGGCTGTCCCGTTCAACAGCTGTGTGTAGGTTGACGAACTGAGGCTGCTGGAGCACACTCTAAGTGTATCATGCTGCATCATCATTAAGTGAAAACATGCTGCTTGGTGAAAGTGCAGGAGTGTTTGCATCTCTCTCTTCAGCTCTTTCTTCATGCTAATATGTGCACTTGGCAGGCAATTACAGAGACTGAGCAGAGGAACATCCTGAGTAGCTGTGTGTCTCTCTGTGTCCATGCTGCTGTGTCTTACAGTTTTCATATTCTTTTATGTCTTGGCACAGAGAAGAGGTCAGAATATAAACAGAAATGAAATTGGCCTATTTAGATCATATAGTATTAAAATTTACTGAGGAGTCAGTTCTTCATGACAGGGAGTTCTCTCTTACCTCGTACTTGCTTATGAAAACTAGTATTTCTCTGTGAGTAAGATAGTGGGTGATTTTTCTTCCACTGTTTATGGATAAAGAAGCCAGTAAGGATTTTAAAAGCAAAAGTCAGGTATGACAGTGGATGCTATTTGCACAATGTAATGGAGCTGTTACTGTAGCTTTTCCTGTATAATTGAGAATACGGCATGATTTAATCGAATGTAATTATGTTTGCAACTATACTATACATTAATCTTTCGTGCCAAAGGTTACTCAGAAGCTTATATAAGGTAGATGGTCTTTTCATCCAATTTTTATGTTTTCAATTCTCTTAGGGCTGGATTGGTCTGAAGACAGTGGAGAAGAGTTGGAGGATTCAGAGCAAACCTCCCCTTACCAGGTTGCGTGGTCTATCCGAGAAAGCCTCGGCTATGAGAGACCTGAGTGAGTACGATTCTTTAGTATTCATCCTGGCCATGATGGAATAAATCATGGAAATGTGAGCTTCACTTCAAGTGGAGTCAGTGGAACCTTAAGCACTTGTCAAAGTGTTTTGCTGAAACAAAGGATTGTTTGAACTCAATTGTTTGTAATAGCTGTGGAACAGCTTGTCACCTTTTGTCCCAGTTTCCAGCTAACTTAGAGACCTTTGTGCAGTCTGCTATCAGAAGGATGCATCAGGAAAGGATTTAAGCTTGTTTGCCTGAATTTAATTGAGTTTAGCGGGATTTATTATAATGAACTTGTGTGCCTTGATTGAATGGGGTAGCTATTAGTTTCTTGTCTTTCCTACTGGTTGTGAATAATTTTGTCAGTAAACTTGCTACATTTTACTCATTAATTCTTGTAATAATTATGCAGGCTATTGTTCTAATGTGCTTTTTTAAAGGCCATGATATTTCTTTTAATAATTAAGTGTCGACTAAACCTCTCTCAATACTTGTGAGCACTGGAAGGAAGTTATGAGATCAAAAGGATTTAGCTGCTGGTTCCTTAGAGCAGGAATTAGCTGCTGGTGCAGAAAGGCTTATGATGGTCTTTATATACTGCTAAGTCACAAATCTAAACTAACAGACCTATATTATCATATCCTGCTGTAAATGTAAATTTGAAGGTGCATAGTTAAAACAAAGCATCCCGGGTGCAGTAATGTAACAAAACCGTTGTATGTTATTAACAGAGAAGTTGGGGTCTCACTAGACTTTGATTATAGTTGCTGTAACACGACTCTCATTCACTGTGCAACTGGACTTTTTGATACTACAGCTTTCCCCTATTGTTTTGTTTTTCAACTATCACACTTAGAATAATGTTGTTAATGAAACCTTATTTTATTGTTGCATTCTGAAAATTTTGAAACTTATTAGGATTTCCTGCCATCTCTGAAGATTGTCCTCAAGGTCAACAAAACTGTATCTCTGTCACCAGGGTGCTAAATATTAAGAGCCTTCAGTGAATCAAAGCTATTAAGCAGAGTGTAGACTTCACTTTTTTAAAATAAAGGGGTCTATTTTTTGTTACGAATCACTGTTGTTTTTTAGGGTATCAGCAGTTTCAGACTGAGCTTTCACAAACATTACTTCTAATTTAAAAGGCAACTTTTAAATAAAATGTTTTGGGAAAACGTGAACAGACTTTCAGACTTCTAAATCATACATAATTTTTCACAGCAGATATATCTATTAAATAAGTTCCCTTACACTCTTCTCTCTTTGACATTTGATTTGATTCTTCCATAGATCACTATTTTTTTGTCAACTTGTAAAGGTCATCTCCGTGTGTTTTGTCTTCTATTTGTCTTAACTTCCTTTGGATTCTTCCTACTCTTTTCTCATACTGAGAGAAAATAATACCTTGTCTTGACATTTTCTCTTCCATTCTAGCATTCTGTACACCTCAGTTAAATGCTGTCTTAACTATCCATGATGGATAAATTTTTGGATGCAACTGACTGCATTTGTATTTCCATCAGCCTGCTCAGTGTTAGCTCTTCAACAACCTTGCTAAATTTTGATCATGGATAAGCATTCCCTTCATGTCAGACTTCTGAAACTTTTGTTCCTATTCTGCAAGCTTCTGTAGAGGTTTTTATTACCTGAAATGTTTCATTTTGACCCTTCTGCAGTGTGGTCTGCCTGCTGGTGAAGATGAATTAGTTCAGGCTGTTTCTGGGGAGATTTGATTGGTCAAAATGACTCTGTCTTGCTAATCTGGTGGTACAGACTGGGGACTCTTAGAAAGTCAGCCAGTGACTTGTTACAACTCTGAATTCTGGGGGCTTGTTTTACTAGAAAACCAATGAAGATTATTTCCCAAAACTTTTAGTTTTTGAAATCACATACCTAAACTTAGGGGATTTACTTTCTGTTTTTCATAGTAAAATTAAAGCTCTTTTTTCTCTGTTCATTTGTATCTGAGCTTGTGGTCCCCACCAGTTAACTGCATTCTGTCTTTTTCCTTTTGACTACATGGAGGACAGTGGGAGGAATACTTCTCAGAATGGACTATTGAAGGAAAGTGTACAGTTAATTTCTGCTTTACTAGACAGCTAGTTCTCAGCATTTCTGCTTGTGTGACTGTGGGGGAAACCTCTGTTGAACCTCTTGTGTGATAATCTAGCTGCTCTTAAACTCTCAAAAATTTACCAGATTTTTTTTAAACTAATGTCTTAACCAGTTGTCCTGGTTTTGGCTGGGATAGTGCTCATTTTCTTATTAGCAGCTGGCAGAGTGCTGTCTTCTGGGTTCGGTACAACGACGTTGATAACGCTCTGATGGTCTGGCTGTTGTTGCTAAGAAGTGCTAGCCCTAAGTCAAGGACACTTCAGTTTCCCATGCTCTGCCAGAGAGGATGCGCACCAGAAGCCATGAGGGAGCACAGCTGGGACAGCTGACCCCAGCTGGCCAAGGGGATACTCCACAGCCCAGAACATCATGGGGAGAGCTGGTCGCTGCCTGAGGTGGCCTTGAGTATCAGTCAGTCGGTCGTGAGCAACTGTATAGGGCATTACTTGTTTTTCTTGGTGTTTTTTTTGTTTTGGTTTTTTTTTTTTGAATTAAGTAAATAGTAGTAGAATATTTTACTTTGTTTCCATTAATAAGCTGTTCTTAGCTCAACCCACAAGGTGTGTTTTTTCTGATTCCCACTGGTGGGAGCAGGGAGAGCAAGCATGCAGCACTGTGGTACTTTGTTGTTTGATGGGGTTAAACCATGACAACAATAATACGTTTTTTGGTTCACTTGCCTTCTGGCCTTTTAATCTGTAAAATTCATATTGTTGCAATCATCTCTGGAAACGCAGGCCAAATGTTTGCTTTTATTATTCTCTGCTTTAATTTTGAAAAGTTGTGTTCCTATGCTCCCAGGATTTCGGGATGCAGTGCTTCAAGACAGGCACAAATGTTTGAGTTCAGATAGCACAGGAGTTGGCAGTGGGCACAGTGCAGGCTGGGTGCTGGCAGAGAAGGTTGCTGGGGTGGGAGGAATCCCTTGTGGGAGCAGCAATTTGGAGAGAAAGAAGGGGCTGTTCCCTGCTGCAGGTTACTGAAGCTTCCCCCTAGATTATTTGATTACTGAGTCTGGTATCTTAGAAAGTGCTGGAAAACAAATTACTTTCTAACGAAGTATTTCTTCACTTCCAATGCTGAAATACAGCTAAAGCAAACGTTTCAAGTAGCAAGTTTGAAAAAGGAATGTGAGTCCCTCCTCATACCAACTCACTCAAAGGATTAAATATCAACACGGTGTTGTCAAAAGTTGGATTTAATAACTCCCAATAAGTAGAATAACTAAAAGAAAGAAGGGAAAGTTCTTCAAAATGCTCTGTAAGAAGGGATTTGAAGTATAGTTGCTGGGGTGTCTCAGAATAGAGAGCATGTTCCCCTCATTCCCTGGTGGTGCCTGGCTGCTGGTGCTACCCTTTTGCTCTTCCTTTCTGCTGCTTCGTGCTGTCTTTGTTTTCTTCATGAACACTCAGCAATAATCCCCCTGATGTTTCACATGACAGTCTGAAAGAGAAGGGTTGGGAGAAAGCATTTTGGATTATCAAATGGCTCGTGTGCACTTTCAGAAATCTTTGTAAAAATGAAATGCCACACGTTAAGTTGAACTTCAGAAGTTCTATATGCAGCTTAGGAGAATAAACTAAATAGAATTTGGCAAACTTGTTTATGAAAGAGCAACAATAAAAGAATCTTTCATTTTCATGCCTTCTGAAGAAAAAAAGGTTTTATTTTGATATTTTTAGGTTTCTTTGAATGTATAAATGTTTTGGCTAATCTTACTGGCCTGGGAACAAAGTTCTGAACAGGCTTTTAGAAACTGGCTTTTAGAAATTTTGGCTCAAAATAAGCCCTTGCCCACTGCACTTCTATACCTTTGATATATGTCTTCATCTATTTTTAAAAAAGATCTCATGAACTGAAGATCAAAAATATTTTAGCATACAGTGACATTTTTTCTGACTGTTTCAATGTGAGAGAGGTAAAGTCTCAAATACAGAGAAATGTACATTAACAAACACTCTTTCCACACAAAAGAAACTTCTTTCCATGAAGAAATACTCTTGTTATTCTTAAAGTTAATTTTTAACCATATTTAAAATTAAATCAGTAAGTTTGTTTAAAAGTCTTGGCCCAGAGCAGTAAGGAAATATCTGAGATATTAAACCTACCAAAAAATATATATGCTACCCATGTTTTCCTCTTTTAATAATACATTGGAAAAGTAAAATCTATATTAAATAGCCCACAGTCAATTTATTTTTTTTGAACAGGTAGTTTTCCCCAGTAAGCATTCTTCCCTAAGAGATCTTAAAAGTGTATTTTCTTTTTATTTTCAGTGTAAAAATATTCTAAGCATTACATATGTTAAATATTTTTAACAGGTTATATTTGCTGCTAAGCGTGTAATTGCAGAGGTTAATTACTTGTAATTTATGCTTCTAGAAAATAAGCTGTACTCTGTTTTAACAGACAAAATATGTTTTATGGTTGACTTTACATAACACTTCACAAAAACCTACATTTGTGTCAAAGGCAGTGCTTGCTGCTGCAGAGTTTTTGTGGAAAGCCTTAGTGGAGATGGCTGCAGTCTCTTCCATTTGGCCTGTATCTAAATAGAGTCAGAGTTTCCAGAAAAGAAAGTAGGTCTTCACCATATTGCCTTTCAGGGACAGATCTGCTGTCTATGTTTCTGGATCTTACTTTATTTAGTAAATATCATGGCTCTTATTTCACATCTCTTGCATCTCAGTGGTGGCCTCCTTTGCTGTGCACAGGTTTGGGTGTCAGCTCATTCAGTCCCACCGGCTCTGAACATTGCCAGCTTTTGATATGCTTCATTTGTTTGGATTTCTCTTCTCTCCCTTGCCCTTTCATTGTGTTACAGATAGGAAAGTTGGCAAAAAGTTTCTCTGCTCTATAAGAAAAAAATTAGAGGAAAAACCGAACAGAGTCTGCTTAGATTCAGCACGTGTATTTTGTTTTCCATGAACAAAAAACTCATTCTGCAAACTAGTGCTTGTTGTGGAGAACTTCTGGGTAGCTTCATGGACCTTGTTGTTTTAACAAGTTCCAGTGATGATTTTCTTTTTCATAATTTTTACTTCATTTAACTGAACGTGTTGACATGGTTTGATAGTCTTGTTGGTATGTGCCTGGATGTTCAGAGAGCCAAGATAAATGGAGAAGGGCTTTCTTAAGCCAACAAAGAGTTGGATTAGTCCTTCATCCCGTCATTGCTTAGCCCTGGTCTGATCTTTCCCTCAGTATGTTTGAGCTAAATGTGAATTTCTTCTCTACTGCTGTCCTGTAACTCAACTGCAGCTCTGCAGCAAGGGTAAATCAGTATCAGCTGTTAGCTGTGTTAGTGTGTATTTTGGTTTAAAAAGGAGCACACTGCCTGGCAAAGTAAAAAGAATTGGAAGAAGTCAGCAGTTTAGGTACTTGTTAGAATTTGACCATCTTCTCTAGCATGATCATTCCTCAATAAATTTCCAATACACAATTCCCCACTCTTGTCCTCTCCATTAATTGCACTTTGATTTAAGCATTGGTCTCATTTGCTGAGACATTTACAGTAAATAAAGGTTAACAGTATAGATTTCTTTTTGAAAAGCAGGGTCTAGACATTTAAATGTGTCAAACTTGATGATAAATTGATGTAATCTCTAATAATGACATACTAAGAAGCGCAAACACCTTTAAAATTTAGAAGGCATCCTGCTTTTGCTATTTCTCAAGTAACACTGCCTGATTTCAGCATTTGGATGTTTTTGTAGCTAGAAGACGGATGCCAACTTAACAATTCTATTAGAATGACGAATTAGCTTAGTGGGGAAAAAGAAATAAGTAGTAACTTAAAACATATTTGTTTTTATTTTCCCTTGCTCAGGTCCGATGATGACAATGCAGATGACAGGAGTTCCAGGGTGACCAGACTTTGCACTTACTTTCAGCAGAAATACAAGCACCTCTGCCGCCTGGAGCGGGCAGAATCTCGCCAGAAGAAATGCCGGCACACGCTCCGGAAAGCCTTGCTGCAGGCGGCCAGCAGAGAGCCGGAGCGCGCGGGGCAGCTCCTACAGGA
Organism: Sylvia atricapilla; assembly: GCF_009819655.1. NCBI lineage: Eukaryota > Metazoa > Chordata > Aves > Passeriformes > Sylviidae > Sylvia > Sylvia atricapilla. The sequence continues at coordinate 12,792,282 of NC_089146.1, forward strand.
ACTCCGGAGGGCTACCTGTGCTTGTACCAGGTTAGACCTGCCCTGTGACTGCAGGAGCCTGGGGCTGGGACAGGGTACACGTGGGCTGAGCATCCAGCAGCTGAAATAGTGGACTCTGAAACTGTAGTCATGCACGAGGCAGAGAAAACATGACACACAAGTGCCTGTCACTGGAGTAAAATAAATGTGACATACGGCGTTTTCCATGAAGACAGGCCTTCTCCAGCTTTGTGTTTTAAAATATGGATGTTTTGTTCAGCAGTTTCTGGGCCCAAATATCTGGTCCTTTACTATGCCAGTAGAAGCGTGTGCAGTCTGGTCTGTAGTTCACTGCTTCAATTCAGATTTTGTTTTCCAGACAGCATTTTTTGAAAAGTCTGTACCTCCTCTTAATTATCTTCCCAGCAAACCAAATTTAAGCTCATGCTTTTTGTTAGATTTAACTCAATCTAACATTAAATAAAACTTGGCAACAAAATGCATAACTTCTAACAACTTTGAAGGTTATCTTCTGTGGGAATTCTTTCTAGATAATGTCAACATCCCTCCAGCTCTCAGCATATGGAGAGTTGGTTGATTCATATTAGTTCAGGAGCAGACTAAGTCTGAACCCTGCTGTTACGTTTGGGGTGTCAGAAATATCCTTTTGTTGTTGTAGTTTTGCTTTACAGGATGTTTGGTTATGGGGTGTAGTGGATAGTATGAGATGCAGATTGGAGCTAGATACTGAGAGTATATTTTGTTTAATTGGATGCTTTTGTTCCTGGACAGTGGGATGTGGTTCATGACAGTTGGAGGGTTTATTGTTGGGGAGGTGGACTGATTCTGAAAAGCTGCTCTGAGGTGTAATTTAGAAGTCCATTAGTAGTTTACAAAGTTGTGTATAAATGTCTCCAGAGTTAAACTACAGCAAAAATTCACCTGAACTGATAAGCTCTTGCTGAGTTTTTTTTCCCTATTATTTTTGCCTTTTATTAAGCAAAAAAAAGTTTACATTATTTTGGGTAGACCAGCAAAGCCAGGTATGCCTGTCATCACTGTTCTAGTCAATTTAAGTAACCACAGAATCTTTTCAGATACAAAATTTTTCTCAGGAGTAATACTGCTAACTAAAACTTTGCTCAGTCAAAGTGCAGTTGATGACAGAAATGGCTGAAGGAAAAGAGTCAGGCTACAGACAGCTTTTTGTCAACCTAGAAAACAACGTGTACAGAGGTGCAAGTCAGCCCTGGAATCGCCAGCTTTACCTCCATGAAGGTGACATGCCTGGAGAGCAGGCTAACCCCGAGCGAGCTGTGTAACGCTTGAGCACTCGTCCACACTGCTGTCTGGTCGCCTGCTTGCAGCTCAGGCTCAAAGCACAGAGGCTGTGCTGGGGAAACGCCCAGCTCCGGGCACCTGCTGGTGGATTGGGCTGTAGCACATTGGTGAAGGAGAGCTTTTATCCATGTTGAGCACGCTCAGGCTCTGCCACTCCAGAGCTCAGTCTAAGTTGGTCTGAGCACATGCTTGCATGTAAGCTCTGGGGATGCTCGGCATGTTTTGATTTATGAACAGGCTTGGAAAGCGCACTTGACTCCCATCTAGGCATACTCAGTACTAAAGTTCTAAAGACAGACCTCATTTTGAGGGTCACCTGTGTTGACACTCACCTACTGCTGCCCTTTCTGTTGCAAGGTGTTGTGATATTTACATGGTAGCAGCACATAGCACCTCTCATTACAATTAAGGCCCTGTGAAATAAGAAACAATCCTGTTACTACAGTCACACCTTCACCTGTCATTGACATCTATTTAGTGTCCCTGTGTAGAGCCTGGTAGTAGTGTGCACCCATCTGGATCATGACACACACACACACGTGTGTTATAATTTTTCATCCTACCGTGCCACCTTCAGTATAATAATTGTCTTGAGTAACCACTCGAGACTGGGGGTTTGTCTGTAAACTCTTTTATGCTTTCTTTTCAGCACAAGCCAAGCAAGGCAGAGAGATGCAGAACCGACAACCTGCAGTGGAACTTCGAAGGGAGAGCAGTGCACTAACAAGGCCCTTCCATTCACCAGGCACTGTTTTCAGCGTATCCTCTTAACTCAGGGAGTTGCATTCAGGCATGGAAGCTCTTCTGGTTTAGGAGGATTTTTGTTTGTTTGTTAGATATTTGCATGATAACTAAGTTTTCATGAAGAAATACCTAATTGCTAGTGTGTAATCAACTCCTTTGCTTTTGATTTGGCTGTGTGATTTGGGTGTGTAGGCAGTGAGGATAAGTAGTCTGCTTACTGGTGTCTGTAATAGGAACATCATTTTACTTTGTGAGCTGTATTTAGTGTGTGCAAGAAACCTTTACAAAAATGTCATCCTTCACAATGACTTGGTACAAACCATGTGATTTTCAGCTTCTTGGTTTTCATACAGCTCTTGGTAGGTTCCAATAGACCACCTTCCTGTGACAGTGTTATGGAAAAAGGGTTTTATACATAGTATAAAAAGATAGCTTACACTGACCAGAAAGATGGAATTCGTACTTTGCATTGTTTAAAGAAGCAGAGTAGAAGGAGTCACAGAACCTCATAGTCCAGGTGAGGAGGGGTTCCCTGTGCTTGGAATTGCAAGCAAAGCCTGGAAAGGATGTTAAAAGTGAATGGCTGAAGATGGCAGAAAAGAGAGAGCACATTAGATGTGATTGGATTTTGGTTCTGAAGACTATTAAAAGGCAGACTTATGACCTGTATAGTTAAAAATTCTGCAGACTTTGTCTTTTTTGTTTTTAGCTGAAGAATTGTTGGTGCTTTTGTTGGAGTGACTCCTTTTGTTGGAGCTTTTGGTTTTGGTATTAAAAGTCACTAGTGCTGATGGGTTCAGTTACTATGAGACTGCAGCACCTTTCCAATCTTTTTGTTTTGCAGATGCCTTGTTTTTATTGCTTGATTTTTTGCAGGCCACTTAAAAGCAATCTGCAGACAGTTCAAAACCTCTCTGAGAGAGCACCACGGCGTACAGCTGTGCTTGGAATTTCCTTCATGATTCTGATGGGATTTTTTTTTTGTTTGGGTGTTTTTTTAATTTAAAGTGTTCTCGCTTGTTGCTGTCCATAGAGCAGGGTAGTCAAGAGTAGTAATTTTGCATGTACGCTCGTTTTTTCTCTCTGCATTTTCTTCTCTAAAATGAGCAGGTTCTTGGTTCTGACCCCATCCATCCAATCTGCTGTCTGGATTGTTCTGCAGGTTTTTCATTTTCTTTGTATTTTTTTTTGTTTTGTTTTAACACTTTATAAACATACATAGTGATGTTGAGGTCTAAGAACTGTTCAAGATGGGAGGAGTGCTTCTAATGTTTGGAAAAAAAACACACAATGAAATCTCTGTTTGATTTGCTCTAAGTCTGGAAACATTTTTACTCCTGCTAAGGATTTTTCTGAAGGAAATCTCAGCAAGCTTATGTGTGGATTTACTTGACCTTTCTGTCTGCTTGCACGTCTTTTTTTTCAGAGGAGCAGGAAGGATCTTGAAACTTCTTTGTCTGTGCTCTAAAGATAAATGCCAAGAATGTACCTTAAGAGATTGAATTAAGAAATACTCTTTCTTTAATGTTTCAGTATGGATTGTCGTTAGTTTGTAAGGAAATAGTCCTGTTGACTACACTGTTCCAACTGCTACTATTGATCTATTGATTAAGGCTCCAGGAAAAGGCTTCTTTTTGCTAAGAACTCATTAGTGAAATGGCTGCTTTTATAAAACTATCTCAGTATATAATAAAATCATTAGAGATTCTGCATGAATGCGGTTTTTTTCCGCTTTAAAAGTTGGGTTTGAGCATTACCTAGCTTTGAACTTAAATAGCAAACTTAAGGCACTCATTAAAAATAGTATCTATGGACAGAGAGAGTTGAAGGCTCTGATCTTTATCAGATTGATAAATCAAAGGGCGTTCCTCCACCAGTGTCTTGTGTTATTCCTGATGCAGAAATGCACAGATATCTTATTGAACCGTTCTCAGCAGCTCTTCTCGAGTTGCACAGCCAAGTTTGCAGATGGTCAACAGTGCTCTGTGCCAGTTTTTGACATTACACATCAGACACCTCTGTGTGAAGAACATGCCAAAAAAATGGTAAGTACAAAGCCATCATTGCATTTATGTGTATTGGGAGGATCAGGAGTTTTAACCC